>NW_028126394.1:0-600000 GCF_965194825.1 Balaenoptera physalus | reverse complement strand
TATTTTTATAATGGGGTTTAGCTGCTTTTCACGGCTGTGTTTATGCCACTTTACACCCACTTGACACACTAACAGAGAGATATCAATACATAGGTTTTAAGATTATTACTAGTCAGATATATTCTTGTGCGGTGAATCGGGCGTGTTGAGTCCAGTTCTCTGAGCAACGAGTAGGTCTTGTCTATTACATATTGGGTTTATGGAACGGTATCTGAGCTAATTTGAAGCTCTTGTTTTATGTATCACCCCACCTCACCTTTCCCGTTAAGCAGCCACAGTGTGTTTTCTGCATGTGTGACTCTGTTCTGTTTTGTAATTCAGTTCAAGTGTAACGGTTTTTACATTCCCTCTATAAGTGACACCTTATGAGAAGTGTCCTTTTCTGTGTGACTTATTTCACTTAGAATCGTCTTACCTAAATCCACTCATCATGCTGCTACTAGCCTTATGACATTGATTTCATGGCTGAGTGATATTCCATTGTACATAAGGACCACAACTTTTTTATCCATTTTTCGCTTTCCTGGGATATTTAAGGTGGAATGAAGTGGAGGTCCTTGTCAACAGAGCAGCCCTAAACTTTGGGGTGCTTGTGTCTTCCTGATTTTCAATTTTCCCACTTTATCCCCCCATGCGTGGAAGTGCCCTATGCTCTCTAAGCTGTGTTTTATAGATGTTTCAGGACACAGCGTACCCTTCTCCAGAGTGGCTGTTGGCAATTTACATCCCGCCCATCAGTGTAGCAAGGCTCCCATTTCTCCATGGCCTGTCCTGCATTTCTGGTTTTGACACTTTTTTCAGCATGGCCCTTTTGACCGATGGGAAACGAGACTTCTTTGTAGCGCTGATTTGCCTTTCCAGGTTGCTTGGTTGGCCAAAAAGGGCGTATGCGTTTTTTCCTGAATAGATTCAGGAAAAAACGCATACGCCCTTTTTGGCCAAGGGCATCATTGTCAACGTTTTGCCGCTTTTCATGTGCTTTAAAGGCGATTCGAATCTACCTCCTGAAATCTGTTTCCTGCAATTCTGCCTTGATTTCAAATCCTCTTCTTTGCCTTCCCTCAATATATTTGTGGACGAGAGTTATCATTTATAACTCTGCAGGTTTGTGAATTGCAGTGCCCTGAAGCTCGATTTTACAAGTCGCTTTTTTGGGAGCTGGCCGCAAAAGCGCAGGATGGCTTCAGGCCCTGTTCTGGTTCCGGGGGGCAGGCTGAGCCTGTGGTTAATTCTTCTTCCTGATGGGAAAATAGAGTGACCTGTGCCTGTCCCAACACCAAGAGCTAGTCTCTCATTGGTTCCCCGTCTTCCCGTTCATCCTCAGGACAAATTGCAACCTGTACGGAACAGGAGGTTAAAGGTGCTGATGCTCCAAGAAGGGAGATTGCTGGTAAAGTGGCTGGAATGGCGAACCCGAGCACAAGGAGATGAGAAATGAGGTGCGTTTTAGAAACCTTTCCCCATCACACGGTGTACCATCTTCTGGGTTTCTCATGCATGTTTTCGATGTAGGAAGATGCCATTGAACCTGGAGATTTGGGACCCTTGCGATGGGTACCACGCAGTATTACTTTAAAGGGTCTGCGTTTGCTCACCCAACCTCACCAAACCTCTCAGCCCCAAGAGTGTCGACCCTTATGTCTCATCCAGCTGTGGGTCTAGATATGGTCAATCCAGGTTGCATCACAAACCTTGAACGAATTGTGTAAGAATTTCTCTCTCTTTCCCTGTCTTTGTTTCATGGGTTTTTAAAAGTAATTTATTTTTATAATGGGGTTTAGCTGCTTTTCACGGCTGTGTTTATGCCACTTTACACCCACTTGACACACTAACAGAGAGATATCAATACATAGGTTTTAAGATTATTACTAGTCAGATATATTCTTGTGCGGTGAATCGGGCGTGTTGAGTCCAGTTCTCTGAGCAACGAGTAGGTCTTGTCTATTACATATTGGGTTTATGGAACGGTATCTGAGCTAATTTGAAGCTCTTGTTTTATGTATCACCCCACCTCACCTTTCCCGTTAAGCAGCCATAGTGTGTTTTCTGCATGTGTGACTCTGTTCTGTTTTGTAATTCAGTTCAAGTGTAACGGTTTTTACATTCCCTCTATAAGTGACACCTTATGAGAAGTGTCCTTTTCTGTGTGACTTATTTCACTTAGAATCGTCTTACCTAAATCCACTCATCATGCTGCTACTAGCCTTATGACATTGATTTCATGGCTGAGTGATATTCCATTGTACATAAGGACCACAACTTTTTTATCCATTTTTCGCTTTCCTGGGATATTTAAGGTGGAATGAAGTGGAGGTCCTTGTCAACAGAGCAGCCCTAAACTTTGGGGTGCTTGTGTCTTCCTGATTTTCAATTTTCCCACTTTATACCCCCATGCGTGGAAGTGCCCTATGCTCTCTAAGCTGTGTTTTATAGATGTTTCAGGACACAGCGTACCCTTCTCCAGAGTGGCTGTTGGCAATTTACATCCCGCCCATCAGTGTAGCAAGGCTCCCATTTCTCCATGGCCTGTCCTGCATTTCTGGTTTTGACACTTTTTTCAGCATGGCCCTTTTGACCGATGGGAAACGAGACTTCTTTGTAGCGCTGATTTGCCTTTCCAGGTTGCTTGGTTGGCCAAAAAGGGCGTATGCGTTTTTTCCTGAATATATTCAGGAAAAAACGCATACGCCCTTTTTGGCCAAGGGCATCATTGTCAACGTTTTGCCGCTTTTCATGTGCTTTAAAGGCGATTCGAATCTACCTCCTGAAATCTGTTTCCTGCAATTCTGCCTTGATTTCAAATCCTCTTCTTTGCCTTCCCTCAATATATTTGTGGACGAGAGTTATCATTTATAACTCTGCAGGTTTGTGAATTGCAGTGCCCTGAAGCTCCATTTTACAAGTCGCTTTTTTGGGAGCTGGCCGCAAAAGCGCAGGATGGCTTCAGGCCCTGTTCTGGTTCCGGGGGGCAGGCTGAGCCTGTGGTTAATTCTTCTTCCTGATGGGAAAATAGAGTGACCTGTGCCTGTCCCAACACCAAGAGCTAGACTCTCATTGGTTCCCCGTCTTCCCGTTCAGCCTCAGGACAAATTGCAACCTGTACGGAACAGGAGGTTAAAGGTGCTGAGGCTCCAAGTAGGGAGATTGCTAGTAAAGTGGCTGGAATGGCGAATCCGAGCACAAGGAGATGAGAAATGAGGTGCGTTTTAGAAACCTTTCCCCATCACACGGTGTACCATCTTCTGGGTTTCTCATGCATGTTTTCGATGTAGGAAGATGCCATTGAACCTGGAGATTTGGGACCCATGCGATGGGTAGCACGCAGTATTACTTTAAAGGGTCTGCCTTTGCTCACCCAACCTCACCAAACCTCTCAGCCCCAAGAGTGTCCACCCTTATGTCTCATCCAGCTGTGGGTCTAGATATGGTCAATCCAGGTTGCATCACAGCCCCTGAACGAATTGTGTAAGAATTTCTCTCTCTTTCCCTGTCTTTGTTTCATGGGTTTTTAAAAGTAATTTATTTTTATAATGGGGTTTAGCTGCTTTTCACGGCTGTGTTTATGCCGCTTTACACCCACTTGACACACTAACAGAGAGATATCAATACATAGGTTTTAAGATTATTTCTAGTCAGATATATTCTTGTGCGGTGAATCGGGCGTGTTGAGTCCAGTTCTCTGAGCAAGGAGTAGGTCTTGTCTATTACATATTGGGTTTATGGAACGGTATCTGAGCTAATTTGAAGCTCTTGTTTTATGTATCACCCCACCTCACCTTTCCCGTTAAGCAGCCATAGTGTGTTTTCTGCATGTGTGACTCTGTTCTGTTTTGTAATTCAGTTCAAGTGTAACGGATTTTACATTCCCTCTATAAGTGACACCTTATGAGAAGTGTCCTTTTCTGTGAGACTTATTTCACTTAGAATCGTCTTACCTAAATCCACTCATCATGCTGCTACTAGCCTTATGACATTGATTTCATGGCTGAGTGATATTCCATTGTACATAAGGATCACAACTTTTTTATCCATTTTTCGCTTTCCTGGGATATTTAAGGTGGAATGAAGTGGAGGTCCTTGTCAACAGAGCAGCCCTAAACTTTGGGGTGCTTGTGTCTTGCTGATTTTCAATTTTCCCACTTTATCCCCCCATGCGTGGAAGTGCCCTATGCTCTCTAAGCTGTGTTTTTTAGATGTTTCAGGACACACCGTACACTTCTCCAGAGTGGCTGTTGGCAATTTACATCCCGCCCATCAGTGTAGCAAGGCTCCCATTTCTCCATGGCCTGTCCTGCATTTCTGGTTTTGACACTTTTTTCAGCATGGCCCTTTTGACCGATGGGAAACGAGACTTCTTTGTAGCGCTGATTTGCCTTTCCAGGTTGCTTGGTTGGCCAAAAAGGGCGTATGCGTTTTTTCCTGAATATATTCAGGAAAAAACGCATACGCCCTTTTTGGCCAAGGGCATCATTGTCAACGTTTTACCGCTTTTCATGTGCTTTAAAGGCGATTCGAATCTACCTCCTGAAATCTGTTTCCTGCAATTCTGCCTTGATTTCAAATCCTCTTCTTTGCCTTCCCTCAATATATTTGTGGACGAGAGTTATCATTTATAACTCTGCAGGTTTGTGAATTGCAGTGCCCTGAAGCTCCATTTTACAAGTCGCTTTTTTGGGAGCTGGCCGCAAAAGCGCATGATGGCTTCAGGCCCTGTTCTGGTTCCGGGGGGCAGGCTGAGCCTGTGGTTAATTCTTCTTCCTGATGGGAAAATAGAGTGACCTGTGCCTGTCCCAACACCAAGAGCTAGTCTCTCATTGGTTCCCCGTCTTCCCGTTCATCCTCAGGACAAATTGCAACCTGTACAGAACAGGAGGTTAAAGGTGCTGATGCTCCAAGAAGGGAGATTGCTGGTAAAGTGGCTGGAATGGCGAACCCGAGCACAAGGAGATGAGAAATGAGGTGCGTTTTAGAAACCTTTCCCCATCACACGGTGTACCATCTTCTGGGTTTCTCATGCATGTTTTCGATGTAGGAAGATGCCCTTGAACCTGGAGATTTGGGACCCTTGCGATGGGTAGCACGCAGTATTACTTTAAAGGGTCTGCGTTTGCTCACCCAACCTCACCAAACCTCTCAGCCCCAAGAGTGTCGACCGTTATGTCTCATCCAGCTGTGGGTCTAGATATGGTCAATCCAGGTTGCATCACAAACCCTGAACGAATTGTGTAAGAATTTCTCTCTCTTTCCCTGTCTTTGTTTCATGGGTTTTTAAAAGTAATTTATTTTTATAATGGGGTTTAGCTGCTTTTCACGGCTGTGTTTATGCCACTTTACACCCACTTGACACACTAACAGAGAGATATCAATACATAGGTTTTAAGATTATTACTAGTCAGATATATTCTTGTGCGGTGAATCGGGCGTGTTGAGTCCAGTTCTCTGAGCAACGAGTAGGTCTTGTCTATTACATATTGGGTTTATGGAACGGTATCTGAGCTAATTTGAAACTCTTGTTTTATGTATCACCCCACCTCACCTTTCCCGTTAAGCAGCCATAGTGTGTTTTCTGCATGTGTGACTCTGTTCTGTTTTGTAATTCAGTTCAAGTGTAACGGTTTTTACATTCCCTCTATAAGTGACACCTTATGAGAAGTGTCCTTTTCTGTGAGACTTATTTCACTTAGAATCGTCTTACCTAAATCCACTCATCATGCTGCTACTAGCCTTATGACATTGATTTCATGGCTGAGTGATATTCCATTGTACATAAGGACCACAACTTTTTTATCCATTTTTCGCTTTCCTGGGATATTTAAGGTGGAATGAAGTGGAGGTCCTTTTCAACAGAGCAGCCCTAAACTTTGGGGTGCTTGTGTCTTGCTGATTTTCAATTTTCCCACTTTATCCCCCCATGCGTGGAAGTGCCCTATGCTCTCTAAGCTGTGTTTTTTAGATGTTTCAGGACACACCGTACACTTCTCCAGAGTGGCTGTTGGCAATTTACATCCCGCCCATCAGTGTAGCAAGGCTCCCATTTCTCCATGGCCTGTCCTGCATTTCTGGTTTTGACACTTTTTTCAGCATGGCCCTTTTGACCGATGGGAAACGAGACTTCTTTGTAGCGCTGATTTGCCTTTCCAGGTTGCTTGGTTGGCCAAAAAGGGCGTATGCGTTTTTTCCTGAATATATTCAGGAAAAAACGCATACGCCCTTTTTGGCCAAGGGCATCATTGTCAACGTTTTACCGCTTTTCATGTGCTTTAAAGGCGATTCGAATCTACCTCCTGAAATCTGTTTCCTGCAATTCTGCCTTGATTTCAAATCCTCTTCTTTGCCTTCCCTCAATATATTTGTGGACGAGAGTTATCATTTATAACTCTGCAGATTTGTGAATTGCAGTGCCCTGAAGCTCCATTTTACAAGTCGCTTTTTTGGGAGCTGGCCGCAAAAGCGCAGGATGGCTTCAGGCCCTGTTCTGGTTCCGGGGGGCAGGCTGAGCCTGTGGTTAATTCTTCTTCCTGATGGGAAAATAGAGTGACCTGTGCCTGTCCCAACACCAAGAGCTAGTCTCTCATTGGTTCCCCGTCTTCCCGTTCATCCTCAGGACAAATTGCAACCTGTACGGAACAGGAGGTTAAAGGTGCTGATGCTCCAAGAAGGGAGATTGCTGGTAAAGTGGCTGGAATGGCGAACCCGAGCACAAGGAGATGAGAAATGAGGTGCGTTTTAGAAACCTTTCCCCATCACACGGTGTACCATCTTCTGGGTTTCTCATGCATGTTTTCGATGTAGGAAGATGCCCTTGAACCTGGAGATTTGGGACCCTTGCGATGGGTAGCACGCAGTATTACTTTAAAGGGTCTGCGTTTGCTCACCCAACCTAACCAAACCTCTCAGCCCCAAGAGTGTCGACCGTTATGTCTCATCCAGCTGTGGGTCTAGATATGGTCAATCCAGGTTGCATCACAAACCCTGAACGAATTGTGTAAGAATTTCTCTCTCTTTCCCTGTCTTTGTTTCATGGGTTTTTAAAAGTAATTTATTTTTATAATGGGGTTTAGCTGCTTTTCACGGCTGTGTTTATGCCACTTTACACCCACTTGACACACTAACAGAGAGATATCAATACATAGGTTTTAAGATTATTACTAGTCAGATATATTCTTGTGCGGTGAATCGGGCGTGTTGAGTCCAGTTCTCTGAGCAACGAGTAGGTCTTGTCTATTACATATTGGGTTTATGGAACGGTATCTGAGCTAATTTGAAACTCTTGTTTTATGTATCACCCCACCTCACCTTTCCCATTAAGCAGCCATAGTGTGTTTTCTGCATGTGTGACTCTGTTCTGTTTTGTAATTCAGTTCAAGTGTAACGGTTTTTACATTCCCTCTATAAGTGACACCTTATGAGAAGTGTCCTTTTCTGTGAGACTTATTTCACTTAGAATCGTCTTACCTAAATCCACTCATCATGCTGCTACTAGCCTTATGACATTGATTTCACGGCTGAGTGATATTCCATTGTACATAAGGACCACAACTTTTTTATCCATTTTTCGCTTTCCTGGGATATTTAAGGTGGAATGAAGTGGAGGTCCTTGTCAACAGAGCAGCCCTAAACTTTGGGGTGCTTGTGTCTTGCTGATTTTCAATTTTCCCACTTTATCCCCCCATGCGTGGAAGTGCCCTATGCTCTCTAAGCTGTGTTTTTTAGATGTTTCAGGACACACCGTACACTTCTCCAGAGTGGCTGTTGGCAATTTACATCCCGCCCATCAGTGTAGCAAGGCTCCCATTTCTCCATGGCCTGTCCTGCATTTCTGGTTTTGACACTTTTTTCAGCATGGCCCTTTTGACCGATGGGAAACGAGACTTCTTTGTAGCGCTGATTTGCCTTTCCAGGTTGCTTGGTTGGCCAAAAAGGGCGTATGCGTTTTTTCCTGAATATATTCAGGAAAAAACGCATACGCCCTTTTTGGCCAAGGGCATCATTGTCAACGTTTTACCGCTTTTCATGTGCTTTAAAGGCGATTCGAATCTACCTCCTGAAATCTGTTTCCTGCAATTCTGCCTTGATTTCAAATCCTCTTCTTTGCCTTCCCTCAATATATTTGTGGACGAGAGTTATCATTTATAACTCTGCAGGTTTGTGAATTGCAGTGCCCTGAAGCTCCATTTTACAAGTCGCTTTTTTGGGAGCTGGCCGCAAAAGCGCAGGATGGCTTCAGGCCCTGTTCTGGTTCCGGGGGGCAGGCTGAGCCTGTGGTTAATTCTTCTTCCTGATGGGAAAATAGAGTGACCTGTGCCTGTCCCAACACCAAGAGCTAGTCTCTCATTGGTTCCCCGTCTTCCCGTTCATCCTCAGGACAAATTGCAACCTGTACGGAACAGGAGGTTAAAGGTGCTGATGCTCCAAGAAGGGAGATTGCTGGTAAAGTGGCTGGAATGGCGAACCCGAGCACAAGGAGATGAGAAATGAGGTGCGTTTTAGAAACCTTCCCCCATCACACGGTGTACCATCTTCTGGGTTTCTCATGCATGTTTTCGATGTAGGAAGATGCCCTTGAACCTGGAGATTTGGGACCCTTGCGATGGGTAGCACGCAGTATTACTTTAAAGGGTCTGCGTTTGCTCACCCAACCTCACCAAACCTCTCAGCCCCAAGAGTGTCGACCGTTATGTCTCATCCAGCTGTGGGTCTAGATATGGTCAATCCAGGTTGCATCACAAACCCTGAACGAATTGTGTAAGAATTTCTCTCTCTTTCCCTGTCTTTGTTTCATGGGTTTTTAAAAGTAATTTATTTTTATAATGGGGTTTAGCTGCTTTTCACGGCTGTGTTTATGCCACTTTACACCCACTTGACACACTAACAGAGAGATATCAATACATAGGTTTTAAGATTATTACTAGTCAGATATATTCTTGTGCGGTGAATCGGGCGTGTTGAGTCCAGTTCTCTGAGCAACGAGTAGGTCTTGTCTATTACATATTGGGTTTATGGAACGGTATGTGAGCTAATTTGAAGCTCTTGTTTTATGTATCACCCCACCTCACCTTTCCCGTTAAGCAGCCATAGTGTGTTTTCTGCATGTGTGACTCTGTTCTGTTTTGTAATTCAGTTCAAGTGTAACGGTTTTTACATTCCCTCTATAAGTGACACCTTATGAGAAGTGTCCTTTTCTGTGTGACTTATTTCACTTAGAATCGTCTTACCTAAATCCACTCATCATGCTGCTACTAGCCTTATGACATTGATTTCATGGCTGAGTGATATTCCATTGTACATAAGGACCACAACTTTTTTATCCATTTTTCGCTTTCCTGGGATATTTAAGGTGGAATGAAGTGGAGGTCCTTGTCAACAGAGCAGCCCTAAACTTTGGGGTGCTTGTGTCTTGCTGATTTTCAATTTTCCCACTTTATCCCCCCATGCGTGGAAGTGCCCTATGCTCTCTAAGCTGTGTTTTTTTATGTTTCAGGACACACCGTACACTTCTCCAGAGTGGCTGTTGGCAATTTACATGCCGCCCATCAGTGTAGCAAGGCTCCCATTTCTCCATGGCCTGTCCTGCATTTCTGGTTTTGACACTTTTTTCAGCATGGCCCTTTTGACCGATGGGAAGTGAGACTTCTTTGTAGCGCTGATTTGCCTTTCCAGGTTGCTTGGTTGGCCAAAAAGGGCGTATGCGTTTTTTCCTGAATAGATTCAGGAAAAAACGCATACGCCCTTTTTGGCCAAGGGCATCATTGTCAACGTTTTGCCGCTTTTCATGTGCTTTAAAGGCGATTCGAATCTACCTCCTGAAATCTGTTTCCTGCAATTCTGCCTTGATTTCAAATCCTCTTCTTTGCCTTCCCTGAATATATTTGTGGACGAGAGTTATCATTTATAACTCTGCAGGTTTGTGAATTGCAGTGCCCTGAAGCTCCATTTTACAAGTCGCTTTTTTGGGAGCTGGCCGCAAAAGCGCAGGATGGCTTCAGGCCCTGTTCTGGTTCCGGAGGGCAGGCTGAGCCTGTGGTTAATTCTTCTTCCTGATGGGAAAATAGAGTGACCTGTGCCTGTCCCAACACCAAGAGCTAGTCTCTCATTGGTTCCCCGTCTTCCCGTTCATCCTCAGTACAAATTGCAACCTGTACGGAACAGGAGGTTAAAGGTGCTGATGCTCCAAGAAGGGAGATTGCTGGTAAAGTGGCTGGAATGGCGAACCCGAGCACAAGGAGATGAGAAATGAGGTGCGTTTTAGAAACCTTTCCCCATCACACGGTGTACCATCTTCTGGGTTTCTCATGCATGTTTTCGATGTAGGAAGATGCCCTTGAACCTGGAGATTTGGGACCCTTGCGATGGGTAGCACGCAGTATTACTTTAAAGGGTCTGCGTTTGCTCACCCAACCTCACCAAACCTCTCAGCCCCAAGAGTGTCGACCGTTATGTCTCATCCAGCTGTGGGTCTAGATATGGTCAATCCAGGTTGCATCACAAACCCTGAACGAATTGTGTAAGAATTTCTCTCTCTTTCCCTGTCTTTGTTTCATGGGTTTTTAAAAGTAATTTATTTTTATAATGGGGTTTAGCTGCTTTTCACGGCTGTGTTTATGCCACTTTACACCCACTTGACACACTAACAGAGAGATATCAATACATAGGTTTTAAGATTATTACTAGTCAGATATATTCTTGTGCGGTGAATCGGGCGTGTTGAGTCCAGTTCTCTGAGCAACGAGTAGGTCTTGTCTATTACATATTGGGTTTATGGAACGGTATGTGAGCTAATTTGAAGCTCTTGTTTTATGTATCACCCCACCTCACCTTTCCCGTTAAGCAGCCATAGTGTGTTTTCTGCATGTGTGACTCTGTTCTGTTTTGTAATTCAGTTCAAGTGTAACGGTTTTTACATTCCCTCTATAAGTGACACCTTATGAGAAGTGTCCTTTTCTGTGTGACTTATTTCACTTAGAATCGTCTTACCTAAATCCACTCATCATGCTGCTACTAGCCTTATGACATTGATTTCATGGCTGAGTGATATTCCATTGTACATAAGGACCACAACTTTTTTATCCATTTTTCGCTTTCCTGGGATATTTAAGGTGGAATGAAGTGGAGGTCCTTGTCAACAGAGCAGCCCTAAACTTTGGGGTGCTTGTGTCTTGCTGATTTTCAATTTTCCCACTTTATCCCCCCATGCGTGGAAGTGCCCTATGCTCTCTAAGCTGTGTTTTTTAGATGTTTCAGGACACACCGTACACTTCTCCAGAGTGGCTGTTGGCAATTTACATGCCGCCCATCAGTGTAGCAAGGCTCCCATTTCTCCATGGCCTGTCCTGCATTTCTGGTTTTGACACTTTTTTCAGCATGGCCCTTTTGACCGATGGGAAGCGAGACTTCTTTGTAGCGCTGATTTGCCTTTCCAGGTTGCTTGGTTGGCCAAAAAGGGCGTATGCGTTTTTTCCTGAATAGATTCAGGAAAAAACGCATACGCCCTTTTTGGCCAAGGGCATCATTGTCAACGTTTTGCCGCTTTTCATGTGCTTTAAAGGCGATTCGAATCTACCTCCTGAAATCTGTTTCCTGCAATTCTGCCTTGATTTCAAATCCTCTTCTTTGCCTTCCCTCAATATATTTGTGGACGAGAGTTATCATTTATAACTCTGCAGGTTTGTGAATTGCAGTGCCCTGAAGCTCCATTTTACAAGTCGCTTTTTTGGGAGCTGGCCGCAAAAGCGCAGGATGGCTTCAGGCCCTGTTCTGGTTCCGGGGGGCAGGCTGAGCCTGTGGTTAATTCTTCTTCCTGATGGGAAAATAGAGTGACCTGTGCCTGTCCCAACACCAAGAGCTAGTCTCTCATTGGTTCCCCGTCTTCCCGTTCATCCTCAGGACAAATTGCAACCTGTACGGAACAGGAGGTTAAAGGTGCTGATGCTCCAAGAAGGGAGATTGCTGGTAAAGTGGCTGGAATGGCGAACCCGAGCACAAGGAGATGAGAAATGAGGTGCGTTTTAGAAACCTTTCCCCATCACACGGTGTACCATCTTCTGGGTTTCTCATGCATGTTTTCGATGTAGGAAGATGCCCTTGAACCTGGAGATTTGGGACCCTTGCGATGGGTAGCACGCAGTATTACTTTAAAGGGTCTGCGTTTGCTCACCCAACCTCACCAAACCTCTCAGCCCCAAGAGTGTCGACCGTTATGTCTCATCCAGCTGTGGGTCTAGATATGGTCAATCCAGGTTGCATCACAAACCCTGAACGAATTGTGTAAGAATTTCTCTCTCTTTCCCTGTCTTTGTTTCATGGGTTTTTAAAAGTAATTTATTTTTATAATGGGGTTTAGCTGCTTTTCACGGATGTGTTTATGCCACTTTACACCCACTTGACACACTAACAGAGAGATATCAATACATAGGTTTTAAGATTATTACTAGTCAGATATATTCTTGTGCGGTGAATCGGGCGTGTTGAGTCCAGTTCTCTGAGCAACGAGTAGGTCTTGTCTATTACATATTGGGTTTATGGAACGGTATGTGAGCTAATTTGAAGCTCTTGTTTTATGTATCACCCCACCTCACCTTTCCCGTTAAGCAGCCATAGTGTGTTTTCTGCATGTGTGACTCTGTTCTGTTTTGTAATTCAGTTCAAGTGTAACGGTTTTTACATTCCCTCTATAAGTGACACCTTATGAGAAGTGTCCTTTTCTGTGTGACTTATTTCACTTAGAATCGTCTTACCTAAATCCACTCATCATGCTGCTACTAGCCTTATGACATTGATTTCATGGCTGAGTGATATTCCATTGTACATAAGGACCACAACTTTTTTATCCATTTTTCGCTTTCCTGGGATATTTAAGGTGGAATGAAGTGGAGGTCCTTGTCAACAGAGCAGCCCTAAACTTTGGGGTGCTTGTGTCTTGCTGATTTTCAATTTTCCCACTTTATCCCCCCATGCGTGGAAGTGCCCTATGCTCTCTAAGCTGTGTTTTTTAGATGTTTCAGGACACACCGTACACTTCTCCAGAGTGGCTGTTGGCAATTTACATGCCGCCCATCAGTGTAGCAAGGCTCCCATTTCTCCATGGCCTGTCCTGCATTTCTGGTTTTGACACTTTTTTCAGCATGGCCCTTTTGACCGATGGGAAGCGAGACTTCTTTGTAGCGCTGATTTGCCTTTCCAGGTTGCTTGGTTGGCCAAAAAGGGCGTATGCGTTTTTTCCTGAATAGATTCAGGAAAAAACGCATACGCCCTTTTTGGCCAAGGGCATCATTGTCAACGTTTTGCCGCTTTTCATGTGCTTTAAAGGCGATTCGAATCTACCTCCTGAAATCTGTTTCCTGCAATTCTGCCTTGATTTCAAATCCTCTTCTTTGCCTTCCCTCAATATATTTGTGGACGAGAGTTATCATTTATAACTCTGCAGGTTTGTGAATTGCAGTGCCCTGAAGCTCCATTTTACAAGTCGCTTTTTTGGGAGCTGGCCGCAAAAGCGCAGGATGGCTTCAGGCCCTGTTCTGGTTCCGGGGGGCAGGCTGAGCCTGTGGTTAATTCTGCTTCCTGATGGGAAAATAGAGTGACCTGTGCCTGTCCCAACACCAAGAGCTAGACTCTCCTTGGTTCCCCGTCTTCCCGTTCATCCTCAGGACAAATTGCAACCTGTACGGAACAGGAGGTTAAAGGGGCTGAGGCTCCAAGTAGGGAGATTGCTAGTAAAGTGGCTGGAATGGCGAATCCGAGCACAAGGAGATGAGAAATGAGGTGCGTTTTAGAAACCTTTCCCCATCACATGGTGTACCATCTTCTGGGTTTCTCATGCATGTTTTCGATGTAGGAAGATGCCCTTGAACCTGGAGATTTGGGACCCATGCGATGGGTAGCACGCAGTATTACTTTAAAGGGTCTGCGTTTGCTCACCCAACCTCACCAAACCTCTCAGCCCCAAGAGTGTCCACCCTTATGTCTCATCCAGCTGTGGGTCTAGATATGGTCAATCCAGGTTGCATCACAGCCCCTGAACGAATTGTGTAAGAATTTCTCTCTCTTTCCCTGTCTTTGTTTCATGGGTTTTTAAAAGTAATTTATTTTTATAATGGGGTTTAGCTGCTTTTCACGGCTGTGTTTATGCCGCTTTACACCCACTTGACACACTAACAGAGAGATATCAATACATAGGTTTTAAGATTATTACTAGTCAGATATATTCATGTGCGGTGAATCGGGCGTGTTGAGTCCAGTTCTCTGAGCAAGGAGTAGGTCTTGTCTATTACATATTGGGTTTATGGAACGGTATCTGAGCTAAGTTGAAACTCTTGTTTTATGTATCACCCCACCTCACCTTTCCCGTTAAGCAGCCATAGTGTGTTTTCTGCATGTGTGACTCTGTTCTGTTTTGTAATTCAGTTCAAGTGTAACGGTTTTTACATTCCCTCTATAAGTGACACCTTATGAGAAGTGTCCTTTTCTGTGTGACTTATTTCACTTAGAATCGTCTTCCCTAAATCCACTCATCATGCTGCTACTAGCCTTATGACATTGATTTCATGGCTGAGTGATATTCCATTGTACATAAGGACCACAATTTTTTATCCATTTTTCGCTTTCCTGGGATATTTAAGGTGGAATGAAGTGGAGGTCCTTGTCAACAGAGCAGCCCTAAACTTTGGGGTGCGTCTGTCTTGCTGATTTTCAATTTTCCCACTTTATCCCCCCATGCGTGGAAGTGCCCTATGCTCTCTAAGCTGTGTTTTTTAGATGTTTCAGGACACACCGTACACTTCTCCAGAGTGGCTGTTGGCAATTTACATCCCGCCCATCAGTGTAGCAAGGCTCCCATTTCTCCAAGGCCTGTCCTGCATTTCTGGTTTTGACACTTTTTTCAGCATGGCCCTTTTGACCGATGGGAAGCGAGACTTCTTTGTAGCGCTGATTTGCCTTTCCAGGTTGCTTGGTTGGCCAAAAAGGGCGTATGCGTTTTTTCCTGAATAGATTCAGGAAAAAACGCATACGCCCTTTTTGGCCAAGGGCATCATTGTCAACGTTTTGCCGCTTTTCATGTGCTTTAAAGGCGATTCGAATCTACCTCCTGAAATCTGTTTCCTGCAATTCTGCCTTGATTTCAAATCCTCTTCTTTGCCTTCCCTCAATATATTTGTGGACGAGAGTTATCATTTATAACTCTGCAGGTTTGTGAATTGCAGTGCCCTGAAGCTCCATTTTACAAGTCGCTTTTTTGGGAGTTGGCCGCAAAAGCGCAGGATGGCTTCAGGCCCTGTTCTGGTTCCGGGGGGCAGGCTGAGCCTGTGGTTAATTCTTCTTCCTGATGGGAAAATAGAGTGACCTGTGCCTGTCCCAACACCAAGAGCTACACTCTCATTGGTTCCCCGTCTTCCCGTTCATCCTCAGGACAAATTGCAACCTGTACGGAACAGGAGGTTAAAGGTGCTGAGGCTCCAAGTAGGGAGATTGCTAGTAAAGTGGCTGAAATGGCGAATCCGAGCACAAGGAGATGAGAAATGAGGTGCGTTTTAGAAACCTTTCCCCATCACACGGTGTACCATCTTCTGGGTTTCTCATGCATGTTTTCGATGTAGGAAGATGCCCTTGAACCTGGAGATTTGGGACCCATGCGATGGGTAGCACGCAGTATTACTTTAAAGGGTCTGCGTTTGCTCACCCAACCTCACCAAACCTCTCAGCCCCAAGAGTGTCCACCCTTATGTCTCATCCAGCTGTGGGTCTAGATATGGTCAATCCAGGTTGCATCACAGCCCCTGAACGAATTGTGTAAGAATTTCTCTCTCTTTCCCTGTCTTTGTTTCATGGGTTTTTAAAAGTAATTTATTTTTATAATGGGGTTTAGCTGCTTTTCACGGCTGTGTTTATGCCGCTTTACACCCACTTGACACACTAACAGAGAGATATCAATACATAGGTTTTAAGATTATTACTAGTCAGATATATTCATGTGCGGTGAATCGGGCGTGTTGAGTCCAGTTCTCTGAGCAAGGAGTAGGTCTTGTCTATTACATATTGGGTTTATGGAACGGTATCTGAGCTAATTTGAAACTCTTGTTTTATGTATCACCCCACCTCACCTTTCCCGTTAAGCAGCCATAGTTTGTTTTCTGCATGTGTGACTCTGTTCTGTTTTGTAATTCAGTTCAAGTGTAACGGTTTTTACATTTCCTCTATAAGTGACACCTTATGAGAAGTGTCCTTTTCTGTGTGACTTATTTCACTTAGAATCGTCTTACCTAAATAAACTCATCATGCTGCTACTAGCCTTATGACATTGATTTCATGGCTGAGTTATATTCCATTGTACATAAGGACCACAACTTTTTTATCCATTTTTCGCTTTCCTGGGATATTTAAGGTGGAATGAAGTGGAGGTCCTTGTCAACAGAGCAGCCCTAAACTTTGGGGTGCTTGTGTCTTGCTGATTTTCAATTTTCCCACTTTATCCCCCCATGCGTGGAAGTGCCCTGTGCTCTCTAAGCTGTGTTTTTTAGATGTTTCAGGACACACCGTACACTTCTCCAGAGTGGCTGTTGGCAATTTACATCCCACCCATCAGTGTAGCAAGGCTCCCATTTCTCCATGGCCTGTCCTGCATTTCTGGTTTTGACACTTTTTTCAGCATGGCCCTTTTGACCGATGGGAAGCGAGACTTCTTTGTAGCGCTGATTTGCCTTTCCAGGTTGCTTGGTTGGCCAAAAAGGGCGTATGCGTTTTTTCCTGAATATATTCAGGAAAAAACGCATACGCCCTTTTTGGCCAAGGGCATCATTGTCAACGTTTTGCCGCTTTTCATGTGCTTTAAAGGCGATTCGAATCTACCTCCTGAAATCTGTTTCCTGCAATTCTGCCTTGATTTCAAATCCTCTTCTTTGCCTTCCCTCAATATATTTGTGGACGAGAGTTATCATTTATAACTCTGCAGGTTTGTGAATTGCAGTGCCCTGAAGCTCCATTTTACAAGTCGCTTTTTTGGGAGCTGGCCGCAAAAGCGCAGGATGGCTTCAGGCCCTGTTCTGGTTCCGGGGGGCAGGCTGAGCCTGTGGTTAATTCTTCTTCCTGATGGGAAAATAGAGTGACCTGTGCCTGTCCCAACACCAAGAGCTACACTCTCATTGGTTCCCCGTCTTCCCGTTCATCCTCAGGACAAATTGCAACCTGTACGGAACAGGAGGTTAAAGGTGCTGAGGCTCCAAGTAGGGAGATTGCTAGTAAAGTGGCTGGAATGGCGAATCCGAGCACAAGGAGATGAGAAATGAGGTGCGTTTTAGAAACCTTTCCCCATCACACGGTGTACCATCTTCTGGGTTTCTCATGCATGTTTTCGATGTAGGAAGATGCCCTTGAACCTGGAGATTTGGGACCCATGCGATGGCTAGCACGCAGTATTACTTTAAAGGGTCTGCGTTTGCTCACCCAACCTCACCAAACCTCTCAGCCCCAAGAGTGTCCACCCTTATGTCTCATCCAGCTGTGGGTCTAGATATGGTCAATCCAGGTTGCATCACAGCCCCTGAACGAATTGTGTAAGAATTTCTCTCTCTTTCCCTGTCTTTGTTTCATGGGTTTTTAAAAGTAATTTATTTTTATAATGGGGTTTAGCTGCTTTTCACGGCTGTGTTTATGCCGCTTTACACCCACTTGACACACTAACAGAGAGATATCAATACATAGGTTTTAAGATTATTACTAGTCAGATATATTCATGTGCGGTGAATCGGGCGTGTTGAGTCCAGTTCTCTGAGCAAGGAGTAGGTCTTGTCTATTACATATTGGGTTTATGGAACGGTATCTGAGCTAATTTGAAACTCTTGTTTTATGTATCAGCCCACCTCACCTTTCCCGTTAAGCAGCCATAGTTTGTTTTCTGCATGTGTGACTCTCTTCTGTTTTGTAATTCAGTTCAAGTGTAACGGTTTTTACATTCCCTCTATAAGTGACACCTTATGAGAAGTGTCCTTTTCTGTGTGACTTATTTCACTTAGAATCGTCTTACCTAAATAAACTCATCATGCTGCTACTAGCCTTATGACATTGATTTCATGGCTGAGTGATATTCCATTGTACATAAGGACCACAACTTTTTGATCCATTTTTCGCTTTCCTGGGATATTTAAGGTGGAATGAAGTGGAGGTCCTTGTCAACAGAGCAGCCCTAAACTTTGGGGTGCTTGTGTCTTGCTGATTTTCAATTTTCCCACTTTATCCCCCCATGCGTGGAAGTGCCCTGTGCTCTCTAAGCTGTGTTTTTTAGATGTTTCAGGACACACCGTACACTTCTCCAGAGTGGCTGTTGGCAATTTACATCCCACCCATCAGTGTAGCAAGGCTCCCATTTCTCCATGGCCTGTCCTGCATTTCTGGTTTTGACACTTTTTTCAGCATGGCCCTTTTGACCGATGGGAAACGAGACTTCTTTGTAGCGCTGATTTGCCTTTCCAGGTTGCTTGGTTGGCCAAAAAGGGCGTATGCGTTTTTTCCTGAATATATTCAGGAAAAACCGCATACGCCCTTTTTGGCCAAGGGCATCATTGTCAACGTTTTGCTGCTTTTCATGTGCTTTAAAGGCGATTCGAATCTACCTCCTGAAATCTGTTTCCTGCAATTCTGCCTTGATTTCAAATCCTCTTCTTTGCCTTCCCTCAATATATTTGTGGACGAGAATTATCATTTATAACTCTGCAGGTTTGTGAATTGCAGTGCCCTGAAGTTCCATTTTACAAGTCGCTTTTTTGGGAGCTGGCCGCAAAAGCGCAGGATGGCTTCAGGCCCTGTTCTGGTTCCGGGGGGCAGGCTGAGCCTGTGGTTAATTCTTCTTCCTGATGGGAAAATAGAGTGACCTGTGCCTGTCCCAACACCAAGAGCTACACTCTCATTGGTTCCCCGTCTTCCCGTTCATCCTCAGGACAAATTGCAACCTCTACGGAACAGGAGGTTAAAGGTGCTGAGGCTCCAAGTAGGGAGATTGCTAGTAAAGTGGCTGGAATGGCGAATCCGAGCACAAGGAGATGAGAAAGGAGGTGCGTTTTAGAAACCTTTCCCCATCACACGGTGTACCATCTTCTGGGTTTCTCATGCATGTTTTCGATGTAGGAAGTTGCCCTTGAACCTGGAGATTTGGGACCCATGCGATGGGTAGCACGCAGTATTACTTTAAAGGGTCTGCGTTTGCTCACCCAACCCCACCAAACCTCTCAGCCCCAAGAATGTCGACCCTTATGTCTCATCCAGCTGTGGGTCTAGATATGGTCAATCCAGGTTGCGTCACAGACCCTGAACGAATTGTGTAAGAATTTCTCTCTCTTTCCCTGTCTTTGTTTCATGGGTTTTTAAAAGTAATTTATTTTTATAATGGGGTTTAGCTGCTTTTCACGGCTGTGTTTATGCCACTTTACACCCACTTGACACACTAACAGAGAGATATCAATACATAGGTTTTAAGATTATTACTAGTCAGATATATTCTTGTGCGGTGAATCGGGCGTGTTGAGTCCAGTTCTCCGAGCAACGTGTAGGTCTTGTCTATTACATATTGGGTTTATGGAACGGTATCTGAGCTAATTTGAAGCTCTTGTTTTATTTATCACCCCACCTCACCTTTCCCGTTAAGCAGCCATAGTGTGTTTTCTGCATGTGTGACTCTGTTCTGTTTTGTAATTCAGTTCAAGTGTAACGGTTTTTACATTCCCTCTATAAGTGACACCTTATGAGAAGTGTCCTTTTCTGTGTGACTTATTTCACTTAGAATCGTCTTACCTAAATCCACTCATCATGCTGCTACTAGCCTTATGACATTGATTTCATGGCTGAGTGATATTCCATTGTACATAAGGACCACAACTTTTTTATCCATTTTTCGCTTTCCTGGGATATTTAAGGTGGAATGAAGTGGAGGTCCTTGTCAACAGAGCAGCCCTAAACTTTGGGGTGCTTGTGTCTTGCTGATTTTCAATTTTCCCACTTTATCCCCCCATGCGTGGAAGTGCCCTGTGCTCTCTAAGCTGTGTTTTTTAGATGTTTCAGGACACACCGTACACTTCTCCAGAGTGGCTGTTGGCAATTTACATCCCACCCATCAGTGTAGCAAGGCTCCCATTTCTCCATGGCCTGTCCTGCATTTCTGGTTTTGACACTTTTTTCAGCATGGCCCTTTTGACCGATGGGAAGCGAGACTTCTTTGTAGCGCTGATTTGCCTTTCCAGGTTGCTTGGTTGGCCAAAAAGGGCGTATGCGTTTTTTCCTGAATATATTCAGGAAAAAACGCATACGCCCTTTTTGGCCAAGGGCATCATTGTCAACGTTTTGCCGCTTTTCATGTGCTTTAAAGGCGATTCGAATCTACCTCCTGAAATCTGTTTCCTGCAATTCTGCCTTGATTTCAAATCCTCTTCTTTGCCTTCCCTCAATATATTTGTGGACGAGAGTTATCATTTATAACTCTGCAGGTTTGTGAATTGCAGTGCCCTGAAGCTCCATTTTACAAGTCGCTTTTTTGGGAGCTGGCCGCAAAAGCGCAGGATGGCTTCAGGCCCTGTTCTGGTTCCGGGGGGCAGGCTGAGCCTGTGGTTAATTCTTCTTCCTGATGGGAAAATAGAGTGACCTGTGCCTGTCCCAACACCAAGAGCTAGACTCTCATTGGTTCCCCGTCTTCCCGTTCATCCTCAGGACAAATTGCAACCTCTACGGAACAGGAGGTTAAAGGTGCTGAGGCTCCAAGTAGGGAGATTGCTAGTAAAGTGGCTGGAATGGCGAATCCGAGCACAAGGAGATGAGAAAGGAGGTGCGTTTTAGAAACCTTTCCCCATCACACGGTGTACCATCTTCTGGGTTTCTCATGCATGTTTTCGATGTAGGAAGATGCCCTTGAACCTGGAGATTTGGGACCCATGCGATGGGTAGCACGCAGTATTACTTTAAAGGGTCTGCGTTTGCTCACCCAACCTCACCAAACCTCTCAGCCCCAAGAGTGTCCACCCTTATGTCTCATCCAGCTGTGGGTCTAGATATGGTCAATCCAGGTTGCATCACAGCCCCTGAACGAATTGTGTAAGAATTTCTCTCTCTTTCCCTGTCTTTGTTTCATGGGTTTTTAAAAGTAATTTATTTTTATAATGGGGTTTAGCTGCTTTTCACGGCTGTGTTTATGCCGCTTTACACCCACTTGACACACTAACAGAGAGATATCAATACATAGGTTTTAAGATTATTACTAGTCAGATATATTCATGTGCGGTGAATCGGGCGTGTTGAGTCCAGTTCTCTGAGCAAGGAGTAGGTCTTGTCTATTACATATTGGGTTTATGGAACGGTATCTGAGCTAATTTGAAACTCTTGTTTTATGTATCACCCCACCTCACCTTTCCCGTTAAGCAGCCATAGTGTGTTTTCTGCATGTGTGACTCTGTTCTGTTTTGTAATTCAGTTCAAGTGTAACGGTTTTTACATTCCCTCTATAAGTGACACCTTATGAGAAGTGTCCTTTTCTGTGTGACTTATTTCACTTAGAATCGTCTTACCTAAATCCACTCATCATGCTGCTACTAGCCTTATGACATTGATTTCATGGCTGAGTGATATTCCATTGTACCTAAGGACCACAACTTTTTTATCCATTTTTCGCTTTCCTGGGATATTTAAGGTGGAATGAAGTGGAGGTCCTTGTCAACAGAGCAGCCCTAAACTTTGGGGTGCTTGTGTCTTGCTGATTTTCAATTTTCCCACTTTATCCCCCCATGCGTGGAAGTGCCCTGTGCTCTCTAAGCTGTGTTTTTTAGATGTTTCAGGACACACCGTACACTTCTCCAGAGTGGCTGTTGGCAATTTACATCCCGCCCATCAGTGTAGCAAGGCTCCCATTTCTCCATGGCCTGTCCTGCATTTCTGGTTTTGACACTTTTTTCAGCATGGCCCTTTTGACCGATGGGAAGCGAGACTTCTTTGTAGCGCTGATTTGCCTTTCCAGGTTGCTTGGTTGGCCAAAAAGGGCGTATGCGTTTTTTCCTGAATATATTCAGGAAAAAACGCATACGCCCTTTTTGGCCAAGGGCATCATTGTCAACGTTTTGCCGCTTTTCATGTGCTTTAAAGGCGATTCGAATCTACCTCCTGAAATCTGTTTCCTGCAATTCTGCCTTGATTTCAAATCCTCTTCTTTGCCTTCCCTCAATATATTTGTGGACGAGAGTTATCATTTATAACTCTGCAGGTTTGTGAATTGCAGTGCCCTGAAGCTCCATTTTACAAGTCGCTTTTTTGGGAGCTGGCCGCAAAAGCGCAGGATGGCTTCAGGCCCTGTTCTGGTTCCGGGGGGCAGGCTGAGCCTGTGGTTAATTCTTCTTCCTGATGGGAAAATAGAGTGACCTGTGCCTGTCCCAACACCAAGAGCTAGACTCTCATTGGTTCCCCGTCTTCCCGTTCATCCTCAGGACAAATTGCAACCTGTACGGAACAGGAGGTTAAAGGTGCTGAGGCTCCAAGTAGGGAGATTGCTAGTAAAGTGGCTGGAATGGCGAATCCGAGCACAAGGAGATGAGAAATGAGGTGCGTTTTAGAAACCTTTCCCCATCACACGGTGTACCATCTTCTGGGTTTCTCATGCATGTTTTCGATGTAGGAAGATGCCCTTGAACCTGGAGATTTGGGACCCATGCGATGGGTAGCACGCAGTATTACTTTAAAGGGTCTGCGTTTGCTCACCCAACCTCACCAAACCTCTCAGCCCCAAGAGTGTCCACCCTTATGTCTCATCCAGCTGTGGGTCTAGATATGGTCAATCCAGGTTGCATCACAGCCCCTGAACGAATTGTGTAAGAATTTCTCTCTCTTTCCCTGTCTTTGTTTCATGGGTTTTTAAAAGTAATTTATTTTTATAATGGGGTTTAGCTGCTTTTCACGGCTGTGTTTATGCCGCTTTACACCCACTTGACACACTAACAGAGAGATATCAATACATAGGTTTTAAGATTATTACTAGTCAGATATATTCATGTGCGGTGAATCGGGCGTGTTGAGTCCAGTTCTCTGAGCAAGGAGTAGGTCTTGTCTATTACATATTGGGTTTATGGAACGGTATCTGAGCTAATTTGAAACTCTTGTTTTATGTATCACCCCACCTCACCTTTCCCGTTAAGCAGCCATAGTGTGTTTTCTGCATGTGTGACTCTGTTCTGTTTTGTAATTCAGTTCAAGTGTAACGGTTTTTACATTCCCTCTATAAGTGACACCTTATGAGAAGTGTCCTTTTCTGTGTGACTTATTTCACTTAGAATCGTCTTACCTAAATCCACTCATCATGCTGCTACTAGCCTTATGACATTGATTTCATGGCTGAGTGATATTCCATTGTACCTAAGGACCACAACTTTTTTATCCATTTTTCGCTTTCCTGGGATATTTAAGGTGGAATGAAGTGGAGGTCCTTGTCAACAGAGCAGCCCTAAACTTTGGGGTGCTTGTGTCTTGCTGATTTTCAATTTTCCCACTTTATCCCCCCATGCGTGGAAGTGCCCTGTGCTCTCTAAGCTGTGTTTTTTAGATGTTTCAGGACACACCGTACACTTCTCCAGAGTGGCTGTTGGCAATTTACATCCCGCCCATCAGTGTAGCAAGGCTCCCATTTCTCCATGGCCTGTCCTGCATTTCTGGTTTTGACACTTTTTTCAGCATGGCCCTTTTGACCGATGGGAAGCGAGACTTCTTTGTAGCGCTGATTTGCCTTTCCAGGTTGCTTGGTTGGCCAAAAAGGGCGTATGCGTTTTTTCCTGAATATATTCAGGAAAAAACGCATACGCCCTTTTTGGCCAAGGGCATCATTGTCAACGTTTTGCCGCTTTTCATGTGCTTTAAAGGCGATTCGAATCTACCTCCTGAAATCTGTTTCCTGCAATTCTGCCTTGATTTCAAATCCTCTTCTTTGCCTTCCCTCAATATATTTGTGGACGAGAGTTATCATTTATAACTCTGCAGGTTTGTGAATTGCAGTGCCCTGAAGCTCCATTTTACAAGTCGCTTTTTTGGGAGCTGGCCGCAAAAGCGCAGGATGGCTTCAGGCCCTGTTCTGGTTCCGGGGGGCAGGCTGAGCCTGTGGTTAATTCTTCTTCCTGATGGGAAAATAGAGTGACCTGTGCCTGTCCCAACACCAAGAGCTAGACTCTCATTGGTTCCCCGTCTTCCCGTTCATCCTCAGGACAAATTGCAACCTGTACGGAACAGGAGGTTAAAGGTGCTGAGGCTCCAAGTAGGGAGATTGCTAGTAAAGTGGCTGGAATGGCGAATCCGAGCACAAGGAGATGAGAAATGAGGTGCGTTTTAGAAACCTTTCCCCATCACACGGTGTACCATCTTCTGGGTTTCTCATGCATGTTTTCGATGTAGGAAGATGCCCTTGAACCTGGAGATTTGGGACCCATGCGATGGGTAGCACGCAGTATTACTTTAAAGGGTCTGCGTTTGCTCACCCAACCTCACCAAACCTCTCAGCCCCAAGAGTGTCCACCCTTATGTCTCATCCAGCTGTGGGTCTAGATATGGTCAATCCAGGTTGCATCACAGCCCCTGAACGAATTGTGTAAGAATTTCTCTCTCTTTCCCTGTCTTTGTTTCATGGGTTTTTAAAAGTAATTTATTTTTATAATGGGGTTTAGCTGCTTTTCACGGCTGTGTTTATGCCGCTTTACACCCACTTGACACACTAACAGAGAGATATCAATACATAGGTTTTAAGATTATTACTAGTCAGATATATTCATGTGCGGTGAATCGGGCGTGTTGAGTCCAGTTCTCTGAGCAAGGAGTAGGTCTTGTCTATTACATATTGGGTTTATGGAACGGTATCTGAGCTAATTTGAAACTCTTGTTTTATGTATCACCCCACCTCACCTTTCCCGTTAAGCAGCCATAGTGTGTTTTCTGCATGTGTGACTCTGTTCTGTTTTGTAATTCAGTTCAAGTGTAACGGTTTTTACATTCCCTCTATAAGTGACACCTTATGAGAAGTGTCCTTTTCTGTGTGACTTATTTCACTTAGAATCGTCTTACCTAAATCCACTCATCATGCTGCTACTAGCCTTATGACATTGATTTCATGGCTGAGTGATATTCCATTGTACCTAAGGACCACAACTTTTTTATCCATTTTTCGCTTTCCTGGGATATTTAAGGTGGAATGAAGTGGAGGTCCTTGTCAACAGAGCAGCCCTAAACTTTGGGGTGCTTGTGTCTTGCTGATTTTCAATTTTCCCACTTTATCCCCCCATGCGTGGAAGTGCCCTGTGCTCTCTAAGCTGTGTTTTTTAGATGTTTCAGGACACACCGTACACTTCTCCAGAGTGGCTGTTGGCAATTTACATCCCGCCCATCAGTGTAGCAAGGCTCCCATTTCTCCATGGCCTGTCCTGCATTTCTGGTTTTGACACTTTTTTCAGCATGGCCCTTTTGACCGATGGGAAGCGAGACTTCTTTGTAGCGCTGATTTGCCTTTCCAGGTTGCTTGGTTGGCCAAAAAGGGCGTATGCGTTTTTTCCTGAATATATTCAGGAAAAAACGCATACGCCCTTTTTGGCCAAGGGCATCATTGTCAACGTTTTGCCGCTTTTCATGTGCTTTAAAGGCGATTCGAATCTACCTCCTGAAATCTGTTTCCTGCAATTCTGCCTTGATTTCAAATCCTCTTCTTTGCCTTCCCTCAATATATTTGTGGACGAGAGTTATCATTTATAACTCTGCAGGTTTGTGAATTGCAGTGCCCTGAAGCTCCATTTTACAAGTCGCTTTTTTGGGAGCTGGCCGCAAAAGCGCAGGATGGCTTCAGGCCCTGTTCTGGTTCCGGGGGGCAGGCTGAGCCTGTGGTTAATTCTTCTTCCTGATGGGAAAATAGAGTGACCTGTGCCTGTCCCAACACCAAGAGCTAGACTCTCATTGGTTCCCCGTCTTCCCGTTCATCCTCAGGACAAATTGCAACCTGTACGGAACAGGAGGTTAAAGGTGCTGAGGCTCCAAGTAGGGAGATTGCTAGTAAAGTGGCTGGAATGGCGAATCCGAGCACAAGGAGATGAGAAATGAGGTGCGTTTTAGAAACCTTTCCCCATCACACGGTGTACCATCTTCTGGGTTTCTCATGCATGTTTTCGATGTAGGAAGATGCCCTTGAACCTGGAGATTTGGGACCCATGCGATGGGTAGCACGCAGTATTACTTTAAAGGGTCTGCGTTTGCTCACCCAACCTCACCAAACCTCTCAGCCCCAAGAGTGTCCACCCTTATGTCTCATCCAGCTGTGGGTCTAGATATGGTCAATCCAGGTTGCATCACAGCCCCTGAACGAATTGTGTAAGAATTTCTCTCTCTTTCCCTGTCTTTGTTTCATGGGTTTTTAAAAGTAATTTATTTTTATAATGGGGTTTAGCTGCTTTTCACGGCTGTGTTTATGCCGCTTTACACCCACTTGACACACTAACAGAGAGATATCAATACATAGGTTTTAAGATTATTACTAGTCAGATATATTCATGTGCGGTGAATCGGGCGTGTTGAGTCCAGTTCTCTGAGCAAGGAGTAGGTCTTGTCTATTACATATTGGGTTTATGGAACGGTATCTGAGCTAATTTGAAACTCTTGTTTTATGTATCACCCCACCTCACCTTTCCCGTTAAGCAGCCATAGTGTGTTTTCTGCATGTGTGACTCTGTTCTGTTTTGTAATTCAGTTCAAGTGTAACGGTTTTTACATTCCCTCTATAAGTGACACCTTATGAGAAGTGTCCTTTTCTGTGTGACTTATTTCACTTAGAATCGTCTTACCTAAATCCACTCATCATGCTGCTACTAGCCTTATGACATTGATTTCATGGCTGAGTGATATTCCATTGTACCTAAGGACCACAACTTTTTTATCCATTTTTCGCTTTCCTGGGATATTTAAGGTGGAATGAAGTGGAGGTCCTTGTCAACAGAGCAGCCCTAAACTTTGGGGTGCTTGTGTCTTGCTGATTTTCAATTTTCCCACTTTATCCCCCCATGCGTGGAAGTGCCCTGTGCTCTCTAAGCTGTGTTTTTTAGATGTTTCAGGACACACCGTACACTTCTCCAGAGTGGCTGTTGGCAATTTACATCCCGCCCATCAGTGTAGCAAGGCTCCCATTTCTCCATGGCCTGTCCTGCATTTCTGGTTTTGACACTTTTTTCAGCATGGCCCTTTTGACCGATGGGAAGCGAGACTTCTTTGTAGCGCTGATTTGCCTTTCCAGGTTGCTTGGTTGGCCAAAAAGGGCGTATGCGTTTTTTCCTGAATATATTCAGGAAAAAACGCATACGCCCTTTTTGGCCAAGGGCATCATTGTCAACGTTTTGCCGCTTTTCATGTGCTTTAAAGGCGATTCGAATCTACCTCCTGAAATCTGTTTCCTGCAATTCTGCCTTGATTTCAAATCCTCTTCTTTGCCTTCCCTCAATATATTTGTGGACGAGAGTTATCATTTATAACTCTGCAGGTTTGTGAATTGCAGTGCCCTGAAGCTCCATTTTACAAGTCGCTTTTTTGGGAGCTGGCCGCAAAAGCGCAGGATGGCTTCAGGCCCTGTTCTGGTTCCGGGGGGCAGGCTGAGCCTGTGGTTAATTCTTCTTCCTGATGGGAAAATAGAGTGACCTGTGCCTGTCCCAACACCAAGAGCTAGACTCTCATTGGTTCCCCGTCTTCCCGTTCATCCTCAGGACAAATTGCAACCTGTACGGAACAGGAGGTTAAAGGTGCTGAGGCTCCAAGTAGGGAGATTGCTAGTAAAGTGGCTGGAATGGCGAATCCGAGCACAAGGAGATGAGAAATGAGGTGCGTTTTAGAAACCTTTCCCCATCACACGGTGTACCATCTTCTGGGTTTCTCATGCATGTTTTCGATGTAGGAAGATGCCCTTGAACCTGGAGATTTGGGACCCATGCGATGGGTAGCACGCAGTATTACTTTAAAGGGTCTGCGTTTGCTCACCCAACCTCACCAAACCTCTCAGCCCCAAGAGTGTCCACCCTTATGTCTCATCCAGCTGTGGGTCTAGATATGGTCAATCCAGGTTGCATCACAGCCCCTGAACGAATTGTGTAAGAATTTCTCTCTCTTTCCCTGTCTTTGTTTCATGGGTTTTTAAAAGTAATTTATTTTTATAATGGGGTTTAGCTGCTTTTCACGGCTGTGTTTATGCCGCTTTACACCCACTTGACACACTAACAGAGAGATATCAATACATAGGTTTTAAGATTATTACTAGTCAGATATATTCATGTGCGGTGAATCGGGCGTGTTGAGTCCAGTTCTCTGAGCAAGGAGTAGGTCTTGTCTATTACATATTGGGTTTATGGAACGGTATCTGAGCTAATTTGAAACTCTTGTTTTATGTATCACCCCACCTCACCTTTCCCGTTAAGCAGCCATAGTGTGTTTTCTGCATGTGTGACTCTGTTCTGTTTTGTAATTCAGTTCAAGTGTAACGGTTTTTACATTCCCTCTATAAGTGACACCTTATGAGAAGTGTCCTTTTCTGTGTGACTTATTTCACTTAGAATCGTCTTACCTAAATCCACTCATCATGCTGCTACTAGCCTTATGACATTGATTTCATGGCTGAGTGATATTCCATTGTACCTAAGGACCACAACTTTTTTATCCATTTTTCGCTTTCCTGGGATATTTAAGGTGGAATGAAGTGGAGGTCCTTGTCAACAGAGCAGCCCTAAACTTTGGGGTGCTTGTGTCTTGCTGATTTTCAATTTTCCCACTTTATCCCCCCATGCGTGGAAGTGCCCTGTGCTCTCTAAGCTGTGTTTTTTAGATGTTTCAGGACACACCGTACACTTCTCCAGAGTGGCTGTTGGCAATTTACATCCCGCCCATCAGTGTAGCAAGGCTCCCATTTCTCCATGGCCTGTCCTGCATTTCTGGTTTTGACACTTTTTTCAGCATGGCCCTTTTGACCGATGGGAAGCGAGACTTCTTTGTAGCGCTGATTTGCCTTTCCAGGTTGCTTGGTTGGCCAAAAAGGGCGTATGCGTTTTTTCCTGAATATATTCAGGAAAAAACGCATACGCCCTTTTTGGCCAAGGGCATCATTGTCAACGTTTTGCCGCTTTTCATGTGCTTTAAAGGCGATTCGAATCTACCTCCTGAAATCTGTTTCCTGCAATTCTGCCTTGATTTCAAATCCTCTTCTTTGCCTTCCCTCAATATATTTGTGGACGAGAGTTATCATTTATAACTCTGCAGGTTTGTGAATTGCAGTGCCCTGAAGCTCCATTTTACAAGTCGCTTTTTTGGGAGCTGGCCGCAAAAGCGCAGGATGGCTTCAGGCCCTGTTCTGGTTCCGGGGGGCAGGCTGAGCCTGTGGTTAATTCTTCTTCCTGATGGGAAAATAGAGTGACCTGTGCCTGTCCCAACACCAAGAGCTAGACTCTCATTGGTTCCCCGTCTTCCCGTTCATCCTCAGGACAAATTGCAACCTGTACGGAACAGGAGGTTAAAGGTGCTGAGGCTCCAAGTAGGGAGATTGCTAGTAAAGTGGCTGGAATGGCGAATCCGAGCACAAGGAGATGAGAAATGAGGTGCGTTTTAGAAACCTTTCCCCATCACACGGTGTACCATCTTCTGGGTTTCTCATGCATGTTTTCGATGTAGGAAGATGCCCTTGAACCTGGAGATTTGGGACCCATGCGATGGGTAGCACGCAGTATTACTTTAAAGGGTCTGCGTTTGCTCACCCAACCTCACCAAACCTCTCAGCCCCAAGAGTGTCCACCCTTATGTCTCATCCAGCTGTGGGTCTAGATATGGTCAATCCAGGTTGCATCACAGCCCCTGAACGAATTGTGTAAGAATTTCTCTCTCTTTCCCTGTCTTTGTTTCATGGGTTTTTAAAAGTAATTTATTTTTATAATGGGGTTTAGCTGCTTTTCACGGCTGTGTTTATGCCGCTTTACACCCACTTGACACACTAACAGAGAGATATCAATACATAGGTTTTAAGATTATTACTAGTCAGATATATTCATGTGCGGTGAATCGGGCGTGTTGAGTCCAGTTCTCTGAGCAAGGAGTAGGTCTTGTCTATTACATATTGGGTTTATGGAACGGTATCTGAGCTAATTTGAAACTCTTGTTTTATGTATCACCCCACCTCACCTTTCCCGTTAAGCAGCCATAGTGTGTTTTCTGCATGTGTGACTCTGTTCTGTTTTGTAATTCAGTTCAAGTGTAACGGTTTTTACATTCCCTCTATAAGTGACACCTTATGAGAAGTGTCCTTTTCTGTGTGACTTATTTCACTTAGAATCGTCTTACCTAAATCCACTCATCATGCTGCTACTAGCCTTATGACATTGATTTCATGGCTGAGTGATATTCCATTGTACCTAAGGACCACAACTTTTTTATCCATTTTTCGCTTTCCTGGGATATTTAAGGTGGAATGAAGTGGAGGTCCTTGTCAACAGAGCAGCCCTAAACTTTGGGGTGCTTGTGTCTTGCTGATTTTCAATTTTCCCACTTTATCCCCCCATGCGTGGAAGTGCCCTGTGCTCTCTAAGCTGTGTTTTTTAGATGTTTCAGGACACACCGTACACTTCTCCAGAGTGGCTGTTGGCAATTTACATCCCGCCCATCAGTGTAGCAAGGCTCCCATTTCTCCATGGCCTGTCCTGCATTTCTGGTTTTGACACTTTTTTCAGCATGGCCCTTTTGACCGATGGGAAGCGAGACTTCTTTGTAGCGCTGATTTGCCTTTCCAGGTTGCTTGGTTGGCCAAAAAGGGCGTATGCGTTTTTTCCTGAATATATTCAGGAAAAAACGCATACGCCCTTTTTGGCCAAGGGCATCATTGTCAACGTTTTGCCGCTTTTCATGTGCTTTAAAGGCGATTCGAATCTACCTCCTGAAATCTGTTTCCTGCAATTCTGCCTTGATTTCAAATCCTCTTCTTTGCCTTCCCTCAATATATTTGTGGACGAGAGTTATCATTTATAACTCTGCAGGTTTGTGAATTGCAGTGCCCTGAAGCTCCATTTTACAAGTCGCTTTTTTGGGAGCTGGCCGCAAAAGCGCAGGATGGCTTCAGGCCCTGTTCTGGTTCCGGGGGGCAGGCTGAGCCTGTGGTTAATTCTTCTTCCTGATGGGAAAATAGAGTGACCTGTGCCTGTCCCAACACCAAGAGCTAGACTCTCATTGGTTCCCCGTCTTCCCGTTCATCCTCAGGACAAATTGCAACCTGTACGGAACAGGAGGTTAAAGGTGCTGAGGCTCCAAGTAGGGAGATTGCTAGTAAAGTGGCTGGAATGGCGAATCCGAGCACAAGGAGATGAGAAATGAGGTGCGTTTTAGAAACCTTTCCCCATCACACGGTGCACCATCTTCTGGGTTTCTCATGCATGTTTTCGATGTAGGAAGATGCCCTTGAACCTGGAGATTTGGGACCCATGCGATGGGTAGCACGCAGTATTACTTTAAAGGGTCTGCGTTTGCTCACCCAACCTCACCAAACCTCTCAGCCCCAAGAGTGTCCACCCTTATGTCTCATCCAGCTGTGGGTCTAGATATGGTCAATCCAGGTTGCATCACAGCCCCTGAACGAATTGTGTAAGAATTTCTCTCTCTTTCCCTGTCTTTGTTTCATGGGTTTTTAAAAGTAATTTATTTTTATAATGGGGTTTAGCTGCTTTTCACGGCTGTGTTTATGCCGCTTTACACCCACTTGACACACTAACAGAGAGATATCAATACATAGGTTTTAAGATTATTACTAGTCAGATATATTCATGTGCGGTGAATCGGGCGTGTTGAGTCCAGTTCTCTGAGCAAGGAGTAGGTCTTGTCTATTACATATTGGGTTTATGGAACGGTATCTGAGCTAATTTGAAACTCTTGTTTTATGTATCACCCCACCTCACCTTTCCCGTTAAGCAGCCATAGTGTGTTTTCTGCATGTGTGACTCTGTTCTGTTTTGTAATTCAGTTCAAGTGTAACGGTTTTTACATTCCCTCTATAAGTGACACCTTATGAGAAGTGTCCTTTTCTGTGTGACTTATTTCACTTAGAATCGTCTTACCTAAATCCACTCATCATGCTGCTACTAGCCTTATGACATTGATTTCATGGCTGAGTGATATTCCATTGTACCTAAGGACCACAACTTTTTTATCCATTTTTCGCTTTCCTGGGATATTTAAGGTGGAATGAAGTGGAGGTCCTTGTCAACAGAGCAGCCCTAAACTTTGGGGTGCTTGTGTCTTGCTGATTTTCAATTTTCCCACTTTATCCCCCCATGCGTGGAAGTGCCCTGTGCTCTCTAAGCTGTGTTTTTTAGATGTTTCAGGACACACCGTACACTTCTCCAGAGTGGCTGTTGGCAATTTACATCCCGCCCATCAGTGTAGCAAGGCTCCCATTTCTCCATGGCCTGTCCTGCATTTCTGGTTTTGACACTTTTTTCAGCATGGCCCTTTTGACCGATGGGAAGCGAGACTTCTTTGTAGCGCTGATTTGCCTTTCCAGGTTGCTTGGTTGGCCAAAAAGGGCGTATGCGTTTTTTCCTGAATATATTCAGGAAAAAACGCATACGCCCTTTTTGGCCAAGGGCATCATTGTCAACGTTTTGCCGCTTTTCATGTGCTTTAAAGGCGATTCGAATCTACCTCCTGAAATCTGTTTCCTGCAATTCTGCCTTGATTTCAAATCCTCTTCTTTGCCTTCCCTCAATATATTTGTGGACGAGAGTTATCATTTATAACTCTGCAGGTTTGTGAATTGCAGTGCCCTGAAGCTCCATTTTACAAGTCGCTTTTTTGGGAGCTGGCCGCAAAAGCGCAGGATGGCTTCAGGCCCTGTTCTGGTTCCGGGGGGCAGGCTGAGCCTGTGGTTAATTCTTCTTCCTGATGGGAAAATAGAGTGACCTGTGCCTGTCCCAACACCAAGAGCTAGACTCTCATTGGTTCCCCGTCTTCCCGTTCATCCTCAGGACAAATTGCAACCTGTACGGAACAGGAGGTTAAAGGTGCTGAGGCTCCAAGTAGGGAGATTGCTAGTAAAGTGGCTGGAATGGCGAATCCGAGCACAAGGAGATGAGAAATGAGGTGCGTTTTAGAAACCTTTCCCCATCACACGGTGTACCATCTTCTGGGTTTCTCATGCATGTTTTCGATGTAGGAAGATGCCCTTGAACCTGGAGATTTGGGACCCATGCGATGGGTAGCACGCAGTATTACTTTAAAGGGTCTGCGTTTGCTCACCCAACCTCACCAAACCTCTCAGCCCCAAGAGTGTCCACCCTTATGTCTCATCCAGCTGTGGGTCTAGATATGGTCAATCCAGGTTGCATCACAGCCCCTGAACGAATTGTGTAAGAATTTCTCTCTCTTTCCCTGTCTTTGTTTCATGGGTTTTTAAAAGTAATTTATTTTTATAATGGGGTTTAGCTGCTTTTCACGGCTGTGTTTATGCCGCTTTACACCCACTTGACACACTAACAGAGAGATATCAATACATAGGTTTTAAGATTATTACTAGTCAGATATATTCATGTGCGGTGAATCGGGCGTGTTGAGTCCAGTTCTCTGAGCAAGGAGTAGGTCTTGTCTATTACATATTGGGTTTATGGAACGGTATCTGAGCTAATTTGAAACTCTTGTTTTATGTATCACCCCACCTCACCTTTCCCGTTAAGCAGCCATAGTGTGTTTTCTGCATGTGTGACTCTGTTCTGTTTTGTAATTCAGTTCAAGTGTAACGGTTTTTACATTCCCTCTATAAGTGACACCTTATGAGAAGTGTCCTTTTCTGTGTGACTTATTTCACTTAGAATCGTCTTACCTAAATCCACTCATCATGCTGCTACTAGCCTTATGACATTGATTTCATGGCTGAGTGATATTCCATTGTACCTAAGGACCACAACTTTTTTATCCATTTTTCGCTTTCCTGGGATATTTAAGGTGGAATGAAGTGGAGGTCCTTGTCAACAGAGCAGCCCTAAACTTTGGGGTGCTTGTGTCTTGCTGATTTTCAATTTTCCCACTTTATCCCCCCATGCGTGGAAGTGCCCTGTGCTCTCTAAGCTGTGTTTTTTAGATGTTTCAGGACACACCGTACACTTCTCCAGAGTGGCTGTTGGCAATTTACATCCCGCCCATCAGTGTAGCAAGGCTCCCATTTCTCCATGGCCTGTCCTGCATTTCTGGTTTTGACACTTTTTTCAGCATGGCCCTTTTGACCGATGGGAAGCGAGACTTCTTTGTAGCGCTGATTTGCCTTTCCAGGTTGCTTGGTTGGCCAAAAAGGGCGTATGCGTTTTTTCCTGAATATATTCAGGAAAAAACGCATACGCCCTTTTTGGCCAAGGGCATCATTGTCAACGTTTTGCCGCTTTTCATGTGCTTTAAAGGCGATTCGAATCTACCTCCTGAAATCTGTTTCCTGCAATTCTGCCTTGATTTCAAATCCTCTTCTTTGCCTTCCCTCAATATATTTGTGGACGAGAGTTATCATTTATAACTCTGCAGGTTTGTGAATTGCAGTGCCCTGAAGCTCCATTTTACAAGTCGCTGTTTTGGGAGCTGGCCGCAAAAGCGCAGGATGGCTTCAGGCCCTGTTCTGGTTCCGGGGGGCAGGCTGAGCCTGTGGTTAATTCTTCTTCCTGATGGGAAAATAGAGTGACCTGTGCCTGTCCCAACACCAAGAGCTAGACTCTCATTTTTTCCCCGTCTTCCCGTTCATCCTCAGGACAAATTGCAACCTGTACGGAACAGGAGGTTAAAGGTGCTGAGGCTCCAAGTAGGGAGATTGCTAGTAAAGTGGCTGGAATGGCGAATCCGAGCACAAGGAGATGAGAAATGAGGTGCGTTTTAGAAACCTTTCCCCATCACACGGTGTACCATCTTCTGGGTTTCTCATGCATGTTTTCGATGTAGGAAGATGCCCTTGAACCTGGAGATTTGGGACCCATGCGATGGGTAGCACGCAGTATTACTTTAAAGGGTCTGCGTTTGCTCACCCAACCTCACCAAACCTCTCAGCCCCAAGAGTGTCCACCCTTATGTCTCATCCAGCTGTGGGTCTAGATATGGTCAATCCAGGTTGCATCACAGCCCCTGAACGAATTGTGTAAGAATTTCTCTCTCTTTCCCTGTCTTTGTTTCATGGGTTTTTAAAAGTAATTTATTTTTATAATGGGGTTTAGCTGCTTTTCACGGCTGTGTTTATGCCGCTTTACACCCACTTGACACACTAACAGAGAGATATCAATACATAGGTTTTAAGATTATTACTAGTCAGATATATTCATGTGCGGTGAATCGGGCGTGTTGAGTCCAGTTCTCTGAGCAAGGAGTAGGTCTTGTCTATTACATATTGGGTTTATGGAACGGTATCTGAGCTAATTTGAAACTCTTGTTTTATGTATCACCCCACCTCACCTTTCCCGTTAAGCAGCCATAGTGTGTTTTCTGCATGTGTGACTCTGTTCTGTTTTGTAATTCAGTTCAAGTGTAACGGTTTTTACATTCCCTCTATAAGTGACACCTTATGAGAAGTGTCCTTTTCTGTGTGACTTATTTCACTTAGAATCGTCTTACCTAAATCCACTCATCATGCTGCTACTAGCCTTATGACATTGATTTCATGGCTGAGTGATATTCCATTGTACCTAAGGACCACAACTTTTTTATCCATTTTTCGCTTTCCTGGGATATTTAAGGTGGAATGAAGTGGAGGTCCTTGTCAACAGAGCAGCCCTAAACTTTGGGGTGCTTGTGTCTTGCTGATTTTCAATTTTCCCACTTTATCCCCCCATGCGTGGAAGTGCCCTGTGCTCTCTAAGCTGTGTTTTTTAGATGTTTCAGGACACACCGTACACTTCTCCAGAGTGGCTGTTGGCAATTTACATCCCGCCCATCAGTGTAGCAAGGCTCCCATTTCTCCATGGCCTGTCCTGCATTTCTGGTTTTGACACTTTTTTCAGCATGGCCCTTTTGACCGATGGGAAGCGAGACTTCTTTGTAGCGCTGATTTGCCTTTCCAGGTTGCTTGGTTGGCCAAAAAGGGCGTATGCGTTTTTTCCTGAATATATTCAGGAAAAAACGCATACGCCCTTTTTGGCCAAGGGCATCATTGTCAACGTTTTGCCGCTTTTCATGTGCTTTAAAGGCGATTCGAATCTACCTCCTGAAATCTGTTTCCTGCAATTCTGCCTTGATTTCAAATCCTCTTCTTTGCCTTCCCTCAATATATTTGTGGACGAGAGTTATCATTTATAACTCTGCAGGTTTGTGAATTGCAGTGACCTGAAGCTCCATTTTACAAGTCGCTTTTTTGGGAGCTGGCCGCAAAAGCGCAGGATGGCTTCAGGCCCTGTTCTGGTTCCGGGGGGCAGGCTGAGCCTGTGGTTAATTCTTCTTCCTGATGGGAAAATAGAGTGACCTGTGCCTGTCCCAACACCAAGAGCTAGACTCTCATTGGTTCCCCGTCTTCCCGTTCATCCTCAGGACAAATTGCAACCTGTACGGAACAGGAGGTTAAAGGTGCTGAGGCTCCAAGTAGGGAGATTGCTAGTAAAGTGGCTGGAATGGCGAATCCGAGCACAAGGAGATGAGAAATGAGGTGCGTTTTAGAAACCTTTCCCCATCACACGGTGTACCATCTTCTGGGTTTCTCATGCATGTTTTCGATGTAGGAAGATGCCCTTGAACCTGGAGATTTGGGACCCATGCGATGGGTAGCATGCAGTATTACCTTAAAGGGTCTGCGTTTGCTCACCCAAGCTCACCAAACCTCTCAGCCCCAAGAGTGTCCACCCTTATGTCTCATCCAGCTGTGGGTCTAGATATGGTCAATCCAGGTTGCATCACAGCCCCTGAACGAATTGTGTAAGAATTTCTCTCTCTTTCCCTGTCTTTGTTTCATGGGTTTTTAAAAGTAATTTATTTTTATAATGGGGTTTAGCTGCTTTTCACGGCTGTGTTTATGCCGCTTTACACCCACTTGACACACTAACAGAGAGATATCAATACATAGGTTTTAAGATTATTACTAGTCAGATATATTCTTGTGCGGTGATTCGGGCGTGTTGAGTCCAGTTCTCTGAGCAAGGAGTAGATCTTGTCTATTACATATTGGGTTTATGGAACGGTATCTGAGCTAATTTGAAACTCTTGTTTTATGTATCACCCCACCTCACCTTTCCCGTTAAGCAGCTATAGTGTGTTTTCTGCAAGTGTGACTCTGTTCTGTTTTGTAATTCAGTTCAAGTGTAACGGTTTTTACATTCCCTCTATAAGTGACACCTTATGAGAAGTGTCCTTTTCTGTGTGACTTATTTCACTTAGAATCGTCTTACCTAAATCCACTCATCATGCTGCTACTAGACTTATGACATTGATTTCATGGCTGAGTGATATTCCATTGTACATAAGGACCACAACTTTTTTATCCATTTTTCGCTTTCCTGGGATATTTAAGGTGGAATGAAGTGGAGGTCCTTGTCAACAGAGCAGCCCTAAACTTTGGGGTGCTTGTGTCTTGCTGATTTTCAATTTTCCCACTTTATCCCCCCATGCGTGGAAGTGCCCTGTGCTCTCTAAGCTGTGTTTTTTAGATGTTTCAGGACACACCGTACACTTCTCCAGAGTGGCTGTTGGCAATTTACATCCCGCCCATCAGTGTAGCAAGGCTCCCATTTCTCCATGGCCTGTCCTGCATTTCTGGTTTTGACACTTTTTTCAGCATGGCCCTTTTGACCGATGGGAAGCGAGACTTCTTTGTAGCGCTGATTTGCCTTTCCAGGTTGCTTGGTTGGCCAAAAAGGGCGTATGCGTTTTTTCCTGAATATATTCAGGAAAAAACGCATACGCCCTTTTTGGCCAAGGGCATCATTGTCAACGTTTTGCCGCTTTTCATGTGCTTTAAAGGCGATTCGAATCTACCTCCTGAAATCTGTTTCCTGCAATTCTGCCTTGATTTCAAATCCTCTTCTTTGCCTTCCCTCAATATATTTGTGGACGAGAGTTATCATTTATAACTCTGCAGGTTTGTGAATTGCAGTGACCTGAAGCTCCATTTTACAAGTCGCTTTTTTGGGAGCTGGCCGCAAAAGCGCAGGATGGCTTCAGGCCCTGTTCTGGTTCCGGGGGGCAGGCTGAGCCTGTGGTTAATTCTTCTTCCTGATGGGAAAATAGAGTGACCTGTGCCTGTCCCAACACCAAGAGCTAGACTCTCATTGGTTCCCCGTCTTCCCGTTCATCCTCAGGACAAATTGCAACCTGTACGGAACAGGAGGTTAAAGGTGCTGAGGCTCCAAGTAGGGAGATTGCTAGTAAAGTGGCTGGAATGGCGAATCCGAGCACAAGGAGATGAGAAATGAGGTGCGTTTTAGAAACCTTTCCCCATCACACGGTGTACCATCTTCTGGGTTTCTCATGCATGTTTTCGATGTAGGAAGATGCCCTTGAACCTGGAGATTTGGGACCCATGCGATGGGTAGCACGCAGTATTACCTTAAAGGGTCTGCGTTTGCTCACCCAAGCTCACCAAACCTCTCAGCCCCAAGAGTGTCCACCCTTATGTCTCATCCAGCTGTGGGTCTAGATATGGTCAATCCAGGTTGCATCACAGCCCCTGAACGAATTGTGTAAGAATTTCTCTCTCTTTCCCTGTCTTTGTTTCATGGGTTTTTAAAAGTAATTTATTTTTATAATGGGGTTTAGCTGCTTTTCACGGCTGTGTTTATGCCGCTTTACACCCACTTGACACACTAACAGAGAGATATCAATACATAGGTTTTAAGATTATTACTAGTCAGATATATTCTTGTGCGGTGATTCGGGCGTGTTGAGTCCAGTTCTCTGAGCAAGGAGTAGATCTTGTCTATTACATATTGGGTTTATGGAACGGTATCTGAGCTAATTTGAAACTCTTGTTTTATGTATCACCCCACCTCACCTTTCCCGTTAAGCAGCCATAGTGTGTTTTCTGCAAGTGTGACTCTGTTCTGTTTTGTAATTCAGTTCAAGTGTAACGGTTTTTACATTCCCTCTATAAGTGACACCTTATGAGAAGTGTCCTTTTCTGTGTGACTTATTTCACTTAGAATCGTCTTACCTAAATCCACTCATCATGCTGCTACTAGCCTTATGACATTGATTTCATGGCTGAGTGATATTCCATTGTACCTAAGGACCACAACTTTTTTATCCATTTTTCGCTTTCCTGGGATATTTAAGGTGGAATGAAGTGGAGGTCCTTGTCAACAGAGCAGCCCTAAACTTTGGGGTGCTTGTGTCTTGCTGATTTTCAATTTTCCCACTTTATCCCCCCATGCGTGGAAGTGCCCTGTGCTCTCTAAGCTGTGTTTTTTAGATGTTTCAGGACACACCGTACACTTCTCCAGAGTGGCTGTTGGCAATTTACATCCCGCCCATCAGTGTAGCAAGGCTCCCATTTCTCCATGGCCTGTCCTGCATTTCTGGTTTTGACACTTTTTTCAGCATGGCCCTTTTGACCGATGGGAAGCGAGACTTCTTTGTAGCGCTGATTTGCCTTTCCAGGTTGCTTGGTTGGCCAAAAAGGGCGTATGCGTTTTTTCCTGAATATATTCAGGAAAAAACGCATACGCCCTTTTTGGCCAAGGGCATCATTGTCAACGTTTTGCCGCTTTTCATGTGCTTTAAAGGCGATTCGAATCTACCTCCTGAAATCTGTTTCCTGCAATTCTGCCTTGATTTCAAATCCTCTTCTTTGCCTTCCCTCAATATATTTGTGGACGAGAGTTATCATTTATAACTCTGCAGGTTTGTGAATTGCAGTGCCCTGAAGCTCCATTTTACAAGTCGCTTTTTTGGGAGCTGGCCGCAAAAGCGCAGGATGGCTTCAGGCCCTGTTCTGGTTCCGGGGGGCAGGCTGAGCCTGTGGTTAATTCTTCTTCCTGATGGGAAAATAGAGTGACCTGTGCCTGTCCCAACACCAAGAGCTAGACTCTCATTGGTTCCCCGTCTTCCCGTTCATCCTCAGGACAAATTGCAACCTGTACGGAACAGGAGGTTAAAGGTGCTGAGGCTCCAAGTAGGGAGATTGCTAGTAAAGTGGCTGGAATGGCGAATCCGAGCACAAGGAGATGAGAAATGAGGTGCGTTTTAGAAACCTTTCCCCATCACACGGTGTACCATCTTCTGGGTTTCTCATGCATGTTTTCGATGTAGGAAGATGCCCTTGAACCTGGAGATTTGGGACCCATGCGATGGGTAGCACGCAGTATTACTTTAAAGGGTCTGCGTTTGCTCACCCAACCTCACCAAACCTCTCAGCCCCAAGAGTGTCCACCCTTATGTCTCATCCAGCTGTGGGTCTAGATATGGTCAATCCAGGTTGCATCACAGCCCCTGAACGAATTGTGTAAGAATTTCTCTCTCTTTCCCTGTCTTTGTTTCATGGGTTTTTAAAAGTAATTTATTTTTATAATGGGGTTTAGCTGCTTTTCATGGCTGTGTTTATGCCGCTTTACACCCACTTGACACACTAACAGAGAGATATCAATACATAGGTTTTAAGATTATTACTAGTCAGATATATTCATGTGCGGTGAATCGGGCGTGTTTAGTCCAGTTCTCTGAGCAAGGAGTAGGTCTTGTCTATTACATATTGGGTTTATGGAACGGTATCTGAGCTAATTTGAAACTCTTGTTTTATGTATCACCCCACCTCACCTTTCCCGTTAAGCAGCCATAGTGTGTTTTCTGCATGTGTGACTCTGTTCTGTTTTGTAATTCAGTTCAAGTGTAACGGTTTTTACATTCCCTCTATAAGTGACACCTTATGAGAAGTGTCCTTTTCTGTGTGACTTATTTCACTTAGAATCGTCTTACCTAAATCCACTCATCATGCTGCTACTAGCCTTATGACATTGATTTCATGGCTGAGTGATATTCCATTGTACCTAAGGACCACAACTTTTTTATCCATTTTTCGCTTTCCTGGGATATTTAAGGTGGAATGAAGTGGAGGTCCTTGTCAACAGAGCAGCCCTAAACTTTGGGGTGCTTGTGTCTTGCTGATTTTCAATTTTCCCACTTTATCCCCCCATGCGTGGAAGTGCCCTGTGCTCTCTAAGCTGTGTTTTTTAGATGTTTCAGGACACACCGTACACTTCTCCAGAGTGGCTGTTGGCAATTTACATCCCGCCCATCAGTGTAGCAAGGCTCCCATTTCTCCATGACCTGTCCTGCATTTCTGGTTTTGACACTTTTTTCAGCATGGCCCTTTTGACCGATGGGAAGCGAGACTTCTTTGTAGCGCTGATTTGCCTTTCCAGGTTGCTTGGTTGGCCAAAAAGGGCGTATGCGTTTTTTCCTGAATATATTCAGGAAAAAACGCATACGCCCTTTTTGGCCAAGGGCATCATTGTCAACGTTTTGCCGCTTTTCATGTGCTTTAAAGGCGATTCGAATCTACCTCCTGAAATCTGTTTCCTGCAATTCTGCCTTGATTTCAAATCCTCTTCTTTGCCTTCCCTCAATATATTTGTGGACGAGAGTTATCATTTATAACTCTGCAGGTTTGTGAATTGCAGTGCCCTGAAGCTCCATTTTACAAGTCGCTTTTTTGGGAGCTGGCCGCAAAAGCGCAGGATGGCTTCAGGCCCTGTTCTGGTTCCGGGGGGCAGGCTGAGCCTGTGGTTAATTCTTCTTCCTGATGGGAAAATAGAGTGACCTGTGCCTGTCCCAACACCAAGAGCTAGACTCTCATTTTTTCCCCGTCTTCCCGTTCATCCTCAGGACAAATTGCAACCTGTACGGAACAGGAGGTTAAAGGTGCTGAGGCTCCAAGTAGGGAGATTGCTAGTAAAGTGGCTGGAATGGCGAATCCGAGCACAAGGAGATGAGAAATGAGGTGCGTTTTAGAAACCTTTCCCCATCACACGGTGTACCATCTTCTGGGTTTCTCATGCATGTTTTCGATGTAGGAAGATGCCCTTGAACCTGGAGATTTGGGACCCATGCGATGGGTAGCACGCAGTATTACTTTAAAGGGTCTGCGTTTGCTCACCCAACCTCACCAAACCTCTCAGCCCCAAGAGTGTCCACCCTTATGTCTCATCCAGCTGTGGGTCTAGATATGGTCAATCCAGGTTGCATCACAGCCCCTGAACGAATTGTGTAAGAATTTCTCTCTCTTTCCCTGTCTTTGTTTCATGGGTTTTTAAAAGTAATTTATTTTTATAATGGGGTTTAGCTGCTTTTCACGGCTGTGTTTATGCCGCTTTACACCCACTTGACACACTAACAGAGAGATATCAATACATAGGTTTTAAGATTATTACTAGTCAGATATATTCATGTGCGGTGAATCGGGCGTGTTGAGTCCAGTTCTCTGAGCAAGGAGTAGGTCTTGTCTATTACATATTGGGTTTATGGAACGGTATCTGAGCTAATTTGAAACTCTTGTTTTATGTATCACCCCACCTCACCTTTCCCGTTAAGCAGCCATAGTGTGTTTTCTGCATGTGTGACTCTGTTCTGTTTTGTAATTCAGTTCAAGTGTAACGGTTTTTACATTCCCTCTATAAGTGACACCTTATGAGAAGTGTCCTTTTCTGTGTGACTTATTTCACTTAGAATCGTCTTACCTAAATCCACTCATCATGCTGCTACTAGCCTTATGACATTGATTTCATGGCTGAGTGATATTCCATTGTACCTAAGGACCACAACTTTTTTATCCATTTTTCGCTTTCCTGGGATATTTAAGGTGGAATGAAGTGGAGGTCCTTGTCAACAGAGCAGCCCTAAACTTTGGGGTGCTTGTGTCTTGCTGATTTTCAATTTTCCCACTTTATCCCCCCATGCGTGGAAGTGCCCTGTGCTCTCTAAGCTGTGTTTTTTAGATGTTTCAGGACACACCGTACACTTCTCCAGAGTGGCTGTTGGCAATTTACATCCCGCCCATCAGTGTAGCAAGGCTCCCATTTCTCCATGGCCTGTCCTGCATTTCTGGTTTTGACACTTTTTTCAGCATGGCCCTTTTGACCGATGGGAAGCGAGACTTCTTTGTAGCGCTGATTTGCCTTTCCAGGTTGCTTGGTTGGCCAAAAAGGGCGTATGCGTTTTTTCCTGAATATATTCAGGAAAAAACGCATACGCCCTTTTTGGCCAAGGGCATCATTGTCAACGTTTTGCCGCTTTTCATGTGCTTTAAAGGCGATTCGAATCTACCTCCTGAAATCTGTTTCCTGCAATTCTGCCTTGATTTCAAATCCTCTTCTTTGCCTTCCCTCAATATATTTGTGGACGAGAGTTATCATTTATAACTCTGCAGGTTTGTGAATTGCAGTGACCTGAAGCTCCATTTTACAAGTCGCTTTTTTGGGAGCTGGCCGCAAAAGCGCAGGATGGCTTCAGGCCCTGTTCTGGTTCCGGGGGGCAGGCTGAGCCTGTGGTTAATTCTTCTTCCTGATGGGAAAATAGAGTGACCTGTGCCTGTCCCAACACCAAGAGCTAGACTCTCATTGGTTCCCCGTCTTCCCGTTCATCCTCAGGACAAATTGCAACCTGTACGGAACAGGAGGTTAAAGGTGCTGAGGCTCCAAGTAGGGAGATTGCTAGTAAAGTGGCTGGAATGGCGAATCCGAGCACAAGGAGATGAGAAATGAGGTGCGTTTTAGAAACCTTTCCCCATCACACGGTGTACCATCTTCTGGGTTTCTCATGCATGTTTTCGATGTAGGAAGATGCCCTTGAACCTGGAGATTTGGGACCCATGCGATGGGTAGCACGCAGTATTACCTTAAAGGGTCTGCGTTTGCTCACCCAAGCTCACCAAACCTCTCAGCCCCAAGAGTGTCCACCCTTATGTCTCATCCAGCTGTGGGTCTAGATATGGTCAATCCAGGTTGCATCACAGCCCCTGAACGAATTGTGTAAGAATTTCTCTCTCTTTCCCTGTCTTTGTTTCATGGGTTTTTAAAAGTAATTTATTTTTATAATGGGGTTTAGCTGCTTTTCACGGCTGTGTTTATGCCGCTTTACACCCACTTGACACACTAACAGAGAGATATCAATACATAGGTTTTAAGATTATTACTAGTCAGATATATTCTTGTGCGGTGATTCGGGCGTGTTGAGTCCAGTTCTCTGAGCAAGGAGTAGATCTTGTCTATTACATATTGGGTTTATGGAACGGTATCTGAGCTAATTTGAAACTCTTGTTTTATGTATCACCCCACCTCACCTTTCCCGTTAAGCAGCTATAGTGTGTTTTCTGCAAGTGTGACTCTGTTCTGTTTTGTAATTCAGTTCAAGTGTAACGGTTTTTACATTCCCTCTATAAGTGACACCTTATGAGAAGTGTCCTTTTCTGTGACTTATTTCACTTAGAATCGTCTTACCTAAATCCACTCATCATGCTGCTACTAGACTTATGACATTGATTTCATGGCTGAGTGATATTCCATTGTACATAAGGACCACAACTTTTTTATCCATTTTTCGCTTTCCTGGGATATTTAAGGTGGAATGAAGTGGAGGTCCTTCTCAACAGAGCAGCCCTAAACTTTGGGGTGCTTGTGTCTTGCTGATTTTCAATTTTCCCACTTTATCCCCCCATGCGTGGAAGTGCCCTGTGCTCTCTAAGCTGTGTTTTTTAGATGTTTCAGGACACACCGTACACTTCTCCAGAGTGGCTGTTGGCAATTTACATCCCGCCCATCAGTGTAGCAAGGCTCCCATTTCTCCATGGCCTGTCCTGCATTTCTGGTTTTGACACTTTTTTCAGCATGGCCCTTTTGACCGATGGGAAGCGAGACTTCTTTGTAGCGCTGATTTGCCTTTCCAGGTTGCTTGGTTGGCCAAAAAGGGCGTATGCGTTTTTTCCTGAATATATTCAGGAAAAAACGCATACGCCCTTTTTGGCCAAGGGCATCATTGTCAACGTTTTGCCGCTTTTCATGTGCTTTAAAGGCGATTCGAATCTACCTCCTGAAATCTGTTTCCTGCAATTCTGCCTTGATTTCAAATCCTCTTCTTTGCCTTCCCTCAATATATTTGTGGACGAGAGTTATCATTTATAACTCTGCAGGTTTGTGAATTGCAGTGACCTGAAGCTCCATTTTACAAGTCGCTTTTTTGGGAGCTGGCCGCAAAAGCGCAGGATGGCTTCAGGCCCTGTTCTGGTTCCGGGGGGCAGGCTGAGCCTGTGGTTAATTCTTCTTCCTGATGGGAAAATAGAGTGACCTGTGCCTGTCCCAACACCAAGAGCTAGACTCTCATTGGTTCCCCGTCTTCCCGTTCATCCTCAGGACAAATTGCAACCTGTACGGAACAGGAGGTTAAAGGTGCTGAGGCTCCAAGTAGGGAGATTGCTAGTAAAGTGGCTGGAATGGCGAATCCGAGCACAAGGAGATGAGAAATGAGGTGCGTTTTAGAAACCTTTCCCCATCACACGGTGTACCATCTTCTGGGTTTCTCATGCATGTTTTCGATGTAGGAAGATGCCCTTGAACCTGGAGATTTGGGACCCATGCGATGGGTAGCACGCAGTATTACCTTAAAGGGTCTGCGTTTGCTCACCCAAGCTCACCAAACCTCTCAGCCCCAAGAGTGTCCACCCTTATGTCTCATCCAGCTGTGGGTCTAGATATGGTCAATCCAGGTTGCATCACAGCCCCTGAACGAATTGTGTAAGAATTTCTCTCTCTTTCCCTGTCTTTGTTTCATGGGTTTTTAAAAGTAATTTATTTTTATAATGGGGTTTAGCTGCTTTTCACGGCTGTGTTTATGCCGCTTTACACCCACTTGACACACTAACAGAGAGATATCAATACATAGGTTTTAAGATTATTACTAGTCAGATATATTCTTGTGCGGTGATTCGGGCGTGTTGAGTCCAGTTCTCTGAGCAAGGAGTAGATCTTGTCTATTACATATTGGGTTTATGGAACGGTATCTGAGCTAATTTGAAACTCTTGTTTTATGTATCACCCCACCTCACCTTTCCCGTTAAGCAGCCATAGTGTGTTTTCTGCAAGTGTGACTCTGTTCTGTTTTGTAATTCAGTTCAAGTGTAACGGTTTTTACATTCCCTCTATAAGTGACACCTTATGAGAAGTGTCCTTTTCTGTGTGACTTATTTCACTTAGAATCGTCTTACCTAAATCCACTCATCATGCTGCTACTAGCCTTATGACATTGATTTCATGGCTGAGTGATATTCCATTGTACCTAAGGACCACAACTTTTTTATCCATTTTTCGCTTTCCTGGGATATTTAAGGTGGAATGAAGTGGAGGTCCTTGTCAACAGAGCAGCCCTAAACTTTGGGGTGCTTGTGTCTTGCTGATTTTCAATTTTCCCACTTTATCCCCCCATGCGTGGAAGTGCCCTGTGCTCTCTAAGCTGTGTTTTTTAGATGTTTCAGGACACACCGTACACTTCTCCAGAGTGGCTGTTGGCAATTTACATCCCGCCCATCAGTGTAGCAAGGCTCCCATTTCTCCATGGCCTGTCCTGCATTTCTGGTTTTGACACTTTTTTCAGCATGGCCCTTTTGACCGATGGGAAGCGAGACTTCTTTGTAGCGCTGATTTGCCTTTCCAGGTTGCTTGGTTGGCCAAAAAGGGCGTATGCGTTTTTTCCTGAATATATTCAGGAAAAAACGCATACGCCCTTTTTGGCCAAGGGCATCATTGTCAACGTTTTGACGCTTTTCATGTGCTTTAAAGGCGATTCGAATCTACCTCCTGAAATCTGTTTCCTGCAATTCTGCCTTGATTTCAAATCCTCTTCTTTGCCTTCCCTCAATATATTTGTGGACGAGAGTTATCATTTATAACTCTGCAGGTTTGTGAATTGCAGTGCCCTGAAGCTCCATTTTACAAGTCGCTTTTTTGGGAGCTGGCCGCAAAAGCGCAGGATGGCTTCAGGCCCTGTTCTGGTTCCGGGGGGCAGGCTGAGCCTGTGGTTAATTCTTCTTCCTGATGGGAAAATAGAGTGACCTGTGCCTGTCCCAACACCAAGAGCTAGACTCTCATTGGTTCCCCGTCTTCCCGTTCATCCTCAGGACAAATTGCAACCTGTACGGAACAGGAGGTTAAAGGTGCTGAGGCTCCAAGTAGGGAGATTGCTAGTAAAGTGGCTGGAATGGCGAATCCGAGCACAAGGAGATGAGAAATGAGGTGCGTTTTAGAAACCTTTCCCCATCACACGGTGTACCATCTTCTGGGTTTCTCATGCATGTTTTCGATGTAGGAAGATGCCCTTGAACCTGGAGATTTGGGACCCATGCGATGGGTAGCACGCAGTATTACTTTAAAGGGTCTGCGTTTGCTCACCCAACCTCACCAAACCTCTCAGCCCCAAGAGTGTCCACCCTTATGTCTCATCCAGCTGTGGGTCTAGATATGGTCAATCCAGGTTGCATCACAGCCCCTGAACGAATTGTGTAAGAATTTCTCTCTCTTTCCCTGTCTTTGTTTCATGGGTTTTTAAAAGTAATTTATTTTTATAATGGGGTTTAGCTGCTTTTCACGGCTGTGTTTATGCCGCTTTACACCCACTTGACACACTAACAGAGAGATATCAATACATAGGTTTTAAGATTATTACTAGTCAGATATATTCATGTGCGGTGAATCGGGCGTGTTGAGTCCAGTTCTCTGAGCAAGGAGTAGGTCTTGTCTATTACATATTGGGTTTATGGAACGGTATCTGAGCTAATTTGAAACTCTTGTTTTATGTATCACCCCACCTCACCTTTCCCGTTAAGCAGCCATAGTGTGTTTTCTGCATGTGTGACTCTGTTCTGTTTTGTAATTCAGTTCAAGTGTAACGGTTTTTACATTCCCTCTATAAGTGACACCTTATGAGAAGTGTCCTTTTCTGTGTGACTTATTTCACTTAGAATCGTCTTACCTAAATCCACTCATCATGCTGCTACTAGCCTTATGACATTGATTTCATGGCTGAGTGATATTCCATTGTACCTAAGGACCACAACTTTTTTATCCATTTTTCGCTTTCCTGGGATATTTAAGGTGGAATGAAGTGGAGGTCCTTGTCAACAGAGCAGCCCTAAACTTTGGGGTGCTTGTGTCTTGCTGATTTTCAATTTTCCCACTTTATCCCCCCATGCGTGGAAGTGCCCTGTGCTCTCTAAGCTGTGTTTTTTAGATGTTTCAGGACACACCGTACACTTCTCCAGAGTGGCTGTTGGCAATTTACATCCCGCCCATCAGTGTAGCAAGGCTCCCATTTCTCCATGGCCTGTCCTGCATTTCTGGTTTTGACACTTTTTTCAGCATGGCCCTTTTGACCGATGGGAAGCGAGACTTCTTTGTAGCGCTGATTTGCCTTTCCAGGTTGCTTGGTTGGCCAAAAAGGGCGTATGCGTTTTTTCCTGAATATATTCAGGAAAAAACGCATACGCCCTTTTTGGCCAAGGGCATCATTGTCAACGTTTTGCCGCTTTTCATGTGCTTTAAAGGCGATTCGAATCTACCTCCTGAAATCTGTTTCCTGCAATTCTGCCTTGATTTCAAATCCTCTTCTTTGCCTTCCCTCAATATATTTGTGGACGAGAGTTATCATTTATAACTCTGCAGGTTTGTGAATTGCAGTGCCCTGAAGCTCCATTTTACAAGTCGCTTTTTTGGGAGCTGGCCGCAAAAGCGCAGGATGGCTTCAGGCCCTGTTCTGGTTCCGGGGGGCAGGCTGAGCCTGTGGTTAATTCTTCTTCCTGATGGGAAAATAGAGTGACCTGTGCCTGTCCCAACACCAAGAGCTAGACTCTCATTGGTTCCCCGTCTTCCCGTTCATCCTCAGGACAAATTGCAACCTGTACGGAACAGGAGGTTAAAGGTGCTGAGGCTCCAAGTAGGGAGATTGCTAGTAAAGTGGCTGGAATGGCGAATCCGAGCACAAGGAGATGAGAAATGAGGTGCGTTTTAGAAACCTTTCCCCATCACACGGTGTACCATCTTCTGGGTTTCTCATGCATGTTTTCGATGTAGGAAGATGCCCTTGAACCTGGAGATTTGGGACCCATGCGATGGGTAGCACGCAGTATTACCTTAAAGGGTCTGCGTTTGCTCACCCAAGCTCACCAAACCTCTCAGCCCCAAGAGTGTCCACCCTTATGTCTCATCCAGCTGTGGGTCTAGATATGGTCAATCCAGGTTGCATCACAGCCCCTGAACGAATTGTGTAAGAATTTCTCTCTCTTTCCCTGTCTTTGTTTCATGGGTTTTTAAAAGTAATTTATTTTTATAATGGGGTTTAGCTGCTTTTCACGGCTGTGTTTATGCCGCTTTACACCCACTTGACACACTAACAGAGAGATATCAATACATAGGTTTTAAGATTATTACTAGTCAGATATATTCATGTGCGGTGAATCGGGCGTGTTGAGTCCAGTTCTCTGAGCAAGGAGTAGGTCTTGTCTATTACATATTGGGTTTATGGAACGGTATCTGAGCTAATTTGAAACTCTTGTTTTATCTATCACCCCACCTCACCTTTCCCGTTAAGCAGCCATAGTGTGTTTTCTGCATGTGTGACTCTGTTCTGTTTTGTAATTCAGTTCAAGTGTAACGGTTTTTACATTCCCTCTATAAGTGACACCTTATGAGAAGTGTCCTTTTCTGTGTGACTTATTTCACTTAGAATCGTCTTACCTAAATCCACTCATCATGCTGCTACTAGCCTTATGACATTGATTTCATGGCTGAGTGATATTCCATTGTACCTAAGGACCACAACTTTTTTATCCTTTTTTCGCTTTCCTGGGATATTTAAGGTGGAATGAAGTGGAGGTCCTTGTCAACAGAGCAGCCCTAAACTTTGGGGTGCTTGTGTCTTGCTGATTTTCAATTTTCCCACTTTATCCCCCCATGCGTGGAAGTGCCCTGTGCTCTCTAAGCTGTGTTTTTTAGATGTTTCAGGACACACCGTACACTTCTCCAGAGTGGCTGTTGGCAATTTACATCCCGCCCATCAGTGTAGCAAGGCTCCCATTTCTCCATGGCCTGTCCTGCATTTCTGGTTTTGACACTTTTTTCAGCATGGCCCTTTTGACCGATGGGAAGCGAGACTTCTTTGTAGCGCTGATTTGCCTTTCCAGGTTGCTTGGTTGGCCAAAAAGGGCGTATGCGTTTTTTCCTGAATATATTCAGGAAAAAACGCATACGCCCTTTTTGGCCAAGGGCATCATTGTCAACGTTTTGCCGCTTTTCATGTGCTTTAAAGGCGATTCGAATCTACCTCCTGAAATCTGTTTCCTGCAATTCTGCCTTGATTTCAAATCCTCTTCTTTGCCTTCCCTCAATATATTTGTGGACGAGAGTTATCATTTATAACTCTGCAGGTTTGTGAATTGCAGTGCCCTGAAGCTCCATTTTACAAGTCGCTTTTTTGGGAGCTGGCCGCAAAAGCGCAGGATGGCTTCAGGCCCTGTTCTGGTTCCGGGGGGCAGGCTGAGCCTGTGGTTAATTCTTCTTCCTGATGGGAAAATAGAGTGACCTGTGCCTGTCCCAACACCAAGAGCTAGACTCTCATTGGTTCCCCGTCTTCCCGTTCATCCTCAGGACAAATTGCAACCTGTACGGAACAGGAGGTTAAAGGTGCTGAGGCTCCAAGTAGGGAGATTGCTAGTAAAGTGGCTGGAATGGCGAATCCGAGCACAAGGAGATGAGAAATGAGGTGCGTTTTAGAAACCTTTCCCCATCACACGGTGTACCATCTTCTGGGTTTCTCATGCATGTTTTCGATGTAGGAAGATGCCCTTGAACCTGGAGATTTGGGACCCATGCGATGGGTAGCACGCAGTATTACTTTAAAGGGTCTGCGTTTGCTCACCCAACCTCACCAAACCTCTCAGCCCCAAGAGTGTCCACCCTTATGTCTCATCCAGCTGTGGGTCTAGATATGGTCAATCCAGGTTGCATCACAGCCCCTGAACGAATTGTGTAAGAATTTCTCTCTCTTTCCCTGTCTTTGTTTCATGGGTTTTTAAAAGTAATTTATTTTTATAATGGGGTTTAGCTGCTTTTCACGGCTGTGTTTATGCCGCTTTACACCCACTTGACACACTAACAGAGAGATATCAATACATAGGTTTTAAGATTATTACTAGTCAGATATATTCATGTGCGGTGAATCGGGCGTGTTGAGTCCAGTTCTCTGAGCAAGGAGTAGGTCTTGTCTATTACATATTGGGTTTATGGAACGGTATCTGAGCTAATTTGAAACTCTTGTTTTATCTATCACCCCACCTCACCTTTCCCGTTAAGCAGCCATAGTGTGTTTTCTGCATGTGTGACTCTGTTCTGTTTTGTAATTCAGTTCAAGTGTAACGGTTTTTACATTCCCTCTATAAGTGACACCTTATGAGAAGTGTCCTTTTCTGTGTGACTTATTTCACTTAGAATCGTCTTACCTAAATCCACTCATCATGCTGCTACTAGCCTTATGACATTGATTTCATGGCTGAGTGATATTCCATTGTACCTAAGGACCACAACTTTTTTATCCTTTTTTCGCTTTCCTGGGATATTTAAGGTGGAATGAAGTGGAGGTCCTTGTCAACAGAGCAGCCCTAAACTTTGGGGTGCTTGTGTCTTGCTGATTTTCAATTTTCCCACTTTATCCCCCCATGCGTGGAAGTGCCCTGTGCTCTCTAAGCTGTGTTTTTTAGATGTTTCAGGACACACCGTACACTTCTCCAGAGTGGCTGTTGGCAATTTACATCCCGCCCATCAGTGTAGCAAGGCTCCCATTTCTCCATGGCCTGTCCTGCATTTCTGGTTTTGACACTTTTTTCAGCATGGCCCTTTTGACCGATGGGAAGCGAGACTTCTTTGTAGCGCTGATTTGCCTTTCCAGGTTGCTTGGTTGGCCAAAAAGGGCGTATGCGTTTTTTCCTGAATATATTCAGGAAAAAACGCATACGCCCTTTTTGGCCAAGGGCATCATTGTCAACGTTTTGCCGCTTTTCATGTGCTTTAAAGGCGATTCGAATCTACCTCCTGAAATCTGTTTCCTGCAATTCTGCCTTGATTTCAAATCCTCTTCTTTGCCTTCCCTCAATATATTTGTGGACGAGAGTTATCATTTATAACTCTGCAGGTTTGTGAATTGCAGTGCCCTGAAGCTCCATTTTACAAGTCGCTTTTTTGGGAGCTGGCCGCAAAAGCGCAGGATGGCTTCAGGCCCTGTTCTGGTTCCGGGGGGCAGGCTGAGCCTGTGGTTAATTCTTCTTCCTGATGGGAAAATAGAGTGACCTGTGCCTGTCCCAACACCAAGAGCTAGACTCTCATTGGTTCCCCGTCTTCCCGTTCATCCTCAGGACAAATTGCAACCTGTACGGAACAGGAGGTTAAAGGTGCTGAGGCTCCAAGTAGGGAGATTGCTAGTAAAGTGGCTGGAATGGCGAATCCGAGCACAAGGAGATGAGAAATGAGGTGCGTTTTAGAAACCTTTCCCCATCACACGGTGTACCATCTTCTGGGTTTCTCATGCATGTTTTCGATGTAGGAAGATGCCCTTGAACCTGGAGATTTGGGACCCATGCGATGGGTAGCACGCAGTATTACTTTAAAGGGTCTGCGTTTGCTCACCCAACCTCACCAAACCTCTCAGCCCCAAGAGTGTCCACCCTTATGTCTCATCCAGCTGTGGGTCTAGATATGGTCAATCCAGGTTGCATCACAGCCCCTGAACGAATTGTGTAAGAATTTCTCTCTCTTTCCCTGTCTTTGTTTCATGGGTTTTTAAAAGTAATTTATTTTTATAATGGGGTTTAGCTGCTTTTCACGGCTGTGTTTATGCCGCTTTACACCCACTTGACACACTAACAGAGAGATATCAATACATAGGTTTTAAGATTATTACTAGTCAGATATATTCATGTGCGGTGAATCGGGCGTGTTGAGTCCAGTTCTCTGAGCAAGGAGTAGGTCTTGTCTATTACATATTGGGTTTATGGAACGGTATCTGAGCTAATTTGAAACTCTTGTTTTATGTATCACCCCACCTCACCTTTCCCGTTAAGCAGCCATAGTGTGTTTTCTGCATGTGTGACTCTGTTCTGTTTTGTAATTCAGTTCAAGTGTAACGGTTTTTACATTCCCTCTATAAGTGACACCTTATGAGAAGTGTCCTTTTCTGTGTGACTTATTTCACTTAGAATCGTCTTACCTAAATCCACTCATCATGCTGCTACTAGCCTTATGACATTGATTTCATGGCTGAGTGATATTCCATTGTACCTAAGGACCACAACTTTTTTATCCATTTTTCGCTTTCCTGGGATATTTAAGGTGGAATGAAGTGGAGGTCCTTGTCAACAGAGCAGCCCTAAACTTTGGGGTGCTTGTGTCTTGCTGATTTTCAATTTTCCCACTTTATCCCCCCATGCGTGGAAGTGCCCTGTGCTCTCTAAGCTGTGTTTTTTAGATGTTTCAGGACACACCGTACACTTCTCCAGAGTGGCTGTTGGCAATTTACATCCCGCCCATCAGTGTAGCAAGGCTCCCATTTCTCCATGGCCTGTCCTGCATTTCTGGTTTTGACACTTTTTTCAGCATGGCCCTTTTGACCGATGGGAAGCGAGACTTCTTTGTAGCGCTGATTTGCCTTTCCAGGTTGCTTGGTTGGCCAAAAAGGGCGTATGCGTTTTTTCCTGAATATATTCAGGAAAAAACGCATACGCCCTTTTTGGCCAAGGGCATCATTGTCAACGTTTTGCCGCTTTTCATGTGCTTTAAAGGCGATTCGAATCTACCTCCTGAAATCTGTTTCCTGCAATTCTGCCTTGATTTCAAATCCTCTTCTTTGCCTTCCCTCAATATATTTGTGGACGAGAGTTATCATTTATAACTCTGCAGGTTTGTGAATTGCAGTGCCCTGAAGCTCCATTTTACAAGTCGCTGTTTTGGGAGCTGGCCGCAAAAGCGCAGGATGGCTTCAGGCCCTGTTCTGGTTCCGGGGGGCAGGCTGAGCCTGTGGTTAATTCTTCTTCCTGATGGGAAAATAGAGTGACCTGTGCCTGTCCCAACACCAAGAGCTAGACTCTCATTGGTTCCCCGTCTTCCCGTTCATCCTCAGGACAAATTGCAACCTGTACGGAACAGGAGGTTAAAGGTGCTGAGGCTCCAAGTAGGGAGATTGCTAGTAAAGTGGCTGGAATGGCGAATCCGAGCACAAGGAGATGAGAAATGAGGTGCGTTTTAGAAACCTTTCCCCATCACACGGTGTACCATCTTCTGGGTTTCTCATGCATGTTTTCGATGTAGGAAGATGCCCTTGAACCTGGAGATTTGGGACCCATGCGATGGGTAGCACGCAGTATTACTTTAAAGGGTCTGCGTTTGCTCACCCAACCTCACCAAACCTCTCAGCCCCAAGAGTGTCCACCCTTATGTCTCATCCAGCTGTGGGTCTAGATATGGTCAATCCAGGTTGCATCACAGCCCCTGAACGAATTGTGTAAGAATTTCTCTCTCTTTCCCTGTCTTTGTTTCATGGGTTTTTAAAAGTAATTTATTTTTATAATGGGGTTTAGCTGCTTTTCACGGCTGTGTTTATGCCGCTTTACACCCACTTGACACACTAACAGAGAGATATCAATACATAGGTTTTAAGATTATTACTAGTCAGATATATTCATGTGCGGTGAATCGGGCGTGTTGAGTCCAGTTCTCTGAGCAAGGAGTAGGTCTTGTCTATTACATATTGGGTTTATGGAACGGTATCTGAGCTAATTTGAAACTCTTGTTTTATGTATCACCCCACCTCACCTTTCCCGTTAAGCAGCCATAGTGTGTTTTCTGCATGTGTGACTCTGTTCTGTTTTGTAATTCAGTTCAAGTGTAACGGTTTTTACATTCCCTCTATAAGTGACACCTTATGAGAAGTGTCCTTTTCTGTGTGACTTATTTCACTTAGAATCGTCTTACCTAAATCCACTCATCATGCTGCTACTAGCCTTATGACATTGATTTCATGGCTGAGTGATATTCCATTGTACCTAAGGACCACAACTTTTTTATCCATTTTTCGCTTTCCTGGGATATTTAAGGTGGAATGAAGTGGAGGTCCTTGTCAACAGAGCAGCCCTAAACTTTGGGGTGCTTGTGTCTTGCTGATTTTCAATTTTCCCACTTTATCCCCCCATGCGTGGAAGTGCCCAGTGCTCTCTAAGCTGTGTTTTTTAGATGTTTCAGGACACACCGTACACTTCTCCAGAGTGGCTGTTGGCAATTTACATCCCGCCCATCAGTGTAGCAAGGCTCCCATTTCTCCATGGCCTGTCCTGCATTTCTGGTTTTGACACTTTTTTCAGCATGGCCCTTTTGACCGATGGGAAGCGAGACTTCTTTGTAGCGCTGATTTGCCTTTCCAGGTTGCTTGGTTGGCCAAAAAGGGCGTATGCGTTTTTTCCTGAATATATTCAGGAAAAAACGCATACGCCCTTTTTGGCCAAGGGCATCATTGTCAACGTTTTGCCGCTTTTCATGTGCTTTAAAGGCGATTCGAATCTACCTCCTGAAATCTGTTTCCTGCAATTCTGCCTTGATTTCAAATCCTCTTCTTTGCCTTCCCTCAATATATTTGTGGACGAGAGTTATCATTTATAACTCTGCAGGTTTGTGAATTGCAGTGACCTGAAGCTCCATTTTACAAGTCGCTTTTTTGGGAGCTGGCCGCAAAAGCGCAGGATGGCTTCAGGCCCTGTTCTGGTTCCGGGGGGCAGGATGAGCCTGTGGTTAATTCTTCTTCCTGATGGGAAAATAGAGTGACCTGTGCCTGTCCCAACACCAAGAGCTAGACTCTCATTGGTTCCCCGTCTTCCCGTTCATCCTCAGGACAAATTGCAACCTGTACGGAACAGGAGGTTAAAGGTGCTGAGGCTCCAAGTAGGGAGATTGCTAGTAAAGTGGCTGGAATGGCGAATCCGAGCACAAGGAGATGAGAAATGAGGTGCGTTTTAGAAACCTTTCCCCATCACACGGTGTACCATCTTCTGGGTTTCTCATGCATGTTTTCGATGTAGGAAGATGCCCTTGAACCTGGAGATTTGGGACCCATGCGATGGGTAGCACGCAGTATTACCTTAAAGGGTCTGCGTTTGCTCACCCAAGCTCACCAAACCTCTCAGCCCCAAGAGTGTCCACCCTTATGTCTCATCCAGCTGTGGGTCTAGATATGGTCAATCCAGGTTGCATCACAGCCCCTGAACGAATTGTGTAAGAATTTCTCTCTCTTTCCCTGTCTTTGTTTCATGGGTTTTTAAAAGTAATTTATTTTTATAATGGGGTTTAGCTGCTTTTCACGGCTGTGTTTATGCCGCTTTACACCCACTTGACACACTAACAGAGAGATATCAATACATAGGTTTTAAGATTATTACTAGTCAGATATATTCTTGTGCGGTGATTCGGGCGTGTTGAGTCCAGTTCTCTGAGCAAGGAGTAGATCTTGTCTATTACATATTGGGTTTATGGAACGGTATCTGAGCTAATTTGAAACTCTTGTTTTATGTATCACCCCACCTCACCTTTCCCGTTAAGCAGCTATAGTGTGTTTTCTGCAAGTGTGACTCTGTTCTGTTTTGTAATTCAGTTCAAGTGTAACGGTTTTTACATTCCCTCTATAAGTGACACCTTATGAGAAGTGTCCTTTTCTGTGTGACTTATTTCACTTAGAATCGTCTTACCTAAATCCACTCATCATGCTGCTACTAGCCTTATGACATTGATTTCATGGCTGAGTGATATTCCATTGTACATAAGGACCACAACTTTTTTATCCATTTTTCGCTTTCCTGGGATATTTAAGGTGGAATGAAGTGGAGGTCCTTGTCAACAGAGCAGCCCTAAACTTTGGGGTGCTTGTGTCTTGCTGATTTTCAATTTTCCCACTTTATCCCCCCATGCGTGGAAGTGCCCTGTGCTCTCTAAGCTGTGTTTTTTAGATGTTTCAGGACACACCGTACACTTCTCCAGAGTGGCTGTTGGCAATTTACATCCCGCCCATCAGTGTAGCAAGGCTCCCATTTCTCCATGGCCTGTCCTGCATTTCTGGTTTTGACACTTTTTTCAGCATGGCCCTTTTGACCGATGGGAAGCGAGACTTCTTTGTAGCGCTGATTTGCCTTTCCAGGTTGCTTGGTTGGCCAAAAAGGGCGTATGCGTTTTTTCCTGAATATATTCAGGAAAAAACGCATACGCCCTTTTTGGCCAAGGGCATCATTGTCAACGTTTTGCCGCTTTTCATGTGCTTTAAAGGCGATTCGAATCTACCTCCTGAAATCTGTTTCCTGCAATTCTGCCTTGATTTCAAATCCTCTTCTTTGCCTTCCCTCAATATATTTGTGGACGAGAGTTATCATTTATAACTCTGCAGGTTTGTGAATTGCAGTGACCTGAAGCTCCATTTTACAAGTCGCTTTTTTGGGAGCTGGCCGCAAAAGCGCAGGATGGCTTCAGGCCCTGTTCTGTTTCCGGGGGGCAGGCTGAGCCTGTGGTTAATTCTTCTTCCTGATGGGAAAATAGAGTGACCTGTGCCTGTCCCAACACCAAGAGCTAGACTCTCATTGGTTCCCCGTCTTCCCGTTCATCCTCAGGACAAATTGCAACCTGTACGGAACAGGAGGTTAAAGGTGCTGAGGCTCCAAGTAGGGAGATTGCTAGTAAAGTGGCTGGAATGGCGAATCCGAGCACAAGGAGATGAGAAATGAGGTGCGTTTTAGAAACCTTTCCCCATCACACGGTGTACCATCTTCTGGGTTTCTCATGCATGTTTTCGATGTAGGAAGATGCCCTTGAACCTGGAGATTTGGGACCCATGCGATGGGTAGCACGCAGTATTACCTTAAAGGGTCTGCGTTTGCTCACCCAAGCTCACCAAACCTCTCAGCCCCAAGAGTGTCCACCCTTATGTCTCATCCAGCTGTGGGTCTAGATATGGTCAATCCAGGTTGCATCACAGCCCCTGAACGAATTGTGTAAGAATTTCTCTCTCTTTCCCTGTCTTTGTTTCATGGGTTTTTAAAAGTAATTTATTTTTATAATGGGGTTTAGCTGCTTTTCACGGCTGTGTTTATGCCGCTTTACACCCACTTGACACACTAACAGAGAGATATCAATACATAGGTTTTAAGATTATTACTAGTCAGATATATTCTTGTGCGGTGATTCGGGCGTGTTGAGTCCAGTTCTCTGAGCAAGGAGTAGATCTTGTCTATTACATATTGGGTTTATGGAACGGTATCTGAGCTAATTTGAAACTCTTGTTTTATGTATCACCCCACCTCACCTTTCCCGTTAAGCAGCTATAGTGTGTTTTCTGCAAGTGTGACTCTGTTCTGTTTTGTAATTCAGTTCAAGTGTAACGGTTTTTACATTCCCTCTATAAGTGACACCTTATGAGAAGTGTCCTTTTCTGTGTGACTTATTTCACTTAGAATCGTCTTACCTAAATCCACTCATCATGCTGCTACTAGCCTTATGACATTGATTTCATGGCTGAGTGATATTCCATTGTACATAAGGACCACAACTTTTTTATCCATTTTTCGCTTTCCTGGGATATTTAAGGTGGAATGAAGTGGAGGTCCTTCTCAACAGAGCAGCCCTAAACTTTGGGGTGCTTGTGTCTTGCTGATTTTCAATTTTCCCACTTTATCCCCCCATGCGTGGAAGTGCCCTGTGCTCTCTAAGCTGTGTTTTTTAGATGTTTCAGGACACACCGTACACTTCTCCAGAGTGGCTGTTGGCAATTTACATCCCGCCCATCAGTGTAGCAAGGCTCCCATTTCTCCATGGCCTGTCCTGCATTTCTGGTTTTGACACTTTTTTCAGCATGGCCCTTTTGACCGATGGGAAGCGAGACTTCTTTGTAGCGCTGATTTGCCTTTCCAGGTTGCTTGGTTGGCCAAAAAGGGCGTATGCGTTTTTTCCTGAATATATTCAGGAAAAAACGCATACGCCCTTTTTGGCCAAGGGCATCATTGTCAACGTTTTGCCGCTTTTCATGTGCTTTAAAGGCGATTCGAATCTACCTCCTGAAATCTGTTTCCTGCAATTCTGCCTTGATTTCAAATCCTCTTCTTTGCCTTCCCTCAATATATTTGTGGACGAGAGTTATCATTTATAACTCTGCAGGTTTGTGAATTGCAGTGACCTGAAGCTCCATTTTACAAGTCGCTTTTTTGGGAGCTGGCCGCAAAAGCGCAGGATGGCTTCAGGCCCTGTTCTGGTTCCGGGGGGCAGGCTGAGCCTGTGGTTAATTCTTCTTCCTGATGGGAAAATAGAGTGACCTGTGCCTGTCCCAACACCAAGAGCTAGACTCTCATTGGTTCCCCGTCTTCCCGTTCATCCTCAGGACAAATTGCAACCTGTACGGAACAGGAGGTTAAAGGTGCTGAGGCTCCAAGTAGGGAGATTGCTAGTAAAGTGGCTGGAATGGCGAATCCGAGCACAAGGAGATGAGAAATGAGGTGCGTTTTAGAAACCTTTCCCCATCACACGGTGTACCATCTTCTGGGTTTCTCATGCATGTTTTCGATGTAGGAAGATGCCCTTGAACCTGGAGATTTGGGACCCATGCGATGGGTAGCACGCAGTATTACCTTAAAGGGTCTGCGTTTGCTCACCCAAGCTCACCAAACCTCTCAGCCCCAAGAGTGTCCACCCTTATGTCTCATCCAGCTGTGGGTCTAGATATGGTCAATCCAGGTTGCATCACAGCCCCTGAACGAATTGTGTAAGAATTTCTCTCTCTTTCCCTGTCTTTGTTTCATGGGTTTTTAAAAGTAATTTATTTTTATAATGGGGTTTAGCTGCTTTTCACGGCTGTGTTTATGCCGCTTTACACCCACTTGACACACTAACAGAGAGATATCAATACATAGGTTTTAAGATTATTACTAGTCAGATATATTCTTGTGCGGTGATTCGGGCGTGTTGAGTCCAGTTCTCTGAGCAAGGAGTAGATCTTGTCTATTACATATTGGGTTTATGGAACGGTATCTGAGCTAATTTGAAACTCTTGTTTTATGTATCACCCCACCTCACCTTTCCCGTTAAGCAGCCATAGTGTGTTTTCTGCAAGTGTGACTCTGTTCTGTTTTGTAATTCAGTTCAAGTGTAACGGTTTTTACATTCCCTCTATAAGTGACACCTTATGAGAAGTGTCCTTTTCTGTGTGACTTATTTCACTTAGAATCGTCTTACCTAAATCCACTCATCATGCTGCTACTAGCCTTATGACATTGATTTCATGGCTGAGTGATATTCCATTGTACCTAAGGACCACAACTTTTTTATCCATTTTTCGCTTTCCTGGGATATTTAAGGTGGAATGAAGTGGAGGTCCTTGTCAACAGAGCAGCCCTAAACTTTGGGGTGCTTGTGTCTTGCTGATTTTCAATTTTCCCACTTTATCCCCCCATGCGTGGAAGTGCCCTGTGCTCTCTAAGCTGTGTTTTTTAGATGTTTCAGGACACACCGTACACTTCTCCAGAGTGGCTGTTGGCAATTTACATCCCGCCCATCAGTGTAGCAAGGCTCCCATTTCTCCATGGCCTGTCCTGCATTTCTGGTTTTGACACTTTTTTCAGCATGGCCCTTTTGACCGATGGGAAGCGAGACTTCTTTGTAGCGCTGATTTGCCTTTCCAGGTTGCTTGGTTGGCCAAAAAGGGCGTATGCGTTTTTTCCTGAATATATTCAGGAAAAAACGCATACGCCCTTTTTGGCCAAGGGCATCATTGTCAACGTTTTGCCGCTTTTCATGTGCTTTAAAGGCGATTCGAATCTACCTCCTGAAATCTGTTTCCTGCAATTCTGCCTTGATTTCAAATCCTCTTCTTTGCCTTCCCTCAATATATTTGTGGACGAGAGTTATCATTTATAACTCTGCAGGTTTGTGAATTGCAGTGACCTGAAGCTCCATTTTACAAGTCGCTTTTTTGGGAGCTGGCCGCAAAAGCGCAGGATGGCTTCAGGCCCTGTTCTGGTTCCGGGGGGCAGGCTGAGCCTGTGGTTAATTCTTCTTCCTGATGGGAAAATAGAGTGACCTGTGCCTGTCCCAACACCAAGAGCTAGACTCTCATTGGTTCCCCGTCTTCCCGTTCATCCTCAGGACAAATTGCAACCTGTACGGAACAGGAGGTTAAAGGTGCTGAGGCTCCAAGTAGGGAGATTGCTAGTAAAGTGGCTGGAATGGCGAATCCGAGCACAAGGAGATGAGAAATGAGGTGCGTTTTAGAAACCTTTCCCCAACACACGGTGTACCATCTTCTGGGTTTCTCATGCATGTTTTCGATGTAGGAAGATGCCCTTGAACCTGGAGATTTGGGACCCATGCGATGGGTAGCACGCAGTATTACCTTAAAGGGTCTGCGTTTGCTCACCCAAGCTCACCAAACCTCTCAGCCCCAAGAGTGTCCACCCTTATGTCTCATCCAGCTGTGGGTCTAGATATGGTCAATCCAGGTTGCATCACAGCCCCTGAACGAATTGTGTAAGAATTTCTCTCTCTTTCCCTGTCTTTGTTTCATGGGTTTTTAAAAGTAATTTATTTTTATAATGGGGTTTAGCTGCTTTTCACGGCTGTGTTTATGCCGCTTTACACCCACTTGACACACTAACAGAGAGATATCAATACATAGGTTTTAAGATTATTACTAGTCAGATATATTCTTGTGCGGTTATTCGGGCGTGTTGAGTCCAGTTCTCTGAGCAAGGAGTAGATCTTGTCTATTACATATTGGGTTTATGGAACGGTATCTGAGCTAATTTGAAACTCTTGTTTTATGTATCACCCCACCTCACCTTTCCCGTTAAGCAGCCATAGTGTGTTTTCTGCAAGTGTGACTCTGTTCTGTTTTGTAATTCAGTTCAAGTGTAACGGTTTTTACATTCCCTCTATAAGTGACACCTTATGAGAAGTGTCCTTTTCTGTGTGACTTATTTCACTTAGAATCGTCTTACCTAAATCCACTCATCATGCTGCTACTAGCCTTATGACATTGATTTCATGGCTGAGTGATATTCCATTGTACCTAAGGACCACAACTTTTTTATCCATTTTTCGCTTTCCTGGGATATTTAAGGTGGAATGAAGTGGAGGTCCTTCTCAACAGAGCAGCCCTAAACTTTGGGGTGCTTGTGTCTTGCTGATTTTCAATTTTCCCACTTTATCCCCCCATGCGTGGAAGTGCCCTGTGCTCTCTAAGCTGTGTTTTTTAGATGTTTCAGGACACACCGTACACTTCTCCAGAGTGGCTGTTGGCAATTTACATCCCGCCCATCAGTGTAGCAAGGCTCCCATTTCTCCATGGCCTGTCCTGCATTTCTGGTTTTGACACTTTTTTCAGCATGGCCCTTTTGACCGATGGGAAGCGAGACTTCTTTGTAGCGCTGATTTGCCTTTCCAGGTTGCTTGGTTGGCCAAAAAGGGCGTATGCGTTTTTTCCTGAATATATTCAGGAAAAAACGCATACGCCCTTTTTGGCCAAGGGCATCATTGTCAACGTTTTGCCGCTTTTCATGTGCTTTAAAGGCGATTCGCATCTACCTCCTGAAATCTGTTTCCTGCAATTCTGCCTTGATTTCAAATCCTCTTCTTTGCCTTCCCTCAATATATTTGTGGACGAGAGTTATCATTTATAACTCTGCAGGTTTGTGAATTGCAGTGCCCTGAAGCTCCATTTTACAAGTCGCTTTTTTGGGAGGTGGCCGCAAAAGCGCAGGATGGCTTCAGGCCCTGTTCTGGTTCCGGGGGGCAGGCTGAGCCTGTGGTTAATTCTTCTTCCTGATGGGAAAATAGAGTGACCTGTGCCTGTCCCAACACCAAGAGCTAGACTCTCATTGGTTCCCCGTCTTCCCGTTCATCCTCAGGACAAATTGCAACCTGTACGGAACAGGAGGTTAAAGGTGCTGAGGCTCCAAGTAGGGAGATTGCTAGTAAAGTGGCTGGAATGGCGAATCCGAGCACAAGGAGATGAGAAATGAGGTGCGTTTTAGAAACCTTTCCCCATCACACGGTGTACCATCTTCTGGGTTTCTCATGCATGTTTTCGATGTAGGAAGATGCCCTTGAACCTGGAGATTTGGGACCCATGCGATGGGTAGCACGCAGTATTACTTTAAAGGGTCTGCGTTTGCTCACCCAACCTCACCAAACCTCTCAGCCCCAAGAGTGTCCACCCTTATGTCTCATCCAGCTGTGGGTCTAGATATGGTCAATCCAGGTTGCATCACAGCCCCTGAACGAATTGTGTAAGAATTTCTCTCTCTTTCCCTGTCTTTGTTTCATGGGTTTTTAAAAGTAATTTATTTTTATAATGGGGTTTAGCTGCTTTTCACGGCTGTGTTTATGCCGCTTTACACCCACTTGACACACTAACAGAGAGATATCAATACATAGGTTTTAAGATTATTACTAGTCAGATATATTCTTGTGCGGTGATTCGGGCGTGTTGAGTCCAGTTCTCTGAGCAAGGAGTAGATCTTGTCTATTACATATTGGGTTTATGGAACGGTATCTGAGCTAATTTGAAACTCTTGTTTTATGTATCACCCCACCTCACCTTTCCCGTTAAGCAGCCATAGTGTGTTTTCTGCAAGTGTGACTCTGTTCTGTTTTGTAATTCAGTTCAAGTGTAACGGTTTTTACATTCCCTCTATAAGTGACACCTTATGAGAAGTGTCCTTTTCTGTGTGACTTATTTCACTTAGAATCGTCTTACCTAAATCCACTCATCATGCTGCTACTAGCCTTATGACATTGATTTCATGGCTGAGTGATATTCCATTGTACCTAAGGACCACAACTTTTTTATCCATTTTTCGCTTTCCTGGGATATTTAAGGTGGAATGAAGTGGAGGTCCTTGTCAACAGAGCAGCCCTAAACTTTGGGGTGCTTGTGTCTTGCTGATTTTCAATTTTCCCACTTTATCCCCCCATGCGTGGAAGTGCCCTGTGCTCTCTAAGCTGTGTTTTTTAGATGTTTCAGGACACACCGTACACTTCTCCAGAGTGGCTGTTGGCAATTTACATCCCGCCCATCAGTGTAGCAAGGCTCCCATTTCTCCATGGCCTGTCCTGCATTTCTGGTTTTGACACTTTTTTCAGCATGGCCCTTTTGACCGATGGGAAGCGAGACTTCTTTGTAGCGCTGATTTGCCTTTCCAGGTTGCTTGGTTGGCCAAAAAGGGCGTATGCGTTTTTTCCTGAATATATTCAGGAAAAAACGCATACGCCCTTTTTGGCCAAGGGCATCATTGTCAACGTTTTGCCGCTTTTCATGTGCTTTAAAGGCGATTCGAATCTACCTCCTGAAATCTGTTTCCTGCAATTCTGCCTTGATTTCAAATCCTCTTCTTTGCCTTCCCTCAATATATTTGTGGACGAGAGTTATCATTTATAACTCTGCAGGTTTGTGAATTGCAGTGACCTGAAGCTCCATTTTACAAGTCGCTTTTTTGGGAGCTGGCCGCAAAAGCGCAGGATGGCTTCAGGCCCTGTTCTGGTTCCGGGGGGCAGGCTGAGCCTGTGGTTAATTCTTCTTCCTGATGGGAAAATAGAGTGACCTGTGCCTGTCCCAACACCAAGAGCTAGACTCTCATTGGTTCCCCGTCTTCCCGTTCATCCTCAGGACAAATTGCAACCTGTACGGAACAGGAGGTTAAAGGTGCTGAGGCTCCAAGTAGGGAGATTGCTAGTAAAGTGGCTGGAATGGCGAATCCGAGCACAAGGAGATGAGAAATGAGGTGCGTTTTAGAAACCTTTCCCCAACACACGGTGTACCATCTTCTGGGTTTCTCATGCATGTTTTCGATGTAGGAAGATGCCCTTGAACCTGGAGATTTGGGACCCATGCGATGGGTAGCACGCAGTATTACCTTAAAGGGTCTGCGTTTGCTCACCCAAGCTCACCAAACCTCTCAGCCCCAAGAGTGTCCACCCTTATGTCTCATCCAGCTGTGGGTCTAGATATGGTCAATCCAGGTTGCATCACAGCCCCTGAACGAATTGTGTAAGAATTTCTCTCTCTTTCCCTGTCTTTGTTTCATGGGTTTTTAAAAGTAATTTATTTTTATAATGGGGTTTAGCTGCTTTTCACGGCTGTGTTTATGCCGCTTTACACCCACTTGACACACTAACAGAGAGATATCAATACATAGGTTTTAAGATTATTACTAGTCAGATATATTCTTGTGCGGTTATTCGGGCGTGTTGAGTCCAGTTCTCTGAGCAAGGAGTAGATCTTGTCTATTACATATTGGGTTTATGGAACGGTATCTGAGCTAATTTGAAACTCTTGTTTTATGTATCACCCCACCTCACCTTTCCCGTTAAGCAGCCATAGTGTGTTTTCTGCAAGTGTGACTCTGTTCTGTTTTGTAATTCAGTTCAAGTGTAACGGTTTTTACATTCCCTCTATAAGTGACACCTTATGAGAAGTGTCCTTTTCTGTGTGACTTATTTCACTTAGAATCGTCTTACCTAAATCCACTCATCATGCTGCTACTAGCCTTATGACATTGATTTCATGGCTGAGTGATATTCCATTGTACCTAAGGACCACAACTTTTTTATCCATTTTTCGCTTTCCTGGGATATTTAAGGTGGAATGAAGTGGAGGTCCTTCTCAACAGAGCAGCCCTAAACTTTGGGGTGCTTGTGTCTTGCTGATTTTCAATTTTCCCACTTTATCCCCCCATGCGTGGAAGTGCCCTGTGCTCTCTAAGCTGTGTTTTTTAGATGTTTCAGGACACACCGTACACTTCTCCAGAGTGGCTGTTGGCAATTTACATCCCGCCCATCAGTGTAGCAAGGCTCCCATTTCTCCATGGCCTGTCCTGCATTTCTGGTTTTGACACTTTTTTCAGCATGGCCCTTTTGACCGATGGGAAGCGAGACTTCTTTGTAGCGCTGATTTGCCTTTCCAGGTTGCTTGGTTGGCCAAAAAGGGCGTATGCGTTTTTTCCTGAATATATTCAGGAAAAAACGCATACGCCCTTTTTGGCCAAGGGCATCATTGTCAACGTTTTGCCGCTTTTCATGTGCTTTAAAGGCGATTCGCATCTACCTCCTGAAATCTGTTTCCTGCAATTCTGCCTTGATTTCAAATCCTCTTCTTTGCCTTCCCTCAATATATTTGTGGACGAGAGTTATCATTTATAACTCTGCAGGTTTGTGAATTGCAGTGCCCTGAAGCTCCATTTTACAAGTCGCTTTTTTGGGAGGTGGCCGCAAAAGCGCAGGATGGCTTCAGGCCCTGTTCTGGTTCCGGGGGGCAGGCTGAGCCTGTGGTTAATTCTTCTTCCTGATGGGAAAATAGAGTGACCTGTGCCTGTCCCAACACCAAGAGCTAGACTCTCATTGGTTCCCCGTCTTCCCGTTCATCCTCAGGACAAATTGCAACCTGTACGGAACAGGAGGTTAAAGGTGCTGAGGCTCCAAGTAGGGAGATTGCTAGTAAAGTGGCTGGAATGGCGAATCCGAGCACAAGGAGATGAGAAATGAGGTGCGTTTTAGAAACCTTTCCCCATCACACGGTGTACCATCTTCTGGGTTTCTCATGCATGTTTTCGATGTAGGAAGATGCCCTTGAACCTGGAGATTTGGGACCCATGCGATGGGTAGCACGCAGTATTACTTTAAAGGGTCTGCGTTTGCTCACCCAAGCTCACCAAACCTCTCAGCCCCAAGAGTGTCCACCCTTATGTCTCATCCAGCTGTGGGTCTAGATATGGTCAATCCAGGTTGCATCACAGCCCCTGAACGAATTGTGTAAGAATTTCTCTCTCTTTCCCTGTCTTTGTTTCATGGGTTTTTAAAAGTAATTTATTTTTATAATGGGGTTTAGCTGCTTTTCACGGCTGTGTTTATGCCGCTTTACACCCACTTGACACACTAACAGAGAGATATCAATACATAGGTTTTAAGATTATTACTAGTCAGATATATTCTTGTGCGGTGATTCGGGCGTGTTGAGTCCAGTTCTCTGAGCAAGGAGTAGATCTTGTCTATTACATATTGGGTTTATGGAACGGTATCTGAGCTAATTTGAAACTCTTGTTTTATGTATCACCCCACCTCACCTTTCCCGTTAAGCAGCCATAGTGTGTTTTCTGCAAGTGTGACTCTGTTCTGTTTTGTAATTCAGTTCAAGTGTAACGGTTTTTACATTCCCTCTATAAGTGACACCTTATGAGAAGTGTCCTTTTCTGTGTGACTTATTTCACTTAGAATCGTCTTACCTAAATCCACTCATCATGCTGCTACTAGCCTTATGACATTGATTTCATGGCTGAGTGATATTCCATTGTACCTAAGGACCACAACTTTTTTATCCATTTTTCGCTTTCCTGGGATATTTAAGGTGGAATGAAGTGGAGGTCCTTCTCAACAGAGCAGCCCTAAACTTTGGGGTGCTTGTGTCTTGCTGATTTTCAATTTTCCCACTTTATCCCCCCATGCGTGGAAGTGCCCTGTGCTCTCTAAGCTGTGTTTTTTAGATGTTTCAGGACACACCGTACACTTCTCCAGAGTGGCTGTTGGCAATTTACATCCCGCCCATCAGTGTAGCAAGGCTCCCATTTCTCCATGGCCTGTCCTGCATTTCTGGTTTTGACACTTTTTTCAGCATGGCCCTTTTGACCGATGGGAAGCGAGACTTCTTTGTAGCGCTGATTTGCCTTTCCAGGTTGCTTGGTTGGCCAAAAAGGGCGTATGCGTTTTTTCCTGAATATATTCAGGAAAAAACGCATACGCCCTTTTTGGCCAAGGGCATCATTGTCAACGTTTTGCCGCTTTTCATGTGCTTTAAAGGCGATTCGAATCTACCTCCTGAAATCTGTTTCCTGCAATTCTGCCTTGATTTCAAATCCTCTTCTTTGCCTTCCCTCAATATATTTGTGGACGAGAGTTATCATTTATAACTCTGCAGGTTTGTGAATTGCAGTGACCTGAAGCTCCATTTTACAAGTCGCTTTTTTGGGAGGTGGCCGCAAAAGCGCAGGATGGCTTCAGGCCCTGTTCTGGTTCCGGGGGGCAGGCTGAGCCTGTGGTTAATTCTTCTTCCTGATGGGAAAATAGAGTGACCTGTGCCTGTCCCAACACCAAGAGCTAGACTCTCATTGGTTCCCCGTCTTCCCGTTCATCCTCAGGACAAATTGCAACCTGTACGGAACAGGAGGTTAAAGGTGCTGAGGCTCCAAGTAGGGAGATTGCTAGTAAAGTGGCTGGAATGGCGAATCCGAGCACAAGGAGATGAGAAATGAGGTGCGTTTTAGAAACCTTTCCCCATCACACGGTGTACCATCTTCTGGGTTTCTCATGCATGTTTTCGATGTAGGAAGATGCCCTTGAACCTGGAGATTTGGGACCCATGCGATGGGTAGCACGCAGTATTACCTTAAAGGGTCTGCGTTTGCTCACCCAAGCTCACCAAACCTCTCAGCCCCAAGAGTGTCCACCCTTATGTCTCATCCAGCTGTGGGTCTAGATATGGTCAATCCAGGTTGCATCACAGCCCCTGAACGAATTGTGTAAGAATTTCTCTCTCTTTCCCTGTCTTTGTTTCATGGGTTTTTAAAAGTAATTTATTTTTATAATGGGGTTTAGCTGCTTTTCACGGCTGTGTTTATGCCGCTTTACACCCACTTGACACACTAACAGAGAGATATCAATACATAGGTTTTAAGATTATTACTAGTCAGATATATTCTTGTGCGGTGATTCGGGCGTGTTGAGTCCAGTTCTCTGAGCAAGGAGTAGATCTTGTCTATTACATATTGGGTTTATGGAACGGTATCTGAGCTAATTTGAAACTCTTGTTTTATGTATCACCCCACCTCACCTTTCCCGTTAAGCAGCCATAGTGTGTTTTCTGCAAGTGTGACTCTGTTCTGTTTTGTAATTCAGTTCAAGTGTAACGGTTTTTACATTCCCTCTATAAGTGACACCTTATGAGAAGTGTCCTTTTCTGTGTGACTTATTTCACTTAGAATCGTCTTACCTAAATCCACTCATCATGCTGCTACTAGCCTTATGACATTGATTTCATGGCTGAGTGATATTCCATTGTACCTAAGGACCACAACTTTTTTATCCATTTTTCGCTTTCCTGGGATATTTAAGGTGGAATGAAGTGGAGGTCCTTGTCAACAGAGCAGCCCTAAACTTTGGGGTGCTTGTGTCTTGCTGATTTTCAATTTTCCCACTTTATCCCCCCATGCGTGGAAGTGCCCTGTGCTCTCTAAGCTGTGTTTTTTAGATGTTTCAGGACACACCGTACACTTCTCCAGAGTGGCTGTTGGCAATTTACATCCCGCCCATCAGTGTAGCAAGGCTCCCATTTCTCCATGGCCTGTCCTGCATTTCTGGTTTTGACACTTTTTTCAGCATGGCCCTTTTGACCGATGGGAAGCGAGACTTCTTTGTAGCGCTGATTTGCCTTTCCAGGTTGCTTGGTTGGCCAAAAAGGGCGTATGCGTTTTTTCCTGAATATATTCAGGAAAAAACGCATACGCCCTTTTTGGCCAAGGGCATCATTGTCAACGTTTTGCCGCTTTTCATGTGCTTTAAAGGCGATTCGAATCTACCTCCTGAAATCTGTTTCCTGCAATTCTGCCTTGATTTCAAATCCTCTTCTTTGCCTTCCCTCAATATATTTGTGGACGAGAGTTATCATTTATAACTCTGCAGGTTTGTGAATTGCAGTGCCCTGAAGCTCCATTTTACAAGTCGCTTTTTTGGGAGCTGGCCGCAAAAGCGCAGGATGGCTTCAGGCCCTGTTCTGGTTCCGGGGGGCAGGCTGAGCCTGTGGTTAATTCTTCTTCCTGATGGGAAAATAGAGTGACCTGTGCCTGTCCCAACACCAAGAGCTAGACTCTCATTGGTTCCCCGTCTTCCCGTTCATCCTCAGGACAAATTGCAACCTGTACGGAACAGGAGGTTAAAGGTGCTGAGGCTCCAAGTAGGGAGATTGCTAGTAAAGTGGCTGGAATGGCGAATCCGAGCACAAGGAGATGAGAAATGAGGTGCGTTTTAGAAACCTTTCCCCATCACACGGTGTACCATCTTCTGGGTTTCTCATGCATGTTTTCGATGTAGGAAGATGCCCTTGAACCTGGAGATTTGGGACCCATGCGATGGGTAGCACGCAGTATTACCTTAAAGGGTCTGCGTTTGCTCACCCAAGCTCACCAAACCTCTCAGCCCCAAGAGTGTCCACCCTTATGTCTCATCCAGCTGTGGGTCTAGATATGGTCAATCCAGGTTGCATCACAGCCCCTGAACGAATTGTGTAAGAATTTCTCTCTCTTTCCCTGTCTTTGTTTCATGGGTTTTTAAAAGTAATTTATTTTTATAATGGGGTTTAGCTGCTTTTCACGGCTGTGTTTATGCCGCTTTACACCCACTTGACACACTAACAGAGAGATATCAATACATAGGTTTTAAGATTATTACTAGTCAGATATATTCTTGTGCGGTGATTCGGGCGTGTTGAGTCCAGTTCTCTGAGCAAGGAGTAGATCTTGTCTATTACATATTGGGTTTATGGAACGGTATCTGAGCTAATTTGAAACTCTTGTTTTATGTATCACCCCACCTCACCTTTCCCGTTAAGCAGCCATAGTGTGTTTTCTGCAAGTGTGACTCTGTTCTGTTTTGTAATTCAGTTCAAGTGTAACGGTTTTTACATTCCCTCTATAAGTGACACCTTATGAGAAGTGTCCTTTTCTGTGTGACTTATTTCACTTAGAATCGTCTTACCTAAATCCACTCATCATGCTGCTACTAGCCTTATGACATTGATTTCATGGCTGAGTGATATTCCATTGTACCTAAGGACCACAACTTTTTTATCCATTTTTCGCTTTCCTGGGATATTTAAGGTGGAATGAAGTGGAGGTCCTTGTCAACAGAGCAGCCCTAAACTTTGGGGTGCTTGTGTCTTGCTGATTTTCAATTTTCCCACTTTATCCCCCCATGCGTGGAAGTGCCCTGTGCTCTCTAAGCTGTGTTTTTTAGATGTTTCAGGACACACCGTACACTTCTCCAGAGTGGCTGTTGGCAATTTACATCCCGCCCATCAGTGTAGCAAGGCTCCCATTTCTCCATGGCCTGTCCTGCATTTCTGGTTTTGACACTTTTTTCAGCATGGCCCTTTTGACCGATGGGAAGCGAGACTTCTTTGTAGCGCTGATTTGCCTTTCCAGGTTGCTTGGTTGGCCAAAAAGGGCGTATGCGTTTTTTCCTGAATATATTCAGGAAAAAACGCATACGCCCTTTTTGGCCAAGGGCATCATTGTCAACGTTTTGCCGCTTTTCATGTGCTTTAAAGGCGATTCGAATCTACCTCCTGAAATCTGTTTCCTGCAATTCTGCCTTGATTTCAAATCCTCTTCTTTGCCTTCCCTCAATATATTTGTGGACGAGAGTTATCATTTATAACTCTGCAGGTTTGTGAATTGCAGTGCCCTGAAGCTCCATTTTACAAGTCGCTTTTTTGGGAGCTGGCCGCAAAAGCGCAGGATGGCTTCAGGCCCTGTTCTGGTTCCGGGGGGCAGGCTGAGCCTGTGGTTAATTCTTCTTCCTGATGGGAAAATAGAGTGACCTGTGCCTGTCCCAACACCAAGAGCTAGACTCTCATTGGTTCCCCGTCTTCCCGTTCATCCTCAGGACAAATTGCAACCTGTACGGAACAGGAGGTTAAAGGTGCTGAGGCTCCAAGTAGGGAGATTGCTAGTAAAGTGGCTGGAATGGCGAATCCGAGCACAAGGAGATGAGAAATGAGGTGCGTTTTAGAAACCTTTCCCCATCACACGGTGTACCATCTTCTGGGTTTCTCATGCATGTTTTCGATGTAGGAAGATGCCCTTGAACCTGGAGATTTGGGACCCATGCGATGGGTAGCACGCAGTATTACTTTAAAGGGTCTGCGTTTGCTCACCCAACCTCACCAAACCTCTCAGCCCCAAGAGTGTCCACCCTTATGTCTCATCCAGCTGTGGGTCTAGATATGGTCAATCCAGGTTGCATCACAGCCCCTGAACGAATTGTGTAAGAATTTCTCTCTCTTTCCCTGTCTTTGTTTCATGGGTTTTTAAAAGTAATTTATTTTTATAATGGGGTTTAGCTGCTTTTCACGGCTGTGTTTATGCCGCTTTACACCCACTTGACACACTAACAGAGATATCAATACATAGGTTTTAAGATTATTACTAGTCAGATATATTCATGTGCGGTGAATCGGGCGTGTTGAGTCCAGTTCTCTGAGCAAGGAGTAGGTCTTGTCTATTACATATTGGGTTTATGGAACGGTATCTGAGCTAATTTGAAACTCTTGTTTTATGTATCACCCCACCTCACCTTTCCCGTTAAGCAGCCATAGTGTGTTTTCTGCATGTGTGACTCTGTTCTGTTTTGTAATTCAGTTCAAGTGTAACGGTTTTTACATTCCCTCTATAAGTGACACCTTATGAGAAGTGTCCTTTTCTGTGTGACTTATTTCACTTAGAATCGTCTTACCTAAATCCACTCATCATGCTGCTACTAGCCTTATGACATTGATTTCATGGCTGAGTGATATTCCATTGTACCTAAGGACCACAACTTTTTTATCCATTTTTCGCTTTCCTGGGATATTTAAGGTGGAATGAAGTGGAGGTCCTTGTCAACAGAGCAGCCCTAAACTTTGGGGTGCTTGTGTCTTGCTGATTTTCAATTTTCCCACTTTATCCCCCCATGCGTGGAAGTGCCCTGTGCTCTCTAAGCTGTGTTTTTTAGATGTTTCAGGACACACCGTACACTTCTCCAGAGTGGCTGTTGGCAATTTACATCCCGCCCATCAGTGTAGCAAGGCTCCCATTTCTCCATGGCCTGTCCTGCATTTCTGGTTTTGACACTTTTTTCAGCATGGCCCTTTTGACCGATGGGAAGCGAGACTTCTTTGTAGCGCTGATTTGCCTTTCCAGGTTGCTTGGTTGGCCAAAAAGGGCGTATGCGTTTTTTCCTGAATATATTCAGGAAAAAACGCATACGCCCTTTTTGGCCAAGGGCATCATTGTCAACGTTTTGCCGCTTTTCATGTGCTTTAAAGGCGATTCGAATCTACCTCCTGAAATCTGTTTCCTGCAATTCTGCCTTGATTTCAAATCCTCTTCTTTGCCTTCCCTCAATATATTTGTGGACGAGAGTTATCATTTATAACTCTGCAGGTTTGTGAATTGCAGTGCCCTGAAGCTCCATTTTACAAGTCGCTTTTTTGGGAGCTGGCCGCAAAAGCGCAGGATGGCTTCAGGCCCTGTTCTGGTTCCGGGGGGCAGGCTGAGCCTGTGGTTAATTCTTCTTCCTGATGGGAAAATAGAGTGACCTGTGCCTGTCCCAACACCAAGAGCTAGACTCTCATTGGTTCCCCGTCTTCCCGTTCATCCTCAGGACAAATTGCAACCTGTACGGAACAGGAGGTTAAAGGTGCTGAGGCTCCAAGTAGGGAGATTGCTAGTAAAGTGGCTGGAATGGCGAATCCGAGCACAAGGAGATGAGAAATGAGGTGCGTTTTAGAAACCTTTCCCCATCACACGGTGTACCATCTTCTGGGTTTCTCATGCATGTTTTCGATGTAGGAAGATGCCCTTGAACCTGGAGATTTGGGACCCATGCGATGGGTAGCACGCAGTATTACTTTAAAGGGTCTGCGTTTGCTCACCCAACCTCACCAAACCTCTCAGCCCCAAGAGTGTCCACCCTTATGTCTCATCCAGCTGTGGGTCTAGATATGGTCAATCCAGGTTGCATCACAGCCCCTGAACGAATTGTGTAAGAATTTCTCTCTCTTTCCCTGTCTTTGTTTCATGGGTTTTTAAAAGTAATTTATTTTTATAATGGGGTTTAGCTGCTTTTCACGGCTGTGTTTATGCCGCTTTACACCCACTTGACACACTAACAGAGAGATATCAATATAGGTTTTAAGATTATTACTAGTCAGATATATTCATGTGCGGTGAATCGGGCGTGTTGAGTCCAGTTCTCTGAGCAAGGAGTAGGTCTTGTCTATTACATATTGGGTTTATGGAACGGTATCTGAGCTAATTTGAAACTCTTGTTTTATCTATCACCCCACCTCACCTTTCCCGTTAAGCAGCCATAGTGTGTTTTCTGCATGTGTGACTCTGTTCTGTTTTGTAATTCAGTTCAAGTGTAACGGTTTTTACATTCCCTCTATAAGTGACACCTTATGAGAAGTGTCCTTTTCTGTGTGACTTATTTCACTTAGAATCGTCTTACCTAAATCCACTCATCATGCTGCTACTAGCCTTATGACATTGATTTCATGGCTGAGTGATATTCCATTGTACCTAAGGACCACAACTTTTTTATCCTTTTTTCGCTTTCCTGGGATATTTAAGGTGGAATGAAGTGGAGGTCCTTGTCAACAGAGCAGCCCTAAACTTTGGGGTGCTTGTGTCTTGCTGATTTTCAATTTTCCCACTTTATCCCCCCATGCGTGGAAGTGCCCTGTGCTCTCTAAGCTGTGTTTTTTAGATGTTTCAGGACACACCGTACACTTCTCCAGAGTGGCTGTTGGCAATTTACATCCCGCCCATCAGTGTAGCAAGGCTCCCATTTCTCCATGGCCTGTCCTGCATTTCTGGTTTTGACACTTTTTTCAGCATGGCCCTTTTGACCGATGGGAAGCGAGACTTCTTTGTAGCGCTGATTTGCCTTTCCAGGTTGCTTGGTTGGCCAAAAAGGGCGTATGCGTTTTTTCCTGAATATATTCAGGAAAAAACGCATACGCCCTTTTTGGCCAAGGGCATCATTGTCAACGTTTTGCCGCTTTTCATGTGCTTTAAAGGCGATTCGAATCTACCTCCTGAAATCTGTTTCCTGCAATTCTGCCTTGATTTCAAATCCTCTTCTTTGCCTTCCCTCAATATATTTGTGGACGAGAGTTATCATTTATAACTCTGCAGGTTTGTGAATTGCAGTGCCCTGAAGCTCCATTTTACAAGTCGCTGTTTTGGGAGCTGGCCGCAAAAGCGCAGGATGGCTTCAGGCCCTGTTCTGGTTCCGGGGGGCAGGCTGAGCCTGTGGTTAATTCTTCTTCCTGATGGGAAAATAGAGTGACCTGTGCCTGTCCCAACACCAAGAGCTAGACTCTCATTGGTTCCCCGTCTTCCCGTTCATCCTCAGGACAAATTGCAACCTGTACGGAACAGGAGGTTAAAGGTGCTGAGGCTCCAAGTAGGGAGATTGCTAGTAAAGTGGCTGGAATGGCGAATCCGAGCACAAGGAGATGAGAAATGAGGTGCGTTTTAGAAACCTTTCCCCATCACACGGTGTACCATCTTCTGGGTTTCTCATGCATGTTTTCGATGTAGGAAGATGCCCTTGAACCTGGAGATTTGGGACCCATGCGATGGGTAGCTCGCAGTATTACTTTAAAGGGTCTGCGTTTGCTCACCCAACCTCACCAAACCTCTCAGCCCCAAGAGTGTCCACCCTTATGTCTCATCCAGCTGTGGGTCTAGATATGGTCAATCCAGGTTGCATCACAGCCCCTGAACGAATTGTGTAAGAATTTCTCTCTCTTTCCCTGTCTTTGTTTCATGGGTTTTTAAAAGTAATTTATTTTTATAATGGGGTTTAGCTGCTTTTCACGGCTGTGTTTATGCCGCTTTACACCCACTTGACACACTAACAGAGAGATATCAATACATAGGTTTTAAGATTATTACTAGTCAGATATATTCTTGTGCGGTGATTCGGGCGTGTTGAGTCCAGTTCTCTGAGCAAGGAGTAGATCTTGTCTATTACATATTGGGTTTATGGAACGGTATCTGAGCTAATTTGAAACTCTTGTTTTATGTATCACCCCACCTCACCTTTCCCGTTAAGCAGCCATAGTGTGTTTTCTGCAAGTGTGACTCTGTTCTGTTTTGTAATTCAGTTCAAGTGTAACGGTTTTTACATTCCCTCTATAAGTGACACCTTATGAGAAGTGTCCTTTTCTGTGTGACTTATTTCACTTAGAATCGTCTTACCTAAATCCACTCATCATGCTGCTACTAGCCTTATGACATTGATTTCATGGCTGAGTGATATTCCATTGTACCTAAGGACCACAACTTTTTTATCCATTTTTCGCTTTCCTGGGATATTTAAGGTGGAATGAAGTGGAGGTCCTTGTCAACAGAGCAGCCCTAAACTTTGGGGTGCTTGTGTCTTGCTGATTTTCAATTTTCCCACTTTATCCCCCCATGCGTGGAAGTGCCCTGTGCTCTCTAAGCTGTGTTTTTTAGATGTTTCAGGACACACCGTACACTTCTCCAGAGTGGCTGTTGGCAATTTACATCCCGCCCATCAGTGTAGCAAGGCTCCCATTTCTCCATGGCCTGTCCTGCATTTCTGGTTTTGACACTTTTTTCAGCATGGCCCTTTTGACCGATGGGAAGCGAGACTTCTTTGTAGCGCTGATTTGCCTTTCCAGGTTGCTTGGTTGGCCAAAAAGGGCGTATGCGTTTTTTCCTGAATATATTCAGGAAAAAACGCATACGCCCTTTTTGGCCAAGGGCATCATTGTCAACGTTTTGCCGCTTTTCATGTGCTTTAAAGGCGATTCGAATCTACCTCCTGAAATCTGTTTCCTGCAATTCTGCCTTGATTTCAAATCCTCTTCTTTGCCTTCCCTCAATATATTTGTGGACGAGAGTTATCATTTATAACTCTGCAGGTTTGTGAATTGCAGTGACCTGAAGCTCCATTTTACAAGTCGCTTTTTTGGGAGCTGGCCGCAAAAGCGCAGGATGGCTTCAGGCCCTGTTCTGGTTCCGGGGGGCAGGCTGAGCCTGTGGTTAATTCTTCTTCCTGATGGGAAAATAGAGTGACCTGTGCCTGTCCCAACACCAAGAGCTAGACTCTCATTGGTTCCCCGTCTTCCCGTTCATCCTCAGGACAAATTGCAACCTGTACGGAACAGGAGGTTAAAGGTGCTGAGGCTCCAAGTAGGGAGATTGCTAGTAAAGTGGCTGGAATGGCGAATCCGAGCACAAGGAGATGAGAAATGAGGTGCGTTTTAGAAACCTTTCCCCAACACACGGTGTACCATCTTCTGGGTTTCTCATGCATGTTTTCGATGTAGGAAGATGCCCTTGAACCTGGAGATTTGGGACCCATGCGATGGGTAGCACGCAGTATTACCTTAAAGGGTCTGCGTTTGCTCACCCAAGCTCACCAAACCTCTCAGCCCCAAGAGTGTCCACCCTTATGTCTCATCCAGCTGTGGGTCTAGATATGGTCAATCCAGGTTGCATCACAGCCCCTGAACGAATTGTGTAAGAATTTCTCTCTCTTTCCCTGTCTTTGTTTCATGGGTTTTTAAAAGTAATTTATTTTTATAATGGGGTTTAGCTGCTTTTCACGGCTGTGTTTATGCCGCTTTACACCCACTTGACACACTAACAGAGAGATATCAATACATAGGTTTTAAGATTATTACTAGTCAGATATATTCTTGTGCGGTGATTCGGGCGTGTTGAGTCCAGTTCTCTGAGCAAGGAGTAGATCTTGTCTATTACATATTGGGTTTATGGAACGGTATCTGAGCTAATTTGAAACTCTTGTTTTATGTATCACCCCACCTCACCTTTCCCGTTAAGCAGCCATAGTGTGTTTTCTGCAAGTGTGACTCTGTTCTGTTTTGTAATTCAGTTCAAGTGTAACGGTTTTTACATTCCCTCTATAAGTGACACCTTATGAGAAGTGTCCTTTTCTGTGTGACTTATTTCACTTAGAATCGTCTTACCTAAATCCACTCATCATGCTGCTACTAGCCTTATGACATTGATTTCATGGCTGAGTGATATTCCATTGTACCTAAGGACCACAACTTTTTTATCCATTTTTCGCTTTCCTGGGATATTTAAGGTGGAATGAAGTGGAGGTCCTTCTCAACAGAGCAGCCCTAAACTTTGGGGTGCTTGTGTCTTGCTGATTTTCAATTTTCCCACTTTATCCCCCCATGCGTGGAAGTGCCCTGTGCTCTCTAAGCTGTGTTTTTTAGATGTTTCAGGACACACCGTACACTTCTCCAGAGTGGCTGTTGGCAATTTACATCCCGCCCATCAGTGTAGCAAGGCTCCCATTTCTCCATGGCCTGTCCTGCATTTCTGGTTTTGACACTTTTTTCAGCATGGCCCTTTTGACCGATGGGAAGCGAGACTTCTTTGTAGCGCTGATTTGCCTTTCCAGGTTGCTTGGTTGGCCAAAAAGGGCGTATGCGTTTTTTCCTGAATATATTCAGGAAAAAACGCATACGCCCTTTTTGGCCAAGGGCATCATTGTCAACGTTTTGCCGCTTTTCATGTGCTTTAAAGGCGATTCGCATCTACCTCCTGAAATCTGTTTCCTGCAATTCTGCCTTGATTTCAAATCCTCTTCTTTGCCTTCCCTCAATATATTTGTGGACGAGAGTTATCATTTATAACTCTGCAGGTTTGTGAATTGCAGTGCCCTGAAGCTCCATTTTACAAGTCGCTTTTTTGGGAGCTGGCCGCAAAAGCGCAGGATGGCTTCAGGCCCTGTTCTGGTTCCGGGGGGCAGGCTGAGCCTGTGGTTAATTCTTCTTCCTGATGGGAAAATAGAGTGACCTGTGCCTGTCCCAACACCAAGAGCTAGACTCTCATTGGTTCCCCGTCTTCCCGTTCATCCTCAGGACAAATTGCAACCTGTACGGAACAGGAGGTTAAAGGTGCTGAGGCTCCAAGTAGGGAGATTGCTAGTAAAGTGGCTGGAATGGCGAATCCGAGCACAAGGAGATGAGAAATGAGGTGCGTTTTAGAAACCTTTCCCCATCACACGGTGTACCATCTTCTGGGTTTCTCATGCATGTTTTCGATGTAGGAAGATGCCCTTGAACCTGGAGATTTGGGACCCATGCGATGGGTAGCACGCAGTATTACTTTAAAGGGTCTGCGTTTGCTCACCCAAGCTCACCAAACCTCTCAGCCCCAAGAGTGTCCACCCTTATGTCTCATCCAGCTGTGGGTCTAGATATGGTCAATCCAGGTTGCATCACAGCCCCTGAACGAATTGTGTAAGAATTTCTCTCTCTTTCCCTGTCTTTGTTTCATGGGTTTTTAAAAGTAATTTATTTTTATAATGGGGTTTAGCTGCTTTTCACGGCTGTGTTTATGCCGCTTTACACCCACTTGACACACTAACAGAGAGATATCAATACATAGGTTTTAAGATTATTACTAGTCAGATATATTCTTGTGCGGTGATTCGGGCGTGTTGAGTCCAGTTCTCTGAGCAAGGAGTAGATCTTGTCTATTACATATTGGGTTTATGGAACGGTATCTGAGCTAATTTGAAACTCTTGTTTTATGTATCACCCCACCTCACCTTTCCCGTTAAGCAGCCATAGTGTGTTTTCTGCAAGTGTGACTCTGTTCTGTTTTGTAATTCAGTTCAAGTGTAACGGTTTTTACATTCCCTCTATAAGTGACACCTTATGAGAAGTGTCCTTTTCTGTGTGACTTATTTCACTTAGAATCGTCTTACCTAAATCCACTCATCATGCTGCTACTAGCCTTATGACATTGATTTCATGGCTGAGTGATATTCCATTGTACCTAAGGACCACAACTTTTTTATCCATTTTTCGCTTTCCTGGGATATTTAAGGTGGAATGAAGTGGAGGTCCTTCTCAACAGAGCAGCCCTAAACTTTGGGGTGCTTGTGTCTTGCTGATTTTCAATTTTCCCACTTTATCCCCCCATGCGTGGAAGTGCCCTGTGCTCTCTAAGCTGTGTTTTTTAGATGTTTCAGGACACACCGTACACTTCTCCAGAGTGGCTGTTGGCAATTTACATCCCGCCCATCAGTGTAGCAAGGCTCCCATTTCTCCATGGCCTGTCCTGCATTTCTGGTTTTGACACTTTTTTCAGCATGGCCCTTTTGACCGATGGGAAGCGAGACTTCTTTGTAGCGCTGATTTGCCTTTCCAGGTTGCTTGGTTGGCCAAAAAGGGCGTATGCGTTTTTTCCTGAATATATTCAGGAAAAAACGCATACGCCCTTTTTGGCCAAGGGCATCATTGTCAACGTTTTGCCGCTTTTCATGTGCTTTAAAGGCGATTCGAATCTACCTCCTGAAATCTGTTTCCTGCAATTCTGCCTTGATTTCAAATCCTCTTCTTTGCCTTCCCTCAATATATTTGTGGACGAGAGTTATCATTTATAACTCTGCAGGTTTGTGAATTGCAGTGCCCTGAAGCTCCATTTTACAAGTCGCTTTTTTGGGAGCTGGCCGCAAAAGCGCAGGATGGCTTCAGGCCCTGTTCTGGTTCCGGGGGGCAGGCTGAGCCTGTGGTTAATTCTTCTTCCTGATGGGAAAATAGAGTGACCTGTGCCTGTCCCAACACCAAGAGCTAGACTCTCATTGGTTCCCCGTCTTCCCGTTCATCCTCAGGACAAATTGCAACCTGTACGGAACAGGAGGTTAAAGGTGCTGAGGCTCCAAGTAGGGAGATTGCTAGTAAAGTGGCTGGAATGGCGAATCCGAGCACAAGGAGATGAGAAATGAGGTGCGTTTTAGAAACCTTTCCCCATCACACGGTGTACCATCTTCTGGGTTTCTCATGCATGTTTTCGATGTAGGAAGATGCCCTTGAACCTGGAGATTTGGGACCCATGCGATGGGTAGCACGCAGTATTACCTTAAAGGGTCTGCGTTTGCTCACCCAAGCTCACCAAACCTCTCAGCCCCAAGAGTGTCCACCCTTATGTCTCATCCAGCTGTGGGTCTAGATATGGTCAATCCAGGTTGCATCACAGCCCCTGAACGAATTGTGTAAGAATTTCTCTCTCTTTCCCTGTCTTTGTTTCATGGGTTTTTAAAAGTAATTTATTTTTATAATGGGGTTTAGCTGCTTTTCACGGCTGTGTTTATGCCGCTTTACACCCACTTGACACACTAACAGAGAGATATCAATACATAGGTTTTAAGATTATTACTAGTCAGATATATTCTTGTGCGGTGATTCGGGCGTGTTGAGTCCAGTTCTCTGAGCAAGGAGTAGATCTTGTCTATTACATATTGGGTTTATGGAACGGTATCTGAGCTAATTTGAAACTCTTGTTTTATGTATCACCCCACCTCACCTTTCCCGTTAAGCAGCCATAGTGTGTTTTCTGCAAGTGTGACTCTGTTCTGTTTTGTAATTCAGTTCAAGTGTAACGGTTTTTACATTCCCTCTATAAGTGACACCTTATGAGAAGTGTCCTTTTCTGTGTGACTTATTTCACTTAGAATCGTCTTACCTAAATCCACTCATCATGCTGCTACTAGCCTTATGACATTGATTTCATGGCTGAGTGATATTCCATTGTACCTAAGGACCACAACTTTTTTATCCATTTTTCGCTTTCCTGGGATATTTAAGGTGGAATGAAGTGGAGGTCCTTGTCAACAGAGCAGCCCTAAACTTTGGGGTGCTTGTGTCTTGCTGATTTTCAATTTTCCCACTTTATCCCCCCATGCGTGGAAGTGCCCTGTGCTCTCTAAGCTGTGTTTTTTAGATGTTTCAGGACACACCGTACACTTCTCCAGAGTGGCTGTTGGCAATTTACATCCCGCCCATCAGTGTAGCAAGGCTCCCATTTCTCCATGGCCTGTCCTGCATTTCTGGTTTTGACACTTTTTTCAGCATGGCCCTTTTGACCGATGGGAAGCGAGACTTCTTTGTAGCGCTGATTTGCCTTTCCAGGTTGCTTGGTTGGCCAAAAAGGGCGTATGCGTTTTTTCCTGAATATATTCAGGAAAAAACGCATACGCCCTTTTTGGCCAAGGGCATCATTGTCAACGTTTTGCCGCTTTTCATGTGCTTTAAAGGCGATTCGAATCTACCTCCTGAAATCTGTTTCCTGCAATTCTGCCTTGATTTCAAATCCTCTTCTTTGCCTTCCCTCAATATATTTGTGGACGAGAGTTATCATTTATAACTCTGCAGGTTTGTGAATTGCAGTGCCCTGAAGCTCCATTTTACAAGTCGCTTTTTTGGGAGCTGGCCGCAAAAGCGCAGGATGGCTTCAGGCCCTGTTCTGGTTCCGGGGGGCAGGCTGAGCCTGTGGTTAATTCTTCTTCCTGATGGGAAAATAGAGTGACCTGTGCCTGTCCCAACACCAAGAGCTAGACTCTCATTGGTTCCCCGTCTTCCCGTTCATCCTCAGGACAAATTGCAACCTGTACGGAACAGGAGGTTAAAGGTGCTGAGGCTCCAAGTAGGGAGATTGCTAGTAAAGTGGCTGGAATGGCGAATCCGAGCACAAGGAGATGAGAAATGAGGTGCGTTTTAGAAACCTTTCCCCATCACACGGTGTACCATCTTCTGGGTTTCTCATGCATGTTTTCGATGTAGGAAGATGCCCTTGAACCTGGAGATTTGGGACCCATGCGATGGGTAGCACGCAGTATTACTTTAAAGGGTCTGCGTTTGCTCACCCAACCTCACCAAACCTCTCAGCCCCAAGAGTGTCCACCCTTATGTCTCATCCAGCTGTGGGTCTAGATATGGTCAATCCAGGTTGCATCACAGCCCCTGAACGAATTGTGTAAGAATTTCTCTCTCTTTCCCTGTCTTTGTTTCATGGGTTTTTAAAAGTAATTTATTTTTATAATGGGGTTTAGCTGCTTTTCACGGCTGTGTTTATGCCGCTTTACACCCACTTGACACACTAACAGAGATATCAATACATAGGTTTTAAGATTATTACTAGTCAGATATATTCATGTGCGGTGAATCGGGCGTGTTGAGTCCAGTTCTCTGAGCAAGGAGTAGGTCTTGTCTATTACATATTGGGTTTATGGAACGGTATCTGAGCTAATTTGAAACTCTTGTTTTATGTATCACCCCACCTCACCTTTCCCGTTAAGCAGCCATAGTGTGTTTTCTGCATGTGTGACTCTGTTCTGTTTTGTAATTCAGTTCAAGTGTAACGGTTTTTACATTCCCTCTATAAGTGACACCTTATGAGAAGTGTCCTTTTCTGTGTGACTTATTTCACTTAGAATCGTCTTACCTAAATCCACTCATCATGCTGCTACTAGCCTTATGACATTGATTTCATGGCTGAGTGATATTCCATTGTACCTAAGGACCACAACTTTTTTATCCATTTTTCGCTTTCCTGGGATATTTAAGGTGGAATGAAGTGGAGGTCCTTGTCAACAGAGCAGCCCTAAACTTTGGGGTGCTTGTGTCTTGCTGATTTTCAATTTTCCCACTTTATCCCCCCATGCGTGGAAGTGCCCTGTGCTCTCTAAGCTGTGTTTTTTAGATGTTTCAGGACACACCGTACACTTCTCCAGAGTGGCTGTTGGCAATTTACATCCCGCCCATCAGTGTAGCAAGGCTCCCATTTCTCCATGGCCTGTCCTGCATTTCTGGTTTTGACACTTTTTTCAGCATGGCCCTTTTGACCGATGGGAAGCGAGACTTCTTTGTAGCGCTGATTTGCCTTTCCAGGTTGCTTGGTTGGCCAAAAAGGGCGTATGCGTTTTTTCCTGAATATATTCAGGAAAAAACGCATACGCCCTTTTTGGCCAAGGGCATCATTGTCAACGTTTTGCCGCTTTTCATGTGCTTTAAAGGCGATTCGAATCTACCTCCTGAAATCTGTTTCCTGCAATTCTGCCTTGATTTCAAATCCTCTTCTTTGCCTTCCCTCAATATATTTGTGGACGAGAGTTATCATTTATAACTCTGCAGGTTTGTGAATTGCAGTGCCCTGAAGCTCCATTTTACAAGTCGCTTTTTTGGGAGCTGGCCGCAAAAGCGCAGGATGGCTTCAGGCCCTGTTCTGGTTCCGGGGGGCAGGCTGAGCCTGTGGTTAATTCTTCTTCCTGATGGGAAAATAGAGTGACCTGTGCCTGTCCCAACACCAAGAGCTAGACTCTCATTGGTTCCCCGTCTTCCCGTTCATCCTCAGGACAAATTGCAACCTGTACGGAACAGGAGGTTAAAGGTGCTGAGGCTCCAAGTAGGGAGATTGCTAGTAAAGTGGCTGGAATGGCGAATCCGAGCACAAGGAGATGAGAAATGAGGTGCGTTTTAGAAACCTTTCCCCATCACACGGTGTACCATCTTCTGGGTTTCTCATGCATGTTTTCGATGTAGGAAGATGCCCTTGAACCTGGAGATTTGGGACCCATGCGATGGGTAGCACGCAGTATTACTTTAAAGGGTCTGCGTTTGCTCACCCAACCTCACCAAACCTCTCAGCCCCAAGAGTGTCCACCCTTATGTCTCATCCAGCTGTGGGTCTAGATATGGTCAATCCAGGTTGCATCACAGCCCCTGAACGAATTGTGTAAGAATTTCTCTCTCTTTCCCTGTCTTTGTTTCATGGGTTTTTAAAAGTAATTTATTTTTATAATGGGGTTTAGCTGCTTTTCACGGCTGTGTTTATGCCGCTTTACACCCACTTGACACACTAACAGAGAGATATCAATATAGGTTTTAAGATTATTACTAGTCAGATATATTCATGTGCGGTGAATCGGGCGTGTTGAGTCCAGTTCTCTGAGCAAGGAGTAGGTCTTGTCTATTACATATTGGGTTTATGGAACGGTATCTGAGCTAATTTGAAACTCTTGTTTTATCTATCACCCCACCTCACCTTTCCCGTTAAGCAGCCATAGTGTGTTTTCTGCATGTGTGACTCTGTTCTGTTTTGTAATTCAGTTCAAGTGTAACGGTTTTTACATTCCCTCTATAAGTGACACCTTATGAGAAGTGTCCTTTTCTGTGTGACTTATTTCACTTAGAATCGTCTTACCTAAATCCACTCATCATGCTGCTACTAGCCTTATGACATTGATTTCATGGCTGAGTGATATTCCATTGTACCTAAGGACCACAACTTTTTTATCCTTTTTTCGCTTTCCTGGGATATTTAAGGTGGAATGAAGTGGAGGTCCTTGTCAACAGAGCAGCCCTAAACTTTGGGGTGCTTGTGTCTTGCTGATTTTCAATTTTCCCACTTTATCCCCCCATGCGTGGAAGTGCCCTGTGCTCTCTAAGCTGTGTTTTTTAGATGTTTCAGGACACACCGTACACTTCTCCAGAGTGGCTGTTGGCAATTTACATCCCGCCCATCAGTGTAGCAAGGCTCCCATTTCTCCATGGCCTGTCCTGCATTTCTGGTTTTGACACTTTTTTCAGCATGGCCCTTTTGACCGATGGGAAGCGAGACTTCTTTGTAGCGCTGATTTGCCTTTCCAGGTTGCTTGGTTGGCCAAAAAGGGCGTATGCGTTTTTTCCTGAATATATTCAGGAAAAAACGCATACGCCCTTTTTGGCCAAGGGCATCATTGTCAACGTTTTGCCGCTTTTCATGTGCTTTAAAGGCGATTCGAATCTACCTCCTGAAATCTGTTTCCTGCAATTCTGCCTTGATTTCAAATCCTCTTCTTTGCCTTCCCTCAATATATTTGTGGACGAGAGTTATCATTTATAACTCTGCAGGTTTGTGAATTGCAGTGCCCTGAAGCTCCATTTTACAAGTCGCTGTTTTGGGAGCTGGCCGCAAAAGCGCAGGATGGCTTCAGGCCCTGTTCTGGTTCCGGGGGGCAGGCTGAGCCTGTGGTTAATTCTTCTTCCTGATGGGAAAATAGAGTGACCTGTGCCTGTCCCAACACCAAGAGCTAGACTCTCATTGGTTCCCCGTCTTCCCGTTCATCCTCAGGACAAATTGCAACCTGTACGGAACAGGAGGTTAAAGGTGCTGAGGCTCCAAGTAGGGAGATTGCTAGTAAAGTGGCTGGAATGGCGAATCCGAGCACAAGGAGATGAGAAATGAGGTGCGTTTTAGAAACCTTTCCCCATCACACGGTGTACCATCTTCTGGGTTTCTCATGCATGTTTTCGATGTAGGAAGATGCCCTTGAACCTGGAGATTTGGGACCCATGCGATGGGTAGCTCGCAGTATTACTTTAAAGGGTCTGCGTTTGCTCACCCAACCTCACCAAACCTCTCAGCCCCAAGAGTGTCCACCCTTATGTCTCATCCAGCTGTGGGTCTAGATATGGTCAATCCAGGTTGCATCACAGCCCCTGAACGAATTGTGTAAGAATTTCTCTCTCTTTCCCTGTCTTTGTTTCATGGGTTTTTAAAAGTAATTTATTTTTATAATGGGGTTTAGCTGCTTTTCACGGCTGTGTTTATGCCGCTTTACACCCACTTGACACACTAACAGAGAGATATCAATACATAGGTTTTAAGATTATTACTAGGCAGATATATTCATGTGCGGTGAATCGGGCGTGTTGAGTCCAGTTCTCTGAGCAAGGAGTAGGTCTTGTCTATTACATATTGGGTTTATGGAACGGTATCTGAGCTAATTTGAAACTCTTGTTTTAAGTATCACCCCACCTCACCTTTCCCGTTAAGCAGCCATAGTGTGTTTTCTGCATGTGTGACTCTGTTCTGTTTTGTAATTCAGTTCAAGTGTAACGGTTTTTACATTCCCTCTATAAGTGACACCTTATGAGAAGTGTCCTTTTCTGTGTGACTTATTTCACTTAGAATCGTCTTACCTAAATCCACTCATCATGCTGCTACTAGCCTTATGACATTGATTTCATGGCTGAGTGATATTCCATTGTACCTAAGGACCACAACTTTTTTATCCATTTTTCGCTTTCCTGGGATATTTAAGGTGGAATGAAGTGGAGGTCCTTGTCAACAGAGCAGCCCTAAACTTTGGGGTGCTTGTGTCTTGCTGATTTTCAATTTTCCCACTTTATCCCCCCATGCGTGGAAGTGCCCTGTGCTCTCTAAGCTGTGTTTTTTAGATGTTTCAGGACACACCGTACACTTCTCCAGAGTGGCTGTTGGCAATTTACATCCCGCCCATCAGTGTAGCAAGGCTCCCATTTCTCCATGGCCTGTCCTGCATTTCTGGTTTTGACACTTTTTTCAGCATGGCCCTTTTGACCGATGGGAAGCGAGACTTCTTTGTAGCGCTGATTTGCCTTTCCAGGTTGCTTGGTTGGCCAAAAAGGGCGTATGCGTTTTTTCCTGAATATATTCAGGAAAAAACGCATACGCCCTTTTTGGCCAAGGGCATCATTGTCAACGTTTTGCCGCTTTTCATGTGCTTTAAAGGCGATTCGAATCTACCTCCTGAAATCTGTTTCCTGCAATTCTGCCTTGATTTCAAATCCTCTTCTTTGCCTTCCCTCAATATATTTGTGGACGAGAGTTATCATTTATAACTCTGCAGGTTTGTGAATTGCAGTGCCCTGAAGCTCCATTTTACAAGTCGCTTTTTTGGGAGCTGGCCGCAAAAGCGCAGGATGGCTTCAGGCCCTGTTCTGGTTCCGGGGGGCAGGCTGAGCCTGTGGTTAATTCTTCTTCCAGATGGGAAAATAGAGTGACCTGTGCCTGTCCCAACACCAAGAGCTAGACTCTCATTGGTTCCCCGTCTTCCCGTTCATCCTCAGGACAAATTGCAACCTGTACAGAACAGGAGGTTAAAGGTGCTGAGGCTCCAAGTAGGGAGATTGCTAGTAAAGTGGCTGGAATGGCGAATCCGAGCACAAGGAGATGAGAAATGAGGTGCGTTTTAGAAACCTTTCCCCATCACACGGTGTACCATCTTCTGGGTTTCTCATGCATGTTTTCGATGTAGGAAGATGCCCTTGAACCTGGAGATTTGGGACCCATGCGATGGGTAGCACGCAGTATTACTTTAAAGGGTCTGCGTTTGCTCACCCAACCTCACCAAACCTCTCAGCCCCAAGAGTGTCCACCCTTATGTCTCATCCAGCTGTGGGTCTAGATATGGTCAATCCAGGTTGCATCACAGCCCCTGAACGAATTGTGTAAGAATTTCTCTCTCTTTCCCTGTCTTTGTTTCATGGGTTTTTAAAAGTAATTTATTTTTATAATGGGGTTTAGCTGCTTTTCACGGCTGTGTTTATGCCGCTTTACACCCACTTGACACACTAACAGAGAGATATCAATACCTAGGTTTTAAGATTATTACTAGTCAGATATATTCTTGTGCGGTGAATCGGGCGTGTTGAGTCCAGTTCTCTGAGCAAGGAGTAGGTCTTGTGTATTACATATTGGGTTTATGGAACGGTATCTGAGCTAATTTGAAGCTCTTGTTTTATGTATCACCCCACCTCACCTTTCCCGTTAAGCAGCCATAGTGTGTTTTCTGCATGTGTGACTCTGTTCTGTTTTGTAATTCAGTTCAAGTGTAACGGTTTTTACATTCCCTCTATAAGTGACACCTTATGAGAAGTGTCCTTTTCTGTGTGACTTATTTCACTTAGAATCGTCTTACCTAAATCCACTCATCATGCTGCTACTAGCCTTATGACATTGATTTCATGGCTGAGTGATATTCCATTGTACATAAGGACCACAACTTTTTTATCCATTTTTCGCTTTCCTGGGATATTTAAGTTGGAATGAAGTGGAGGTCCTTGTCAACAGAGCAGCCCTAAACTTTGGGGTGCTTGTGTCTTGCTGATTTTCAATTTTCCCACTTTATCTCCCCATGCGTGGAAGTGCCCTGTGCTCTCTAAGCTGTGTTTTTTAGATGTTTCAGGACACACCGTACACTTCTCCAGAGTGGCTGTTGGCAATTTACATCCCGCCCATCAGTGTAGCAAGGCTCCCATTTCTCCATGGCCTGTCCTGCATTTCTGGTTTTGACACTTTTTTCAGCATGGCCCTTTTGACCGATGGGAAACGAGACTTCATTGTAGCGCTGATTTGCCTTTCCAGGTTGCTTGGTTGGCCAAAAAGGGCGTATGCGTTTTTTCCTGAATATATTCAGGAAAAAACGCATACGCCCTTTTTGGCCAAGGGCATCATTGTCAACGTTTTGCCCCTTTTCATGTGCTTTAAAGGCGATTCGAATCTACCTCCTGAAATCTGTTTCCTGCAATTCTGCCTTGATTTCAAATCCTCTTCTTTGCCTTCTCTCAATATATTTGTGGACGAGAGTTATCATTTATAACTCTGCAGGTTTGTGAATTGCAGTGCCCTGAAGCTCCATTTTACAAGTCGCTTTTTTGGGAGCTGGCCGCAAAAGCGCAGGATGGCTTCAGGCCCTGTTCTGGTTCCGGGGGGCAGGCTGAGCCTGTGGTTAATTCTTCTTCCTGATGGGAAAATAGAGTGACCTGTGCCTGTCCCAACACCAAGAGCTAGTCTCTCATTGGTTCCCCGTCTTCCCGTTCATCCTCAGGACAAATTGCAACCTGTACGGAACAGGAGGTTAAAGGTGCTGATGCTCCAAGAAGGGAGATTGCTGGTAAAGTGGCTGGAATGGCGAACCCGAGCACAAGGAGATGAGAAATGAGGTGCGTTTTAGAAACCTTTCCCCATCACACGGTGTACCATCTTCTGGGTTTCTCATGCATGTTTTCGATGTAGGAAGATGCCCTTGAACCTGGAGATTTGGGACCCATGCGATGGGTAGCACGCAGTATTACCTTAAAGGGTCTGCGTTTGCTCACCCAAGCTCACCAAAACTCTCAGCCCCAAGAGTGTCCACCCTTATGTCTCATCCAGCTGTGGGTCTAGATATGGTCAATCCAGGTTGCATCACAGCCCCTGAACGAATTGTGTAAGAATTTCTCTCTCTTTCCCTGTCTTTGTTTCATGGGTTTTTAAAAGTAATTTATTTTTATAATGGGGTTTAGCTGCTTTTCACGGCTGTGTTTATGCCGCTTTACACCCACTTGACACACTAACAGAGAGATATCAATACATAGGTTTTAAGATTATTACTAGTCAGATATATTCATGTGCGGTGAATCGGGCGTGTTGAGTCCAGTTCTCTGAGCAAGGAGTAGGTCTTGTCTATTACATATTGGGTTTATGGAACGGTATCTGAGCTAATTTGAAACTCTTGTTTTATGTATCACCCCACCTCACCTTTCCCGTTAAGCAGCCATAGTGTGTTTTCTGCATGTGTGACTCTGTTCTGTTTTGTAATTCAGTTCAAGTGTAACGGTTTTTACATTCCCTCTATAAGTGACACCTTATGAGAAGTGTCCTTTTCTGTGTGACTTATTTCACTTAGAATCGTCTTACCTAAATCCACTCATCATGCTGCTACTAGCCTTATGACATTGATTTCATGGCTGAGTGATATTCCATTGTACATAAGGACCACAACTTTTTTATCCATTTTTCGCTTTCCTGGGATATTTAAGGTGGAATGAAGTGGAGGTCCTTGTCAACAGAGCAGCCCTAACCTTTGGGGTGCTTGTGTCTTGCTGATTTTCAATTTTCCCACTTTATCCCCCCATGCGTGGAAGTGCCCTGTGCTCTCTAAGCTGTGTTTTTTAGATGTTTCAGGACACACCGTACACTTCTCCAGAGTGGCTGTTGGCAATTTACATCCCGCCCATCAGTGTAGCAAGGCTCCCATTTCTCCATGGCCTGTCCTGCATTTCTGGTTTTGACACTTTTTTCAGCATGGCCCTTTTGACCAATGGGAAGCGAGACTTCTTTGTAGCGCTGATTTGCCTTTCCAGGTTGCTTGGTTGGCCAAAAAGGGCGTATGCGTTTTTTCCTGAATATATTCAGGAAAAAACGCATACGCCCTTTTTGGCCAAGGGCATCATTGTCAACGTTTTGCCGCTTTTCATGTGCTTTAAAGGCGATTCGAATCTACCTCCTGAAATCTGTTTCCTGCAATTCTGCCTTGATTTCAAATCCTCTTCTTTGCCTTCCCTCAATATATTTGTGGACGAGAGTTATCATTTATAACTCTGCAGGTTTGTGAATTGCAGTGCCCTGAAGCTCCATTTTACAAGTCGCTTTTTTGGGAGCTGGCCGCAAAAGCGCAGGATGGCTTCAGGCCCTGTTCTGGTTCCGGGGGGCAGGCTGAGCCTGTGGTTAATTCTTCTTCCTGATGGGAAAATAGAGTGACCTGTGCCTGTCCCAACACCAAGAGCTAGTCTCTCATTGGTTCCCAGTCTTCCCGTTCATCCTCAGGACAAATTGCAACCTGTACGGAACAGGAGGTTAAAGGTGCTGAGGCTCCAAGTAGGGAGATTGCTAGTAAAGTGGCTGGAATGGCGAACCCGAGCACAAGGAGATGAGAAATGAGGTGCGTTTTAGAAACCTTTCCCCATCACACGGTGTACCATCTTCTGGGTTTCTCATGCATGTTTTCGATGTAGGAAGATGCCCTTGAACCTGGAGATTTGGGACCCATGCGATGGGTAGCACGCAGTATTACCTTAAAGGGTCTGCGTTTGCTCACCCAAGCTCACCAAACCTCTCAGCCCCAAGAGTGTCCACCCTTATGTCTCATCCAGCTGTGGGTCTAGATATGGTCAATCCAGGTTGCATCACAGCCCCTGAACGAATTGTGTAAGAATTTCTCTCTCTTTCCCTGTCTTTGTTTCATGGGTTTTTAAAAGTAATTTATTTTTATAATGGGGTTTAGCTGCTTTTCACGGCTGTGTTTATGCCGCTTTACACCCACTTGACACACTAACAGAGAGATATCAATACATAGGTTTTAAGATTATTACTAGTCAGATATATTCATGTGCGGTGAATCGGGCGTGTTGAGTCCAGTTCTCTGAGCAAGGAGTAGGTCTTGTCTATTACATATTGGGTTTATGGAACGGTATCTGAGCTAATTTGAAACTCTTGTTTTATGTATCACCCCACCTCACCTTTCCCGTTAAGCAGCCATAGTGTGTTTTCTGCATGTGTGACTCTGTTCTGTTTTGTAATTCAGTTCAAGTGTAACGGTTTTTACATTCCCTCTATAAGTGACACCTTATGAGAAGTGTCCTTTTCTGTGTGACTTATTTCACTTAGAATCGTCTTACCTAAATCCACTCATCATGCTGCTACTAGCCTTATGACATTGATTTCATGGCTGAGTGATATTCCATTGTACATAAGGACCACAACTTTTTTATCCATTTTTCGCTTTCCTGGGATATTTAAGGTGGAATGAAGTGGAGGTCCTTGTCAACAGAGCAGCCCTAAACTTTGGGGTGCTTGTGTCTTGCTGATTTTCAATTTTCCCACTTTATCCCCCCATGCGTGGCAGTGCCCTGTGCTCTCTAAGCTGTGTTTTTTAGATGTTTCAGGACACACCGTACACTTCTCCAGAGTGGCTGTTGGCAATTTACATCCCGCCCATCAGTGTAGCAAGGCTCCCATTTCTCCATGGCCTGTCCTGCATTTCTGGTTTTGACACTTTTTTCAGCATGGCCCTTTTGACCAATGGGAAGCGAGACTTCTTTGTAGCGCTGATTTGCCTTTCCAGGTTGCTTGGTTGGCCAAAAAGGGCGTATGCGTTTTTTCCTGAATATATTCAGGAAAAAACGCATACGCCCTTTTTGGCCAAGGGCATCATTGTCAACGTTTTGCCGCTTTTCATGTGCTTTAAAGGCGATTCGAATCTACCTCCTGAAATCTGTTTCCTGCAATTCTGCCTTGATTTCAAATCCTCTTCTTTGCCTTCCCTCAATATATTTGTGGACGAGAGTTATCATTTATAACTCTGCAGGTTTGTGAATTGCAGTGCCCTGAAGCTCCATTTTACAAGTCGCTTTTTTGGGAGCTGGCCGCAAAAGCGCAGGATGGCTTCAGGCCCTGTTCTGGTTCCGGGGGGCAGGCTGAGCCTGTGGTTAATTCTTCTTCCTGATGGGAAAATAGAGTGACCTGTGCCTGTCCCAACACCAAGAGCTAGTCTTTCATTGGTTCCCAGTCTTCCCGTTCATCCTCAGGACAAATTGCAACCTGTACGGAACAGGAGGTTAAAGGTGCTGAGGCTCCAAGTAGGGAGATTGCTAGTAAAGTGGCTGGAATGGCGAACCCGAGCACAAGGAGATGAGAAATGAGGTGCGTTTTAGAAACCTTTCCCCATCACACGGTGTACCATCTTCTGGGTTTCTCATGCATGTTTTCGATGTAGGAAGATGCCCTTGAACCTGGAGATTTGGGACCCATGCGATGGGTAGCACGCAGTATTACCTTAAAGGGTCTGCGTTTGCTCACCCAAGCTCACCAAACCTCTCAGCCCCAAGAGTGTCCACCCTTATGTCTCATCCAGCTGTGGGTCTAGATATGGTCAATCCAGGTTGCATCACAGCCCCTGAACGAATTGTGTAAGAATTTCTCTCTCTTTCCCTGTCTTTGTTTCATGGGTTTTTAAAAGTAATTTATTTTTATAATGGGGTTTAGCTGCTTTTCACGGCTGTGTTTATGCCGCTTTACACCCACTTGACACACTAACAGAGAGATATCAATACATAGGTTTTAAGATTATTACTAGTCAGATATATTCATGTGCGGTGAATCGGGCGTGTTGAGTCCAGTTCTCTGAGCAAGGAGTAGGTCTTGTCTATTACATATTGGGTTTATGGAACGGTATCTGAGCTAATTTGAAACTCTTGTTTTATGTATCACCCCACCTCACCTTTCCCGTTAAGCAGCCATAGTGTGTTTTCTGCATGTGTGACTCTGTTCTGTTTTGTAATTCAGTTCAAGTGTAACGGTTTTTACATTCCCTCTATAAGTGACACCTTATGAGAAGTGTCCTTTTCTGTGTGACTTATTTCACTTAGAATCGTCTTACCTAAATCCACTCATCATGCTGCTACTAGCCTTATGACATTGATTTCATGGCTGAGTGATATTCCATTGTACATAAGGACCACAACTTTTTTATCCATTTTTCGCTTTCCTGGGATATTTAAGGTGGAATGAAGTGGAGGTCCTTGTCAACAGAGCAGCCCTAAACTTTGGGGTGCTTGTGTCTTGCTGATTTTCAATTTTCCCACTTTATCCCCCCATGCGTGGCAGTGCCCTGTGCTCTCTAAGCTGTGTTTTTTAGATGTTTCAGGACACACCGTACACTTCTCCAGAGTGGCTGTTGGCAATTTACATCCCGCCCATCAGTGTAGCAAGGCTCCCATTTCTCCATGGCCTGTCCTGCATTTCTGGTTTTGACACTTTTTTCAGCATGGCCCTTTTGACCAATGGGAAGCGAGACTTCTTTGTAGCGCTGATTTGCCTTTCCAGGTTGCTTGGTTGGCCAAAAAGGGCGTATGCGTTTTTTCCTGAATATATTCAGGAAAAAAAGCATACGCCCTTTTTGGCCAAGGGCATCATTGTCAACGTTTTGCCGCTTTTCATGTGCTTTAAAGGCGATTCGAATCTACCTCCTGAAATCTGTTTCCTGCAATTCTGCCTTGATTTCAAATCCTCTTCTTTGCCTTCCCTCAATATATTTGTGGACGAGAGTTATCATTTATAACTCTGCAGGTTTGTGAATTGCAGTGCCCTGAAGCTCCATTTTACAAGTCGCTTTTTTGGGAGCTGGCCGCAAAAGCGCAGGATGGCTTCAGGCCCTGTTCTGGTTCCGGGGGGCAGGCTGAGCCTGTGGTTAATTCTTCTTCCTGATGGGAAAATAGAGTGACCTGTGCCTGTCCCAACACCAAGAGCTAGTCTCTCATTGGTTCCCAGTCTTCCCGTTCATCCTCAGGACAAATTGCAACCTGTACGGAACAGGAGGTTAAAGGTGCTGAGGCTCCAAGAAGGGAGATTGCTGGTAAAGTGGCTGGAATGGCGAACCCGAGCACAAGGAGATGAGAAATGAGGTGCGTTTTAGAAACCTTTCCCCATCACACGGTGTACCATCTTCTGGGTTTCTCATGCATGTTTTCGATGTAGGAAGATGCCCTTGAACCTGGAGATTTGGGACCCATGCGATGGGTAGCACGCAGTATTACCTTAAAGGGTCTGCGTTTGCTCACCCAAGCTCACCAAAACTCTCAGCCCCAAGAGTGTCCACCCTTATGTCTCATCCAGCTGTGGGTCTAGATATGGTCAATCCAGGTTGCATCACAGCCCCTGAACGAATTGTGTAAGAATTTCTCTCTCTTTCCCTGTCTTTGTTTCATGGGTTTTTAAAAGTAATTTATTTTTATAATGGGGTTTAGCTGCTTTTCACGGCTGTGTTTATGCCGCTTTACACCCACTTGACACACTAACAGAGAGATATCAATACATAGGTTTTAAGATTATTACTAGTCAGATATATTCATGTGCGGTGAATCGGGCGTGTTGAGTCCAGTTCTCTGAGCAAGGAGTAGGTCTTGTCTATTACATATTGGGTTTATGGAACGGTATCTGAGCTAATTTGAAACTCTTGTTTTATGTATCACCCCACCTCACCTTTCCCGTTAAGCAGCCATAGTGTGTTTTCTGCATGTGTGACTCTGTTCTGTTTTGTAATTCAGTTCAAGTGTAACGGTTTTTACATTCCCTCTATAAGTGACACCTTATGAGAAGTGTCCTTTTCTGTGTGACTTATTTCACTTAGAATCGTCTTACCTAAATCCACTCATCATGCTGCTACTAGCCTTATGACATTGATTTCATGGCTGAGTGATATTCCATTGTACATAAGGACCACAACTTTTTTATCCATTTTTCGCTTTCCTGGGATATTTAAGGTGGAATGAAGTGGAGGTCCTTGTCAACAGAGCAGCCCTAACCTTTGGGGTGCTTGTGTCTTGCTGATTTTCAATTTTCCCACTTTATCCCCCCATGCGTGGAAGTGCCCTGTGCTCTCTAAGCTGTGTTTTTTAGATGTTTCAGGACACACCGTACACTTCTCCAGAGTGGCTGTTGGCAATTTACATCCCGCCCATCAGTGTAGCAAGGCTCCCATTTCTCCATGGCCTGTCCTGCATTTCTGGTTTTGACACTTTTTTCAGCATGGCCCTTTTGACCAATGGGAAGCGAGACTTCTTTGTAGCGCTGATTTGCCTTTCCAGGTTGCTTGGTTGGCCAAAAAGGGCGTATGCGTTTTTTCCTGAATATATTCAGGAAAAAACGCATACGCCCTTTTTGGCCAAGGGCATCATTGTCAACGTTTTGCCGCTTTTCATGTGCTTTAAAGGCGATTCGAATCTACCTCCTGAAATCTGTTTCCTGCAATTCTGCCTTGATTTCAAATCCTCTTCTTTGCCTTCCCTCAATATATTTGTGGACGAGAGTTATCATTTATAACTCTGCAGGTTTGTGAATTGCAGTGCCCTGAAGCTCCATTTTACAAGTCGCTTTTTTGGGAGCTGGCCGCAAAAGCGCAGGATGGCTTCAGGCCCTGTTCTGGTTCCGGGGGGCAGGCTGAGCCTGTGGTTAATTCTTCTTCCTGATGGGAAAATAGAGTGACCTGTGCCTGTCCCAACACCAAGAGCTAGTCTCTCATTGGTTCCCAGTCTTCCCGTTCATCCTCAGGACAAATTGCAACCTGTACGGAACAGGAGGTTAAAGGTGCTGAGGCTCCAAGTAGGGAGATTGCTAGTAAAGTGGCTGGAATGGCGAACCCGAGCACAAGGAGATGAGAAATGAGGTGCGTTTTAGAAACCTTTCCCCATCACACGGTGTACCATCTTCTGGGTTTCTCATGCATGTTTTCGATGTAGGAAGATGCCCTTGAACCTGGAGATTTGGGACCCATGCGATGGGTAGCACGCAGTATTACCTTAAAGGGTCTGCGTTTGCTCACCCAAGCTCACCAAACCTCTCAGCCCCAAGAGTGTCCACCCTTATGTCTCATCCAGCTGTGGGTCTAGATATGGTCAATCCAGGTTGCATCACAGCCCCTGAACGAATTGTGTAAGAATTTCTCTCTCTTTCCCTGTCTTTGTTTCATGGGTTTTTAAAAGTAATTTATTTTTATAATGGGGTTTAGCTGCTTTTCACGGCTGTGTTTATGCCGCTTTACACCCACTTGACACACTAACAGAGAGATATCAATACATAGGTTTTAAGATTATTACTAGTCAGATATATTCATGTGCGGTGAATCGGGCGTGTTGAGTCCAGTTCTCTGAGCAAGGAGTAGGTCTTGTCTATTACATATTGGGTTTATGGAACGGTATCTGAGCTAATTTGAAACTCTTGTTTTATGTATCACCCCACCTCACCTTTCCCGTTAAGCAGCCATAGTGTGTTTTCTGCATGTGTGACTCTGTTCTGTTTTGTAATTCAGTTCAAGTGTAACGGTTTTTACATTCCCTCTATAAGTGACACCTTATGAGAAGTGTCCTTTTCTGTGTGACTTATTTCACTTAGAATCGTCTTACCTAAATCCACTCATCATGCTGCTACTAGCCTTATGACATTGATTTCATGGCTGAGTGATATTCCATTGTACATAAGGACCACAACTTTTTTATCCATTTTTCGCTTTCCTGGGATATTTAAGGTGGAATGAAGTGGAGGTCCTTGTCAACAGAGCAGCCCTAAACTTTGGGGTGCTTGTGTCTTGCTGATTTTCAATTTTCCCACTTTATCCCCCCATGCGTGGCAGTGCCCTGTGCTCTCTAAGCTGTGTTTTTTAGATGTTTCAGGACACACCGTACACTTCTCCAGAGTGGCTGTTGGCAATTTACATCCCGCCCATCAGTGTAGCAAGGCTCCCATTTCTCCATGGCCTGTCCTGCATTTCTGGTTTTGACACTTTTTTCAGCATGGCCCTTTTGACCAATGGGAAGCGAGACTTCTTTGTAGCGCTGATTTGCCTTTCCAGGTTGCTTGGTTGGCCAAAAAGGGCGTATGCGTTTTTTCCTGAATATATTCAGGAAAAAACGCATACGCCCTTTTTGGCCAAGGGCATCATTGTCAACGTTTTGCCGCTTTTCATGTGCTTTAAAGGCGATTCGAATCTACCTCCTGAAATCTGTTTCCTGCAATTCTGCCTTGATTTCAAATCCTCTTCTTTGCCTTCCCTCAATATATTTGTGGACGAGAGTTATCATTTATAACTCTGCAGGTTTGTGAATTGCAGTGCCCTGAAGCTCCATTTTACAAGTCGCTTTTTTGGGAGCTGGCCGCAAAAGCGCAGGATGGCTTCAGGCCCTGTTCTGGTTCCGGGGGGCAGGCTGAGCCTGTGGTTAATTCTTCTTCCTGATGGGAAAATAGAGTGACCTGTGCCTGTCCCAACACCAAGAGCTAGTCTTTCATTGGTTCCCAGTCTTCCCGTTCATCCTCAGGACAAATTGCAACCTGTACGGAACAGGAGGTTAAAGGTGCTGAGGCTCCAAGTAGGGAGATTGCTAGTAAAGTGGCTGGAATGGCGAACCCGAGCACAAGGAGATGAGAAATGAGGTGCGTTTTAGAAACCTTTCCCCATCACACGGTGTACCATCTTCTGGGTTTCTCATGCATGTTTTCGATGTAGGAAGATGCCCTTGAACCTGGAGATTTGGGACCCATGCGATGGGTAGCACGCAGTATTACCTTAAAGGGTCTGCGTTTGCTCACCCAAGCTCACCAAACCTCTCAGCCCCAAGAGTGTCCACCCTTATGTCTCATCCAGCTGTGGGTCTAGATATGGTCAATCCAGGTTGCATCACAGCCCCTGAACGAATTGTGTAAGAATTTCTCTCTCTTTCCCTGTCTTTGTTTCATGGGTTTTTAAAAGTAATTTATTTTTATAATGGGGTTTAGCTGCTTTTCACGGCTGTGTTTATGCCGCTTTACACCCACTTGACACACTAACAGAGAGATATCAATACATAGGTTTTAAGATTATTACTAGTCAGATATATTCATGTGCGGTGAATCGGGCGTGTTGAGTCCAGTTCTCTGAGCAAGGAGTAGGTCTTGTCTATTACATATTGGGTTTATGGAACGGTATCTGAGCTAATTTGAAACTCTTGTTTTATGTATCACCCCACCTCACCTTTCCCGTTAAGCAGCCATAGTGTGTTTTCTGCATGTGTGACTCTGTTCTGTTTTGTAATTCAGTTCAAGTGTAACGGTTTTTACATTCCCTCTATAAGTGACACCTTATGAGAAGTGTCCTTTTCTGTGTGACTTATTTCACTTAGAATCGTCTTACCTAAATCCACTCATCATGCTGCTACTAGCCTTATGACATTGATTTCATGGCTGAGTGATATTCCATTGTACATAAGGACCACAACTTTTTTATCCATTTTTCGCTTTCCTGGGATATTTAAGGTGGAATGAAGTGGAGGTCCTTGTCAACAGAGCAGCCCTAAACTTTGGGGTGCTTGTGTCTTGCTGATTTTCAATTTTCCCACTTTATCCCCCCATGCGTGGCAGTGCCCTGTGCTCTCTAAGCTGTGTTTTTTAGATGTTTCAGGACACACCGTACACTTCTCCAGAGTGGCTGTTGGCAATTTACATCCCGCCCATCAGTGTAGCAAGGCTCCCATTTCTCCATGGCCTGTCCTGCATTTCTGGTTTTGACACTTTTTTCAGCATGGCCCTTTTGACCAATGGGAAGCGAGACTTCTTTGTAGCGCTGATTTGCCTTTCCAGGTTGCTTGGTTGGCCAAAAAGGGCGTATGCGTTTTTTCCTGAATATATTCAGGAAAAAAAGCATACGCCCTTTTTGGCCAAGGGCATCATTGTCAACGTTTTGCCGCTTTTCATGTGCTTTAAAGGCGATTCGAATCTACCTCCTGAAATCTGTTTCCTGCAATTCTGCCTTGATTTCAAATCCTCTTCTTTGCCTTCCCTCAATATATTTGTGGACGAGAGTTATCATTTATAACTCTGCAGGTTTGTGAATTGCAGTGCCCTGAAGCTCCATTTTACAAGTCGCTTTTTTGGGAGCTGGCCGCAAAAGCGCAGGATGGCTTCAGGCCCTGTTCTGGTTCCGGGGGGCAGGCTGAGCCTGTGGTTAATTCTTCTTCCTGATGGGAAAATAGAGTGACCTGTGCCTGTCCCAACACCAAGAGCTAGTCTCTCATTGGTTCCCAGTCTTCCCGTTCATCCTCAGGACAAATTGCAACCTGTACGGAACAGGAGGTTAAAGGTGCTGAGGCTCCAAGTAGGGAGATTGCTAGTAAAGTGGCTGGAATGGCGAACCCGAGCACAAGGAGATGAGAAATGAGGTGCGTTTTAGAAACCTTTCCCCATCACACGGTGTACCATCTTCTGGGTTTCTCATGCATGTTTTCGATGTAGGAAGTTGCCCTTGAACCTGGAGATTTGGGACCCATGCGATGGATAGCACGCAGTATTACTTTAAAGGGTCTGCGTTTGCTCACCCAACCTCACCAAACCTCTCAGCCCCAAGAGTGTCCACCCTTATGTCTCATCCAGCTGTGGGTCTAGATATGGTCAATCCAGGCTGCATCACAGCCCCTGAACGAATTGTGTAAGAATTTCTCTCTCTTTCCCTGTCTTTGTTTCATGGGTTTTTAAAAGTAATTTATTTTTATAATGGGGTTTAGCTGCTTTTCACGGCTGTGTTTATGCCGCTTTACACCCACTTGACACACTAACAGAGAGATATCAATACATAGGTTTTAAGATTATTACTAGTCAGATATATTCATGTGCGGTGAATCGGGCGTGTTGAGTCCAGTTCTCTGAGCAAGGAGTAGGTCTTGTCTATTACATATTGGGTTTATGGAACGGTATCTGAGCTAATTTGAAACTCTTGTTTTATGTATCACCCCACCTCACCTTTCCCGTTAAGCAGCCATAGTGTGTTTTCTGCATGTGTGACTCTGTTCTGTTTTGTAATTCAGTTCAAGTGTAACGGTTTTTACATTCCCTCTATAAGTGACACCTTATGAGAAGTGTCCTTTTCTGTGTGACTTATTTCACTTAGAATCGTCTTACCTAAATCCACTCATCATGCTGCTACTAGCCTTATGACATTGATTTCATGGCTGAGTGATATTCCATTGTACATAAGGACCACAATTTTTTATCCATTTTTCGCTTTCCTGGGATATTTAAGGTGGAATGAAGTGGAGGTCCTTCTCAACAGAGCAGCCCTAAACTTTGGGGGTGCTTGTGTCTTGCTGATTTTCAATTTTCCCACTTTATCCCCCCATGCGTGGAAGTGCCCTATGCTCTCTAAGCTGTGTTTTTTAGATGTTTCAGGACACACCGTACACTTCTCCAGAGTGGCTGTTGGCAATATACATCCCGCCCATCAGTGTAGCAAGGCTCCCATTTCTCCATGGCCTGTCCTGCATTTCTGGTTTTGACACTTTTTTCAGCATGGCCCTTTTGACCGATGGGAAGCGAGACTTCTTTGTAGCGCTGATTTGCCTTTCCAGGTTGCTTGGTTGGCCAAAAAGGGCGTATGCGTTTTTTCCTGAATATATTCAGGAAAAAACGCATACGCCCTTTTTGGCCAAGGGCATCATTGTCAACGTTTTGCCGCTTTTCATGTGCTTTAAATGCGATTCGAATCTACCTCCTGAAATCTGTTTCCTGCAATTCTGCCTTGATTTCAAATCCTCTTCTTTGCCTTCCCTCAATATATTTGTGGACGAGAGTTATCATTTATAACTCTGCAGGTTTGTGAATTGCAGTGCCCTGAAGCTCCATTTTACAAGTCGCTTTTTTGGGAGCTGGCCGCAAAAGCGCAGGATGGCTTCAGGCCCTGTTCTGGTTCCGGGGGGCAGGCTGAGCCTGTGGTTAATTCTTCTTCCTGATGGGAAAATAGAGTGACCTGTGCCTGTCCCAACACCAAGAGCTACACTCTCATTGGTTCCCCGTCTTCCCGTTCATCCTCAGGACAAATTGCAACCTGTACGGAACAGGAGGTTAAAGGTGCTGAGGCTCCAAGTAGGGAGATTGCTAGTAAAGTGGCTGGAATGGCGAATCCGAGCACAAGGAGATGAGAAATGAGGTGCGTTTTAGAAACCTTTCCCCATCACACGGTGTACCATCTTCTGGGTTTCTCATGCATGTTTTCGATGTAGGAAGATGCCCTTGAACCTGGAGATTTGGGACCCATGCGATGGGTAGCACGCAGTATTACTTTAAAGGGTCTGCGTTTGCTCACCCAACCTCACCAAACCTCTCAGCCCCAAGAGTGTCCACCCTTATGTCTCATCCAGCTGTGGGTCTAGATATGGTCAATCCAGGTTGCATCACAGCCCCTGAACGAATTGTGTAAGAATTTCTCTCTCTTTCCCTGTCTTTGTTTCATGGGTTTTTAAAAGTAATTTATTTTTATAATGGGGTTTAGCTGCTTTTCACGGCTGTGTTTATGCCGCTTTACACCCACTTGACACACTAACAGAGAGATATCAATACATAGGTTTTAAGATTATTACTAGTCAGATATATTCATGTGCGGTGAATCGGGCGTGTTGAGTCCAGTTCTCTGAGCAAGGAGTAGGTCTTGTCTATTACATATTGGGTTTATGGAACGGTATCTGAGCTAATTTGAAACTCTTGTTTTATGTATCACCCCACCTCACCTTTCCCGTTAAGCAGCCATAGTGTGTTTTCTGCATGTGTGACTCTGTTCTGTTTTGTAATTCAGTTCAAGTGTAACGGTTTTTACATTAGCTCTATAAGTGACACCTTATGAGAAGTGTCCTTTTCTGTGTGACTTATTTCACTTAGAATCGTCTTACCTAAATCCACTCATCATGCTGCTACTAGCCTTATGACATTGATTTCATGGCTGAGTGATATTCCATTGTACATAAGGACCACAACTTTTTTATCCATTTTTCGCTTTCCTGGGATATTTAAGGTGGAATGAAGTGGAGGTCCTTGTCAACAGAGCAGCCCTAAACTTTGGGGTGCTTGTGTCTTGCTGATTTTCAATTTTCCCACTTTATCCCCCCATGCGTGGAAGTGCCCTGTGCTCTCTAAGCTGTGTTTTTTAGATGTTTCAGGACACACCGTACACTTCTCCAGAGTGGCTGTTGGCAATTTACATCCCGCCCATCAGTGTAGCAAGGCTCCCATTTCTCCATGGCCTGTCCTACATTTCTGGTTTTGACACTTTTTTCAGCATGGCCCTTTTGACCGATGGGAAGCGAGACTTCTTTGTAGCGCTGATTTGCCTTTCCAGGTTGCTTGGTTGGCCAAAAAGGGCGTATGCGTTTTTTCCTGAATATATTCAGGAAAAAACGCATACGCCCTTTTTGGCCAAGGGCATCATTGTCAACGTTTTGCCGCTTTTCATGTGCTTTAAAGGCGATTCGAATCTACCTCCTGAAATCTGTTTCCTGCAATTCTGCCTTGATTTCAAATCCTCTTCTTTGCCTTCCCTCAATATATTTGTGGACGAGAGTTATCATTTATAACTCTGCAGGTTTGTGAATTGCAGTGCCCTGAAGCTCCATTTTACAAGTCGCTTTTTTGGGAGCTGGCCGCAAAAGCGCAGGATGGCTTCAGGCCCTGTTCTGGTTCCGGGGGGCAGGCTGAGCCTGTGGTTAATTCTTCTTCCTGATGGGAAAATAGAGTGACCTGTGCCTGTCCCAACACCAAGAGCTAGTCTCTCATTGGTTCCCCGTCTTCCCGTTCATCCTCAGGACAAATAGCAACCTGTACGGAACAGGAGGTTAAAGGTGCTGATGCTCCAAGTAGGGAGATTGCTAGTAAAGTGGCTGGAATGGCGAATCCGAGCACAAGGAGATGAGAAATGAGGTGCGTTTTAGAAGCCTTTCCCCATCACACGGTTTACCATCTTCTGGGTTTCTCATGCATGTTTTCGATGTAGGAAGATGCCCTTGAACCTGGAGATTTGGGACCCATGCGATGGGTAGCACGCAGTATTACTTTAAAGGGTCTGCGTTTGCTCACCCAACCTCACCAAACCTCTCAGCCCCAAGAGTGTCCACCCTTATGTCTCATCCAGCTGTGGGTCTAGATATGGTCAATCCAGGTTGCATCACAGCCCCTGAACGAATTGCGTAAGAATTTCTCTCTTTCCCTGTCTTTGTTTCATGGGTTTTTAAAAGTAATTTATTTTTATAATGGGGTTTAGCTGCTTTTCACGTCTGTGTTTATGCCGCTTTACACCCACTTGACACACTAACAGAGAGATATCAATACATAGGTTTTAAGATTATTACTAGTCAGATATATTCATGTGCGGTGAATCGGGCGTGTTGAGTCCAGTTCTCTGAGGAAGGAGTAGGTCTTGTCTATTACATATTGGGTTTATGGAACGGTATCTGAGCTAATTTGAAACTCTTGTTTTATGTATCACCCCACCTCACCTTTCCCGTTAAGCAGCCATAGTGTGTTTTCTGCATGTGTGACTCTGTTCTGTTTTGTAATTCAGTTCAAGTGTAACGGTTTTTACATTCCCTCTATAAGTGACACCTTATGAGAAGTGTCCATTTCTGTGTGACTTATTTCACTTAGAATCGTCTTACCTAAATCCACTCATCATGCTGCTACTAGCCTTATGACATTGATTTCATGGCTGAGTGATATTCCATTGTACATAAGGACCACACCTTTTTTATCCATTTTTCGCTTTCCTGGGATATTTAAGGTGGAATGAAGTGGAGGTCCTTGTCAACAGAGCAGCCCTAAACTTTGGGGTGCTTGTGTCTTGCTGATTTTCAATTTTCCCACTTTATCCCCCCATGCGTGGAAGTGCCCTATGCTGTCTAAGCTGTGTTTTTTAGATGTTTCAGGACACACCGTACACTTCTCCAGAGTGGCTGTTGGCAATTTACATCCCGCCCATCAGTGTAGCAAGGCTCCCATTTCTCCATGGCCTGTCCTGCATTTCTGGTTTTGACACTTTTTTCAGCATGGCCCTTTTGACCGATGGGAAGCGAGACTTCTTTGTAGCGCTGATTTGCCTTTCCAGGTTGCTTGGTTGGCCAAAAAGGGCGTATGCGTTTTTTCCTGAATATATTCAGGAAAAAACGCATACGCCCTTTTTGGCCAAGGGCATCATTGTCAACGTTTTGCCGCTTTTCATGTGCTTTAAAGGCGATTCGAATCTACCTCCTGAAATCTGTTTCCTGCAATTCTGCCTTGATTTCAAATCCTCTTCTTTGCCTTCCCTCAATATATTTGTGGACGAGAGTTATCATTTATAACTCTCCAGGTTGGTGAATTGCAGTGCCCTGAAGCTCCATTTTACAAGTCGCTTTTTTGGGAGCTGGCCGCAAAAGCGCAGGATGGCTTCAGGCCCTGTTCTGGTTCCGGGGGGCAGGCTGAGCCTGTGGTTAATTCTTCTTCCTGATGGGAAAATAGAGTGACCTGTGCCTGTCCCAACACCAAGAGCTAGTCTCTCATTGGTTCCCAGTCTTCCCGTTCATCCTCAGGACAAATTGCAACCTGTACGGAACAGGAGGTTAAAGGTGCTGAGGCTCCAAGTAGGGAGATTGCTAGTAAAGTGGCTGGAATGGCGAACCCGAGCACAAGGAGATGAGAAATGAGGTGCGTTTTAGAAACCTTTCCCCATCACACGGTGTACCATCTTCTGGGTTTCTCATGCATGTTTTCGATGTAGGAAGTTGCCCTTGAACCTGGAGATTTGGGACCCATGCGATGGATAGCACGCAGTATTACTTTAAAGGGTCTGCGTTTGCTCACCCAACCTCACCAAACCTCTCAGCCCCAAGAGTGTCCACCCTTATGTCTCATCCAGCTGTGGGTCTAGATATGGTCAATCCAGGCTGCATCACAGCCCCTGAACGAATTGTGTAAGAATTTCTCTCTCTTTCCCTGTCTTTGTTTCATGGGTTTTTAAAAGTAATTTATTTTTATAATGGGGTTTAGCTGCTTTTCACGGCTGTGTTTATGCCGCTTTACACCCACTTGAAACACTAACAGAGAGATATCAATACATAGGTTTTAAGATTATTACTAGTCAGATATATTCATGTGCGGTGAATCGGGCGTGTTGAGTCCAGTTCTCTGAGCAAGGAGTAGGTCTTGTCTATTACATATTGGGTTTATGGAACAGTATCTGAGCTAATTTGAAGCTCTTGTTTTATGTATCACCCCACCTCACCTTTCCCGTTAAGCAGCCATAGTGTGTTTTCTGCATGTGTGACTCTGTTCTGTTTTGTAATTCAGTTCAAGTGTAACGGTTTTTACATTCCCTCTATAAGTGACACCTTATGAGAAGTGTCCTTTTCTGTGTGACTTATTTCACTTAGAATCGTCTTACCTAAATCCACTCATCATGCTGCTACTAGCCTTATGACATTGATTTCATGGCTGAGTGATATTCCATTGTACATAAGGACCACAATTTTTTATCCATTTTTCGCTTTCCTGGGATATTTAAGGTGGAATGAAGTGGAGGTCCTTGTCAACAGAGCAGCCCTAAACTTTGGGGTGCTTGTGTCTTGCTGATTTTCAATTTTCCCACTTTATCCCCCCATGCGTGGAAGTGCCCTATGCTCTCTAAGCTGTGTTTTTTAGATGTTTCAGGACACACCGTACACTTCTCCAGAGTGGCTGTTGGCAATTTACATCCCGCCCATCAGTGTAGCAAGGCTCCCATTTCTCCATGGCCTGTCCTGCATTTCTGGTTTTGACACTTTTTTCAGCATGGCCCTTTTGACCGATGGGAAGCGAGACTTCTTTGTAGCGCTGATTTGCCTTTCCAGGTTGCTTGGTTGGCCAAAAAGGGCGTATGCGTTTTTTCCTGAATATATTCAGGAAAAAACGCATACGCCCTTTTTGGCCAAGGGCATCATTGTCAACGTTTTGCCGCTTTTCATGTGCTTTAAAGGCGATTCGAATCTACCTCCTGAAATCTGTTTCCTGCAATTCTGCCTTGATTTCAAATCCTCTTCTTTGCCTTCCCTCAATATATTTGTGGACGAGAGTTATCATTTATAACTCTGCAGGTTTGTGAATTGCAGTGCCCTGAAGCTCCATTTTACAAGTCGCTTTTTTGGGAGCTGGCCGCAAAAGCGCAGGATGGCTTCAGGCCCTGTTCTGGTTCCGGGGGGCAGGCTGAGCCTGTGGTTAATTCTTCTTCCTGATGGGAAAATAGAGTGACCTGTGCCTGTCCCAACACCAAGAGCTAGACTCTCATTGGTTCCCCGTCTTCCCGTTCATCCTCAGGACAAATTGCAACCTGTACGGAACAGGAGGTTAAAGGTGCTGAGGCTCCAAGTAGGGAGATTGCTAGTAAAGTGGCTGGAATGGCGAATCCGAGCACAAGGAGATGAGAAATGAGGTGCGTTTTAGAAACCTTTCCCCATCACACGGTGTACCATCTTCTGGGTTTCTCATGCATGTTTTCGATGTAGGAAGATGCCCTTGAACCTGGAGATTTGGGACCCATGCGATGGGTAGCACGCAGTATTACTTTAAAGGGTCTGCGTTTGCTCACCCAACCTCACCAAACCTCTCAGCCCCAAGAGTGTCCACCCTTATGTCTCATCCAGCTGTGGGTCTAGATATGGTCAATCCAGGTTGCATCACAGCCCCTGAACGAATTGTGTAAGAATTTCTCTCTCTTTCCCTGTCTTTGTTTCATGGGTTTTTAAAAGTAATTTATTTTTATAATGGGGTTTAGCTGCTTTTCACGGCTGTGTTTATGCCGCTTTACACCCACTTGACACACTAACAGAGAGATATCAATACCTAGGTTTTAAGATTATTACTAGTCAGATATATTCTTGTGCGGTGAATCGGGCGTGTTGAGTCCAGTTCTCTGAGCAAGGAGTAGGTCTTGTCTATTACATATTGGGTTTATGGAACGGTATCTGAGCTAATTTGAAGCTCTTGTTTTATGTATCACCCCACCTCACCTTTCCCGTTAAGCAGCCATCGTGTGTTTTCTGCATGTGTGACTCTGTTCTGTTTTGTAATTCAGTTCAAGTGTAACGGTTTTTACATTCCCTCTATAAGTGACACCTTATGAGAAGTGTCCTTTTCTGTGTGACTTATTTCACTTAGAATCGTCTTACCTAAATCCACTCATCATGCTGCTACTAGCCTTATGACATTGATTTCATGGCTGAGTGATATTCCATTGTACATAAGGACCACAACTTTTTTATCCATTTTTCGCTTTCCTGGGATATTTAAGGTGGAATGAAGTGGAGGTCCTTGTCAACAGAGCAGCCCTAAACTTTGGGGTGCTTGTGTCTTGCTGATTTTCAATTTTCCCACTTTATCCCCCCATGCGTGGAAGTGCCCTGTGCTCTCTAAGCTGTGTTTTTTAGATGTTTCAGGACACACCGTACACTTCTCCAGAGTGGCTGTTGGCAATTTACATCCCGCCCATCAGTGTAGCAAGGCTCCCATTTCTCCATGGCCTGTCCTGCATTTCTGGTTTTGACACTTTTTTCAGCATGGCCCTTTTGACCGATGGGAAACGAGACTTCATTGTAGCACTGATTTGCCTTTCCAGGTTGCTTGGTTGGCCAAAAAGGGCGTATGCGTTTTTTCCTGAATATATTCAGGAAAAAACGCATACGCCCTTTTTGGCCAAGGGCATCATTGTCAACGTTTTGCCCCTTTTCATGTGCTTTAAAGGCGATTCGAATCTACCTCCTGAAATCTGTTTCCTGCAATTCTGCCTTGATTTCAAATCCTCTTCTTTGCCTTCCCTCAATATATTTGTGGACGAGAGTTATCATTTATAACTCTGCAGGTTTGTGAATTGCAGTGCCCTGAAGCTCCATTTTACAAGTCGCTTTTTTGGGAGCTGGCCGCAAAAGCGCAGGATGGCTTCAGGCCCTGTTCTGGTTCCGGGGGGCAGGCTGAGCCTGTGGTTAATTCTTCTTCCTGATGGGAAAATAGAGTGACCTGTGCCTGTCCCAACACCAAGAGCTAGTCTCTCATTGGTTCCCCGTCTTCCCGTTCATCCTCAGGACAAATTGCAACCTGTACGGAACAGGAGGTTAAAGGTGCTGATGCTCCAAGAAGGGAGATTGCTGGTAAAGTGGCTGGAATGGCGAACCCGAGCACAAGGAGATGAGAAATGAGGTGCGTTTTAGAAACCTTTCCCCATCACACGGTGTACCATCTTCTGGGTTTCTCATGCATGTTTTCGATGTAGGAAGATGCCCTTGAACCTGGAGATTTGGGACCCATGCGATGGGTAGCACGCAGTATTACCTTAAAGGGTCTGCGTTTGCTCACCCAAGCTCACCAAAACTCTCAGCCCCAAGAGTGTCCACCCTTATGTCTCATCCAGCTGTGGGTCTAGATATGGTCAATCCAGGTTGCATCACAGCCCCTGAACGAATTGTGTAAGAATTTCTCTCTCTTTCCCTGTCTTTGTTTCATGGGTTTTTAAAAGTAATTTATTTTTATAATGGGGTTTAGCTGCTTTTCACGGCTGTGTTTATGCCGCTTTACACCCACTTGACACACTAACAGAGAGATATCAATACATAGGTTTTAAGATTATTACTAGTCAGATATATTCATGTGCGGTGAATCGGGCGTGTTGAGTCCAGTTCTCTGAGCAAGGAGTAGGTCTTGTCTATTACATATTGGGTTTATGGAACGGTATCTGAGCTAATTTGAAACTCTTGTTTTATGTATCACCCCACCTCACCTTTCCCGTTAAGCAGCCATAGTGTGTTTTCTGCATGTGTGACTCTGTTCTGTTTTGTAATTCAGTTCAAGTGTAACGGTTTTTACATTCCCTCTATAAGTGACACCTTATGAGAAGTGTCCTTTTCTGTGTGACTTATTTCACTTAGAATCGTCTTACCTAAATCCACTCATCATGCTGCTACTAGCCTTATGACATTGATTTCATGGCTGAGTGATATTCCATTGTACATAAGGACCACAACTTTTTTATCCATTTTTCGCTTTCCTGGGATATTTAAGGTGGAATGAAGTGGAGGTCCTTGTCAACAGAGCAGCCCTAAACTTTGGGGTGCTTGTGTCTTGCTGATTTTCAATTTTCCCACTTTATCCCCCCATGCGTGGAAGTGCCCTGTGCTCTCTAAGCTGTGTTTTTTAGATGTTTCAGGACACACCGTACACTTCTCCAGAGTGGCTGTTGGCAATTTACATCCCGCCCATCAGTGTAGCAAGGCTCCCATTTCTCCATGGCCTGTCCTGCATTTCTGGTTTTGACACTTTTTTCAGCATGGCCCTTTTGACCAATGGGAAGCGAGACTTCTTTGTAGCGCTGATTTGCCTTTCCAGGTTGCTTGGTTGGCCAAAAAGGGCGTATGCGTTTTTTCCTGAATATATTCAGGAAAAAACGCATACGCCCTTTTTGGCCAAGGGCATCATTGTCAACGTTTTGCCGCTTTTCATGTGCTTTAAAGGCGATTCGAATCTACCTCCTGAAATCTGTTTCCTGCAATTCTGCCTTGATTTCAAATCCTCTTCTTTGCCTTCCCTCAATATATTTGTGGACGAGAGTTATCATTTATAACTCTGCAGGTTTGTGAATTGCAGTGCCCTGAAGCTCCATTTTACAAGTCGCTTTTTTGGGAGCTGGCCGCAAAAGCGCAGGATGGCTTCAGGCCCTGTTCTGGTTCCGGGGGGCAGGCTGAGCCTGTGGTTAATTCTTCTTCCTGATGGGAAAATAGAGTGACCTGTGCCTGTCCCAACACCAAGAGCTAGTCTCTCATTGGTTCCCAGTCTTCCCGTTCATCCTCAGGACAAATTGCAACCTGTACGGAACAGGAGGTTAAAGGTGCTGAGGCTCCAAGTAGGGAGATTGCTAGTAAAGTGGCTGGAATGGCGAACCCGAGCACAAGGAGATGAGAAATGAGGTGCGTTTTAGAAACCTTTCCCCATCACACGGTGTACCATCTTCTGGGTTTCTCATGCATGTTTTCGATGTAGGAAGTTGCCCTTGAACCTGGAGATTTGGGACCCATGCGATGAATAGCACGCAGTATTACTTTAAAGGGTCTGCGTTTGCTCACCCAACCTCACCAAACCTCTCAGCCCCAAGAGTGTCCACCCTTATGTCTCATCCAGCTGTGGGTCTAGATATGGTCAATCCAGGCTGCATCACAGCCCCTGAACGAATTGTGTAAGAATTTCTCTCTCTTTCCCTGTCTTTGTTTCGTGGGTTTTTAAAAGTAATTTATTTTTATAATGGGGTTTAGCTGCTTTTCACGGCTGTGTTTATGCCGCTTTACACCCACTTGACACACTAACAGAGAGATATCAATACATAGGTTTTAAGATTATTACTAGTCAGATATATTCATGTGCGGTGAATCGGGCGTGTTGAGTCCAGTTCTCTGAGCAAGGAGTAGGTCTTGTCTATTACATATTGGGTTTATGGAACGGTATCTGAGCTAATTTGAAACTCTTGTTTTATGTATCACCCCACCTCACCTTTCCCGTTAAGCAGCCATAGTGTGTTTTCTGCATGTGTGACTCTGTTCTGTTTTGTAATTCAGTTCAAGTGTAACGGTTTTTACATTCCCTCTATAAGTGACACCTTATGAGAAGTGTCCTTTTCTGTGTGACTTATTTCACTTAGAATCGTCTTACCTAAATCCACTCATCATGCTGCTACTAGCCTTATGACATTGATTTCATGGCTGAGTGATATTCCATTGTACATAAGGACCACAATTTTTTATCCATTTTTCGCTTTCCTGGGATATTTAAGGTGGAATGAAGTGGAGGTCCTTGTCAACAGAGCAGCCCTAAACTTTGGGGTGCTTGTGTCTTGCTGATTTTCAATTTTCCCACTTTATCCCCCCATGCGTGGAAGTGCCCTATGCTCTCTAAGCTGTGTTTTTTAGATGTTTCAGGACACACCGTACACTTCTCCAGAGTGGCTGTTGGCAATATACATCCCGCCCATCAGTGTAGCAAGGCTCCCATTTCTCCATGGCCTGTCCTGCATTTCTGGTTTTGACACTTTTTTCAGCATGGCCCTTTTGACCGATGGGAAGCGAGACTTCTTTGTAGCGCTGATTTGCCTTTCCAGGTTGCTTGGTTGGCCAAAAAGGGCGTATGCGTTTTTTCCTGAATATATTCAGGAAAAAACGCATACGCCCTTTTTGGCCAAGGGCATCATTGTCAACGTTTTGCCGCTTTTCATGTGCTTTAAAGGCGATTCGAATCTACCTCCTGAAATCTGTTTCCTGCAATTCTGCCTTGATTTCAAATCCTCTTCTTTGCCTTCCCTCAATATATTTGTGGACGAGAGTTATCATTTATAACTCTGCAGGTTTGTGAATTGCAGTGCCCTGAAGCTCCATTTTACAAGTCGCTTTTTTGGGAGCTGGCCGCAAAAGCGCAGGATGGCTTCAGGCCCTGTTCTGGTTCCGGGGGGCAGGCTGAGCCTGTGGTTAATTCTTCTTCCTGATGGGAAAATAGAGTGACCTGTGCCTGTCCCAACACCAAGAGCTACACTCTCATTGGTTCCCCGTCTTCCCGTTCATCCTCAGGACAAATTGCAACCTGTACGGAACAGGAGGTTAAAGGTGCTGAGGCTCCAAGTAGGGAGATTGCTAGTAAAGTGGCTGGAATGGCGAATCCGAGCACAAGGAGATGAGAAATGAGGTGCGTTTTAGAAACCTTTCCCCATCACACGGTGTACCATCTTCTGGGTTTCTCATGCATGTTTTCGATGTAGGAAGATGCCCTTGAACCTGGAGATTTGGGACCCATGCGATGGGTAGCACGCAGTATTACTTTAAAGGGTCTGCGTTTGCTCACCCAACCTCACCAAACCTCTCAGCCCCAAGAGTGTCCACCCTTATGTCTCATCCAGCTGTGGGTCTAGATATGGTCAATCCAGGTTGCATCACAGCCCCTGAACGAATTGTGTAAGAATTTCTCTCTCTTTCCCTGTCTTTGTTTCATGGGTTTTTAAAAGTAATTTATTTTTATAATGGGGTTTAGCTGCTTTTCACGGCTGTGTTTATGCCGCTTTACACCCACTTGACACACTAACAGAGAGATATCAATACATAGGTTTTAAGATTATTACTAGTCAGATATATTCATGTGCGGTTAATCGGGCGTGTTGAGTCCAGTTCTCTGAGCAAGGAGTAGGTCTTGTCTATTACATATTGGGTTTATGGAACGGTATCTGAGCTAATTTGAAACTCTTGTTTTATGTATCACCCCACCTCACCTTTCCCGTTAAGCAGCCATAGTGTGTTTTCTGCATGTGTGACTCTGTTCTGTTTTGTAATTCAGTTCAAGTGTAACGGTTTTTACATTCCCTCTATAAGTGACACCTTATGAGAAGTGTCCTTTTCTGTGTGACTTATTTCACTTAGAATCGTCTTACCTAAATCCACTCATCATGCTGCTACTAGCCTTATGACATTGATTTCATGGCTGAGTGATATTCCATTGTACATAAGGACCACAACTTTTTTATCCATTTTTCGCTTTCCTGGGATATTTAAGGTGGAATGAAGTGGAGGTCCTTGTCAACAGAGCAGCCCTAAACTTTGGGGTGCTTGTGTCTTGCTGATTTTCAATTTTCCCACTTTATCCCCCCATGCGTGGAAGTGCCCTGTGCTCTCTAAGCTGTGTTTTTTAGATGTTTCAGGACACACCGTACACTTCTCCAGAGTGGCTGTTGGCAATTTACATCCCGCCCATCAGTGTAGCAAGGCTCCCATTTCTCCATGGCCTGTCCTTCATTTCTGGTTTTGACACTTTTTTCAGCATGGCCCTTTTGACCGATGGGAAGCGAGACTTCTTTGTAGCGCTGATTTGCCTTTCCAGGTTGCTTGGTTGGCCAAAAAGGGCGTATGCGTTTTTTCCTGAATAGATTCAGGAAAAAACGCATACGCCCTTTTTGGCCAAGGGCATCATTGTCAACGTTTTGCCGCTTTTCATGTGCTTTAAAGGCGATTCGAATCTACCTCCTGAAATCTGTTTCCTGCAATTCTGCCTTGATTTCAAATCCTCTTCTTTGCCTTCCCTCAATATATTTGTGGACGAGAGTTATCATTTATAACTCTGCAGGTTTGTGAATTGCAGTTCCCTGAAGCTCCATTTTACAAGTCGCTTTTTTGGGAGCTGGCCGCAAAAGCGCAGGATGGCTTCAGGCCCTGTTCTGGTTCCGGGGGGCAGGCTGAGCCTGTGGTTAATTCTTCTTCCTGATGGGAAAATAGAGTGACCTGTGCCTGTCCCAACACCAAGAGCTAGACTCTCATTGGTTCCCCGTCTTCCCGTTCATCCTCAGGACAAATTGCAACCTGTACGGAACAGGAGGTTAAAGGTGCTGATGCTCCAAGTAGGGAGATTGCTAGTAAAGTGGCTGGAATGGCGAACCCGAGCACAAGGAGATGAGAAATGAGGTGCGTTTTAGAAACCTTTCCCCATCACACGGTGTACCATCTTCTGGGTTTCTCATGCATGTTTTCGATGTAGGAAGATGCCCTTGAACCTGGAGATTTGGGACCCATGCGATGGGTAGCACGCAGTATTACTTTAAAGGGTCTGCGTTTGCTCACCCAAGCTCACCAAACCTCTCAGCCCCAAGAGTGTCCACCCTTATGTCTCATCCAGCTGTGGGTCTAGATATGGTCAATCCAGGTTGCATCACAGCCCCTGAACGAATTGTGTAAGAATTTCTCTCTCTTTCCCTGTCTTTGTTTCATGGGTTTTTAAAAGTAATTTATTTATATAATGGGGTTTAGCTGCTTTTCACGGCTGTGTTTATGCCGCTTTACACCCACTTGACACACTAACAGAGAGATATCAATACATAGGTTTTAAGATTATTACTAGTCAGATATATTCTTGTGCGGTGAATCGGGCGTGTTGAGTCCAGTTCTCTGAGCAAGGAGTAGGTCTTGTCTATTACATATTGGGTTTATGGAACGGTATCTGAGCTAATTTGAAACTCTTGTTTTATGTATCACCCCACCTCACCTTTCCCGTTAAGCAGCCATAGTGTGTTTTCTGCATGTGTGACTCTGTTCTGTTTTGTAATTCAGTTCAAGTGTAACGGTTTTTACATTCCCTCTATAAGTGACACCTTATGAGAAGTGTCCTTTTCTGTGTGACTTATTTCACTTAGAATCGTCTTACCTAAATCCACTCATCATGCTGCTACTAGACTTATGACATTGATTTCATGGCTGAGTGATATTCCATTGTACATAAGGACCACAACTTTTTTATCCATTTTTCGCTTTCCTGGGATATTTAAGGTGGAATGAAGTGGAGGTCCTTGTCAACAGAGCAGCCCTAAACTTTGGGGTGCTTGTGTCTTGCTGATTTTCAATTTTCCCACTTTATCCCCCCATGCGTGGAAGTGCCCTGTGCTCTCTAAGCTGTGTTTTTTAGATGTTTCAGGACACACCGTACACTTCTCCAGAGTGGCTGTTGGCAATTTACATCCCGCCCATCAGTGTAGCAAGGCTCCCATTTCTCCATGGCCTGTCCTACATTTCTGGTTTTGACACTTTTTTCAGCATGGCCCTTTTGACCGATGGGAAGCGAGACTTCTTTGTAGCGCTGATTTGCCTTTCCAGGTTGCTTGGTTGGCCAAAAAGGGCGTATGCGTTTTTTCCTGAATATATTCAGGAAAAAACGCATACGCCCTTTTTGGCCAAGGGCATCATTGTCAACGTTTTGCCGCTTTTCATGTGCTTTAAAGGCGATTCGAATCTACCTCCTGAAATCTGTTTCCTGCAATTCTGCCTTGATTTCAAATCCTCTTCTTTGCCTTCCCTCAATATATTTGTGGACGAGAGTTATCATTTATAACTCTGCAGGTTTGTGAATTGCAGTGCCCTGAAGCTCCATTTTACAAGTCGCTTTTTTGGGAGCTGGCCGCAAAAGCGCAGGATGGCTTCAGGCCCTGTTCTGGTTCCGGGGGGCAGGCTGAGCCTGTGGTTAATTCTTCTTCCTGATGGGAAAATAGAGTGACCTGTGCCTGTCCCAACACCAAGAGCTAGTCTCTCATTGGTTCCCCGTCTTCCCGTTCATCCTCAGGACAAATTGCAACCTGTACAGAACAGGAGGTTAAAGGTGCTGATGCTCCAAGTAGGGAGATTGCTAGTAAAGTGGCTGGAATGGCAAACCCGAGCACAAGGAGATGAGAAATGAGGTGCGTTTTAGAAACCTTTCCCCATCACACGGTGTACCATCTTCTGGGTTTCTCATGCATGTTTTCGATGTAGGAAGTTGCCCTTGAACCTGGAGATTTGGGACCCATGCGATGGGTAGCACGCAGTATTACTTTAAAGGGTCTGCGTTTGCTCACCCAACCTCACCAAACCTCTCAGCCCCAAGAGTGTCCACCCTTATGTCTCATCCAGCTGTGGGTCTAGATATGGTCAATCCAGGTTGCATCACAGCCCCTGAACGAATTGTGTAAGAATTTCTCTCTCTTTCCCTGTCTTTGTTTCATGGGTTTTTAAAAGTAATTTATTTTTATAATGGGGTTTAGCTGCTTTTCACGGCTGTGTTTATGCCGCTTTACACCCACTTGACACACTAACAGAGAGATATCAATACATAGGTTTTAAGATTATTACTAGTCAGATATATTCATGTGCGGTGAATCGGGCGTGTTGAGTCCAGTTCTCTGAGCAAGGAGTAGGTCTTGTCTATTACATATTGGGTTTATGGAACGGTATCTGAGCTAATTTGAAACTCTTGTTTTATGTATCACCCCACCTCACCTTTCCCGTTAAGCAGCCATAGTGTGTTTTCTGCATGTGTGACTCTGTTCTGTTTTGTAATTCAGTTCAAGTGTAACGGTTTTTACATTCCCTCTATAAGTGACACCTTATGAGAAGTGTCCTTTTCTGTGTGACTTATTTCACTTAGAATCGTCTTACCTAAATCCACTCATCATGCTGCTACTAGCCTTATGACATTGATTTCATGGCTGAGTGATATTCCATTGTACATAAGGACCACAACTTTTTTATCCATTTTTCGCTTTCCTGGGATATTTAAGGTGGAATGAAGTGGAGGTCCTTGTCAACAGAGCAGCCCTAAACTTTGGGGTGCTTGTGTCTTGCTGATTTTCAATTTTCCCACTTTATCCCCCCATGCGTGGAAGTGCCCTGTGCTCTCTAAGCTGTGTTTTTTAGATGTTTCAGGACACACCGTACACTTCTCCAGAGTGGCTGTTGGCAATTTACATCCCGCCCATCAGTGTAGCAAGGCTCCCATTTCTCCATGGCCTGTCCTTCATTTCTGGTTTTGACACTTTTTTCAGCATGGCCCTTTTGACCGATGGGAAGCGAGACTTCTTTGTAGCGCTGATTTGCCTTTCCAGGTTGCTTGGTTGGCCAAAAAGGGCGTATGCGTTTTTTCCTGAATAGATTCAGGAAAAAACGCATACGCCCTTTTTGGCCAAGGGCATCATTGTCAACGTTTTGCCGCTTTTCATGTGCTTTAAAGGCGATTCGAATCTACCTCCTGAAATCTGTTTCCTGCAATTCTGCCTTGATTTCAAATCCTCTTCTTTGCCTTCCCTCAATATATTTGTGGACGAGAGTTATCATTTATAACTCTGCAGGTTTGTGAATTGCAGTTCCCTGAAGCTCCATTTTACAAGTCGCTTTTTTGGGAGCTGGCCGCAAAAGCGCAGGATGGCTTCAGGCCCTGTTCTGGTTCCGGGGGGCAGGCTGAGCCTGTGGTTAATTCTTCTTCCTGATGGGAAAATAGAGTGACCTGTGCCTGTCCCAACACCAAGAGCTAGACTCTCATTGGTTCCCCGTCTTCCCGTTCATCCTCAGGACAAATTGCAACCTGTACGGAACAGGAGGTTAAAGGTGCTGATGCTCCAAGTAGGGAGATTGCTAGTAAAGTGGCTGGAATGGCGAACCCGAGCACAAGGAGATGAGAAATGAGGTGCGTTTTAGAAACCTTTCCCCATCACACGGTGTACCATCTTCTGGGTTTCTCATGCATGTTTTCGATGTAGGAAGATGCCCTTGAACCTGGAGATTTGGGACCCATGCGATGGGTAGCACGCAGTATTACTTTAAAGGGTCTGCGTTTGCTCACCCAACCTCACCAAACCTCTCAGCCCCAAGAGTGTCCACCCTTATGTCTCATCCAGCTGTGGGTCTAGATATGGTCAATCCAGGTTGCATCACAGCCCCTGAACGAATTGTGTAAGAATTTCTCTCTCTTTCCCTGTCTTTGTTTCATGGGTTTTTAAAAGTAATTTATTTATATAATGGGGTTTAGCTGCTTTTCACGGCTGTGTTTATGCCGCTTTACACCCACTTGACACACTAACAGAGAGATATCAATACATAGGTTTTAAGATTATTACTAGTCAGATATATTCTTGTGCGGTGAATCGGGCGTGTTGAGTCCAGTTCTCTGAGCAAGGAGTAGGTCTTGTCTATTACATATTGGGTTTATGGAACGGTATCTGAGCTAATTTGAAACTCTTGTTTTATGTATCACCCCACCTCACCTTTCCCGTTAAGCAGCCATAGTGTGTTTTCTGCATGTGTGACTCTGTTCTGTTTTGTAATTCAGTTCAAGTGTAACGGTTTTTACATTCCCTCTATAAGTGACACCTTATGAGAAGTGTCCTTTTCTGTGTGACTTATTTCACTTAGAATCGTCTTACCTAAATCCACTCATCATGCTGCTACTAGCCTTATGACATTGATTTCATGGCTGAGTGATATTCCATTGTACATAAGGACCACAACTTTTTTATCCATTTTTCGCTTTCCTGGGATATTTAAGGTGGAATGAAGTGGAGGTCCTTGTCAACAGAGCAGCCCTAAACTTTGGGGTGCTTGTGTCTTGCTGATTTTCAATTTTCCCACTTTATCCCCCCATGCGTGGAAGTGCCCTATGCTCTCTAAGCTGTGTTTTTTAGATGTTTCAGGACACACCGTACACTTCTCCAGAGTGGCTGTTGGCAATTTACATCCCGCCCATCAGTGTAGCAAGGCTTCCATTTCTCCATGGCCTGTCCTGCATTTCTGGTTTTGACACTTTTTTCAGCATGGCCCTTTTGACCGATGGGAAGCGAGACTTCTTTGTAGCGCTGATTTGCCTTTCCAGGTTGCTTGGTTGGCCAAAAAGGGCGTATGCGTTTTTTCCTGAATATATTCAGGAAAAAACGCATACGCCCTTTTTGGCCAAGGGCATCATTGTCAACGTTTTGCCGCTTTTCATGTGCTTTAAAGGCGATTCGAATCTACCTCCTGAAATCTGTTTCCTGCAATTCTGCCTTGATTTCAAATCCTCTTCTTTGCCTTCCCTCAATATATTTGTGGACGAGAGTTATCATTTATAACTCTCCAGGTTGGTGAATTGCAGTGCCCTGAAGCTCCATTTTACAAGTCGCTTTTTTGGGAGCTGGCCGCAAAAGCGCAGGATGGCTTCAGGCCCTGTTCTGGTTCCGGGGGGCAGGCTGAGCCTGTGGTTAATTCTTCTTCCTGATGGGAAAATAGAGTGACCTGTGCCTGTCCCAACACCAAGAGCTAGTCTCTCATTGGTTCCCAGTCTTCCCGTTCATCCTCAGGACAAATTGCAACCTGTACGGAACAGGAGGTTAAAGGTGCTGAGGCTCCAAGTAGGGAGATTGCTAGTAAAGTGGCTGGAATGGCGAACCCGAGCACAAGGAGATGAGAAATGAGGTGCGTTTTAGAAACCTTTCCCCATCACACGGTGTACCATCTTCTGGGTTTCTCATGCATGTTTTCGATGTAGGAAGATGCCCTTGAACCTGGAGATTTGGGACCCATGCGATGGGTAGCACGCAGTATTACTTTAAAGGGTCTGCGTTTGCTCACCCAACCTCACCAAACCTCTCAGCCCCAAGAGTGTCCACCCTTATGTCTCATCCAGCTGTGGGTCTAGATATGGTCAATCCAGGTTGCATCACAGCCCCTGAACGAATTGTGTAAGAATTTCTCTCTCTTTCCCTGTCTTTGTTTCATGGGTTTTTAAAAGTAATTTATTTTTATAATGGGGTTTAGCTGCTTTTCACGGCTGTGTTTATGCCGCTTTACACCCACTTGACACACTAACAGAGAGATATCAATACATAGGTTTTAAGATTATTACTAGTCAGATATATTCATGTGCGGTGAATCGGGCGTGTTGAGTCCAGTTCTCTGAGCAAGGAGTAGGTCTTGTCTATTACATATTGGGTTTATGGAACGGTATCTGAGCTAATTTGAAACTCTTGTTTTATGTATCACCCCACCTCACCTTTCCCATTAAGCAGCCATCGTGTGTTTTCTGCATGTGTGACTCTGTTCTGTTTTGTAATTCAGTTCAAGTGTAACGGTTTTTACATTCCCTCTATAAGTGACACCTTATGAGAAGTGTCCTTTTCTGTGTGACTTATTTCACTTAGAATCGTCTTACCTAAATCCACTCATCATGCTGCTACTAGCCTTATGACATTGATTTCATGGCTGAGTGATATTCCATTGTACATAAGGACCACAACTTTTTTATCCATTTTTCGCTTTCCTGGGATATTTAAGGTGGAATGAAGTGGAGGTCCTTGTCAACAGAGCAGCCCTAAACTTTGGGGTGCTTGTGTCTTGCTGATTTTCAATTTTCCCACTTTATCCCCCCATGCGTGGAAGTGCCCTGTGCTCTCTAAGCTGTGTTTTTTAGATGTTTCAGGACACACCGTACACTTCTCCAGAGTGGCTGTTGGCAATTTACATCCCGCCCATCAGTGTAGCAAGGCTCCCATTTCTCCATGGCCTGTCCTGCATTTCTGGTTTTGACACTTTTTTCAGCATGGCCCTTTTGACCGATGGGAAGCGAGACTTCTTTGTAGCGCTGATTTGCCTTTCCAGGTTGCTTGGTTGGCCAAAAAGGGCGTATGCGTTTTTTCCTGAATATATTCAGGAAAAAACGCATACGCCCTTTTTGGCCAAGGGCATCATTGTCAACGTTTTGCCGCTTTTCATGTGCTTTAAAGGCGATTCGAATCTACCTCCTGAAATCTGTTTCCTGCAATTCTGCCTTGATTTCAAATCCTCTTCTTTGCCTTCCCTCAATATATTTGTGGACGAGAGTTATCATTTATAACTCTGCAGGTTTGTGAATTGCAGTGCCCTGAAGCTCCATTTTACAAGTCGCTTTTTTGGGAGCTGGCCGCAAAAGCTCAGGATGGCTTCAGGCCCTGTTCTGGTTCCGGGGGGCAGGCTGAGCCTGTGGTTAATTCTTCTTCCTGATGGGAAAATAGAGTGACCTGTGCCTGTCCCAACACCAAGAGCTAGTCTCTCATTGGTTCCCAGTCTTCCCGTTCATCCTCAGGACAAATTGCAACCTGTACGGAACAGGAGGTTAAAGGTGCTGAGGCTCCAAGTAGGGAGATTGCTAGTAAAGTGGCTGGAATGGCGAACCCGAGCACAAGGAGATGAGAAATGAGGTGCGTTTTAGAAACCTTTCCCCATCACACGGTGTACCATCTTCTGGGTTTCTCATGCATGTTTTCGATGTAGGAAGATGCCCTTGAACCTGGAGATTTGGGACCCATGCGATGGGTAGCACGCAGTATTACTTTAAAGGGTCTGCGTTTGCTCACCCAACCTCACCAAACCTCTCAGCCCCAAGAGTGTCCACCCTTATGTCTCATCCAGCTGTGGGTCTAGATATGGTCAATCCAGGCTGCATCACAGCCCCTGAACGAATTGTGTAAGAATTTCTCTCTCTTTCCCTGTCTTTGTTTCATGGGTTTTTAAAAGTAATTTATTTTTATAATGGGGTTTAGCTGCTTTTCACGGCTGTGTTTATGCCGCTTTACACCCACTTGACACACTAAAGGAGAGATATCAATACCTAGGTTTTAAGATTATTACTAGTCAGATATATTCTTGTGCGGTGAATCGGGCGTGTTGAGTCCAGTTCTCTGAGCAAGGAGTAGGTCTTGTCTATTACATATTGGGTTTATGGAACGGTATCTGAGCTAATTTGAAGCTCTTGTTTTATGTATCACCCCACCTCACCTTTCCCGTTAAGCAGCCATCGTGTGTTTTCTGCATGTGTGACTCTGTTCTGTTTTGTAATTCAGTTCAAGTGTAACGGTTTTTACATTCCCTCTATAAGTGACACCTTATGAGAAGTGTCCTTTTCTGTGTGACTTATTTCACTTAGAATCGTCTTACCTAAATCCACTCATCATGCTGCTACTAGCCTTATGACATTGATTTCATGGCTGAGTGATATTCCATTGTACATAAGGACCACAACTTTTTTATCCATTTTTCGCTTTCCTGGGATATTTAAGGTGGAATGAAGTGGAGGTCCTTGTCAACAGAGCAGCCCTAAACTTTGGGGTGCTTGTGTCTTGCTGATTTTCAATTTTCCCACTTTATCCCCCCATGCGTGGAAGTGCCCTGTGCTCTCTAAGCTGTGTTTTTTAGATGTTTCAGGACACACCGTACACTTCTCCAGAGTGGCTGTTGGCAATTTACATCCCGCCCATCAGTGTAGCAAGGCTCCCATTTCTCCATGGCCTGTCCTGCATTTCTGGTTTTGACACTTTTTTCAGCATGGCCCTTTTGACCGATGGGAAACGAGACTTCATTGTAGCGCTGATTTGACTTTCCAGGTTGCTTGGTTGGCCAAAAAGGGCGTATGCGTTTTTTCCTGAATATATTCAGGAAAAAACGCATACGCCCTTTTTGGCCAAGGGCATCATTGTCAACGTTTTGCCCCTTTTCATGTGCTTTAAAGGCGATTCGAATCTACCTCCTGAAATCTGTTTCCTGCAATTCTGCCTTGATTTCAAATCCTCTTCTTTGCCTTCCCTCAATATATTTGTGGACGAGAGTTATCATTTATAACTCTGCAGGTTTGTGAATTGCAGTGCCCTGAAGCTCCATTTTACAAGTCGCTTTTTTGGGAGCTGGCCGCAAAAGCGCAGGATGGCTTCAGGCCCTGTTCTGGTTCCGGGGGGCAGGCTGAGCCTGTGGTTAATTCTTCTTCCTGATGGGAAAATAGAGTGACCTGTGCCTGTCCCAACACCAAGAGCTAGTCTCTCATTGGTTCCCCGTCTTCCCGTTCATCCTCAGGACAAATTGCAACCTGTACGGAACAGGAGGTTAAAGGTGCTGATGCTCCAAGAAGGGAGATTGCTGGTAAAGTGGCTGGAATGGCGAACCCGAGCACAAGGAGATGAGAAATGAGGTGCGTTTTAGAAACCTTTCCCCATCACACGGTGTACCATCTTCTGGGTTTCTCATGCATGTTTTCGATGTAGGAAGATGCCCTTGAACCTGGAGATTTGGGACCCATGCGATGGGTAGCACGCAGTATTACCTTAAAGGGTCTGCGTTTGCTCACCCAAGCTCACCAAAACTCTCAGCCCCAAGAGTGTCCACCCTTATGTCTCATCCAGCTGTGGGTCTAGATATGGTCAATCCAGGTTGCATCACAGCCCCTGAACGAATTGTGTAAGAATTTCTCTCTCTTTCCCTGTCTTTGTTTCATGGGTTTTTAAAAGTAATTTATTTTTATAATGGGGTTTAGCTGCTTTTCACGGCTGTGTTTATGCCGCTTTACACCCACTTGACACACTAACAGAGAGATATCAATACATAGGTTTTAAGATTATTACTAGTCAGATATATTCATGTGCGGTGAATCGGGCGTGTTGAGTCCAGTTCTCTGAGCAAGGAGTAGGTCTTGTCTATTACATATTGGGTTTATGGAACGGTATCTGAGCTAATTTGAAACTCTTGTTTTATGTATCACCCCACCTCACCTTTCCCGTTAAGCAGCCATAGTGTGTTTTCTGCATGTGTGACTCTGTTCTGTTTTGTAATTCAGTTCAAGTGTAACGGTTTTTACATTCCCTCTATAAGTGACACCTTATGAGAAGTGTCCTTTTCTGTGTGACTTATTTCACTTAGAATCGTCTTACCTAAATCCACTCATCATGCTGCTACTAGCCTTATGACATTGATTTCATGGCTGAGTGATATTCCATTGTACATAAGGACCACAACTTTTTTATCCATTTTTCGCTTTCCTGGGATATTTAAGGTGGAATGAAGTGGAGGTCCTTGTCAACAGAGCAGCCCTAAACTTTGGGGTGCTTGTGTCTTGCTGATTTTCAATTTTCCCACTTTATCCCCCCATGCGTGGAAGTGCCCTGTGCTCTCTAAGCTGTGTTTTTTAGATGTTTCAGGACACACTGTACACTTCTCCAGAGTGGCTGTTGGCAATTTACATCCCGCCCATCAGTGTAGCAAGGCTCCCATTTCTCCATGGCCTGTCCTGCATTTCTGGTTTTGACACTTTTTTCAGCATGGCCCTTTTGACCAATGGGAAGCGAGACTTCTTTGTAGCGCTGATTTGCCTTTCCAGGTTGCTTGGTTGGCCAAAAAGGGCGTATGCGTTTTTTCCTGAATATATTCAGGAAAAAACGCATACGCCCTTTTTGGCCAAGGGCATCATTGTCAACGTTTTGCCGCTTTTCATGTGCTTTAAAGGCGATTCGAATCTACCTCCTGAAATCTGTTTCCTGCAATTCTGCCTTGATTTCAAATCCTCTTCTTTGCCTTCCCTCAATATATTTGTGGACGAGAGTTATCATTTATAACTCTGCAGGTTTGTGAATTGCAGTGCCCTGAAGCTCCATTTTACAAGTCGCTTTTTTGGGAGCTGGCCGCAAAAGCGCAGGATGGCTTCAGGCCCTGTTCTGGTTCCGGGGGGCAGGCTGAGCCTGTGGTTAATTCTTCTTCCTGATGGGAAAATAGAGTGACCTGTGCCTGTCCCAACACCAAGAGCTAGTCTCTCATTGGTTCCCAGTCTTCCCGTTCATCCTCAGGACAAATTGCAACCTGTACGGAACAGGAGGTTAAAGGTGCTGAGGCTCCAAGTAGGGAGATTGCTAGTAAAGTGGCTGGAATGGCGAACCCGAGCACAAGGAGATGAGAAATGAGGTGCGTTTTAGAAACCTTTCCCCATCACACGGTGTACCATCTTCTGGGTTTCTCATGCATGTTTTCGATGTAGGAAGATGCCCTTGAACCTGGAGATTTGGGACCCATGCGATGGGTAGCACGCAGTATTACCTTAAAGGGTCTGCGTTTGCTCACCCAAGCTCACCAAACCTCTCAGCCCCAAGAGTGTCCACCCTTATGTCTCATCCAGCTGTGGGTCTAGATATGGACAATCCAGGTTGCATCACAGCCCCTGAACGAATTGTGTAAGAATTTCTCTCTCTTTCCCTGTCTTTGTTTCATGGGTTTTTAAAAGTAATTTATTTTTATAATGGGGTTTAGCTGCTTTTCACGGCTGTGTTTATGCCGCTTTACACCCACTTGACACACTAACAGAGAGATATCAATACATAGGTTTTAAGATTATTACTAGTCAGATATATTCATGTGCGGTGAATCGGGCGTGTTGAGTCCAGTTCTCTCAGCAAGGAGTAGGTCTTGTCTATTACATATTGGGTTTATGGAACGGTATCTGAGCTAATTTGAAACTCTTGTTTTATGTATCACCCCACCTCACCTTTCCCGTTAAGCAGCCATAGTGTGTTTTCTGCATGTGTGACTCTGTTCTGTTTTGTAATTCAGTTCAAGTGTAACGGTTTTTACATTCCCTCTATAAGTGACACCTTATGAGAAGTGTCCTTTTCTGTGTGACTTATTTCACTTAGAATCGTCTTACCTAAATCCACTCATCATGCTGCTACTAGCCTTATGACATTGATTTCATGGCTGAGTGATATTCCATTGTACATAAGGACCACAACTTTTTTATCCATTTTTCGCTTTCCTGGGATATTTAAGGTGGAATGAAGTGGAGGTCCTTGTCAACAGAGCAGCCCTAAACTTTGGGGTGCTTGTGTCTTGCTGATTTTCAATTTTCCCACTTTATCCCCCCATGCGTGGCAGTGCCCTGTGCTCTCTAAGCTGTGTTTTTTAGATGTTTCAGGACACACCGTACACTTCTCCAGAGTGGCTGTTGGCAATTTACATCCCGCCCATCAGTGTAGCAAGGCTCCCATTTCTCCATGGCCTGTCCTGCATTTCTGGTTTTGACACTTTTTTCAGCATGGCCCTTTTGACCAATGGGAAGCGAGACTTCTTTGTAGCGCTGATTTGCCTTTCCAGGTTGCTTGGTTGGCCAAAAAGGGCGTATGCGTTTTTTCCTGAATATATTCAGGAAAAAACGCATACGCCCTTTTTGGCCAAGGGCATCATTGTCAACGTTTTGCCGCTTTTCATGTGCTTTAAAGGCGATTCGAATCTACCTCCTGAAATCTGTTTCCTGCAATTCTGCCTTGATTTCAAATCCTCTTCTTTGCCTTCCCTCAATATATTTGTGGACGAGAGTTATCATTTATAACTCTGCAGGTTTGTGAATTGCAGTGCCCTGAAGCTCCATTTTACAAGTCGCTTTTTTGGGAGCTGGCCGCAAAAGCGCAGGATGGCTTCAGGCCCTGTTCTGGTTCCGGGGGGCAGGCTGAGCCTGTGGTTAATTCTTCTTCCTGATGGGAAAATAGAGTGACCTGTGCCTGTCCCAACACCAAGAGCTAGTCTCTCATTGGTTCCCAGTCTTCCCGTTCATCCTCAGGACAAATTGCAACCTGTACGGAACAGGAGGTTAAAGGTGCTGAGGCTCCAAGTAGGGAGATTGCTAGTAAAGTGGCTGGAATGGCGAACCCGAGCACAAGGAGATGAGAAATGAGGTGCGTTTTAGAAACCTTTCCCCATCACACGGTGTACCATCTTCTGGGTTTCTCATGCATGTTTTCGATGTAGGAAGTTGCCCTTGAACCTGGAGATTTGGGACCCATGCGATGGATAGCACGCAGTATTACTTTAAAGGGTCTGCGTTTGCTCACCCAACCTCACCAAACCTCTCAGCCCCAAGAGTGTCCACCCTTATGTCTCATCCAGCTGTGGGTCTAGATATGGTCAATCCAGGCTGCATCACAGCCCCTGAACGAATTGTGTAAGAATTTCTCTCTCTTTCCCTGTCTTTGTTTCATGGGTTTTTAAAAGTAATTTATTTTTATAATGGGGTTTAGCTGCTTTTCACGGCTGTGTTTATGCCGCTTTACACCCACTTGACACACTAACAGAGAGATATCAATACATAGGTTTTAAGATTATTACTAGTCAGATATATTCATGTGCGGTGAATCGGGCGTGTTGAGTCCAGTTCTCTGAGCAAGGAGTAGGTCTTGTCTATTACATATTGGGTTTATGGAACGGTATCTGAGCTAATTTGAAACTCTTGTTTTATGTATCACCCCACCTCACCTTTCCCGTTAAGCAGCCATAGTGTGTTTTCTGCATGTGTGACTCTGTTCTGTTTTGTAATTCAGTTCAAGTGTAACGGTTTTTACATTCCCTCTATAAGTGACACCTTATGAGAAGTGTCCTTTTCTGTGTGACTTATTTCACTTAGAATCGTCTTACCTAAATCCACTCATCATGCTGCTACTAGCCTTATGACATTGATTTCATGGCTGAGTGATATTCCATTGTACATAAGGACCACAATTTTTTATCCATTTTTCGCTTTCCTGGGATATTTAAGGTGGAATGAAGTGGAGGTCCTTGTCAACAGAGCAGCCCTAAACTTTGGGGTGCTTGTGTCTTGCTGATTTTCAATCTTCCCACTTTATCCCCCCATGCGTGGAAGTGCCCTATGCTCTCTAAGCTGTGTTTTTTAGATGTTTCAGGACACACCGTACACTTCTCCAGAGTGGCTGTTGGCAATATACATCCCGCCCATCAGTGTAGCAAGGCTCCCAATTCTCCATGGCCTGTCCTGCATTTCTGGTTTTGACACTTTTTTCAGCATGGCCCTTTTGACCGATGGGAAGCGAGACTTCTTTGTAGCGCTGATTTGCCTTTCCAGGTTGCTTGGTTGGCCAAAAAGGGCGTATGCGTTTTTTCCTGAATATATTCAGGAAAAAACGCATACGCCCTTTTTGGCCAAGGGCATCATTGTCAACGTTTTGCCGCTTTTCATGTGCTTTAAAGGCGATTCGAATCTACCTCCTGAAATCTGTTTCCTGCAATTCTGCCTTGATTTCAAATCCTCTTCTTTGCCTTCCCTCAATATATTTGTGGACGAGAGTTATCATTTATAACTCTGCAGGTTTGTGAATTGCAGTGCCCTGAAGCTCCATTTTACAAGTCGCTTTTTTGGGAGCTGGCCGCAAAAGTGCAGGATGGTTTCAGGCCCTGTTCTGGTTCCGGGGGCAGGCTGAGCCTGTGGTTAATTCTTCTTCCTGATGGGAAAATAGAGTGACCTGTGCCTGTCCCAACACCAAGAGCTACACTCTCATTGGTTCCCCGTCTTCCCGTTCATCCTCAGGACAAATTGCAACCTGTACGGAACAGGAGGTTAAAGATGCTGAGGCTCCAAGTAGGGAGATTGCTAGTAAAGTGGCTGGAATGGCGAATCCGAGCACAAGGAGATGAGAAATGAGGTGCGTTTTAGAAACCTTTCCCCATCACACGGTGTACCATCTTCTGGGTTTCTCATGCATGTTTTCGATGTAGGAAGATGCCCTTGAACCTGGAGATTTGGGACCCATGCAATGGGTAGCACGCAGTATTACTTTAAAGGGTCTGCGTTTGCTCACCCAACCTCACCAAACCTCTCAGCCCCAAGAGTGTCCACCCTTATGTCTCATCCAGCTGTGGGTCTAGATATGGTCAATCCAGGTTGCATCACAGCCCCTGAACGAATTGTGTAAGAATTTCTCTCTCTTTCCCTGTCTTTGTTTCATGGGTTTTTAAAAGTAATTTATTTTTATAATGGGGTTTAGCTGCTTTTCACGGCTGTGTTTATGCCGCTTTACACCCACTTGACACACTAACAGAGAGATATCAATACATAGGTTTTAAGATTATTACTAGTCAGATATATTCATGTGCGGTGAATCGGGCGTGTTGAGTCCAGTTCTCTGAGCAAGGAGTAGGTCTTGTCTATTACATATTGGGTTTATGGAACGGTATCTGAGCTAATTTGAAACTCTTGTTTTATGTATCACCCCACCTCACCTTTCCCGTTAAGCAGCCATAGTGTGTTTTCTGCATGTGTGACTCTGTTCTGTTTTGTAATTCAGTTCAAGTGTAACGGTTTTTACATTCCCTCTATAAGTGACACCTTATGAGAAGTGTCCTTTTCTGTGTGACTTATTTCACTTAGAATCGTCTTACCTAAATCCACTCATCATGCTGCTACTAGCCTTATGACATTGATTTCATGGCTGAGTGATATTCCATTGTACATAAGGACCACAACTTTTTTATCCATTTTTCGCTTTCCTGGGATATTTAAGGTGGAATGAAGTGGAGGTCCTTGTCAACAGAGCAGCCCTAAACTTTGGGGTGCTTGTGTCTTGCTGATTTTCAATTTTCCCACTTTATCCCCCCATGCGTGGAAGTGCCCTGTGCTCTCTAAGCTGTGTTTTTTAGATGTTTCAGGACACACCGTACACTTCTCCAGAGTGGCTGTTGGCAATTTACATCCCGCCCATCAGTGTAGCAAGGCTCCCATTTCTCCATGGCCTGTCCTGCATTTCTGGTTTTGACACTTTTTTCAGCATGGCCCTTTTGACCGATGGGAAGCGAGACTTCTTTGTAGCGCTGATTTGCCTTTCCAGGTTGCTTGGTTGGCCAAAAAGGGCGTATGCGTTTTTTCCTGAATAGATTCAGGAAAAAACGCATACGCCCTTTTTGGCCAAGGGCATCATTGTCAACGTTTTGCCGCTTTTCATGTGCTTTAAAGGCGATTCGAATCTACCTCCTGAAATCTGTTTCCTGCAATTCTGCCTTGATTTCAAATCCTCTTCTTTGCCTTCCCTCAATATATTTGTGGACGAGAGTTATCATTTATAACTCTGCAGGTTTGTGAATTGCAGTTCCCTGAAGCTCCATTTTACAAGTCGCTTTTTTGGGAGCTGGCCGCAAAAGCGCAGGATGGCTTCAGGCCCTGTTCTGGTTCCGGGGGGCAGGCTGAGCCTGTGGTTAATTCTTCTTCCTGATGGGAAAATAGAGTGACCTGTGCCTGTCCCAACAACAAGAGCTAGACTCTCATTGGTTCCCCGTCTTCCCGTTCATCCTCAGGACAAATTGCAACCTGTACGGAACAGGAGGTTAAAGGTGCTGATGCTCCAAGTAGGGAGATTGCTAGTAAAGTGGCTGGAATGGCGAACCCGAGCACAAGGAGATGAGAAATGAGGTGCGTTTTAGAAACCTTTCCCCATCACACGGTGTACCATCTTCTGGGTTTCTCATGCATGTTTTCGATGTAGGAAGATGCCCTTGAACCTGGAGATTTGGGACCCATGCGATGGGTAGCACGCAGTATTACTTTAAAGGGTCTGCGTTTGCTCACCCAAGCTCACCAAACCTCTCAGCCCCAAGAGTGTCCACCCTTATGTCTCATCCAGCTGTGGGTCTAGATATGGTCAATCCAGGTTGCATCACAGCCCCTGAACGAATTGTGTAAGAATTTCTCTCTCTTTCCCTGTCTTTGTTTCATGGGTTTTTAAAAGTAATTTATTTATATAATGGGGTTTAGCTGCTTTTCACGGCTGTGTTTATGCCGCTTTACACCCACTTGACACACTAACAGAGAGATATCAATACATAGGTTTTAAGATTATTACTAGTCAGATATATTCTTGTGCGGTGAATCGGGCGTGTTGAGTCCAGTTCTCTGAGCAAGGAGTAGGTCTTGTCTATTACATATTGGGTTTATGGAACGGTATCTGAGCTAATTTGAAACTCTTGTTTTATGTATCACCCCACCTCACCTTTCCCGTTAAGCAGCCATAGTGTGTTTTCTGCATGTGTGACTCTGTTCTGTTTTGTAATTCAGTTCAAGTGTAACGGTTTTTACATTCCCTCTATAAGTGACACCTTATGAGAAGTGTCCTTTTCTGTGTGACTTATTTCACTTAGAATCGTCTTACCTAAATCCACTCATCATGCTGCTACTAGCCTTATGACATTGATTTCATGGCTGAGTGATATTCCATTGTACATAAGGACCACAACTTTTTTATCCATTTTTCGCTTTCCTGGGATATTTAAGGTGGAATGAAGTGGAGGTCCTTGTCAACAGAGCAGCCCTAAACTTTGGGGTGCTTGTGTCTTGCTGATTTTCAATTTTCCCACTTTATCCCCCCATGCGTGGAAGTGCCCTGTGCTCTCTAAGCTGTGTTTTTTAGATGTTTCAGGACACACCGTACACTTCTCCAGAGTGGCTGTTGGCAATTTACATCCCGCCCATCAGTGTAGGAAGGCTCCCATTTCTCCATGGCCTGTCCTACATTTCTGGTTTTGACACTTTTTTCAGCATGGCCCTTTTGACCGATGGGAAGCGAGACTTCTTTGTAGCGCTGATTTGCCTTTCCAGGTTGCTTGGTTGGCCAAAAAGGGCGTATGCGTTTTTTCCTGAATATATTCAGGAAAAAACGCATACGCCCTTTTTGGCCAAGGGCATCATTGTCAACGTTTTGCCGCTTTTCATGTGCTTTAAAGGCGATTCGAATCTACCTCCTGAAATCTGTTTCCTGCAATTCTGCCTTGATTTCAAATCCTCTTCTTTGCCTTCCCTCAATATATTTGTGGACGAGAGTTATCATTTATAACTCTGCAGGTTTGTGAATTGCAGTGCCCTGAAGCTCCATTTTACAAGTCGCTTTTTTGGGAGCTGGCCGCAAAAGCGCAGGATGGCTTCAGGCCCTGTTCTGGTTCCGGGGGGCAGGCTGAGCCTGTGGTTAATTCTTCTTCCTGATGGGAAAATAGAGTGACCTGTGCCTGTCCCAACACCAAGAGCTAGTCTCTCATTGGTTCCCCGTCTTCCCGTTCATCCTCAGGACAAATAGCAACCTGTACGGAACAGGAGGTTAAAGGTGCTGATGCTCCAAGTAGGGAGATTGCTAGTAAAGTGGCTGGAATGGCGAATCCGAGCACAAGGAGATGAGAAATGAGGTGCGTTTTAGAAACCTTTCCCCATCACACGGTTTACCATCTTCTGGGTTTCTCATGCATGTTTTCGATGTAGGAAGATGCCCTTGAACCTGGAGATTTGGGACCCATGCGATGGGTAGCACGCAGTATTACTTTAAAGGGTCTGCGTTTGCTCACCCAACCTCACCAAACCTCTCAGCCCCAAGAGTGTCCACCCTTATGTCTCATCCAGCTGTGGGTCTAGATATGGTCAATCCAGGTTGCATCACAGCCCCTGAACGAATTGCGTAAGAATTTCTCTCTCTTTCCCTGTCTTTGTTTCATGGGTTTTTAAAAGTAATTTATTTTTATAATGGGGTTTAGCTGCTTTTCACGGCTGTGTTTATGCCGCTTTACACCCACTTGACACACTAACAGAGAGATATCAATACATAGGTTTTAAGATTATTACTAGTCAGATATATTCTTGTGCGGTGAATCGGGCGTGTTGAGTCAAGTTCTCTGAGCAACGAGTAGGTCTTGTCTATTACATATTGGGTTTATGGAACGGTATGTGAGCTAATTTGAAGCTCTTGTTTTATGTATCACCCCACCTCACCTTTCCCGTTAAGCAGCCATAGTGTGTTTTCTGCATGTGTGACTCTGTTCTGTTTTGTAATTCAGTTCAAGTGTAACGGTTTTTACATTCCCTCTATAAGTGACACCTTATGAGAAGTGTCCATTTCTGTGTGACTTATTTCACTTAGAATCGTCTTACCTAAATCCACTCATCATGCTGCTACTAGCCTTATGACATTGATTTCATGGCTGAGTGATATTCCATTGTACATAAGGACCACACCTTTTTTATCCATTTTTCGCTTTCCTGGGATATTTAAGGTGGAATGAAGTGGAGGTCCTTGTCAACAGAGCAGCCCTAAACTTTCGGGTGCTTGTGTCTTGCTGATTTTCAATTTTCCCACTTCATCCCCCCATGCGTAGAAGTGCCCTATGCTCTCTAAGCTGTGTTTTTTAGATGTTTCAGGACACACCGTACACTTCTCCAGAGTGGCTGTTGGCAATTTACATCCCGCCCATCAGTGTAGCAAGGCTCCCATTTCTCCATGGCCTGTCCTGCATTTCTGGTTTTGACACTTTTTTCAGCATGGCCCTTTTGACCGATGGGAAGCGAGATTTCTTTGTAGCGCTGATTTGCCTTTCCAGGTTGCTTGGTTGGCCAAAAAGGGCGTATGCGTTTTTTCCTGAATATATTCAGGAAAAAACGCATACGCCCTTTTTGGCCAAGGGCATCATTGTCAACGTTTTGCCGCTTTTCATGTGCTTTAAAGGCGATTCGAATCTACCTCCTGAAATCTGTTTCCTGCAATTCTGCCTTGATTTCAAATCCTCTTCTTTGCCTTCCCTCAATATATTTGTGGACGAGAGTTATCATTTATAATTCTGCAGGTTTGTGAATTGCAGTGCCCTGAAGCTCCATTTTACAAGTCGCTTTTTTGGGAGTCGGCCGCAAAAGCGCAGGATGGCTTCAGGCCCTGTTCTGGTTCCGGGGGGCAGGCTGAGCCTGTGGTTAATTCTTCTTCCTGATGGGAAAATTGAGTGACCTGTGCCTGTCCCAACACCAAGAGCTAGTCTCTCATTGGTTCCCCGTCTTCCCGTTCATCCTCAGGACAAATTGCAACCTGTACGGAACAGGAGGTTAAAGGTGCTGATGCTCCAAGTAGGGAGATTGCTAGTAAAGTGGCTGGAATGGCGAACCCGAGCACAAGGAGATGAGAAATGCGGTGCGTTTTAGAAACCTTTCCCCATCACACGGTGTACCATCTTCTGGGTTTCTCATGCATGTTTTCGATGTAGGAAGATGCCCTTGAAACTGGAGATTTGGGACCCATGCGATGGGTAGCACGCAGTATTACTTTAAAGGGTCTGCGTTTGCTCACCCAACCTCACCAAACCTCTCAGCCCCAAGAGTGTCCACCCTTATGTCTCATCCAGCTGTGGGTCTAGATATGGTCAATGCAGGTTGCATCACAGCCCCTGAACGAATTGTGTAAGAATTTCTCTCTCTTTCCCTGTCTTTGTTTCATGGGTTTTTAAAAGTAATTTATTTTTATAATGGGGTTTAGCTGCTTTTCACGGCTGTGTTTATGCCGCCTTACACACACTTGACACACTAACAGAGAGATATCAATACATAGGTTTTAAGATTATTACTAGTCAGATATATTCTTGTGCGGTGAATCGGGCGTGTTGAGTCCAGTTCTCTGAGCAAGGAGTAGGTCTTGTCTATTCCATATTGGGTTTATGGAACGGTATCTGAGCTAATTTGAAACTCTTGTTTTATGTATCACCCCACCTCACCTTTCCCGTTAAGCAGCCATAGTGTGTTTTCTGCATGTGTGACTCTGTTCTGTTTTGTAATTCAGTTCAAGTGTAACGGATTTTACATTCTCTCTATAAGTGACACCTTATGAGAAGTGTCCTTTTCTGTGTGACTTATTTCACTTAGAATCGTCTTACCTAAATCCACTCATCATGCTGCTACTAGCCTTATGACATTGATTTCATGGCTGAGTGATATTCCATTGTACATAAGGACCACAACTTTTTTATCCATTTTTCGCTTTCCTGGGATATTTAAGGTGGAATGAAGTGGAGGTCCTTGTCAACAGAGCAGCCCTAAACTTTGGGGTGCTTGTGTCTTGCTGATTTTCAATTTTCCCACTTTATCCCCCCATGTGTGGAAGTGCCCTATGCTCTCTAAGCTGTGTTTTTTAGATGTTTCAGGACACACCGTACACTTCTCCAGAGTGGCTGTTGACAATTTACATCCCGCCCATCAGTGTAGTAAGGCTCCCATTTCTCCATAGCCTGTCCTGCATTTCTGGTTTTGACACTTTTTTCAGCATGGCCCTTTTGACCGATGGGAAGCGAGACTTCTTTGTAGCGCTGATTTGCCTTTCCAGGTTGCTTGGTTGGCCAAAAAGGGCGTATGCGTTTTTTCCTGAATATATTCAGGAAAAAACGCATACGCCCTTTTTGGCCAAGGGCACCATTGTCAACGTTTTGCCGCTTTTCATGTGCTTTAAAGGCGATTCGAATCTACCTCCTGAAATCTGTTTCCTGCAATTCTGCCTTGATTTCAAATCCTCTTCTTTGCCTTCCCTCAATATATTTGTGGACGAGAGTTATCATTTATAATTCTGCAGGTTTGTGAATTGCAGTGCCCTGAAGCTCCATTTTACAAGTCGCTTTTTTGGGAGTCGGCCGCAAAAGCGCAGGATGGCTTCAGGCCCTGTTCTGGTTCCGGGGGGCAGGCTGAGCCTGTGGTTAATTCTTCTTCCTGATGGGAAAATTGAGTGACCTGTGCCTGTCCCAACACCAAGAGCTAGTCTCTCATTGGTTCCCCGTCTTCCCGTTCATCCTCAGGACAAATTGCAACCTGTACGGAACAGGAGGTTAAAGGTGCTGATGCTCCAAGTAGGGAGATTGCTAGTAAAGTGGCTGGAATGGCGAACCCGAGCACAAGGAGATGAGAAATGCGGTGCGTTTTAGAAACCTTTCCCCATCACACGGTGTACCATCTTCTGGGTTTCTCATGCATGTTTTCGATGTAGGAAGATGCCCTTGAACCTGGAGATTTGGGACCCATGCGATGGGTAGCACGCAGTATTACTTTAAAGGGTCTGCGTTTGCTCACCCAACCTCACCAAACCTCTCAGCCCCAAGAGTGTCCACCCTTATGTCTCATCCAGCTGTGGGTCTAGATATGGTCAATGCAGGTTGCATCACAGCCCCTGAACGAATTGTGTAAGAATTTCTCTCTCTTTCCCTGTCTTTGTTTCATGGGTTTTTAAAAGTAATTTATTTTTATAATGGGGTTTAGCTGCTTTTCACGGCTGTGTTTATGCCGCCTTACACACACTTGACACACTAACAGAGAGATATCAATACATAGGTTTTAAGATTATTACTAGTCAGATATATTCTTGTGCGGTGAATCGGGCGTGTTGAGTCCAGTTCTCTGAGCAAGGAGTAGGTCTTGTCTATTCCATATTGGGTTTATGGAACGGTATCTGAGCTAATTTGAAACTCTTGTTTAATGTATCAGCCCACCTCACCTTTCCCGTTAAGCAGCCATAGTGTGTTTTCTGCATGTGTGACTCTGTTCTGTTTTGTAATTCAGTTCAAGTGTAACGGTTTTTACATTCCCTCTATAAGTGACACCTTATGAGAAGTGTCCTTTTCTGTGTGACTTATTTCACTTAGAATCGTCTTACCTAAATCCACTCATCATGCTGCTACTAGCCTTATGACATTGATTTCATGGCTGAGTGATATTCCATTGTACATAAGGACCACAACTTTTTTATCCATTTTTCGCTTTCCTGGGATATTTAAGGTGGAAGGAAGTGGAGGTCCTTGTCAACAGAGCAGCCCTAAACTTTCGGGTGCTTGTGTCTTGCTGATTTTCAATTTTCCCACTTCATCCCCCCATGCGAAGAAGTGCCCTATGCTCTCTAAGCTGTGTTTTTTAGATGTTTCAGGACACACCGTACACTTCTCCAGAGTGGCTGTTGGCAATTTACATCCCGCCCATCAGTGTAGCAAGGCTCCCATTTCTCCATGGCCTGTCCTGCATTTCTGGTTTTGACACCTTTTTCAGAATGTCCCTTTTGACCGATGGGAAGCGAGACTTCTTTGTAGCGCTGATTTGCCTTTCCAGGTTGCTTGGTTGGCCAAAAAGGGCGTATGCGTTTTTTCCTGAATATATTCAGGAAAAAACGCATACGCCCTTTTTGGCCAAGGGCATCATTGTCAACGTTTTGCCGCTTTTCATGTGCTTTAAAGGCGATTCGAATCTACCTCCTGAAATCTGTTTCCTGCAATTCTGCCTTGATTTCAAATCCTCTTCTTTGCCTTCCCTCAATATATTTGTGGACGAGAGTTATCATTTATAATTCTGCAGGTTTGTGAATTGCAGTGCCCTGAAGCTCCATTTTACAAGTCGCTTTTTTGGGAGTCGGCCGCAAAAGCGCAGGATGGCTTCAGGCCCTGTTCTGGTTCCGGGGGGCAGGCTGAGCCTGTGGTTAATTCTTCTTCCTGATGGGAAAATTGAGTGACCTGTGCCTGTCCCAACACCAAGAGCTAGTCTCTCATTGGTTCCCCGTCTTCCCGTTCATCCTCAGGACAAATTGCAACCTGTACGGAACAGGAGGTTAAAGGTGCTGATGCTCCAAGTAGGGAGATTGCTAGTAAAGTGGCTGGAATGGCGAACCCGAGCACAAGGAGATGAGAAATGCGGTGCGTTTTAGAAACCTTTCCCCATCACACGGTGTACCATCTTCTGGGTTTCTCATGCATGTTTTCGATGTAGGAAGATGCCCTTGAAACTGGAGATTTGGGACCCATGCGATGGGTAGCACGCAGTATTACTTTAAAGGGTCTGCGTTTGCTCACCCAACCTCACCAAACCTCTCAGCCCCAAGAGTGTCCACCCTTATGTCTCATCCAGCTGTGGGTCTAGATATGGTCAATGCAGGTTGCATCACAGCCCCTGAACGAATTGTGTAAGAATTTCTCTCTCTTTCCCTGTCTTTGTTTCATGGGTTTTTAAAAGTAATTTATTTTTATAATGGGGTTTAGCTGCTTTTCACGGCTGTGTTTATGCCGCCTTACACACACTTGACACACTAACAGAGAGATATCAATACATAGGTTTTAAGATTATTACTAGTCAGATATATTCTTGTGCGGTGAATCGGGCGTGTTGAGTCCAGTTCTCTGAGCAAGGAGTAGGTCTTGTCTATTCCATATTGGGTTTATGGAACGGTATCTGAGCTAATTTGAAACTCTTGTTTTATGTATCACCCCACCTCACCTTTCCCGTTAAGCAGCCATAGTGTGTTTTCTGCATGTGTGACTCTGTTCTGTTTTGTAATTCAGTTCAAGTGTAACGGATTTTACATTCTCTCTATAAGTGACACCTTATGAGAAGTGTCCTTTTCTGTGTGACTTATTTCACTTAGAATCGTCTTACCTAAATCCACTCATCATGCTGCTACTAGCCTTATGACATTGATTTCATGGCTGAGTGATATTCCATTGTACATAAGGACCACAACTTTTTTATCCATTTTTCGCTTTCCTGGGATATTTAAGGTGGAATGAAGTGGAGGTCCTTGTCAACAGAGCAGCCCTAAACTTTGGGGTGCTTGTGTCTTGCTGATTTTCAATTTTCCCACTTTATCCCCCCATGTGTGGAAGTGCCCTATGCTCTCTAAGCTGTGTTTTTTAGATGTTTCAGGACACACCGTACACTTCTCCAGAGTGGCTGTTGACAATTTACATCCCGCCCATCAGTGTAGTAAGGCTCCCATTTCTCCATAGCCTGTCCTGCATTTCTGGTTTTGACACTTTTTTCAGCATGGCCCTTTTGACCGATGGGAAGCGAGACTTCTTTGTAGCGCTGATTTGCCTTTCCAGGTTGCTTGGTTGGCCAAAAAGGGCGTATGCGTTTTTTCCTGAATATATTCAGGAAAAAACGCATACGCCCTTTTTGGCCAAGGGCACCATTGTCAACGTTTTGCCGCTTTTCATGTGCTTTAAAGGCGATTCGAATCTACCTCCTGAAATCTGTTTCCTGCAATTCTGCCTTGATTTCAAATCCTCTTCTTTGCCTTCCCTCAATATATTTGTGGACGAGAGTTATCATTTATAACTCTGCAGGTTTGTGAATTGCAGTGCCCTGAATCTCCATTTTACAAGTCGCTTTTTTGGGAGCTGGCCGCAAAAGCGCAGGATGGCTTCAGGCCCTGTTCTGCTTCCGGGGGGCAGGCTGAGCCTGTGGTTAATTCTTCTTCCTGATGGGAAAATAGAGTGACCTGTGCCTGTCCCAACACCAAGAGCTAGTCTCTCATTGGTTCCCCGTCTTCCCGTTCATCCTCAGGACAAATTGCAACCTGTACGGAACAGGAGGTTAAAGGTGCTGATGCTCCAAGTAGGGAGATTGCTAGTAAAGTGGCTGGAATGGCGAACCCGAGCACAAGGAGGTGAGAAATGAGGTGCGTTTTAGAAACCTTTCCCCATCACACGGTGTACCATCTTCTGGGTTTCTCATGCATGTTTTCGATGTAGGAAGATGCCCTTGAACCTGGAGATTTGGGACCCATGCGATGGGTAGCACGCAGTATTACTTTAAAGGGTCTGCGTTTGCTCACCCAACCTCACCAAACCTCTCAGCCCCAAGAGTGTCCACCCTTATGTCTCATCCAGCTGTGGGTCTAGATATGGTCAATCCAGGTTGCATCACAGCCCCTGAACGAATTGTGTAAGAATTTCTCTCTCTTTCCCTGTCTTTGTTTCATGTGTTTTTAAAAGTAATTTATTTTTATAATGGGGTTTAGCTGCTTTTCACGGCTGTGTTTAGGCCGCTTTACACCCACTTGACACACTAACAGAGAGATATCAATACATAGGTTTTAAGATTATTAGTAGTCAGATATATTCTTGTGCGGTGAATCGGGCGTGTTGAGTCCAGTTCTCTGAGCAAGGAGTAGGTCTTGTCTATTCCATATTGGGTTTATGGAACGGTATCTGAGCTAATTTGAAACTCTTGTTTTATGTATCACCCCACCTCACCTTTCCCGTTAAGCAGCCGTAGTGTGTTTTCTGCATGTGTGACTCTGTTCTGTTTTGTAATTCAGTTCAAGTGTAACGGTTTTTACATTCCCTCTATAAGTGACACCTTATGAGAAGTGTCCTTTTCTGTGTGACTTATTTCACTTAGAATCGTCTTACCTAAATCCACTCATCATGCTGCTACTAGCCTTATGACATTGATTTCATGGCTGAGTGATATTCCATTGTACATAAGGACCACAACTTTTTTATCCATTTTTCGCTTTCCTGGGATATTTAAGGTGGAATGAAGTGGAGGTCCTTGTCAACAGAGCAGCCCTAAACTTTCGGGTGCTTGTGTCTTGCTGATTTTCAATTTTCCCACTTTATCCCCCCATGCGTAGAAGTGCCCTATGCTCTCTAAGCTGTGTTTTTTAGATGTTTCAGGACACACCGTACACTTCTCCAGAGTGGCTGTTGGCAATTTACATCCCACCCATCAGTGTAGCAAGGCTCCCATTTCTCCATGGCCTGTCCTGCATTTCTGGTTTTGACACTTTTTTCAGCATGTCCCTTTTGACCGATGGGAAGCGAGACTTCTTTGTAGCGCTGATTTGCCTTTCCAGGTTGCTTGGTTGGCCAAAAAGGGCGTATGCGTTTTTTCCTGAATATATTCAGGAAAAAACGCATACGCCCTTTTTGGCCAAGGGCATCATTGTCAACGTTTTGCCGCTTTTCATGTGCTTTAAAGGCGATTCGAATCTACCTCTTGAAATCTGTTTCCTGCAATTCTGACTTGATTTCAAATCCTCTTCTTTGCCTTCCCTCAATATATTTGTGGACGAGAGTTATCATTTATAACTCTGCAGGTTTGTGAATTGCAGTGCCCTGAAGGTGCATTTTACAAGTCGCTTTTTTGGGAGCCGGCCGCAAAAGCGCAGGATGGCTTCAGGCCCTGTTCTGGTTCCGGGGGGCAGGCTGAGCCTGTGGTTAATTCTTCTTCCTGATGGGAAAATAGAGTGACCTGTGCCTGTCCCAACACCAAGAGCTAGTCTCTCATTGGTTTCCCGTCTTCCCGTTCATCCTCAGGACAAATTGCAACCTGTACGGAACAGGAGGTTAAAGGTGCTGATGCTCCAAGTAGGGAGATTGCTAGTAAAGTGGCTGGAATGGCGAACACGAGCACAAGGAGGTGAGAAATGAGGTGCGTTTTAGAAACCTTTCCCCATCACACGGTGTACCATCTTCTGGGTTTCTCATGCATGTTTTCGATGTAGGAAGATGCCCTTGAACCTGGAGATTTGGGACCCATGCGATGGGTAGCACGCAGTATTACTTTAAAGGGTCTGCGTTTGCTCACCCAACCTCACCAAACTTCTCAGCCCCAAGAGTGTCCACCCTTATGTCTCATCCAGCTGTGGGTCTAGATATGGTCAATCCAGGTTGCATCACAACCCCCGAACGAATTGTGTAAGAATTTCTCTCTCTTTCCCTGTCTTTGTTTCATGGGTTTTTAAAAGTAATTTATTTTTATAATGGGGTTTAGCTGCTTTTCACGGCTGTGTTTAGGCCGCTTTACACCCACTTGACACACTAACAGAGAGATATCAATACATAGGTTTTAAGATTATTACTAGTCAGATATATTCTTGTGCGGTGAATCGGGCGTGTTGAGTCCAGTTCTCTGAGCAAGGAGTAGGTCTTGTCTATTCCATATTGGGTTTATGGAACGGTATCTGAGCTAATTTGAAACTCTTGTTTTATGTATCACCCCACCTCACCTTTCCCGTTAAGCAGCCATAGTGTGTTTTCTGCATGTGTGACTCTGTTCTGTTTTGTAATTCAGTTCAAGTGTAACGGTTTTTACATTCCCTCTATAAGTGACACCTTATGAGAAGTGTCCTTTTCTGTGTGACTTATTTCACTTAGAATCGTCTTACCTAATTCCACTCATCATGCTGCTACTAGCCTTATGACATTGATTTCATGGCTGAGTGATATTCCATTGTACATAAGGACCACAACTTTTTTATCCATTTTTCGCTTTCCTGGGATATTTAAGGTGGAATGAAGTGGAGGTCCTTGTCAACAGAGCAGCCCTAAACTTTCGGGTGCTTGTGTCTTGCTGATTTTCAATTTTCCCACTTTATCCCCCCATGCGTAGAAGTGCCCTATGCTCTCTAAGCTGTGTTTTTTAGATGTTTCAGGACACACCGTACACTTCTCCAGAGTGGCTGTTGGCAATTTACATCCCGCCCATCAGTGTAGCAAGGCTCCCATTTCTCCATGGCCTGTCCTGCATTTCTGGTTTTGACACCTTTTTCAGCATGTCCCTTTTGACCGATGGGAAGCGAGACTTCTTTGTAGCGCTGATTTGCCTTTCCAGGTTGCTTGGTTGGCCAAAAAGGGCGTATGCGTTTTTTCCTGAATATATTCAGGAAAAAACGCATACGCCCTTTTTGGCCAAGGGCATCATTGTCAACGTTTTGCCGCTTTTCATGTGCTTTAAAGGCGATTCGAATCTACCTCCTGAAATCTATTTCCTGCAATTCTGCCTTGATTTCAAATCCTCTTCTTTGCCTTCCCTCAATATATTTGTGGACGAGAGTTATCATTTATAACTCTGCAGGTTTGTGAATTGCAGTGCCCTGAAGCTCCATTTTACAAGTCGCTTTTTTGGGAGCTGGCCGCAAAAGCGCAGGATGGCTTCAGGCCCTGTTCTGCTTCCGGGGGGCAGGCTGAGCCTGTGGTTAATTCTTCTTCCTGATGGGAAAATAGAGTGACCTGTGCCTGTCCCAACACCAAGAGCTAGTCTCTCATTGGTTCCCCGTCTTCCCGTTCATCCTCAGGACAAATTGCAACCTGTACGGAACAGGAGGTTAAAGGTGCTGATGCTCCAAGTAGGGAGATTGCTAGTAAAGTGGCTGGAATGGCGAACCCGAGCACAAGGAGGTGAGAAATGAGGTGCGTTTTAGAAACCTTTCCCCATCACACGGTGTACCATCTTCTGGGTTTCTCATGCATGTTTTCGATGTAGGAAGATGCCCTTGAACCTGGAGATTTGGGACCCATGCGATGGGTAGCACGCAGTATTACTTTAAAGGGTCTGCGTTTGCTCACCCAACCTCACCAAACCTCTCAGCCCCAAGAGTGTCCACCCTTATGTCTCATCCAGCTGTGGGTCTAGATATGGTCAATCCAGGTTGCATCACAGCCCCTGAACGAATTGTGTAAGAATTTCTCTCTCTTTCCCTGTCTTTGTTTCATGTGTTTTTAAAAGTAATTTATTTTTATAATGGGGTTTAGCTGCTTTTCACGGCTGTGTTTAGGCCGCTTTACACCCACTTGACACACTAACAGAGAGATATCAATACATAGGTTTTAAGATTATTAGTAGTCAGATATATTCTTGTGCGGTGAATCGGGCGTGTTGAGTCCAGTTCTCTGAGCAAGGAGTAGGTCTTGTCTATTACATATTGGGTTTATGGAACGGTATCTGAGCTAATTTGAAACTCTTGTTTTATGTATCACCCCACCTCACCTTTCCCGTTAAGCAGCCATAGTGTGTTTTCTGCATGTGTGACTCTGTTCTGTTTTGTAATTCAGTTCAAGTGTAACGGTTTTTACATTCCCTCTATAAGTGACACCTTATGAGAAGTGTCCTTTTCTGTGTGACTTATTTCACTTAGAATCGTCTTACCTAAATCCATTCATCATGCTGCTACTAGCCTTATGACATTGATTTCATGGCTGAGTGATAGTCCATTGTACATAAGGACCACAACTTTTTTATCCATTTTTCGCTTTCCTGGGATATTTAAGGTGGAATGAAGTGGAGGTCCTTGTCAACAGAGCAGCCCTAAACTTTCGGGTGCTTGTGTCTTGCTGATTTTCAATTTTCCCACTTTATCCCCCCATGCGTAGAAGTGCCCTATGCTCTCTAAGCTGTGTTTTTTAGATGTTTCAGGACACACCGTACACTTCTCCAGAGTGGCTGTTGGCAATTTACATCCCACCCATCAGTGTAGCAAGGCTCCCATTTCTCCATGGCCTGTCCTGCATTTCTGGTTTTGACACTTTTTTCAGCATGTCCCTTTTGACCGATGGGAAGCGAGACTTCTTTGTAGCGCTGATTTGCCTTTCCAGGTTGCTTGGTTGGCCAAAAAGGGCGTATGCGTTTTTTCCTGAATATATTAAGGAAAAAACGCATACGCCCTTTTTGGCCAAGGGCATCATTGTCAACGTTTTGCCGCTTTTCATGTGCTTTAAAGGCGATTCGAATCTACCTCTTGAAATCTGTTTCCTGCAATTCTGACTTGATTTCAAATCCTCTTCTTTGCCTTCCCTCAATATATTTGTGGACGAGAGTTATCATTTAGAACTCTGCAGGTTTGTGAATTGCAGTGCCCTGAAGCTGCATTTTACAAGTCGCTTTTTTGGGAGCCGGCCGCAAAAGCGCAGGATGGCTTCAGGCCCTGTTCTGGTTCCGGGGGGCAGGCTGAGCCTGTGGTTAATTCTTCTTCCTGATGGGAAAATAGAGTGACCTGTGCCTGTCCCAACACCAAGAGCTAGTCTCTCATTGGTTTCCCGTCTTCCCGTTCATCCTCAGGACAAATTGCAACCTGTACGGAACAGGAGGTTAAAGGTGCTGATGCTCCAAGTAGGGAGATTGCTAGTAAAGTGGCTGGAATGGCGAACACGAGCACAAGGAGGTGAGAAATGAGGTGCGTTTTAGAAACCTTTCCCCATCACACGGTGTACCATCTTCTGGGTTTCTCATGCATGTTTTCGATGTAGGAAGATGCCCTTGAACCTGGAGATTTGGGACCCATGCGATGGGTAGCACGCAGTATTACTTTAAAGGGTCTGCGTTTGCTCACCCAACCTCACCAAACTTCTCAGCCCCAAGAGTGTCCACCCTTATGTCTCATCCAGCTGTGGGTCTAGATATGGTCAATCCAGGTTGCATCACAACCCCCGAACGAATTGTGTAAGAATTTCTCTCTCTTTCCCTGTCTTTGTTTCATGGGTTTTTAAAAGTAATTTATTTTTATAATGGGGTTTAGCTGCTTTTCACGGCTGTGTTTAGGCCGCTTTACACCCACTTGACACACTAACAGAGAGATATCAATACATAGGTTTTAAGATTATTACTAGTCAGATATATTCTTGTGCGGTGAATCGGGCGTGTTGAGTCCAGTTCTCTGAGCAAGGAGTAGGTCTTGTCTATTCCATATTGGGTTTATGGAACGGTATCTGAGCTAATTTGAAACTCTTGTTTTATGTATCACCCCACCTCACCTTTCCCGTTAAGCAGCCATAGTGTGTTTTCTGCATGTGTGACTCTGTTCTGTTTTGTAATTCAGTTCAAGTGTAACGGTTTTTACATTCCCTCTATAAGTGACACCTTATGAGAAGTGTCCTTTTCTGTGTGACTTATTTCACTTAGAATCGTCTTACCTAAATCCACTCATCATGCTGCTACTAGCCTTATGACATTGATTTCATGGCTGAGTGATAGTCCATTGTACATAAGGACCACAACTTTTTTATCCATTTTTCGCTTTCCTGGGATATTTAAGGTGGAATGAAGTGGAGGTCCTTGTCAACAGAGCAGCCCTAAACTTTCGGGTGCTTGTGTCTTGCTGATTTTCAATTTTCCCACTTTATCCCCCCATGTGTGGAAGTGCCCTATGCTCTCTAAGCTGTGTTTTTTAGATGTTTCAGGACACACCGTACACTTCTCCAGAGTGGCTGTTGGCAATTTACATCCCGCCCATCAGTGTAGCAAGGCTCCCATTTCTCCATGGCCTGTCCTGCATTTCTGGTTTTGACACCTTTTTCAGCATGTCCCTTTTGACCGATGGGAAGCGAGACTTCTTTGTAGCGCTGATTTGCCTTTCCAGGTTGCTTGGTTGGCCAAAAAGGGCGTATGCGTTTTTTCCTGAATATATTCAGGAAAAAACGCATACGCCCTTTTTGGCCAAGGGCATCATTGTCAACGTTTTGCCGCTTTTCATGTGCTTTAAAGGCGATTCGAATCTACCTCCTGAAATCTATTTCCTGCAATTCTGCCTTGATTTCAAATCCTCTTCTTTGCCTTCCCTCAATATATTTGTGGACGAGAGTTATCATTTATAACTCTGCAGGTTTGTGAATTGCAGTGCCCTGAAGCTGCATTTTACAAGTCGCTTTTTTGGGAGCCGGCCGCAAAAGCGCAGGATGGCTTCAGGCCCTGTTCTGGTTCCGGGGGGCAGGCTGAGCCTGTGGTTAATTCTTCTTCCTGATGGGAAAATAGAGTGACCTGTGCCTGTCCCAACACCAAGAGCTAGTCTCTCATTGGTTTCCCGTCTTCCCGTTCATCCTCAGGACAAATTGCAACCTGTACGGAACAGGAGGTTAAAGGTGCTGATGCTCCAAGTAGGGAGATTGCTAGTAAAGTGGCTGGAATGGCGAACACGAGCACAAGGAGGTGAGAAATGAGGTGTGTTTTAGAAACCTTTCCCCATCACACGGTGTACCATCTTCTGGGTTTCTCATGCATGTTTTCGATGTAGGAAGATGCCCTTGAACCTGGAGATTTGGGACCCATGCGATGGGTAGCACGCAGTATTACTTTAAAGGGTCTGCGTTTGCTCACCCAACCTCAACAAACTTCTCAGCCCCAAGAGTGTCCACCCTTATGTCTCATCCAGCTGTGGGTCTAGATATGGTCAATCCAGGTTGCATCACAACCCCCGAACGAATTGTGTAAGAATTTCTCTCTCTTTCCCTGTCTTTGTTTCATGGGTTTTTAAAAGTAATTTATTTTTATAATGGGGTTTAGCTGCTTTTCACGGCTGTGTTTAGGCCGCTTTACACCCACTTGACACACTAACAGAGAGATATCAATACATAGGTTTTAAGATTATTACTAGTCAGATATATTCTTGTGCGGTGAATCGGGCGTGTTGAGTCCAGTTCTCTGAGCAAGGAGTAGGTCTTGTCTATTCCATATTGGGTTTATGGAACGGTATCTGAGCTAATTTGAAACTCTTGTTTTATGTATCACCCCACCTCACCTTTCCCGTTAAGCAGCCATAGTGTGTTTTCTGCATGTGTGACTCTGTTCTGTTTTGTAATTCAGTTCAAGTGTAACGGTTTTTACATTCCCTCTATAAGTGACACCTTATGAGAAGTGTCCTTTTCTGTGTGACTTATTTCACTTAGAATCGTCTTACCTAAATCCACTCATCATGCTGCTACTAGCCTTATGACATTGATTTCATGGCTGAGTGATAGTCCATTGTACATAAGGACCACAACTTTTTTATCCATTTTTCGCTTTCCTGGGATATTTAAGGTGGAATGAAGTGGAGGTCCTTGTCAACAGAGCAGCCCTAAACTTTCGGGTGCTTGTGTCTTGCTGATTTTCAATTTTCCCACTTTATCCCCCCATGTGTGGAAGTGCCCTATGCTCTCTAAGCTGTGTTTTTTAGATGTTTCAGGACACACCGTACACTTCTCCAGAGTGGCTGTTGGCAATTTACATCCCGCCCATCAGTGTAGCAAGGCTCCCATTTCTCCATGGCCTGTCCTGCATTTCTGGTTTTGACACCTTTTTCAGCATGTCCCTTTTGACCGATGGGAAGCGAGACTTCTTTGTAGCGCTGATTTGCCTTTCCAGGTTGCTTGGTTGGCCAAAAAGGGCGTATGCGTTTTTTCCTGAATATATTCAGGAAAAAACGCATACGCCCTTTTTGGCCAAGGGCATCATTGTCAACGTTTTGCCGCTTTTCATGTGCTTTAAAGGCGATTCGAATCTACCTCCTGAAATCTATTTCCTGCAATTCTGCCTTGATTTCAAATCCTCTTCTTTGCCTTCCCTCAATATATTTGTGGACGAGAGTTATCATTTATAACTCTGCAGGTTTGTGAATTGCAGTGCCCTGAAGCTCCATTTTACAAGTCGCTTTTTTGGGAGTCGGCCGCAAAAGCGCAGGATGGCTTCAGGCCCTGTTCTGGTTCCGGGGGGCAGGCTGAGCCTGTGGTTAATTCTTCTTCCTGATGGGAAAATTGAGTGACCTGTGCCTGTCCCAACACCAAGAGCTAGTCTCTCATTGGTTCCCCGTCTTCCCGTTCATCCTCAGGACAAATTGCAACCTGTACGGAACAGGAGGTTAAAGGTGCTGATGCTCCAAGTAGGGAGATTGCTAGTAAAGTGGCTGGAATGGCGAACCCGAGCACAAGGAGGTGAGAAATGCGGTGCGTTTTAGAAACCTTTCCCCATCACACGGTGTACCATCTTCTGGGTTTCTCATGCATGTTTTCGATGTAGGAAGATGCCCTTGAACCTGGAGATTTGGGACCCATGTGATGGGTAGCACGCAGTATTACTTTAAAGGGTCTGCGTTTGCTCACCCAACCTCACCAAACCTCTCAGCCCCAAGAGTGTCCACCCTTATGTCTCATCCAGCTGTGGGTCTAGATATGGTCAATGCAGGTTGCATCACAGCCCCTGAACGAATTGTGTAAGAATTTCTCTCTCTTTCCCTGTCTTTGTTTCATGTGTTTTTAAAAGTAATTTATTTTTATAATGGGGTTTAGCTGCTTTTCACGGCTTTGTTTAGGCCGCTTTACACCCACTTGACACACTAACAGAGAGATATCAATACATAGGTTTTAAGATTATTTGTAGTCAGATATATTCTTGTGCGGTGAATCGGGCGTGTTGAGTCCAGTTCTCTGAGCAAGGAGTAGGTCTTGTCTATTCCATATTGGGTTTATGGAACGGTATCTGAGCTAATTTGAAACTCTTGTTTTATGTATCACCCCACCTCACCTTTCCCGTTAAGCAGCCATAGTGTGTTTTCTGCATGTGTGACTCTGTTCTGTTTTGTAATTCAGTTCAAGTGTAACGGTTTTTACATTCCCTCTATAAGTGACACCTTATGAGAAGTGTCCTTTTCTGTGTGACTTATTTCACTTAGAATCGTCTTGCCTAAATCCACTCATCATGCTGCTACTAGCCTTATGACATTGATTTCATGGCTGAGTGATATTCCATTGTACATAAGGACCACAACTTTTTTATCCATTTTTCGCTTTCCTGGGATATTTAAGGTGGAATGAAGTGGAGGTCCTTGTCAACAGAGCAGCCCTAAACTTTCGGGTGCTTGTGTCTTGCTGATTTTCAATTTTCCCACTTTATCCCCCCATGCGTAGAAGTACCCTATGCTCTCTAAGCTGTGTTTTTTAGATGTTTCAGGACACACCGTACACTTCTCCAGAGTGGCTGTTGGCAATTTACATCCCGCCCATCAGTGTAGCAAGGCTCCCATTTCTCCATGGCCTGTCCTGCATTTCTGGTTTTGACACCTTTTTCAGCATGTCCCTTTTGACCGATGGGAAGCGAGACTTCTTTGTAGCGCTGATTTGCCTTTCCAGGTTGCTTGGTTGGCCAAAAAGGGCGTATGCGTTTTTTCCTGAATATATTCAGGAAAAAACGCATACGCCCTTTTTGGCCAAGGGCATCATTGTCAACGTTTTGCCGCTTTTCATGTGCTTTAAAGGCGATTCGAATCTACCTCCTGAAATCTATTTCCTGCAATTCTGCCTTGATTTCAAATCCTCTTCTTTGCCTTCCCTCAATATATTTGTGGACGAGAGTTATCATTTATAACTCTGCAGGTTTGTGAATTGCAGTGCCCTGAAGCTCCATTTTACAAGTCGCTTTTTTGGGAGTCGGCCGCAAAAGCGCAGGATGGCTTCAGGCCCTGTTCTGGTTCCGGGGGGCAGGCTGAGCCTGTGGTTAATTCTTCTTCCTGATGGGAAAATTGAGTGACCTGTGCCTGTCCCAACACCAAGAGCTAGTCTCTCATTGGTTCCCCGTCTTCCCGTTCATCCTCAGGACAAATTGCAACCTGTACGGAACAGGAGGTTAAAGGTGCTGATGCTCCAAGTAGGGAGATTGCTAGTAAAGTGGCTGGAATGGCGAACCCGAGCACAAGGAGATGAGAAATGCGGTGCGTTTTAGAAACCTTTCCCCATCACACGGTGTACCATCTTCTGGGTTTCTCATGCATGTTTTCGATGTAGGAAGATGCCCTTGAACCTGGAGATTTGGGACCCATGTGATGGGTAGCACGCAGTATTACTTTAAAGGGTCTGCGTTTGCTCACCCAACCTCACCAAACCTCTCAGCCCCAAGAGTGTCCACCCTTATGTCTCATCCAGCTGTGGGTCTAGATATGGTCAATGCAGGTTGCATCACAGCCCCTGAACGAATTGTGTAAGAATTTCTCTCTCTTTCCCTGTCTTTGTTTCATGTGTTTTTAAAAGTAATTTATTTTTATAATGGGGTTTAGCTGCTTTTCACGGCTTTGTTTAGGCCGCTTTACACCCACTTGACACACTAACAGAGAGATATCAATACATAGGTTTTAAGATTATTTGTAGTCAGATATATTCTTGTGCGGTGAATCGGGCGTGTTGAGTCCAGTTCTCTGAGCAAGGAGTAGGTCTTGTCTATTCCATATTGGGTTTATGGAACGGTATCTGAGCTAATTTGAAACTCTTGTTTTATGTATCACCCCACCTCACCTTTCCCGTTAAGCAGCCATAGTGTGTTTTCTGCATGTGTGACTCTGTTCTGTTTTGTAATTCAGTTCAAGTGTAACGGTTTTTACATTCCCTCTATAAGTGACACCTTATGAGAAGTGTCCTTTTCTGTGTGACTTATTTCACTTAGAATCGTCTTGCCTAAATCCACTCATCATGCTGCTACTAGCCTTATGACATTGATTTCATGGCTGAGTGATATTCCATTGTACATAAGGACCACAACTTTTTTATCCATTTTTCGCTTTCCTGGGATATTTAAGGTGGAATGAAGTGGAGGTCCTTGTCAACAGAGCAGCCCTAAACTTTCGGGTGCTTGTGTCTTGCTGATTTTCAATTTTCCCACTTTATCCCCCCATGCGTAGAAGTACCCTATGCTCTCTAAGCTGTGTTTTTTAGATGTTTCAGGACACACCGTACACTTCTCCAGAGTGGCTGTTGGCAATTTACATCCCGCCCATCAGTGTAGCAAGGCTCCCATTTCTCCATGGCCTGTCCTGCATTTCTGGTTTTGACACCTTTTTCAGCATGTCCCTTTTGACCGATGGGAAGCGAGACTTCTTTGTAGCGCTGATTTGCCTTTCCAGGTTGCTTGGTTGGCCAAAAAGGGCGTATGCGTTTTTTCCTGAATATATTCAGGAAAAAACGCATACGCCCTTTTTGGCCAAGGGCATCATTGTCAACGTTTTGCCGCTTTTCATGTGCTTTAAAGGCGATTCGAATCTACCTCCTGAAATCTATTTCCTGCAATTCTGCCTTGATTTCAAATCCTCTTCTTTGCCTTCCCTCAATATATTTGTGGACGAGAGTTATCATTTATAACTCTGCAGGTTTGTGAATTGCAGTGCCCTGAAGCTCCATTTTACAAGTCGCTTTTTTGGGAGTCGGCCGCAAAAGCGCAGGATGGCTTCAGGCCCTGTTCTGGTTCCGGGGGGCAGGCTGAGCCTGTGGTTAATTCTTCTTCCTGATGGGAAAATTGAGTGACCTGTGCCTGTCCCAACACCAAGAGCTAGTCTCTCATTGGTTCCCCGTCTTCCCGTTCATCCTCAGGACAAATTGCAACCTGTACGGAACAGGAGGTTAAAGGTGCTGATGCTCCAAGTAGGGAGATTGCTAGTAAAGTGGCTGGAATGGCGAACCCGAGCACAAGGAGATGAGAAATGCGGTGCGTTTTAGAAACCTTTCCCCATCACACGGTGTACCATCTTCTGGGTTTCTCATGCATGTTTTCGATGTAGGAAGATGCCCTTGAACCTGGAGATTTGGGACCCATGTGATGGGTAGCACGCAGTATTACTTTAAAGGGTCTGCGTTTGCTCACCCAACCTCACCAAACCTCTCAGCCCCAAGAGTGTCCACCCTTATGTCTCATCCAGCTGTGGGTCTAGATATGGTCAATGCAGGTTGCATCACAGCCCCTGAACGAATTGTGTAAGAATTTCTCTCTCTTTCCCTGTCTTTGTTTCATGTGTTTTTAAAAGTAATTTATTTTTATAATGGGGTTTAGCTGCTTTTCACGGCTTTGTTTAGGCCGCTTTACACCCACTTGACACACTAACAGAGAGATATCAATACATAGGTTTTAAGATTATTTGTAGTCAGATATATTCTTGTGCGGTGAATCGGGCGTGTTGAGTCCAGTTCTCTGAGCAAGGAGTAGGTCTTGTCTATTCCATATTGGGTTTATGGAACGGTATCTGAGCTAATTTGAAACTCTTGTTTTATGTATCACCCCACCTCACCTTTCCCGTTAAGCAGCCATAGTGTGTTTTCTGCATGTGTGACTCTGTTCTGTTTTGTAATTCAGTTCAAGTGTAACGGTTTTTACATTCCCTCTATAAGTGACACCTTATGAGAAGTGTCCTTTTCTGTGTGACTTATTTCACTTAGAATCGTCTTGCCTAAATCCACTCATCATGCTGCTACTAGCCTTATGACATTGATTTCATGGCTGAGTGATATTCCATTGTACATAAGGACCACAACTTTTTTATCCATTTTTCGCTTTCCTGGGATATTTAAGGTGGAATGAAGTGGAGGTCCTTGTCAACAGAGCAGCCCTAAACTTTCGGGTGCTTGTGTCTTGCTGATTTTCAATTTTCCCACTTTATCCCCCCATGCGTAGAAGTACCCTATGCTCTCTAAGCTGTGTTTTTTAGATGTTTCAGGACACACCGTACACTTCTCCAGAGTGGCTGTTGGCAATTTACATCCCGCCCATCAGTGTAGCAAGGCTCCCATTTCTCCATGGCCTGTCCTGCATTTCTGGTTTTGACACCTTTTTCAGCATGTCCCTTTTGACCGATGGGAAGCGAGACTTCTTTGTAGCGCTGATTTGCCTTTCCAGGTTGCTTGGTTGGCCAAAAAGGGCGTATGCGTTTTTTCCTGAATATATTCAGGAAAAAACGCATACGCCCTTTTTGGCCAAGGGCATCATTGTCAACGTTTTGCCGCTTTTCATGTGCTTTAAAGGCGATTCGAATCTACCTCCTGAAATCTATTTCCTGCAATTCTGCCTTGATTTCAAATCCTCTTCTTTGCCTTCCCTCAATATATTTGTGGACGAGAGTTATCATTTATAACTCTGCAGGTTTGTGAATTGCAGTGCCCTGAAGCTCCATTTTACAAGTCGCTTTTTTGGGAGTCGGCCGCAAAAGCGCAGGATGGCTTCAGGCCCTGTTCTGGTTCCGGGGGGCAGGCTGAGCCTGTGGTTAATTCTTCTTCCTGATGGGAAAATTGAGTGACCTGTGCCTGTCCCAACACCAAGAGCTAGTCTCTCATTGGTTCCCCGTCTTCCCGTTCATCCTCAGGACAAATTGCAACCTGTACGGAACAGGAGGTTAAAGGTGCTGATGCTCCAAGTAGGGAGATTGCTAGTAAAGTGGCTGGAATGGCGAACCCGAGCACAAGGAGATGAGAAATGCGGTGCGTTTTAGAAACCTTTCCCCATCACACGGTGTACCATCTTCTGGGTTTCTCATGCATGTTTTCGATGTAGGAAGATGCCCTTGAACCTGGAGATTTGGGACCCATGTGATGGGTAGCACGCAGTATTACTTTAAAGGGTCTGCGTTTGCTCACCCAACCTCACCAAACCTCTCAGCCCCAAGAGTGTCCACCCTTATGTCTCATCCAGCTGTGGGTCTAGATATGGTCAATGCAGGTTGCATCACAGCCCCTGAACGAATTGTGTAAGAATTTCTCTCTCTTTCCCTGTCTTTGTTTCATGTGTTTTTAAAAGTAATTTATTTTTATAATGGGGTTTAGCTGCTTTTCACGGCTTTGTTTAGGCCGCTTTACACCCACTTGACACACTAACAGAGAGATATCAATACATAGGTTTTAAGATTATTTGTAGTCAGATATATTCTTGTGCGGTGAATCGGGCGTGTTGAGTCCAGTTCTCTGAGCAAGGAGTAGGTCTTGTCTATTCCATATTGGGTTTATGGAACGGTATCTGAGCTAATTTGAAACTCTTGTTTTATGTATCACCCCACCTCACCTTTCCCGTTAAGCAGCCATAGTGTGTTTTCTGCATGTGTGACTCTGTTCTGTTTTGTAATTCAGTTCAAGTGTAACGGTTTTTACATTCCCTCTATAAGTGACACCTTATGAGAAGTGTCCTTTTCTGTGTGACTTATTTCACTTAGAATCGTCTTGCCTAAATCCACTCATCATGCTGCTACTAGCCTTATGACATTGATTTCATGGCTGAGTGATATTCCATTGTACATAAGGACCACAACTTTTTTATCCATTTTTCGCTTTCCTGGGATATTTAAGGTGGAATGAAGTGGAGGTCCTTGTCAACAGAGCAGCCCTAAACTTTCGGGTGCTTGTGTCTTGCTGATTTTCAATTTTCCCACTTTATCCCCCCATGCGTAGAAGTACCCTATGCTCTCTAAGCTGTGTTTTTTAGATGTTTCAGGACACACCGTACACTTCTCCAGAGTGGCTGTTGGCAATTTACATCCCGCCCATCAGTGTAGCAAGGCTCCCATTTCTCCATGGCCTGTCCTGCATTTCTGGTTTTGACACCTTTTTCAGCATGTCCCTTTTGACCGATGGGAAGCGAGACTTCTTTGTAGCGCTGATTTGCCTTTCCAGGTTGCTTGGTTGGCCAAAAAGGGCGTATGCGTTTTTTCCTGAATATATTCAGGAAAAAACGCATACGCCCTTTTTGGCCAAGGGCATCATTGTCAACGTTTTGCCGCTTTTCATGTGCTTTAAAGGCGATTCGAATCTACCTCCTGAAATCTATTTCCTGCAATTCTGCCTTGATTTCAAATCCTCTTCTTTGCCTTCCCTCAATATATTTGTGGACGAGAGTTATCATTTATAACTCTGCAGGTTTGTGAATTGCAGTGCCCTGAAGCTCCATTTTACAAGTCGCTTTTTTGGGAGTCGGCCGCAAAAGCGCAGGATGGCTTCAGGCCCTGTTCTGGTTCCGGGGGGCAGGCTGAGCCTGTGGTTAATTCTTCTTCCTGATGGGAAAATTGAGTGACCTGTGCCTGTCCCAACACCAAGAGCTAGTCTCTCATTGGTTCCCCGTCTTCCCGTTCATCCTCAGGACAAATTGCAACCTGTACGGAACAGGAGGTTAAAGGTGCTGATGCTCCAAGTAGGGAGATTGCTAGTAAAGTGGCTGGAATGGCGAACCCGAGCACAAGGAGATGAGAAATGCGGTGCGTTTTAGAAACCTTTCCCCATCACACGGTGTACCATCTTCTGGGTTTCTCATGCATGTTTTCGATGTAGGAAGATGCCCTTGAACCTGGAGATTTGGGACCCATGTGATGGGTAGCACGCAGTATTACTTTAAAGGGTCTGCGTTTGCTCACCCAACCTCACCAAACCTCTCAGCCCCAAGAGTGTCCACCCTTATGTCTCATCCAGCTGTGGGTCTAGATATGGTCAATGCAGGTTGCATCACAGCCCCTGAACGAATTGTGTAAGAATTTCTCTCTCTTTCCCTGTCTTTGTTTCATGTGTTTTTAAAAGTAATTTATTTTTATAATGGGGTTTAGCTGCTTTTCACGGCTTTGTTTAGGCCGCTTTACACCCACTTGACACACTAACAGAGAGATATCAATACATAGGTTTTAAGATTATTTGTAGTCAGATATATTCTTGTGCGGTGAATCGGGCGTGTTGAGTCCAGTTCTCTGAGCAAGGAGTAGGTCTTGTCTATTCCATATTGGGTTTATGGAACGGTATCTGAGCTAATTTGAAACTCTTGTTTTATGTATCACCCCACCTCACCTTTCCCGTTAAGCAGCCATAGTGTGTTTTCTGCATGTGTGACTCTGTTCTGTTTTGTAATTCAGTTCAAGTGTAACGGTTTTTACATTCCCTCTATAAGTGACACCTTATGAGAAGTGTCCTTTTCTGTGTGACTTATTTCACTTAGAATCGTCTTGCCTAAATCCACTCATCATGCTGCTACTAGCCTTATGACATTGATTTCATGGCTGAGTGATATTCCATTGTACATAAGGACCACAACTTTTTTATCCATTTTTCGCTTTCCTGGGATATTTAAGGTGGAATGAAGTGGAGGTCCTTGTCAACAGAGCAGCCCTAAACTTTCGGGTGCTTGTGTCTTGCTGATTTTCAATTTTCCCACTTTATCCCCCCATGCGTAGAAGTGCCCTATGCTCTCTAAGCTGTGTTTTTTAGATGTTTCAGGACACACCGTACACTTCTCCAGAGTGGCTGTTGGCAATTTACATCCCGCCCATCAGTGTAGCAAGGCTCCCATTTCTCCATGGCCTGTCCTGCATTTCTGGTTTTGACACCTTTTTCAGCATGTCCCTTTTGACCGATGGGAAGCGAGACTTCTTTGTAGCGCTGATTTGCCTTTCCAGGTTGCTTGGTTGGCCAAAAAGGGCGTATGCGTTTTTTCCTGAATATATTCAGGAAAAAACGCATACGCCCTTTTTGGCCAAGGGCATCATTGTCAACGTTTTGCCGCTTTTCATGTGCTTTAAAGGCGATTCGAATCTACCTCCTGAAATCTATTTCCTGCAATTCTGCCTTGATTTCAAATCCTCTTCTTTGCCTTCCCTCAATATATTTGTGGACGAGAGTTATCATTTATAACTCTGCAGGTTTGTGAATTGCAGTGCCCTGAAGCTCCATTTTACAAGTCGCTTTTTTGGGAGTCGGCCGCAAAAGCGCAGGATGGCTTCAGGCCCTGTTCTGGTTCCGGGGGGCAGGCTGAGCCTGTGGTTAATTCTTCTTCCTGATGGGAAAATTGAGTGACCTGTGCCTGTCCCAACACCAAGAGCTAGTCTCTCATTGGTTCCCCGTCTTCCCGTTCATCCTCAGGACAAATTGCAACCTGTACGGAACAGGAGGTTAAAGGTGCTGATGCTCCAAGTAGGGAGATTGCTAGTAAAGTGGCTGGAATGGCAAACACGAGCACAAGGAGATGAGAAATGCGGTGCGTTTTAGAAACCTTTCCCCATCACACGGTGTACCATCTTCTGGGTTTCTCATGCATGTTTTCGATGTAGGAAGATGCCCTTGAACCTGGAGATTTGGGACCCATGTGATGGGTAGCACGCAGTATTACTTTAAAGGGTCTGCGTTTGCTCACCCAACCTCACCAAACCTCTCAGCCCCAAGAGTGTCCACCCTTATGTCTCATCCAGCTGTGGGTCTAGATATGGTCAATGCAGGTTGCATCACAGCCCCTGAACGAATTGTGTAAGAATTTCTCTCTCTTTCCCTGTCTTTGTTTCATGTGTTTTTAAAAGTAATTTATTTTTATAATGGGGTTTAGCTGCTTTTCACGGCTTTGTTTAGGCCGCTTTACACCCACTTGACACACTAACAGAGAGATATCAATACATAGGTTTTAAGATTATTTGTAGTCAGATATATTCTTGTGCGGTGAATCGGGCGTGTTGAGTCCAGTTCTCTGAGCAAGGAGTAGGTCTTGTCTATTCCATATTGGGTTTATGGAACGGTATCTGAGCTAATTTGAAACTCTTGTTTTATGTATCACCCCACCTCACCTTTCCCGTTAAGCAGCCATAGTGTGTTTTCTGCATGTGTGACTCTGTTCTGTTTTGTAATTCAGTTCAAGTGTAACGGTTTTTACATTCCCTCTATAAGTGACACCTTATGAGAAGTGTCCTTTTCTGTGTGACTTATTTCACTTAGAATCGTCTTGCCTAAATCCACTCATCATGCTGCTACTAGCCTTATGACATTGATTTCATGGCTGAGTGATATTCCATTGTACATAAGGACCACAACTTTTTTATCCATTTTTCGCTTTCCTGGGATATTTAAGGTGGAATGAAGTGGAGGTCCTTGTCAACAGAGCAGCCCTAAACTTTCGGGTGCTTGTGTCTTGCTGATTTTCAATTTTCCCACTTTATCCCCCCATGCGTAGAAGTGCCCTATGCTCTCTAAGCTGTGTTTTTTAGATGTTTCAGGACACACCGTACACTTCTCCAGAGTGGCTGTTGGCAATTTACATCCCGCCCATCAGTGTAGCAAGGCTCCCATTTCTCCATGGCCTGTCCTGCATTTCTGGTTTTGACACCTTTTTCAGCATGTCCCTTTTGACCGATGGGAAGCGAGACTTCTTTGTAGCGCTGATTTGCCTTTCCAGGTTGCTTGGTTGGCCAAAAAGGGCGTATGCGTTTTTTCCTGAATATATTCAGGAAAAAACGCATACGCCCTTTTTGGCCAAGGGCATCATTGTCAACGTTTTGCCGCTTTTCATGTGCTTTAAAGGCGATTCGAATCTACCTCCTGAAATCTATTTCCTGCAATTCTGCCTTGATTTCAAATCCTCTTCTTTGCCTTCCCTCAATATATTTGTGGACGAGAGTTATCATTTATAACTCTGCAGGTTTGTGAATTGCAGTGCCCTGAAGCTCCATTTTACAAGTCGCTTTTTTGGGAGTCGGCCGCAAAAGCGCAGGATGGCTTCAGGCCCTGTTCTGGTTCCGGGGGGCAGGCTGAGCCTGTGGTTAATTCTTCTTCCTGATGGGAAAATTGAGTGACCTGTGCCTGTCCCAACACCAAGAGCTAGTCTCTCATTGGTTCCCCGTCTTCCCGTTCATCCTCAGGACAAATTGCAACCTGTACGGAACAGGAGGTTAAAGGTGCTGATGCTCCAAGTAGGGAGATTGCTAGTAAAGTGGCTGGAATGGCGAACCCGAGCACAAGGAGATGAGAAATGCGGTGCGTTTTAGAAACCTTTCCCCATCACACGGTGTACCATCTTCTGGGTTTCTCATGCATGTTTTCGATGTAGGAAGATGCCCTTGAACCTGGAGATTTGGGACCCATGTGATGGGTAGCACGCAGTATTACTTTAAAGGGTCTGCGTTTGCTCACCCAACCTCACCAAACCTCTCAGCCCCAAGAGTGTCCACCCTTATGTCTCATCCAGCTGTGGGTCTAGATATGGTCAATGCAGGTTGCATCACAGCCCCTGAACGAATTGTGTAAGAATTTCTCTCTCTTTCCCTGTCTTTGTTTCATGTGTTTTTAAAAGTAATTTATTTTTATAATGGGGTTTAGCTGCTTTTCACGGCTTTGTTTAGGCCGCTTTACACCCACTTGACACACTAACAGAGAGATATCAATACATAAGTTTTAAGATTATTTGTAGTCAGATATATTCTTGTGCGGTGAATCGGGCGTGTTGAGTCCAGTTCTCTGAGCAAGGAGTAGGTCTTGTCTATTCCATATTGGGTTTATGGAACGGTATCTGAGCTAATTTGAAACTCTTGTTTTATGTATCACCCCACCTCACCTTTCCCGTTAAGCAGCCATAGTGTGTTTTCTGCATGTGTGACTCTGTTCTGTTTTGTAATTCAGTTCAAGTGTAACGGTTTTTACATTCCCTCTATAAGTGACACCTTATGAGAAGTGTCCTTTTCTGTGTGACTTATTTCACTTAGAATCGTCTTGCCTAAATCCACTCATCATGCTGCTACTAGCCTTATGACATTGATTTCATGGCTGAGTGATATTCCATTGTACATAAGGACCACAACTTTTTTATCCATTTTTCGCTTTCCTGGGATATTTAAGGTGGAATGAAGTGGAGGTCCTTGTCAACAGAGCAGCCCTAAACTTTCGGGTGCTTGTGTCTTGCTGATTTTCAATTTTCCCACTTTATCCCCCCATGCGTAGAAGTGCCCTATGCTCTCTAAGCTGTGTTTTTTAGATGTTTCAGGACACACCGTACACTTCTCCAGAGTGGCTGTTGGCAATTTACATCCCGCCCATCAGTGTAGCAAGGCTCCCATTTCTCCATGGCCTGTCCTGCATTTCTGGTTTTGACACCTTTTTCAGCATGTCCCTTTTGACCGATGGGAAGCGAGACTTCTTTGTAGCGCTGATTTGCCTTTCCAGGTTGCTTGGTTGGCCAAAAAGGGCGTATGCGTTTTTTCCTGAATATATTCAGGAAAAAACGCATACGCCCTTTTTGGCCAAGGGCATCATTGTCAACGTTTTGCCGCTTTTCATGTGCTTTAAAGGCGATTCGAATCTACCTCCTGAAATCTATTTCCTGCAATTCTGCCTTGATTTCAAATCCTCTTCTTTGCCTTCCCTCAATATATTTGTGGACGAGAGTTATCATTTATAACTCTGCAGGTTTGTGAATTGCAGTGCCCTGAAGCTCCATTTTACAAGTCGCTTTTTTGGGAGTCGGCCGCAAAAGCGCAGGATGGCTTCAGGCCCTGTTCTGGTTCCGGGGGGCAGGCTGAGCCTGTGGTTAATTCTTCTTCCTGATGGGAAAATTGAGTGACCTGTGCCTGTCCCAACACCAAGAGCTAGTCTCTCATTGGTTCCCCGTCTTCCCGTTCATCCTCAGGACAAATTGCAACCTGTACGGAACAGGAGGTTAAAGGTGCTGATGCTCCAAGTAGGGAGATTGCTAGTAAAGTGGCTGGAATGGCAAACCCGAGCACAAGGAGATGAGAAATGCGGTGCGTTTTAGAAACCTTTCCCCATCACACGGTGTACCATCTTCTGGGTTTCTCATGCATGTTTTCGATGTAGGAAGATGCCCTTGAACCTGGAGATTTGGGACCCATGTGATCGGTAGCACGCAGTATTACTTTAAAGGGTCTGCGTTTGCTCACCCAACCTCACCAAACCTCTCAGCCCCAAGAGTGTCCACCCTTATGTCTCATCCAGCTGTGGGTCTAGATATGGTCAATGCAGGTTGCATCACAGCCCCTGAACGAATTGTGTAAGAATTTCTCTCTCTTTCCCTGTCTTTGTTTCATGTGTTTTTAAAAGTAATTTATTTTTATAATGGGGTTTAGCTGCTTTTCACGGCTTTGTTTAGGCCGCTTTACACCCACTTGACACACTAACAGAGAGATATCAATACATAGGTTTTAAGATTATTTGTAGTCAGATATATTCTTGTGCGGTGAATCGGGCGTGTTGAGTCCAGTTCTCTGAGCAAGGAGTAGGTCTTGACTATTCCATATTGGGTTTATGGAACGGTATCTGAGCTAATTTGAAACTCTTGTTTTATGTATCACCCCACCTCACCTTTCCCGTTAAGCAGCCATAGTGTGTTTTCTGCATGTGTGACTCTGTTCTGTTTTGTAATTCAGTTCAAGTGTAACGGTTTTTACATTCCCTCTATAAGTGACACCTTATGAGAAGTGTCCTTTTCTGTGTGACTTATTTCACTTAGAATCGTCTTGCCTAAATCCACTCATCATGCTGCTACTAGCCTTATGACATTGATTTCATGGCTGAGTGATATTCCATTGTACATAAGGACCACAACTTTTTTATCCATTTTTCGCTTTCCTGGGATATTTAAGGTGGAATGAAGTGGAGGTCCTTGTCAACAGAGCAGCCCTAAACTTTCGGGTGCTTGTGTCTTGCTGATTTTCAATTTTCCCACTTTATCCCCCCATGCGTAGAAGTGCCCTATGCTCTCTAAGCTGTGTTTTTTAGATGTTTCAGGACACACCGTACACTTCTCCAGAGTGGCTGTTGGCAATTTACATCCCGCCCATCAGTGTAGCAAAGCTCCCATTTCTCCATGGCCTGTCCTGCATTTCTGGTTTTGACACCTTTTTCAGCATGTCCCTTTTGACCGATGGGAAGCGAGACTTCTTTGTAGCGCTGATTTGCCTTTCCAGGTTGCTTGGTTGGCCAAAAAGGGCGTATGCGCTTTTTCCTGAATATATTCAGGAAAAAACGCATAAGCCCTTTTTGGCCAAGGGCATCATTGTCAACGTTTTGCCGCTTTTCATGTGCTTTAAAGGCGATTCGAATCTACCTCCTGAAATCTATTTCCTGCAATTCTGCCTTGATTTCAAATCCTCTTCTTTGCCTTCCCTCAATATATTTGTGGACGAGAGTTATCATTTATAACTCTGCAGGTTTGTGAATTGCAGTGCCCTGAAGCTCCATTTTACAAGTCGCTTTTTTGGGAGCTGGCCGCAAAAGCGCAGGATGGCTTCAGGCCCTGTTCTGCTTCCGGGGGGCAGGCTGAGCCTGTGGTTAATTCTTCTTCCTGATGGGAAAATAGAGTGACCTGTGCCTGTCCCAACACCAAGAGCTAGTCTCTCATTGGTTCCCCGTCTTCCCGTTCATCCTCAGGACAAATTGCAACCTGTACGGAACAGGAGGTTAAAGGTGCTGATGCTCCAAGTAGGGAGATTGCTAGTAAAGTGGCTGGAATGGCGAACCCGAGCACAAGGAGGTGAGAAATGAGGTGCGTTTTAGAAACCTTTCCCCATCACACGGTGTACCATCTTCTGGGTTTCTCATGCATGTTTTCGATGTAGGAAGATGCCCTTGAACCTGGAGATTTGGGACCCATGCGATGGGTAGCACGCAGTATTACTTTAAAGGGTCTGCGTTTGCTCACCCAACCTCACCAAACCTCTCAGCCCCAAGAGTGTCCACCCTTATGTCTCATCCAGCTGTGGGTCTAGATATGGTCAATCCAGGTTGCATCACAGCCCCTGAACGAATTGTGTAAGAATTTCTCTCTCTTTCCCTGTCTTTGTTTCATGTGTTTTTAAAAGTAATTTATTTTTATAATGGGGTTTAGCTGCTTTTCACGGCTGTGTTTAGGCCGCTTTACACCCACTTGACACACTAACAGAGAGATATCAATACATAGGTTTTAAGATTATTAGTAGTCAGATATATTCTTGTGCGGTGAATCGGGCGTGTTGAGTCCAGTTCTCTGAGCAAGGAGTAGGTCTTGTCTATTACATATTGGGTTTATGGAACGGTATCTGAGCTAATTTGAAACTCTTGTTTTATGTATCACCCCACCTCACCTTTCCCGTTAAGCAGCCATAGTGTGTTTTCTGCATGTGTGACTCTGTTCTGTTTTGTAATTCAGTTCAAGTGTAACGGTTTTTACATTCCCTCTATAAGTGACACCTTATGAGAAGTGTCCTTTTCTGTGTGACTTATTTCACTTAGAATCGTCTTACCTAAATCCATTCATCATGCTGCTACTAGCCTTATGACATTGATTTCATGGCTGAGTGATAGTCCATTGTACATAAGGACCACAACTTTTTTATCCATTTTTCGCTTTCCTGGGATATTTAAGGTGGAATGAAGTGGAGGTCCTTGTCAACAGAGCAGCCCTAAACTTTCGGGTGCTTGTGTCTTGCTGATTTTCAATGTTCCCACTTTATCCCCCCATGCGTAGAAGTGCCCTATGCTCTCTAAGCTGTGTTTTTTAGATGTTTCAGGACACACCGTACACTTCTCCAGAGTGGCTGTTGGCAATTTACATCCCACCCATCAGTGTAGCAAGGCTCCCATTTCTCCATGGCCTGTCCTGCATTTCTGGTTTTGACACTTTTTTCAGCATGTCCCTTTTGACCGATGGGAAGCGAGACTTCTTTGTAGCGCTGATTTGCCTTTCCAGGTTGCTTGGTTGGCCAAAAAGGGCGTATGCGTTTTTTCCTGAATATATTCAGGAAAAAACGCATACGCCCTTTTTGGCCAAGGGCATCATTGTCAACGTTTTGCCGCTTTTCATGTTCTTTAAAGGCGATTCGAATCTACCTCTTGAAATCTGTTTCCTGCAATTCTGACTTGATTTCAAATCCTCTTCTTTGCCTTCCCTCAATATATTTGTGGACGAGAGTTATCATTTAGAACTCTGCAGGTTTGTGAATTGCAGTGCCCTGAAGCTGCATTTTACAAGTCGCTTTTTTGGGAGCCGGCCGCAAAAGCGCAGGATGGCTTCAGGCCCTGTTCTGGTTCCGGGGGGCAGGCTGAGCCTGTGGTTAATTCTTCTTCCTGATGGGAAAATAGAGTGACCTGTGCCTGTCCCAACACCAAGAGCTAGTCTCTCATTGGTTTCCCGTCTTCCCGTTCATCCTCAGGACAAATTGCAACCTGTACGGAACAGGAGGTTAAAGGTGCTGATGCTCCAAGTAGGGAGATTGCTAGTAAAGTGGCTGGAATGGCGAACACGAGCACAAGGAGGTGAGAAATGAGGTGCGTTTTAGAAACCTTTCCCCATCACACGGTGTACCATCTTCTGGGTTTCTCATGCATGTTTTCGATGTAGGAAGATGCCCTTGAACCTGGAGATTTGGGACCCATGCGATGGGTAGCACGCAGTATTACTTTAAAGGGTCTGCGTTTGCTCACCCAACCTCACCAAACCTCTCAGCCCCAAGAGTGTCCACCCTTATGTCTCATCCAGCTGTGGGTCTAGATATGGTCAATCCAGGTTGCATCACAGCCCCCGAACGAATTGTGTAAGAATTTCTCTCTCTTTCCCTGTCTTTGTTTCATGGGTTTTTAAAAGTAATTTATTTTTATAATGGGGTTTAGCTGCTTTTCACGGCTGTGTTTAGGCCGCTTTACACCCACTTGACACACTAACAGAGAGATATCAATACATAGGTTTTAGGATTATTACTAGTCAGATATATTCTTGTGCGGTGAATCGGGCGTGTTGAGTCCAGTTCTCTGAGCAAGGAGTAGGTCTTGTCTATTCCATATTGGGTTTATGGAACGGTATCTGAGCTAATTTGAAACTCTTGTTTTATGTATCACCCCACCTCACCTTTCCCGTTAAGCAGCCATAGTGTGTTTTCTGCATGTGTGACTCTGTTCTGTTTTGTAATTCAGTTCAAGTGTAACGGTTTTTACATTCCCTCTATAAGTGACACCTTATGAGAAGTGTCCTTTTCTGTGTGACTTATTTCACTTAGAATCGTCTTACCTAAATCCACTCATCATGCTGCTACTAGCCTTATGACATTGATTTCATGGCTGAGTGATATTCCATTGTACATAAGGACCACAACTTTTTTATCCATTTTTCGCTTTCCTGGGATATTTAAGGTGGAATGAAGTGGAGGTCCTTGTCAACAGAGCAGCCCTAAACTTTCGGGTGCTTGTGTCTTGCTGATTTTCAATTTTCCCACTTTATCCCCCCATGCGTAGAAGTGCCCTATGCTCTCTAAGCTGTGTTTTTTAGATGTTTCAGGACACACCGTACACTTCTCCAGAGTGGCTGTTGGCAATTTACATCCCGCCCATCAGTGTAGCAAGGCTCCCATTTCTCCATGGCCTGTCCTGCATTTCTGGTTTTGACACCTTTTTCAGCATGTCCCTTTTGACCGATGGGAAGCGAGACTTCTTTGTAGCGCTGATTTGCCTTTCCAGGTTGCTTGGTTGGCCAAAAAGGGCGTATGCGTTTTTTCCTGAATATATTCAGGAAAAAACGCATACGCCCTTTTTGGCCAAGGGCATCATTGTCAAAGTTTTGCCGCTTTTCATGTGCTTTAAAGGCGATTCGAATCTACCTCCTGAAATCTATTTCCTGGAATTCTGCCTTGATTTCAAATCCTCTTCTTTGCCTTCCCTCAATATATTTGTGGACGAGAGTTATCATTTATAATTCTGCAGGTTTGTGAATTGCAGTGCCCTGAAGCTCCATTTTACAAGTCGCTTTTTTGGGAGTCGGCCGCAAAAGCGCAGGATGGCTTCAGGCCCTGTTCTGGTTCCGGGGGGCAGGCTGAGCCTGTGGTTAATTCTTCTTCCTGATGGGAAAATTGAGTGACCTGTGCCTGTCCCAACACCAAGAGCTAGTCTCTCATTGGTTCCCCGTCTTCCCGTTCATCCTCAGGACAAATTGCAACCTGTACGGAACAGGAGGTTAAAGGTGCTGATGCTCCAAGTAGGGAGATTGCTAGTAAAGTGGCTGGAATGGCGAACCCGAGCACAAGGAGATGAGAAATGCGGTGCGTTTTAGAAACCTTTCCCCATCACACGGTGTACCATCTTCTGGGTTTCTCATGCATGTTTTCGATGTAGGAAGATGCCCTTGAACCTGGAGATTTGGGACCCATGCGATGGGTAGCACGCAGTATTACTTTAAAGGGTCTGCGTTTGCTCACCCAACCTCACCAAACCTCTCAGCCCCAAGAGTGTCCACCCTTATGTCTCATCCAGCTGTGGGTCTAGATATGGTCAATGCAGGTTGCATCACAGCCCCTGAACGAATTGTGTAAGAATTTCTCTCTCTTTCCCTGTCTTTGTTTCATGGGTTTTTAAAAGTAATTTATTTTTATAATGGGGTTTAGCTGCTTTTCACGGCTGTGTTTATGCCGCCTTACACACACTTGACACACTAACAGAGAGATATCAATACATAGGTTTTAAGATTATTACTAGTCAGATATATTCTTGTGCGGTGAATCGGGCGTGTTGAGTCCAGTTCTCTGAGCAAGGAGTAGGTCTTGTCTATTCCATATTGGGTTTATGGAACGGTATCTGAGCTAATTTGAAACTCTTGTTTTATGTATCAGCCCACCTCACCTTTCCCGTTAAGCAGCCATAGTGTGTTTTCTGCATGTGTGACTCTGTTCTGTTTTGTAATTCAGTTCAAGTGTAACGGTTTTTACATTCCCTCTATAAGTGACACCTTATGAGAAGTGTCCTTTTCTGTGTGACTTATTTCACTTAGAATCGTCTTACCTAAATCCACTCATCATGCTGCTACTAGCCTTATGACATTGATTTCATGGCTGAGTGATATTCCATTGTACATAAGGACCACAACTTTTTTATCCATTTTTCGCTTTCCTGGGATATTTAAGGTGGAAGGAAGTGGAGGTCCTTGTCAACAGAGCAGCCCTAAACTTTCGGGTGCTTGTGTCTTGCTGATTTTCAATTTTCCCACTTTATCCCCCCATGCGTAGAAGTGCCCTATGCTCTCTAAGCTGTGTTTTTTAGATGTTTCAGGACACACCGTACACTTCTCCAGAGTGGCTGTTGGCAATTTACATCCCGCCCATCAGTGTAGCAAGGCTCCCATTTCTCCATGGCCTGTACTGCATTTCTGGTTTTGACACCTTTTTCAGCATGTCCCTTTTGACCGATGGGAAGCGAGACTTCTTTGTAGCGCTGATTTGCCTTTCCAGGTTGCTTGGTTGGCCAAAAAGGGCGTATGCGTTTTTTCCTGAATATATTCAGGAAAAAACGCATACGCCCTTTTTGGCCAAGGGCATCATTGTCAACGTTTTGCCGCTTTTCATGTGCTTTAAAGGCGATTCGAATCTACCTCCTGAAATCTGTTTCCTGCAATTCTGCCTTGATTTCAAATCCTCTTCTTTGCCTTCCCTCAATATATTTGTGGACGAGAGTTATCATTTATAATTCTGCAGGTTTGTGAATTGCAGTGCCCTGAAGCTCCATTTTACAAGTCGCTTTTTTGGGAGTCGGCCGCAAAAGCGCAGGATGGCTTCAGGCCCTGTTCTGGTTCCGGGGGGCAGGCTGAGCCTGTGGTTAATTCTTCTTCCTGATGGGAAAATTGAGTGACCTGTGCCTGTCCCAACACCAAGAGCTAGTCTCTCATTGGTTCCCCGTCTTCCCGTTCATCCTCAGGACAAATTGCAACCTGTACGGAACAGGAGGTTAAAGGTGCTGATGCTCCAAGTAGGGAGATTGCTAGTAAAGTGGCTGGAATGGTGAATCCGAGCACAAGGAGATGAGAAATGCGGTGCGTTTTAGAAACCTTTCCCCATCACACGGTGTACCATCTTCTGGGTTTCTCTTGCATGTTTTCGATGTAGGAAGATGCCCTTGAACCTGGAGATTTGGGACCCATGCGATGGGTAGCACGCAGTATTACTTTAAAGGGTCTGCGTTTGCTCACCCAACCTCACCAAACCTCTCAGCCCCAAGAGTGTCCACCCTTATGTCTCATCCAGCTGTGGGTCTAGATATGGTCAATGCAGGTTGCATCACAGCCCCTGAACGAATTGTGTAAGAATTTCTCTCTCTTTCCCTGTCTTTGTTTCATGGGTTTTTAAAAGTAATTTATTTTTATAATGGGGTTTAGCTGCTTTTCACGGCTGTGTTTATGCCGCCTTACACACACTTGACACACTAACAGAGAGATATCAATACATAGGTTTTAAGATTATTACTAGTCAGATATATTCTTGTGCGGTGAATCGGGCGTGTTGAGTCCAGTTCTCTGAGCAAGGAGTAGGTCTTGTCTATTCCATATTGGGTTTATGGAACGGTATCTGAGCTAATTTGAAACTCTTGTTTTATGTATCACCCCACCTCACCTTTCCCGTTAAGCAGCCATAGTGTGTTTTCTGCATGTGTGACTCTGTTCTGTTTTGTAATTCAGTTCAAGTGTAACGGTTTTTACATTCTCTCTATAAGTGACACCTTATGAGAAGTGTCCTTTTCTGTGTGACTTATTTCACTTAGAATCGTCTTACCTAAATCCACTCATCATGCTGCTACTAGCCTTATGACATTGATTTCATGGCTGAGTGATATTCCATTGTACATAAGGACCACAACTTTTTTATCCATTTTTCGCTTTCCTGGGATATTTAAGGTGGAATGAAGTGGAGGTCCTTGTCAACAGAGCAGCCCTAAACTTTGGGGTGCTTGTGTCTTGCTGATTTTCAATTTTCCCACTTTATCCTCCCATGTGTGGAAGTGCCCTATGCTCTCTAAGCTGTGTTTTTTAGATGTTTCAGGACACACCGTACACTTCTCCAGAGTGGCTGTTGGCAATTTACATCCCGCCCATCAGTGTAGTAAGGCTCCCATTTCTCCATGGCCTGTCCTGCATTTCTGGTTTTGACACTTTTTTCAGCATGTCCCTTTTGACCGATGGGAAGCGAGACTTCTTTGTAGCGCTGATTTGCCTTTCCAGGTTGCTTGGTTGGCCAAAAAGGGCGTATGCGTTTTTTCCTGAATATATTCAGGAAAAAACGCATACGCCCTTTTTGGCCAAGGGCACCATTGTCAACGTTTTGCCGCTTTTCATGTGCTTTAAAGGCGATTCGAATCTACCTCCTGAAATCTGTTTCCTGCAATTCTGCCTTGATTTCAAATCCTCTTCTTTGCCTTCCCTCAATATATTTGTGGACGAGAGTTATCATTTATAACTCTGCAGGTTTGTGAATTGCAGTGCCCTGAATCTCCATTTTACAAGTCGCTTTTTTGGGAGCTGGCCGCAAAAGCGCAGGATGGCTTCAGGCCCTGTTCTGCTTCCGGGGGGCAGGCTGAGCCTGTGGTTAATTCTTCTTCCTGATGGGAAAATAGAGTGAACTGTGCCTGTCCCAACACCAAGAGCTAGTCTCTCATTGGTTCCCCGTCTTCCCGTTCATCCTCAGGACAAATTGCAACCTGTACGGAACAGGAGGTTAAAGGTGCTGATGCTCCAAGTAGGGAGATTGCTAGTAAAGTGGCTGGAATGGCGAACCCGAGCACAAGGAGATGAGAAATGAGGTGCGTTTTAGAAACCTTTCCCCATCACACGGTGTACCATCTTCTGGGTTTCTCATGCATGTTTTCGATGTAGGAAGATGCCCTTGAACCTGGAGATTTGGGACCCATGCGATGGGTAGCACGCAGTATTACTTTAAAGGGTCTGTGTTTGCTCACCCAACCTCACCGAACCTCTCAGCCCCAAGAGTGTCCACCCTTATGTCTCATCCAGCTGTGGGTCTAGATATGGTCAATCCAGGTTGCATCACAGCCCCTGAACGAATTGTGTAAGAATTTCTCTCTCTTTCCCTGTCTTTGTTTCATGGGTTTTTAAAAGTAATTTATTTTTATAATGGGGTTTAGCTGCTTTTCACGGCTGTGTTTAGGCCGCTTTACACCCACTTGACACACTAACAGAGAGATATCAATACATAGGTTTTAAGATTATTACTAGTCAGATATATTCTTGTGCGGTGAATCGGGCGTGTTGAGTCCAGTTCTCTGAGCAAGGAGTAGGTCTTGTCTATTCCATATTGGGTTTATGGAACGGTATCTGAGCTAATTTGAAACTCTTGTTTTATGTATCACCCCACCTCACCTTTCCCGTTAAGCAGCCATAGTGTGTTTTCTGCATGTGTGACTCTGTTCTGTTTTGTAATTCAGTTCAAGTGTAACGGTTTTTACATTCCCTCTATAAGTGACACCTTATGAGAAGTGTCCTTTTCTGTGTGACTTATTTCACTTAGAATCGTCTTACCTAAATCCACTCATCATGCTGCTACTAGCCTTATGACATTGATTTCATGGCTGAGTGATATTCCATTGTACATAAGGACCACAACTTTTTTATCCATTTTTCGCTTTCCTGGGATATTTAAGGTGGAATGAAGTGGAGGTCCTTGTCAACAGAGCAGCCCTAAACTTTGGGGTGCTTGTGTCTTGCTGATTTTCAATTTTCCCACTTTATCCCCCCATGCGTGGAAGTGCCCTATGCTCTCTAAGCTGTGTTTTTTAGATGTTTCAGGACACACCGTACACTTCTCCAGATTGGCTGTTGGCAATTTACATCCCGCCCATCAGTGTACCAAGGCTCCCATTTCTCCATGGCCTGTCCTGCATTTCTGGTTTTGACAACTTTTTCAGCATGTCCCTTTTGACCGATGGGAAGCGAGACTTCTTTGTAGCGCTGATTTGCCTTTCCAGGTTGCTTGGTTGGCCAAAAAGGGCGTATGCGTTTTTTCCTGAATATATTCAGGAAAAAACGCATACGCCCTTTTTGGCCAAGGGCATCACTGTCAACGTTTTGCCGCTTTTCATGTGCTTTAAAGGCGATTCGAATCTACCTCCTGAAATCTGTTTCCTGCAATTCTGCCTTGATTTCAAATCCTTTTCTTTGCCTTCCCTCAATATATTTGTGGACGAGAGTTATCATTTATAACTCTGCAGGTTTGTGTATTGCAGTGCCCTGAAGCTCCATTTTACAAGTCGGTTTTTTGGGAGCCGGCCGCAAAAGCGCAGGATGGCTTCAGGCCCTGTTCTGGTTCCGGGGGGCAGGCTGAGCCTGTGGTTAATTCTTCTTCCTGATGGGAAAATAGAGTGACCTGTGCCTGTCCCAACACCAAGAGCTAGTCTCTCATTGGTTCCCCGTCTTCCCGTTCATCCTCAGGACAAATTGCAACCTGTACGGAACAGGAGGTTAAAGGTGCTGATGCTCCAAGTAGGGAGATTGCTAGTAAAGTGGCTGGAATGGCGAACCCGAGCACAAGGAGATGAGAAATGCGGTGCGTTTTAGAAACCTTTCCCCATCACACGGTGTACCATCTTCTGGGTTTCTCATGCATGTTTTCGATGTAGGAAGATGCCCTTGAACCTGGAGATTTGGGACCCATGCGATGGGTAGCACGCAGTATTACTTTAAAGGGTCTGCGTTTGCTCACCCAACCTCACCAAACCTCTCAGCCCCAAGAGTGTCCACCCTTATGTCTCATCCAGCTGTGGGTCTAGATATGGTCAATGCAGGTTGCATCACAGCCCCTGAACGAATTGTGTAAGAATTTCTCTCTCTTTCCCTGTCTTTGTTTCATGGGTTTTTAAAAGTAATTTATTTTTATAATGGGGTTTAGCTGCTTTTCACGGCTGTGTTTATGCCGCCTTACACACACTTGACACACTAACAGAGAGATATCAATACATAGGTTTTAAGATTATTACTAGTCAGATATATTCTTGTGCGGTGAATCGGGCGTGTTGAGTCCAGTTCTCTGAGCAAGGAGTAGGTCTTGTCTATTCCATATTGGGTTTATGGAACGGTATCTGAGCTAATTTGAAACTCTTGTTTTATGTATCACCCCACCTCACCTTTCCCGTTAAGCAGCCATAGTGTGTTTTCTGCATGTGTGACTCTGTTCTGTTTTGTAATTCAGTTCAAGTGTAAAGGTTTTACATTCCCTCTATAAGTGACACCTTATGAGAAGTGTCCTTTTCTGTGTGACTTATTTCACTTAGAATCGTCTTACCTAAATCCACTCATCATGCTGCTACTAGCCTTATGACATTGATTTCATGGCTGAGTGATATTCCATTGTACATAAGGACCACAACTTTTTTATCCATTTTTCGCTTTCCTGGGATATTTAAGGTGGAAGGAAGTGGAGGTCCTTGTCAACAGAGCAGCCCTAAACTTTCGGGTGCTTGTGTCTTGCTGATTTTCAATTTTCCCACTTTATCCCCCCATGCGTAGAAGTGCCCTATGCTCTCTAAGCTGTGTTTTTTAGATGTTTCAGGACACACCGTACACTTCTCCAGAGTGGCTGTTGGCAATTTACATCCCGCCCATCAGTGTAGCAAGGCTCCCATTTCTCCATGGCCTGTCCTGCATTTCTGGTTTTGACACTTTTTTCAGCATGTCCCTTTTGACCGATGGGAAGCGAGACTTCTTTGTAGCGCTGATTTGCCTTTCCAGGTTGCTTGGTTGGCCAAAAAGGGCGTATGCGTTTTTTCCTGAATATATTCAGGAAAAAACGCATACGCCCTTTTTGGCCAAGGGCATCATTGTCAACGTTTTGCCGCTTTTCATGTGCTTTAAAGGCGATTCGAATCTACCTCCTGAAATCTGTTTCCTGCAATTCTGCCTTGATTTCAAATCCTCTTCTTTGCCTTCCCTCAATATATTTGTGGACGAGAGTTATCATTTATAACTCTGCAGGTTTGTGAATTGCAGTGCCCTGAAGCTGCATTTTACAAGTCGCTTTTTTGGGAGCCGGCCGCAAAAGCGCAGGATGGCTTCAGGCCCTGTTCTGGTTCCGGGGGGCAGGCTGAGCCTGTGGTTAATTCTTCTTCCTGATGGGAAAATAGAGTGACCTGTGCCTGTCCCAACACCAAGAGCTAGTCTCTCATTGGTTTCCCGTCTTCCCGTTCATCCTCAGGACAAATTGCAACCTGTACGGAACAGGAGGTTAAAGGTGCTGATGCTCCAAGTAGGGAGATTGCTAGTAAAGTGGCTGGAATGGAGAAGACGAGCACAAGGAGGTGAGAAATGAGGTGCGTTTTAGAAACCTTTCCCCATCACACGGTGTACCATCTTCTGGGTTTCTCATGCATGTTTTCGATGTAGGAAGATGCCCTTGAACCTGGAGATTTGGGACCCATGCGATGGGTAGCACGCAGTATTACTTTAAAGGGTCTGCGTTTGCTCACCCAACCTCACCAAACCTCTCAGCCCCAAGAGTGTCCACCCTTATGTCTCATCCAGCTGTGGGTCTAGATATGGTCAATCCAGGTTGCATCACAGCCCCCGAACGAAATGTGTAAGAATTTCTCTCTCTTTCCCTGTCTTTGTTTCATGGGTTTTTAAAAGTAATTTATTTTTATAATGGGGTTTAGCTGCTTTTCACGGCTGTGTTTAGGCCGCTTTACACCCACTTGACACACTAACAGAGAGATATCAATACATAGGTTTTAAGATTATTACTAGTCAGATATATTCTTGTGCGGTGAATCGGGCGTGTTGAGTCCAGTTCTCTGAGCAAGGAGTAGGTCTTGTCTATTCCATATTGGGTTTATGGAACGGTATCTGAGCTAATTTGAAACTCTTGTTTTATGTATCAGCCCACCTCACCTTTCCCGTTAAGCAGCCATAGTGTGTTTTCTGCATGTGTGACTCTGTTCTGTTTTGTAATTCAGTTCAAGTGTAAAGGTTTTACATTCCCTCTATAAGTGACACCTTATGAGAAGTGTCCTTTTCTGTGTGACTTATTTCACTTAGAATCGTCTTACCTAAATCCACTCATCATGCTGCTACTAGCTTTATGACATTGATTTCATGGCTGAGTGATATTCCATTGTACATAAGGACCACAACTTTTTTATCCATTTTTCGCTTTCCTTGGATATTTAAGGTGGAAGGAAGTGGAGGTCCTTGTCAACAGAGCAGCCCTAAACTTTGGGGTGCTTGTGTCTTGCTGATTTTCAATTTTCCCACTTTATCCCCCCATGCGTGGAAGTGCCCTATGCTCTCTAAGCTGTGTTTTTTAGATGTTTCAGGACACACCGTACACTTCTCCAGAGTGGCTGTTGGCAATTTACATCCCGCCCATCAGTGTAGCAAGGCTCCCATTTCTCCATGGCCTGTCCTGCATTTCTGGTTTTGACAACTTTTTCAGCATGTCCCTTTTGACCGATGGGAAGCGAGACTTCTTTGTAGCGCTGATTTGCCTTTCCAGGTTGCTTGGTTGGCCAAAAAGGGCGTATGCGTTTTTTCCTGAATATATTCAGGAAAAAACGCATACGCCCTTTTTGGCCAAGGGCATCATTGTCAACGTTTTGCCGCGTTTCATGTGCTTTAAAGGTGATTCGAATCTACCTCCTGAAATCTGTTTCCTGCAATTCTGCCTTGATTTCAAATCCTCTTCTTTGCCTTCCCTCAATATATTTGTGGACGAGAGTTATCATTTATAACTCTGCAGGTTTGTGAATTGCAGTGCCCTGAAGCTCCATTTTACAAGTCGGTTTTTTGGGAGCCGGCCCCAAAAGCGCAGGATGGCTTCAGGCCCTGTTCTGGTTCCGGGGGGCAGGCTGAGCCTGTGGTTAATTCTTCTTCCTGATGGGAAAATAGAGTGACCTGTGCCTGTCCCAACACCAAGAGCTAGTCTCTCATTGATTCCCCGTCTTCCCGTTCATCCTCAGGACAAATTGCAACCTGTACGGAACAGGAGGTTAAAGGTGCTGATGCTCCAAGTAGGGAGATTGCTAGTAAAGTGGCTGGAATGACGAACCCGAGCACAAGGAGATGAGAAATGAGGTGCGTTTTAGAAACCTTTCCCCATCACACGGTGTACCATATTCTGGGTTTCTCATGCATGTTTTCGATGTAGGAAGATGCCCTTGAACCTGGAGATTTGGGACCCATGCGATGGGTAGCACGCAGTATTACTTTAAAGGGTCTGCGTTTGCTCACCCAACCTCACCAAACCTCTCAGCCCCAAGAGTGTCCACCCTTATGTTTCATCCAGCTGTGGGTCTAGATATGGTCAATCCAGGTTGCATCACAGCCCCCGAACGAATTGTGTAAGAATTTCTCTCTCTTTCCCTGTCTTTGTTTCATGGGTTTTTAAAAGTAATTTATTTTTATAATGGGGTTTAGCTGCTTTTCACGGCTGTGTTTAGGCCGCTTTACACCCACTTGACACACTAACAGAGAGATATCAATACATAGATTTTAAGATTATTACTAGTCAGATATATTCTTGTGCGGTGAATCGGGCGTGTTGAGTCCAGTTCTCTGAGCAAGGAGTAGGTCTTGTCTATTCCATATTGGGTTTATGGAACGGTATCTGAGCTAATTTGAAACTCTTGTTTTATGTATCAGCCCACCTCACCTTTCCCGTTAAGCAGCCATAGTGTGTTTTCTGCATGTGTGACTCTGTTCTGTTTTGTAATTCAGTTCAAGTGTAACGGTTTTTACATTCCCTCTATAAGTGACACCTTATGAGAAGTGTCCTTTTCTGTGTGACTTATTTCACTTAGAATCGTCTTACCTAAATCCACTCATCATGCTGCTACTAGCCTTATGACATTGATTTCATGGCTGAGTGATATTCCATTGTACATAAGGACCACAACTTTTTTATCCATTTTTCGCTTTCCTGGGATATTTAAGGTGGAAGGAAGTGGAGGTCCTTGTCAACAGAGCAGCCCTAAACTTTGGGGTGCTTGTGTCTTGCTGATTTTCAATTTTCCCACTTTATCCCCCCATGCGTAGAAGTGCCCTATGCTCTCTAAGCTGTGTTTTTTAGATGTTTCAGGACACACCGTACACTTCTCCAGAGTGGCTGTTGGCAATTTACATCCCGCCCATCAGTGTAGCAAGGCTCCCATTTCTCCATGGCCTGTCCTGCATTTCTGGTTTTGACACCTTTTTCAGCATGTCCCTTTTGACCGATGGGAAGCGAGACTTCTTTGTAGCGCTGATTTGCCTTTCCAGGTTGCTTGGTTGGCCAAAAAGGGCGTATGCGTTTTTTCCTGAATATATTCAGGAAAAAACGCATACGCCCTTTTTGGCCAAGGGCATCATTGTCAACGTTTTGCCGCTTTTCATGTGCTTTAAAGGCGATTCGAATCTATCTCCTGAAATCTATTTCCTGCAATTCTGCCTTGATTTCAAATCCTCTTCTTTGTCTTCCCTCAATATATTTGTGGACGAGAGTTATCATTTATAACTCTGCAGGTTTGTGAATTGCAGTGCCCTGAAGCTCCATTTTACAAGTCGCTTTTTTGGGAGGTGGCCGCAAAAGCGCAGGATGGCTTCAGGCCCTGTTCTGGTTCCGGGGGGCAGGCTGAGCCTGTGGTTAATTCTTCTTCCTGATGGGAAAATAGAGTGACCTGTGCCTGTCCCAACACCAAGAGCTAGTCTCTCATTGGTTCCCCGTCTTCCCGTTCATCCTCAGGACAAATTGCAACCTGTACGGAACAGGAGGTTAAAGGTGCTGAGGCTCCAAGTAGGGAGATTGCTAGTAAAGTGGCTGGAATGGCGAACCCGAGCACAAGGAGATGAGAAATGAGGTGCGTTTTAGAAACCTTTCCCCATCACACGGTGTACCATCTTCTGGGTTTCTCATGCATGTTTTCGATGTAGGAAGATGCCCTTGAACCTGGAGATTTGGGACCCATGCGATGGGTAGCACGCAGTATTACTTTAAAGGGTCTGCGTTTGCTCACCCAACCTCACCAAACCTCTCAGCCCCAAGAGTGTCCACCCTTATGTCTCATCCAGCTGTGGGTCTAGATATGGTCAATCCAGGTTGCATCACAGCCCCTGAACGAATTGTGTAAGAATTTCTCTCTCTTTCCCTGTCTTTGTTTCATGGGTTTTTAAAAGTAATTTATTTTTATAATGGGGTTTAGCTGCTTTTCACGGCTGTGTTTATGCCGCTTTACACCCACTTGACACACTAACAGAGAGATATCAATACATAGGTTTTAAGATTATTACTAGTCAGATATATTCTTGTGCGGTGAATCGGGCGTGTTGAGTCCAGTTCCCTGAGCAAGGAGTAGGTCTTGTCTATTACATATTGGGTTTATGGAACGGTATCTGAGCTAATTTGAAACTCTTGTTTTATGTATCACCCCACCTCACCTTTCCCGTTAAGCAGCCATAGTGTGTTTTCTGCATGTGTGACTCTGTTCTGTTTTGTAATTCAGTTCAAGTGTAACGGTTTTTACATTCCCTCTATAAGTGACACCTTATGAGAAGTGTCCTTTTCTGTGTGACTTATTTCACTTAGAATCGTCTTACCTAAATCCACTCATCATGCTGCTACTAGCCTTATGACATTGATTTCATGGCTGAGTGATATTCCATTGTACATAAGGACCACAACTTTTTTATCCATTTTTCGCTTTCCTGGGATATTTAAGGTGGAATGAAGTGGAGGTCCTTGTCAACAGAGCAGCCCTAAACTTTGGGGTGCTTGTGTCTTGCTGATTTTCAATTTTCCCACTTTATGCCCCCATGCGTGGAAGTGCCCTATGCTCTCTAAGCTGTGTTTTTTAGATGTTTCAGGACACACCGTACCCTTCTCCAGAGTGGCTGTTGGCAATTTACATCCCGCCCATCAGTGTAGCAAGGCTCCCATTTCTCCATGGCCTGTCCTGCATTTCTGGTTTTGACACTTTTTTCAGCATGGCCCTTTTGACCGATGGGAAGTGAGACTTCTTTGTAGCGCTGATTTGCCTTTCCAGGTTGCTTGGTTGGCCAAAAAGGGCGTATGCGTTTTTTCCTGAATATATTCAGGAAAAAACGCATACGCCCTTTTTGGCCAAGGGCATCATTGTCAACGTTTTGCCGCTTTTCATGTGCTTTAAAGGCGATTCGAATCTACCTCCTGAAATCTGTTTCCTGCAATTCTGCCTTGATTTCAAATCCTCTTCTTTGTCTTCCCTCAATATATTTGTGGACGAGAGTTATCATTTATAACTCTGCAGGTTTGTGAATTGCAGTGCCCTGAAGCTCCATTTTACAAGTCGCTTTTTTGGGAGGTGGCCGCAAAAGCGCAGGATGGCTTCAGGCCCTGTTCTGGTTCCGGGGGGCAGGCTGAGGCTGTGGTTAATTCTTCTTCCTGATGGGAAAATAGAGTGACCTGTGCCTGTCCCAACACCAAGAGCTAGTCTCTCATTGGTTCCCCGTCTTCCCGTTCATCCTCAGGACAAATTGCAACCTGTACGGAACAGGAGGTTAAAGGTGCTGAGGCTCCAAGTAGGGAGATTGCTAGTAAAGTGGCTGGAATGGCGAACCCGAGCACAAGGAGATGAGAAATGAGGTGCGTTTTAGAAACCTTTCCCCATCACACGGTGTACCATCTTCTGGGTTTCTCATGCATGTTTTCGATGTAGGAAGACGCCCTTGAACCTGGAGATTTGGGACCCATGCGATGGGTAGCACGCAGTATTACTTTAAAGGGTCTGCGTTTGCTCACCCAACCTCACCAAACCTCTCAGACCCAAGAGTGTCCACCCTTATGTCTCATCCAGCTGTGGGTCTAGATATGGTCAATCCAGGTTGCATCACAGCCTCTGAACGAATTGTGTAAGAATTTCTCTCTCTTTCCCTGTCTTTGTTTCATGGGTTTTTAAAAGTAATTTATTTTTATAATGGGGTTTAGCTGCTTTTCACGGCTGTGTTTATGCCGCTTTACACCCACTTGACACACTAACAGAGAGATATCAATACATAGGTTTTAAGATTCTTACTAGTCAGATATATTCTTGTGCGGTGAATAGGGGGTGTTGAGTCCAGTTCACTGAGCAAGGAGTAGGTCTTTCTATTACATATTGGGTTTATGGAACGGTATCTGAGCTAATTTGAAACACTTGTTTTATGCATCACCCCACCTCACCTTTCCCGTTAAGCAGCCATAGTGTGTTTTGTAAACGTGTGACTCTGTTCTGTTTTTAATTCAGTTCAAGTGTAGCGGTTTTTACATTCCCTCTATAAGTGATAGCTTATGATAAGTGTCTTTTTCTGTGTGACTTATTTCACTTAGAATCGTCGTACCTAAATCCACTCATCATGCTGCTACTAGCCTTATGACATTGATTTCATGGCTGAGTGATATTCCATTGTACATAAGGACCACAACTTTTTTATCCATTTTTCGCTTTCCTGGGATATTTAAGGTGGAATGAAGTGGAGGTCCTTGTCAACAGAGCAGCCCTAAACTTTGGGGTGCTTGTGTCTTGCTGATTTTCAATTTTCCCACTTTATCCCCCCATGCGTGGAAGTGCCCTATGCTCTCTAAGCTGTGTTTTTTAGATGTTTCAGGACATACCGTACACTTCTCCAGATTGGCTGTTGGCAATTTACATCCCGCCCATCAGTGTACCAAGGCTCCCATTTCTCCATGGCCTGTCCTGCATTTCTGGTTTTGACAACTTTTTCAGCATGTCCCTTTTGACCGATGGGAAGCGAGACTTCTTTGTAGCGCTGATTTGCCTTTCCAGGTTGCTTGGTTGGCCAAAAAGGGCGTATGCGTTTTTTCCTGAATATATTCAGGAAAAAACGCATACGCCCTTTTTGGCCAAGGGCATCACTGTCAACGTTTTGCCGCTTTTCATGTGCTTTAAAGGCGATTCGAATCTACCTCCTGAAATCTGTTTCCTGCAATTCTGCCTTGATTTCAAATCCTTTTCTTTGCCTTCCCTCAATATATTTGTGGACGAGAGTTATCATTTATAACTCTGCAGGTTTGTGTATTGCAGTGCCCTGAAGCTCCATTTTACAAGTCGGTTTTTTGGGAGCCGGCCGCAAAAGCGCAGGATGGCTTCAGGCCCTGTTCTGGTTCCGGGGGGCAGGCTGAGCCTGTGGTTAATTCTTCTTCCTGATGGGAAAATAGAGTGACCTGTGCCTGTCCCAACACCAAGAGCTAGTCTCTCATTGGTTCCCCGTCTTCCCGTTCATCCTCAGGACAAATTGCAACCTGTACGGAACAGGAGGTTAAAGGTGCTGATGCTCCAAGTAGGGAGATTGCTAGTAAAGTGGCTGGAATGGCGAACCCGAGCACAAGGAGATGAGAAATGCGGTGCGTTTTAGAAACCTTTCCCCATCACACGGTGTACCATCTTCTGGGTTTCTCATGCATGTTTTCGATGTAGGAAGATGCCCTTGAACCTGGAGATTTGGGACCCATGCGATGGGTAGCACGCAGTATTACTTTAAAGGGTCTGCGTTTGCTCACCCAACCTCACCAAACCTCTCAGCCCCAAGAGTGTCCACCCTTATGTCTCATCCAGCTGTGGGTCTAGATATGGTCAATGCAGGTTGCATCACAGCCCCTGAACGAATTGTGTAAGAATTTCTCTCTCTTTCCCTGTCTTTGTTTCATGGGTTTTTAAAAGTAATTTATTTTTATAATGGGGTTTAGCTGCTTTTCACGGCTGTGTTTATGCCGCCTTACACACACTTGACACACTAACAGAGAGATATCAATACATAGGTTTTAAGATTATTACTAGTCAGATATATTCTTGTGCGGTGAATCGGGCGTGTTGAGTCCAGTTCTCTGAGCAAGGAGTAGGTCTTGTCTATTCCATATTGGGTTTATGGAACGGTATCTGAGCTAATTTGAAACTCTTGTTTTATGTATCACCCCACCTCACCTTTCCCGTTAAGCAGCCATAGTGTGTTTTCTGCATGTGTGACTCTGTTCTGTTTTGTAATTCAGTTCAAGTGTAAAGGTTTTACATTCCCTCTATAAGTGACACCTTATGAGAAGTGTCCTTTTCTGTGTGACTTATTTCACTTAGAATCGTCTTACCTAAATCCACTCATCATGCTGCTACTAGCCTTATGACATTGATTTCATGGCTGAGTGATATTCCATTGTACATAAGGACCACAACTTTTTTATCCATTTTTCGCTTTCCTGGGATATTTAAGGTGGAAGGAAGTGGAGGTCCTTGTCAACAGAGCAGCCCTAAACTTTCGGGTGCTTGTGTCTTGCTGATTTTCAATTTTCCCACTTTATCCCCCCATGCGTAGAAGTGCCCTATGCTCTCTAAGCTGTGTTTTTTAGATGTTTCAGGACACACCGTACACTTCTCCAGAGTGGCTGTTGGCAATTTACATCCCGCCCATCAGTGTAGCAAGGCTCCCATTTCTCCATGGCCTGTCCTGCATTTCTGGTTTTGACACTTTTTTCAGCATGTCCCTTTTGACCGATGGGAAGCGAGACTTCTTTGTAGCGCTGATTTGCCTTTCCAGGTTGCTTGGTTGGCCAAAAAGGGCGTATGCGTTTTTTCCTGAATATATTCAGGAAAAAACGCATACGCCCTTTTTGGCCAAGGGCATCATTGTCAACGTTTTGCCGCTTTTCATGTGCTTTAAAGGCGATTCGAATCTACCTCCTGAAATCTGTTTCCTGCAATTCTGCCTTGATTTCAAATCCTCTTCTTTGCCTTCCCTCAATATATTTGTGGACGAGAGTTATCATTTATAACTCTGCAGGTTTGTGAATTGCAGTGCCCTGAAGCTGCATTTTACAAGTCGCTTTTTTGGGAGCCGGCCGCAAAAGCGCAGGATGGCTTCAGGCCCTGTTCTGGTTCCGGGGGGCAGGCTGAGCCTGTGGTTAATTCTTCTTCCTGATGGGAAAATAGAGTGACCTGTGCCTGTCCCAACACCAAGAGCTAGTCTCTCATTGGTTTCCCGTCTTCCCGTTCATCCTCAGGACAAATTGCAACCTGTACGGAACAGGAGGTTAAAGGTGCTGATGCTCCAAGTAGGGAGATTGCTAGTAAAGTGGCTGGAATGGAGAAGACGAGCACAAGGAGGTGAGAAATGAGGTGCGTTTTAGAAACCTTTCCCCATCACACGGTGTACCATCTTCTGGGTTTCTCATGCATGTTTTCGATGTAGGAAGATGCCCTTGAACCTGGAGATTTGGGACCCATGCGATGGGTAGCACGCAGTATTACTTTAAAGGGTCTGCGTTTGCTCACCCAACCTCACCAAACCTCTCAGCCCCAAGAGTGTCCACCCTTATGTCTCATCCAGCTGTGGGTCTAGATATGGTCAATCCAGGTTGCATCACAGCCCCCGAACGAAATGTGTAAGAATTTCTCTCTCTTTCCCTGTCTTTGTTTCATGGGTTTTTAAAAGTAATTTATTTTTATAATGGGGTTTAGCTGCTTTTCACGGCTGTGTTTAGGCCGCTTTACACCCACTTGACACACTAACAGAGAGATATCAATACATAGGTTTTAAGATTATTACTAGTCAGATATATTCTTGTGCGGTGAATCGGGCGTGTTGAGTCCAGTTCTCTGAGCAAGGAGTAGGTCTTGTCTATTCCATATTGGGTTTATGGAACGGTATCTGAGCTAATTTGAAACTCTTGTTTTATGTATCAGCCCACCTCACCTTTCCCGTTAAGCAGCCATAGTGTGTTTTCTGCATGTGTGACTCTGTTCTGTTTTGTAATTCAGTTCAAGTGTAAAGGTTTTACATTCCCTCTATAAGTGACACCTTATGAGAAGTGTCCTTTTCTGTGTGACTTATTTCACTTAGAATCGTCTTACCTAAATCCACTCATCATGCTGCTACTAGCTTTATGACATTGATTTCATGGCTGAGTGATATTCCATTGTACATAAGGACCACAACTTTTTTATCCATTTTTCGCTTTCCTTGGATATTTAAGGTGGAAGGAAGTGGAGGTCCTTGTCAACAGAGCAGCCCTAAACTTTGGGGTGCTTGTGTCTTGCTGATTTTCAATTTTCCCACTTTATCCCCCCATGCGTGGAAGTGCCCTATGCTCTCTAAGCTGTGTTTTTTAGATGTTTCAGGACACACCGTACACTTCTCCAGAGTGGCTGTTGGCAATTTACATCCCGCCCATCAGTGTAGCAAGGCTCCCATTTCTCCATGGCCTGTCCTGCATTTCTGGTTTTGACAACTTTTTCAGCATGTCCCTTTTGACCGATGGGAAGCGAGACTTCTTTGTAGCGCTGATTTGCCTTTCCAGGTTGCTTGGTTGGCCAAAAAGGGCGTATGCGTTTTTTCCTGAATATATTCAGGAAAAAACGCATACGCCCTTTTTGGCCAAGGGCATCATTGTCAACGTTTTGCCGCGTTTCATGTGCTTTAAAGGTGATTCGAATCTACCTCCTGAAATCTGTTTCCTGCAATTCTGCCTTGATTTCAAATCCTCTTCTTTGCCTTCCCTCAATATATTTGTGGACGAGAGTTATCATTTATAACTCTGCAGGTTTGTGAATTGCAGTGCCCTGAAGCTCCATTTTACAAGTCGGTTTTTTGGGAGCCGGCCCCAAAAGCGCAGGATGGCTTCAGGCCCTGTTCTGGTTCCGGGGGGCAGGCTGAGCCTGTGGTTAATTCTTCTTCCTGATGGGAAAATAGAGTGACCTGTGCCTGTCCCAACACCAAGAGCTAGTCTCTCATTGATTCCCCGTCTTCCCGTTCATCCTCAGGACAAATTGCAACCTGTACGGAACAGGAGGTTAAAGGTGCTGATGCTCCAAGTAGGGAGATTGCTAGTAAAGTGGCTGGAATGACGAACCCGAGCACAAGGAGATGAGAAATGAGGTGCGTTTTAGAAACCTTTCCCCATCACACGGTGTACCATATTCTGGGTTTCTCATGCATGTTTTCGATGTAGGAAGATGCCCTTGAACCTGGAGATTTGGGACCCATGCGATGGGTAGCACGCAGTATTACTTTAAAGGGTCTGCGTTTGCTCACCCAACCTCACCAAACCTCTCAGCCCCAAGAGTGTCCACCCTTATGTTTCATCCAGCTGTGGGTCTAGATATGGTCAATCCAGGTTGCATCACAGCCCCCGAACGAATTGTGTAAGAATTTCTCTCTCTTTCCCTGTCTTTGTTTCATGGGTTTTTAAAAGTAATTTATTTTTATAATGGGGTTTAGCTGCTTTTCACGGCTGTGTTTAGGCCGCTTTACACCCACTTGACACACTAACAGAGAGATATCAATACATAGATTTTAAGATTATTACTAGTCAGATATATTCTTGTGCGGTGAATCGGGCGTGTTGAGTCCAGTTCTCTGAGCAAGGAGTAGGTCTTGTCTATTCCATATTGGGTTTATGGAACGGTATCTGAGCTAATTTGAAACTCTTGTTTTATGTATCAGCCCACCTCACCTTTCCCGTTAAGCAGCCATAGTGTGTTTTCTGCATGTGTGACTCTGTTCTGTTTTGTAATTCAGTTCAAGTGTAACGGTTTTTACATTCCCTCTATAAGTGACACCTTATGAGAAGTGTCCTTTTCTGTGTGACTTATTTCACTTAGAATCGTCTTACCTAAATCCACTCATCATGCTGCTACTAGCCTTATGACATTGATTTCATGGCTGAGTGATATTCCATTGTACATAAGGACCACAACTTTTTTATCCATTTTTCGCTTTCCTGGGATATTTAAGGTGGAAGGAAGTGGAGGTCCTTGTCAACAGAGCAGCCCTAAACTTTGGGGTGCTTGTGTCTTGCTGATTTTCAATTTTCCCACTTTATCCCCCCATGCGTAGAAGTGCCCTATGCTCTCTAAGCTGTGTTTTTTAGATGTTTCAGGACACACCGTACACTTCTCCAGAGTGGCTGTTGGCAATTTACATCCCGCCCATCAGTGTAGCAAGGCTCCCATTTCTCCATGGCCTGTCCTGCATTTCTGGTTTTGACACCTTTTTCAGCATGTCCCTTTTGACCGATGGGAAGCGAGACTTCTTTGTAGCGCTGATTTGCCTTTCCAGGTTGCTTGGTTGGCCAAAAAGGGCGTATGCGTTTTTTCCTGAATATATTCAGGAAAAAACGCATACGCCCTTTTTGGCCAAGGGCATCATTGTCAACGTTTTGCCGCTTTTCATGTGCTTTAAAGGCGATTCGAATCTATCTCCTGAAATCTATTTCCTGCAATTCTGCCTTGATTTCAAATCCTCTTCTTTGCCTTCCCTCAATATATTTGTGGACGAGAGTTATCATTTATAATTCTGCAGGTTTGTGAATTGCAGTGCCCTGAAGCTCCATTTTACAAGTCGCTTTTTGGGAGTCGGCCGCAAAAGCGCAGGATGGCTTCAGGCCCTGTTCTGGTTCCGGGGGGCAGGCTGAGCCTGTGGTTAATTCTTCTTCCTGATGGGAAAATTGAGTGACCTGTGCCTGTCCCAACACCAAGAGCTAGTCTCTCATTGGTTCCCCGTCTTCCCGTTCATCCTCAGGACAAATTGCAACCTGTACGGAACAGGAGGTTAAAGGTGCTGATGCTCCAAGTAGGGAGATTGCTAGTAAAGTGGCTGGAATGGCGAACCCGAGCACAAGGAGATGAGAAATGCGGTGCGTTTTAGAAACCTTTCCCCATCACACGGTGTACCATCTTCTGGGTTTCTCATGCATGTTTTCGATGTAGGAAGATGCCCTTGAACCTGGAGATTTGGGACCCATGCGATGGGTAGCACGCAGTATTACTTTAAAGGGTCTGCGTTTGCTCACCCAACCTCACCAAACCTCTCAGCCCCAAGAGTGTCCACCCTTATGTCTCATCCAGCTGTGGGTCTAGATATGGTCAATGCAGGTTGCATCACAGCCCCTGAACGAATTGTGTAAGAATTTCTCTCTCTTTCCCTGTCTTTGTTTCATGGGTTTTTAAAAGTAATTTATTTTTATAATGGGGTTTAGCTGCTTTTCACGGCTGTGTTTATGCCGCCTTACACACACTTGACACACTAACAGAGAGATATCAATACATAGGTTTTAAGATTATTACTAGTCAGATATATTCTTGTGCGGTGAATCGGGCGTGTTGAGTCCAGTTCTCTGAGCAAGGAGTAGGTCTTGTCTATTCCATATTGGGTTTATGGAACGGTATCTGAGCTAATTTGAAACTCTTGTTTTATGTATCAGCCCACCTCACCTTTCCCGTTAAGCAGCCATAGTGTGTTTTCTGCATGTGTGACTCTGTTCTGTTTTGTAATTCAGTTCAAGTGTAACGGTTTTTACATTCCCTCTATAAGTGACACCTTATGAGAAGTGTCCTTTTCTGTGTGACTTATTTCACTTAGAATCGTCTTACCTAAATCCACTCATCATGCTGCTACTAGCCTTATGACATTGATTTCATGGCTGAGTGATATTCCATTGTACATAAGGACCACAACTTTTTTATCCATTTTTCGCTTTCCTGGGATATTTAAGGTGGAAGGAAGTGGATTTCCTTGTCAACAGAGCAGCCCTAAACTTTCGGGTGCTTGTGTCTTGCTGATTTTCAATTTTCCCACTTTATCCCCCCATGCGTAGAAGTGCCCTATGCTCTCTAAGCTGTGTTTTTTAGATGTTTCAGGACACACCGTACACTTCTCCAGAGTGGCTGTTGGCAATTTACATCCCGCCCATCAGTGTAGCAAGGCTCCCATTTCTCCATGGCCTGTCCTGCATTTCTGGTTTTGACACCTTTTTCAGCATGTCCCTTTTGACCGATGGGAAGCGAGACTTCTTTGTAGCGCTGATTTGCCTTTCCAGGTTGCTTGGTTGGCCAAAAAGGGCGTATGCGTTTTTTCCTGAATATATTCAGGAAAAAACGCATACGCCCTTTTTGGCCAAGGGCATCATTGTCAACGTTTTGCCGCTTTTCATGTGCTTTAAAGGCGATTCGAATCTACCTCCTGAAATCTGTTTCCTGCAATTCTGCCTTGATTTCAAATCCTCTTCTTTGCCTTCCCTCAATATATTTGTGGACGAGAGTTATCATTTATAATTCTGCAGGTTTGTGAATTGCAGTGCCCTGAAGCTCCATTTTACAAGTCGCTTTTTTGGGAGTCGGCCGCAAAAGCGCAGGATGGCTTCAGGCCCTGTTCTGGTTCCGGGGGGCAGGCTGAGCCTGTGGTTAATTCTTCTTCCTGATGGGAAAATTGAGTGACCTGTGCCTGTCCCAACACCAAGAGCTAGTCTCTCATTGGTTCCCCGTCTTCCCGTTCATCCTCAGGACAAATTGCAACCTGTACGGAACAGGAGGTTAAAGGTGCTGATGCTCCAAGTAGGGAGATTGCTAGTAAAGTGGCTGGAATGGCGAACCCGAGCACAAGGAGATGAGAAATGCGGTGCGTTTTAGAAACCTTTCCCCATCACACGGTGTACCATCTTCTGGGTTTCTCATGCATGTTTTCGATGTAGGAAGATGCCCTTGAACCTGGAGATTTGGGACCCATGCGATGGGTAGCACGCAGTATTACTTTAAAGGGTCTGCGTTTGCTCACCCAACCTCACCAAACCTCTCAGCCCCAAGAGTGTCCACCCTTATGTCTCATCCAGCTGTGGGTCTAGATATGGTCAATGCAGGTTGCATCACAGCCCCTGAACGAATTGTGTAAGAATTTCTCTCTCTTTCCCTGTCTTTGTTTCATGGGTTTTTAAAAGTAATTTATTTTTATAATGGGGTTTAGCTGCTTTTCACGGCTGTGTTTATGCCGCCTTACACACACTTGACACACTAACAGAGAGATATCAATACATAGGTTTTAAGATTATTACTAGTCAGATATATTCTTGTGCGGTGAATCGGGCGTGTTGAGTCCAGTTCTCTGAGCAAGGAGTAGGTCTTGTCTATTCCATATTGGGTTTATGGAACGGTATCTGAGCTAATTTGAAACTCTTGTTTTATGTATCACCCCACCTCACCTTTCCCGTTAAGCAGCCATAGTGTGTTTTCTGCATGTGTGACTCTGTTCTGTTTTGTAATTCAGTTCAAGTGTAACGGATTTTACATTCTCTCTATAAGTGACACCTTATGAGAAGTGTCCTTTTCTGTGTGACTTATTTCACTTAGAATCGTCTTACCTAAATCCACTCATCATGCTGCTACTAGCCTTATGACATTGATTTCATGGCTGAGTGATATTCCATTGTACATAAGGACCACAACTTTTTTATCCATTTTTCGCTTTCCTGGGATATTTAAGGTGGAATGAAGTGGAGGTCCTTGTCAACAGAGCAGCCCTAAACTTTGGGGTGCTTGTGTCTTGCTGATTTTCAATTTTCCCACTTTATCCCCCCATGTGTGGAAGTGCCCTATGCTCTCTAAGCTGTGTTTTTTAGATGTTTCAGGACACACCGTACACTTCTCCAGAGTGGCTGTTGACAATTTACATCCCGCCCATCAGTGTAGTAAGGCTCCCATTTCTCCATGGCCTGTCCTGCATTTCTGGTTTTGACACTTTTTTCAGCATGGCCCTTTTGACCGATGGGAAGCGAGACTTCTTTGTAGCGCTGATTTGCCTTTCCAGGTTGCTTGGTTTGCCAAAAAGGGCGTATGCGTTTTTTCCTGAATATATTCAGGAAAAAACGCATACGCCCTTTTTGGCCAAGGGCACCATTGTCAACGTTTTGCCGCTTTTCATGTGCTTTAAAGGCGATTCGAATCTACCTCCTGAAATCTGTTTCCTGCAATTCTGCCTTGATTTCAAATCCTCTTCTTTGCCTTCCCTCAATATATTTGTGGACGAGAGTTATCATTTATAACTCTGCAGGTTTGTGAATTGCAGTGCCCTGAATCTCCATTTTACAAGTCGCTTTTTTGGGAGCTGGCCGCAAAAGCGCAGGATGGCTTCAGGCCCTGTTCTGCTTCCGGGGGGCAGGCTGAGCCTGTGGTTAATTCTTCTTCCTGATGGGAAAATAGAGTGACCTGTGCCTGTCCCAACACCAAGAGCTAGTCTCTCATTGGTTCCCCGTCTTCCCGTTCATCCTCAGGACAAATTGCAACCTGTACGGAACAGGAGGTTAAAGGTGCTGATGCTCCAAGTAGGGAGATTGCTAGTAAAGTGGCTGGAATGGCGAACCCGAGCACAAGGAGGTGAGAAATGAGGTGCGTTTTAGAAACCTTTCCCCATCACACGGTGTACCATCTTCTGGGTTTCTCATGCATGTTTTCGATGTAGGAAGATGCCCTTGAACCTGGAGATTTGGGACCCATGCGATGGGTAGCACGCAGTATTACTTTAAAGGGTCTGCGTTTGCTCACCCAACCTCACCAAACCTCTCAGCCCCAAGAGTGTCCACCCTTATGTCTCATCCAGCTGTGGGTCTAGATATGGTCAATGCAGGTTGCATCACAGCCCCTGAACGAATTGTGTAAGAATTTCTCTCTCTTTCCCTGTCTTTGTTTCATGGGTTTTTAAAAGTAATTTATTTTTATAATGGGGTTTAGCTGCTTTTCACGGCTGTGTTTATGCCGCCTTACACACACTTGACACACTAACAGAGAGATATCAATACATAGGTTTTAAGATTATTACTAGTCAGATATATTCTTGTGCGGTGAATCGGGCGTGTTGAGTCCAGTTCTCTGAGCAAGGAGTAGGTCTTGTCTATTCCATATTGGGTTTATGGAACGGTATCTGAGCTAATTTGAAACTCTTGTTTTATGTATCACCCCACCTCACCTTTCCCGTTAAGCAGCCATAGTGTGTTTTCTGCATGTGTGACTCTGTTCTGTTTTGTAATTCAGTTCAAGTGTAACGGATTTTACATTCTCTCTATAAGTGACACCTTATGAGAAGTGTCCTTTTCTGTGTGACTTATTTCACTTAGAATCGTCTTACCTAAATCCACTCATCATGCTGCTACTAGCATTATGACATTGATTTCATGGCTGAGTGATATTCCATTGTACATAAGGACCACAACTTTTTTATCCATTTTTCGCTTTCCTGGGATATTTAAGGTGGAATGAAGTGGAGGTCCTTGTCAACAGAGCAGCCCTAAACTTTGGGGTGCTTGTGTCTTGCTGATTTTCAATTTTCCCACTTTATCCCCCCATGTGTGGAAGTGCCCTATGCTCTCTAAGCTGTGTTTTTTAGATGTTTCAGGACACACCGTACACTTCTCCAGAGTGGCTGTTGACAATTTACATCCCGCCCATCAGTGTAGTAAGGCTCCCATTTCTCCATGGCCTGTCCTGCATTTCTGGTTTTGACACTTTTTTCAGCATGGCCCTTTTGACCGATGGGAAGCGAGACTTCTTTGTAGCGCTGATTTGCCTTTCCAGGTTGCTTGGTTGGCCAAAAAGGGCGTATGCGTTTTTTCCTGAATATATTCAGGAAAAAACGCATACGCCCTTTTTGGCCAAGGGCACCATTGTCAACGTTTTGCCGCTTTTCATGTGCTTTAAAGGCGATTCGAATCTACCTCCTGAAATCTGTTTCCTGCAATTCTGCCTTGATTTCAAATCCTCTTCTTTGCCTTCCCTCAATATATTTGTGGACGAGAGTTATCATTTATAACTCTGCAGGTTTGTGAATTGCAGTGCCCTGAATCTCCATTTTACAAGTCGCTTTTTTGGGAGCTGGCCGCAAAAGCGCAGGATGGCTTCAGGCCCTGTTCTGCTTCCGGGGGGCAGGCTGAGCCTGTGGTTAATTCTTCTTCCTGATGGGAAAATAGAGTGACCTGTGCCTGTCCCAACACCAAGAGCTAGTCTCTCATTGGTTCCCCGTCTTCCCGTTCATCCTCAGGACAAATTGCAACCTGTACGGAACAGGAGGTTAAAGGTGCTGATGCTCCAAGTAGGGAGATTGCTAGTAAAGTGGCTGGAATGGCGAACCCGAGCACAAGGAGGTGAGAAATGAGGTGCGTTTTAGAAACCTTTCCCCATCACACGGTGTACCATCTTCTGGGTTTCTCATGCATGTTTTCGATGTAGGAAGATGCCCTTGAACCTGGAGATTTGGGACCCATGCGATGGGTAGCACGCAGTATTACTTTAAAGGGTCTGCGTTTGCTCACCCAACCTCACCAAACCTCTCAGCCCCAAGAGTGTCCACCCTTATGTCTCATCCAGCTGTGGGTCTAGATATGGTCAATGCAGGTTGCATCACAGCCCCTGAACGAATTGTGTAAGAATTTCTCTCTCTTTCCCTGTCTTTGTTTCATGGGTTTTTAAAAGTAATTTATTTTTATAATGGGGTTTAGCTGCTTTTCACGGCTGTGTTTATGCCGCCTTACACACACTTGACACACTAACAGAGAGATATCAATACATAGGTTTTAAGATTATTACTAGTCAGATATATTCTTGTGCGGTGAATCGGGCGTGTTGAGTCCAGTTCTCTGAGCAAGGAGTAGGTCTTGTCTATTCCATATTGGGTTTATGGAACGGTATCTGAGCTAATTTGAAACTCTTGTTTTATGTATCACCCCACCTCACCTTTCCCGTTAAGCAGCCATAGTGTGTTTTCTGCATGTGTGACTCTGTTCTGTTTTGTAATTCAGTTCAAGTGTAACGGATTTTACATTCTCTCTATAAGTGACACCTTATGAGAAGTGTCCTTTTCTGTGTGACTTATTTCACTTAGAATCGTCTTACCTAAATCCACTCATCATGCTGCTACTAGCCTTATGACATTGATTTCATGGCTGAGTGATATTCCATTGTACATAAGGACCACAACTTTTTTATCCATTTTTCGCTTTCCTGGGATATTTAAGGTGGAATGAAGTGGAGGTCCTTGTCAACAGAGCAGCCCTAAACTTTGGGGTGCTTGTGTCTTGCTGATTTTCAATTTTCCCACTTTATCCCCCCATGTGTGGAAGTGCCCTATGCTCTCTAAGCTGTGTTTTTTAGATGTTTCAGGACACACCGTACACTTCTCCAGAGTGGCTGTTGACAATTTACATCCCGCCCATCAGTGTAGTAAGGCTCCCATTTCTCCATGGCCTGTCCTGCATTTCTGGTTTTGACACTTTTTTCAGCATGGCCCTTTTGACCGATGGGAAGCGAGACTTCTTTGTAGCGCTGATTTGCGTTTCCAGGTTGCTTGGTTGGCCAAAAAGGGCGTATGCGTTTTTTCCTGAATATATTCAGGAAAAAACGCATACGCCCTTTTTGGCCAAGGGCACCATTGTCAACGTTTTGCCGCTTTTCATGTGCTTTAAAGGCGATTCGAATCTACCTCCTGAAATCTGTTTCCTGCAATTCTGCCTTGATTTCAAATCCTCTTCTTTGCCTTCCCTCAATATATTTGTGGACGAGAGTTATCATTTATAACTCTGCAGGTTTGTGAATTGCAGTGCCCTGAATCTCCATTTTACAAGTCGCTTTTTTGGGAGCTGGCCGCAAAAGCGCAGGATGGCTTCAGGCCCTGTTCTGCTTCCGGGGGGCAGGCTGAGCCTGTGGTTAATTCTTCTTCCTGATGGGAAAATAGAGTGACCTGTGCCTGTCCCAACACCAAGAGCTAGTCTCTCATTGGTTCCCCGTCTTCCCATTCATCCTCAGGACAAATTGCAACCTGTACGGAACAGGAGGTTAAAGGTGCTGATGCTCCAAGTAGGGAGATTGCTAGTAAAGTGGCTGGAATGGCGAACCCGAGCACAAGGAGGTGAGAAATGAGGTGCGTTTTAGAAACCTTTCCCCATCACACGGTGTACCATCTTCTGGGTTTCTCATGCATGTTTTCGATGTAGGAAGATGCCCTTGAACCTGGAGATTTGGGACCCATGCGATGGGTAGCACGCAGTATTACTTTAAAGGGTCTGCGTTTGCTCACCCAACCTCACCAAACCTCTCAGCCCCAAGAGTGTCCACCCTTATGTCTCATCCAGCTGTGGGTCTAGATATGGTCAATCCAGGTTGCATCACAGCCCCTGAACGAATTGTGTAAGAATTTCTCTCTCTTTCCCTGTCTTTGTTTCATGTGTTTTTAAAAGTAATTTATTTTTATAATGGGGTTTAGCTGCTTTTCACGGCTGTGTTTAGGCCGCTTTACACCCACTTGACACACTAACAGAGAGATATCAATACATAGGTTTTAAGATTATTAGTAGTCAGATATATTCTTGTGCGGTGAATCGGGCGTGTTGAGTCCAGTTCTCTGAGCAAGGAGTAGGTCTTGTCTATTCCATATTGGGTTTATGGAACGGTATCTGAGCTAATTTGAAACTCTTGTTTTATGTATCACCCCACCTCACCTTTCCCGTTAAGCAGCCGTAGTGTGTTTTCTGCATGTGTGACTCTGTTCTGTTTTGTAATTCAGTTCAAGTGTAACGGTTTTTACATTCCCTCTATAAGTGACACCTTATGAGAAGTGTCCTTTTCTGTGTGACTTATTTCACTTAGAATCGTCTTACCTAAATCCACTCATCATGCTGCTACTAGCCTTATGACATTGATTTCATGGCTGAGTGATATTCCATTGTACATAAGGACCACAACTTTTTTATCCATTTTTCGCTTTCCTGGGATATTTAAGGTGGAATGAAGTGGAGGTCCTTGTCAACAGAGCAGCCCTAAACTTTCGGGTGCTTGTGTCTTGCTGATTTTCAATTTTCCCACTTTATCCCCCCATGCGTAGAAGTGCCCTATGCTCTCTAAGCTGTGTTTTTTAGATGTTTCAGGACACACCGTACACTTCTCCAGAGTGGCTGTTGGCAATTTACATCCCACCCATCAGTGTAGCAAGGCTCCCATTTCTCCATGGCCTGTCCTGCATTTCTGGTTTTGACACTTTTTTCAGCATGTCCCTTTTGACCGATGGGAAGCGAGACTTCTTTGTAGCGCTGATTTGCCTTTCCAGGTTGCTTGGTTGGCCAAAAAGGGCGTATGCGTTTTTTCCTGAATATATTCAGGAAAAAACGCATACGCCCTTTTTGGCCAAGGGCATCATTGTCAACGTTTTGCCGCTTTTCATGTGCTTTAAAGGCGATTCGAATCTACCTCTTGAAATCTGTTTCCTGCAATTCTGACTTGATTTCAAATCCTCTTCTTTGCCTTCCCTCAATATATTTGTGGACGAGAGTTATCATTTATAACTCTGCAGGTTTGTGAATTGCAGTGCCCTGAAGCTGCATTTTACAAGTCGCTTTTTTGGGAGCCGGCCGCAAAAGCGCAGGATGGCTTCAGGCCCTGTTCTGGTTCCGGGGGGCAGGCTGAGCCTGTGGTTAATTCTTCTTCCTGATGGGAAAATAGAGTGACCTGTGCCTGTCCCAACACCAAGAGCTAGTCTCTCATTGGTTTCCCGTCTTCCCGTTCATCCTCAGGACAAATTGCAACCTGTACGGAACAGGAGGTTAAAGGTGCTGATGCTCCAAGTAGGGAGATTGCTAGTAAAGTGGCTGGAATGGCGAACACGAGCACAAGGAGGTGAGAAATGAGGTGCGTTTTAGAAACCTTTCCCCATCACACGGTGTACCATCTTCTGGGTTTCTCATGCATGTTTTCGATGTAGGAAGATGCCCTTGAACCTGGAGATTTGGGACCCATGCGATGGGTAGCACGCAGTATTACTTTAAAGGGTCTGCGTTTGCTCACCCAACCTCACCAAACTTCTCAGCCCCAAGAGTGTCCACCCTTATGTCTCATCCAGCTGTGGGTCTAGATATGGTCAATCCAGGTTGCATCACAGCCCCCGAACGAATTGTGTAAGAATTTCTCTCTCTTTCCCTGTCTTTGTTTCATGGGTTTTTAAAAGTAATTTATTTTTATAATGGGGTTTAGCTGCTTTTCACGGCTGTGTTTAGGCCGCTTTACACCCACTTGACACACTAACAGAGAGATATCAATACATAGGTTTTAAGATTATTACTAGTCAGATATATTCTTGTGCGGTGAATCGGGCGTGTTGAGTCCAGTTCTCTGAGCAAGGAGTAGGTCTTGTCTATTCCATATTGGGTTTATGGAACGGTATCTGAGCTAATTTGAAACTCTTGTTTTATGTATCACCCCACCTCACCTTTCCCGTTAAGCAGCCATAGTGTGTTTTCTGCATGTGTGACTCTGTTCTGTTTTGTAATTCAGTTCAAGTGTAACGGTTTTTACATTCCCTCTATAAGTGACACCTTATGAGAAGTGTCCTTTTCTGTGTGACTTATTTCACTTAGAATCGTCTTACCTAAATCCACTCATCATGCTGCTACTAGCCTTATGACATTGATTTCATGGCTGAGTGATATTCCATTGTACATAAGGACCACAACTTTTTTATCCATTTTTCGCTTTCCTGGGATATTTAAGGTGGAATGAAGTGGAGGTCCTTGTCAACAGAGCAGCCCTAAACTTTCGGGTGCTTGTGTCTTGCTGATTTTCAATTTTCCCACTTTATCCCCCCATGCGTAGAAGTGCCCTATGCTCTCTAAGCTGTGTTTTTTAGATGTTTCAGGACACACCGTACACTTCTCCAGAGTGGCTGTTGGCAATTTACATCCCGCCCATCAGTGTAGCAAGGCTCCCATTTCTCCATGGCCTGTCCTGCATTTCTGGTTTTGACACCTTTTTCAGCATGTCCCTTTTGACCGATGGGAAGCGAGACTTCTTTGTAGCGCTGATTTGCCTTTCCAGGTTGCTTGGTTGGCCAAAAAGGGCGTATGCGTTTTTTCCTGAATATATTCAGGAAAAAAGGCATACGCCCTTTTTGGCCAAGGGCATCATTGTCAACGTTTTGCCGCTTTTCATGTGCTTTAAAGGCGATTCGAATCTACCTCCTGAAATCTATTTCCTGCAATTCTGCCTTGATTTCAAATCCTCTTCTTTGCCTTCCCTCAATATATTTGTGGACGAGAGTTATCATTTATAACTCTGCAGGTTTGTGAATTGCAGTGCCCTGAAGCTCCATTTTACAAGTCGCTTTTTTGGGAGCTGGCCGCAAAAGCGCAGGATGGCTTCAGGCCCTGTTCTGCTTCCGGGGGGCAGGCTGAGCCTGTGGTTAATTCTTCTTCCTGATGGGAAAATAGAGTGACCTGTGCCTGTCCCAACACCAAGAGCTAGTCTCTCATTGGTTCCCCGTCTTCCCGTTCATCCTCAGGACAAATTGCAACCTGTACGGAACAGGAGGTTAAAGGTGCTGATGCTCCAAGTAGGGAGATTGCTAGTAAAGTGGCTGGAATGGTGAACCCGAGCACAAGGAGGTGAGAAATGAGGTGCGTTTTAGAAACCTTTCCCCATCACACGGTGTACCATCTTCTGGGTTTCTCATGCATGTTTTCGATGTAGGAAGATGCCCTTGAACCTGGAGATTTGGGACCCATGCGATGGGTAGCACGCAGTATTACTTTAAAGGGTCTGCGTTTGCTCACCCAACCTCACCAAACCTCTCAGCCCCAAGAGTGTCCACCCTTATGTCTCATCCAGCTGTGGGTCTAGATATGGTCAATCCAGGTTGCATCACAGCCCCTGAACGAATTGTGTAAGAATTTCTCTCTCTTTCCCTGTCTTTGTTTCATGTGTTTTTAAAAGTAATTTATTTTTATAATGGGGTTTAGCTGCTTTTCACGGCTGTGTTTAGGCCGCTTTACACCCACTTGACACACTAACAGAGAGATATCAATACATAGGTTTTAAGATTATTAGTAGTCAGATATATTCTTGTGCGGTGAATCGGGCGTGTTGAGTCCAGTTCTCTGAGCAAGGAGTAGGTCTTGTCTATTACATATTGGGTTTATGGAACGGTATCTGAGCTAATTTGAAACTCTTGTTTTATGTATCACCCCACCTCACCTTTCCCGTTAAGCAGCCATAGTGTGTTTTCTGCATGTGTGACTCTGTTCTGTTTTGTAATTCAGTTCAAGTGTAACGGTTTTTACATTCCCTCTATAAGTGACACCTTATGAGAAGTGTCCTTTTCTGTGTGACTTATTTCACTTAGAATCGTCTTACCTAAATCCATTCATCATGCTGCTACTAGCCTTATGACATTGATTTCATGGCTGAGTGATAGTCCATTGTACATAAGGACCACAACTTTTTTATCCATTTTTCGCTTTCCTGGGATATTTAAGGTGGAATGAAGTGGAGGTCCTTGTCAACAGAGCAGCCCTAAACTTTCGGGTGCTTGTGTCTTGCTGATTTTCAATTTTCCCACTTTATCCCCCCATGCGTAGAAGTGCCCTATGCTCTCTAAGCTGTGTTTTTTAGATGTTTCAGGACACACCGTACACTTCTCCAGAGTGGCTGTTGGCAATTTACATCCCACCCATCAGTGTAGCAAGGCTCCCATTTCTCCATGGCCTGTCCTGCATTTCTGGTTTTGACACTTTTTTCAGCATGTCCCTTTTGACCGATGGGAAGCGAGACTTCTTTGTAGCGCTGATTTGCCTTTCCAGGTTGCTTGGTTGGCCAAAAAGGGCGTATGCGTTTTTTCCTGAATATATTCAGGAAAAAAGGCATACGCCCTTTTTGGCCAAGGGCATCATTGTCAACGTTTTGCCGCTTTTCATGTGCTTTAAAGGCGATTCGAATCTAACTCTTGAAATCTGTTTCCTGCAATTCTGACTTGATTTCAAATCCTCTTCTTTGCCTTCCCTCAATATATTTGTGGACGAGAGTTATCATTTATAACTCTGCAGGTTTGTGAATTGCAGTGCCCTGAAGCTGCATTTTACAAGTCGCTTTTTTGGGAGCCGGCCGCAAAAGCGCAGGATGGCTTCAGGCCCTGTTCTGGTTCCGGGGGGCAGGCTGAGCCTGTGGTTAATTCTTCTTCCTGATGGGAAAATAGAGTGACCTGTGCCTGTCCCAACACCAAGAGCTAGTCTCTCATTGGTTTCCCGTCTTCCCGTTCATCCTCAGGACAAATTGCAACCTGTACGGAACAGGAGGTTAAAGGTGCTGATGCTCCAAGTAGGGAGATTGCTAGTAAAGTGGCTGGAATGGCGAACACGAGCACAAGGAGGTGAGAAATGAGGTGCGTTTTAGAAACCTTTCCCCATCACACGGTGTACCATCTTCTGGGTTTCTCATGCATGTTTTCGATGTAGGAAGATGCCCTTGAACCTGGAGATTTGGGACCCATGCGATGGGTAGCACTCAGTATTACTTTAAAGGGTCTGCGTTTGCTCACCCAACCTCACCAAACTTCTCAGCCCCAAGAGTGTCCACCCTTATGTCTCATCCAGCTGTGGGTCTAGATATGGTCAATCCAGGTTGCATCACAACCCCCGAACGAATTGTGTAAGAATTTCTCTCTCTTTCCCTGTCTTTGTTTCATGGGTTTTTAAAAGTAATTTATTTTTATAATGGGGTTTAGCTGCTTTTCACGGCTGTGTTTAGGCCGCTTTACACCCACTTGACACACTAACAGAGAGATATCAATACATAGGTTTTAAGATTATTACTAGTCAGATATATTCTTGTGCGGTGAATCGGGCGTGTTGAGTCCAGTTCTCTGAGCAAGGAGTAGGTCTTGTCTATTCCATATTGGGTTTATGGAACGGTATCTGAGCTAATTTGAAACTCTTGTTTTATGTATCAGCCCACCTCACCTTTCCCGTTAAGCAGCCATAGTGTGTTTTCTGCATGTGTGACTCTGTTCTGTTTTGTAATTCAGTTCAAGTGTAACGGTTTTTACATTCCCTCTATAAGTGACACCTTATGAGAAGTGTCCTTTTCTGTGTGACTTATTTCACTTAGAATCGTCTTACCTAAATCCACTCATCATGCTGCTACTAGCCTTATGACATTGATTTCATGGCTGAGTGATAGTCCATTGTACATAAGGACCACAACTTTTTTATCCATTTTTCGCTTTCCTGGGATATTTAAGGTGGAATGAAGTGGAGGTCCTTGTCAACAGAGCAGCCCTAAACTTTCGGGTGCTTGTGTCTTGCTGATTTTCAATTTTCCCACTTTATCCCCCCATACGTAGAAGTGCCCTATGCTCTCTAAGCTGTGTTTTTTAGATGTTTCAGGACACACCGTACACTTCTCCAGAGTGGCTGTTGGCAATTTACATCCCGCCCATCAGTGTAGCAAGGCTCCCATTTCTCCATGGCCTGTCCTGCATTTCTGGTTTTGACACCTTTTTCAGCATGTCCCTTTTGACCGATGGGAAGCGAGACTTCTTTGTAGCGCTGATTTGCCTTTCCAGGTTGCTTGGTTGGCCAAAAAGGGCGTATGCGTTTTTTCCTGAATATATTCAGGAAAAAACGCATACGCCCTTTTTGGCCAAGGGCATCATTGTCAACGTTTTGCCGCTTTTCATGTGCTTTAAAGGCGATTCGAATCTACCTCCTGAAATCTATTTCCTGCAATTCTGCCTTGATTTCAAATCCTCTTCTTTGCCTTCCCTCAATATATTTGTGGACGAGAGTTATCATTTATAACTCTGCAGGTTTGTGAATTGCAGTGCTCTGAAGCTCCATTTTACAAGTCGCATTTTTGGGAGCTGGCCGCAAAAGCGCAGGATGGCTTCAGGCCCTGTTCTGCTTCCGGGGGGCAGGCTGAGCCTGTGGTTAATTCTTCTTCCTGATGGGAAAATAGAGTGACCTGTGCCTGTCCCAACACCAAGAGCTAGTCTCTCATTGGTTCCCCGTCTTCCCGTTCATCCTCAGGACAAATTGCAACCTGTACGGAACAGGAGGTTAAAGGTGCTGATGCTCCAAGTAGGGAGATTGCTAGTAAAGTGGCTGGAATGGCGAACCCGAGCACAAGGAGGTGAGAAATGAGGTGCGTTTTAGAAACCTTTCCCCATCACACGGTGTACCATCTTCTGGGTTTCTCATGCATGTTTTCGATGTAGGAAGATGCCCTTGAACCTGGAGATTTGGGACCCATGCGATGGGTAGCACGCAGTATTACTTTAAAGGGTCTGCGTTTGCTCACCCAACCTCACCAAACCTCTCAGCCCCAAGAGTGTCCACCCTTATGTCTCATCCAGCTGTGGGTCTAGATATGGTCAATCCAGGTTGCATCACAGCCCCTGAACGAATTGTGTAAGAATTTCTCTCTCTTTCCCTGTCTTTGTTTCATGTGTTTTTAAAAGTAATTTATTTTTATAATGGGGTTTAGCTGCTTTTCACGGCTGTGTTTAGGCCGCTTTACACCCACTTGACACACTAACAGAGAGATATCAATACATAGGTTTTAAGATTATTAGTAGTCAGATATATTCTTGTGCGGTGAATCGGGCGTGTTGAGTCCAGTTCTCTGAGCAAGGAGTAGGTCTTGTCTATTACATATTGGGTTTATGGAACGGTATCTGAGCTAATTTGAAACTCTTGTTTTATGTATCACCCCACCTCACCTTTCCCGTTAAGCAGCCATAGTGTGTTTTCTGCATGTGTGACTCTGTTCTGTTTTGTAATTCAGTTCAAGTGTAACGGTTTTTACATTCCCTCTATAAGTGACACCTTATGAGAAGTGTCCTTTTCTGTGTGACTTATTTCACTTAGAATCGTCTTACCTAAATCCATTCATCATGCTGCTACTAGCCTTATGACATTGATTTCATGGCTGAGTGATAGTCCATTGTACATAAGGACCACAACTTTTTTATCCATTTTTCGCTTTCCTGGGATATTTAAGGTGGAATGAAGTGGAGGTCCTTGTCAACAGAGCAGCCCTAAACTTTCGGGTGCTTGTGTCTTGCTGATTTTCAATTTTCCCACTTTATCCCCCCATGCGTAGAAGTGCCCTATGCTCTCTAAGCTGTGTTTTTTAGATGTTTCAGGACACACCGTACACTTCTCCAGAGTGGCTGTTGGCAATTTACATCCCACCCATCAGTGTAGCAAGGCTCCCATTTCTCCATGGCCTGTCCTGCATTTCTGGTTTTGACACTTTTTTCAGCATGTCCCTTTTGACCGATGGGAAGCGAGACTTCTTTGTAGCGCTGATTTGCCTTTCCAGGTTGCTTGGTTGGCCAAAAAGGGCGTATGCGTTTTTTCCTGAATATATTAAGGAAAAAACGCATACGCCCTTTTTGGCCAAGGGCATCATTGTCAACGTTTTGCCGCTTTTCATGTGCTTTAAAGGCGATTCGAATCTACCTCTTGAAATCTGTTTCCTGCAATTCTGACTTGATTTCAAATCCTCTTCTTTGCCTTCCCTCAATATATTTGTGGACGAGAGTTATCATTTAGAACTCTGCAGGTTTGTGAATTGCAGTGCCCTGAAGCTGCATTTTACAAGTCGCTTTTTTGGGAGCCGGCCGCAAAAGCGCAGGATGGCTTCAGGCCCTGTTCTGGTTCCGGGGGGCAGGCTGAGCCTGTGGTTAATTCTTCTTCCTGATGGGAAAATAGAGTGACCTGTGCCTGTCCCAACACCAAGAGCTAGTCTCTCATTGGTTTCCCGTCTTCCCGTTCATCCTCAGGACAAATTGCAACCTGTACGGAACAGGAGGTTAAAGGTGCTGATGCTCCAAGTAGGGAGATTGCTAGTAAAGTGGCTGGAATGGCGAACACGAGCACAAGGAGGTGAGAAATGAGGTGCGTTTTAGAAACCTTTCCCCATCACACGGTGTACCATCTTCTGGGTTTCTCATGCATGTTTTCGATGTAGGAAGATGCCCTTGAACCTGGAGATTTGGGACCCATGCGATGGGTAGCACGCAGTATTACTTTAAAGGGTCTGCGTTTTCTCACCCAACCTCACCAAACTTCTCAGCCCCAAGAGTGTCCACCCTTATGTCTCATCCAGCTGTGGGTCTAGATATGGTCAATCCAGGTTGCATCACAACCCCCGAACGAATTGTGTAAGAATTTCTCTCTCTTTCCCTGTCTTTGTTTCATGTGTTTTTAAAAGTAATTTATTTTTATAATGGGGTTTAGCTGCTTTTCACGGCTGTGTTTAGGCCGCTTTACACCCACTTGACACACTAACAGAGAGATATCAATACATAGGTTTTAAGATTATTAGTAGTCAGATATATTCTTGTGCGGTGAATCGGGCGTGTTGAGTCCAGTTCTCTGAGCAAGGAGTAGGTCTTGTCTATTACATATTGGGTTTATGGAACGGTATCTGAGCTAATTTGAAACTCTTGTTTTATGTATCACCCCACCTCACCTTTCCCGTTAAGCAGCCATAGTGTGTTTTCTGCATGTGTGACTCTGTTCTGTTTTGTAATTCAGTTCAAGTGTAACGGTTTTTACATTCCCTCTATAAGTGACACCTTATGAGAAGTGTCCTTTTCTGTGTGACTTATTTCACTTAGAATCGTCTTACCTAAATCCATTCATCATGCTGCTACTAGCCTTATGACATTGATTTCATGGCTGAGTGATAGTCCATTGTACATAAGGACCACAACTTTTTTATCCATTTTTCGCTTTCCTGGGATATTTAAGGTGGAATGAAGTGGAGGTCCTTGTCAACAGAGCAGCCCTAAACTTTCGGGTGCTTGTGTCTTGCTGATTTTCAATTTTCCCACTTTATCCCCCCATGCGTAGAAGTGCCCTATGCTCTCTAAGCTGTGTTTTTTAGATGTTTCAGGACACACCGTACACTTCTCCAGAGTGGCTGTTGGCAATTTACATCCCACCCATCAGTGTAGCAAGGCTCCCATTTCTCCATGGCCTGTCCTGCATTTCTGGTTTTGACACTTTTTTCAGCATGTCCCTTTTGACCGATGGGAAGCGAGACTTCTTTGTAGCGCTGATTTGCCTTTCCAGGGTGCTTGGTTGGCCAAAAAGGGCGTATGCGTTTTTTCCTGAATATATTCAGGAAAAAAGGCATACGCCCTTTTTGGCCAAGGGCATCATTGTCAACGTTTTGCCGCTTTTCATGTGCTTTAAAGGCGATTCGAATCTAACTCTTGAAATCTGTTTCCTGCAATTCTGACTTGATTTCAAATCCTCTTCTTTGCCTTCCCTCAATATATTTGTGGACGAGAGTTATCATTTATAACTCTGCAGGTTTGTGAATTGCAGTGCCCTGAAGCTGCATTTTACAAGTCGCTTTTTTGGGAGCCGGCCGCAAAAGCGCAGGATGGCTTCAGGCCCTGTTCTGGTTCCGGGGGGCAGGCTGAGCCTGTGGTTAATTCTTCTTCCTGATGGGAAAATAGAGTGACCTGTGCCTGTCCCAACACCAAGAGCTAGTCTCTCATTGGTTTCCCGTCTTCCCGTTCATCCTCAGGACAAATTGCAACCTGTACGGAACAGGAGGTTAAAGGTGCTGATGCTCCAAGTAGGGAGATTGCTAGTAAAGTGGCTGGAATGGCGAACACGAGCACAAGGAGGTGAGAAATGAGGTGCGTTTTAGAAACCTTTCCCCATCACACGGTGTACCATCTTCTGGGTTTCTCATGCATGTTTTCGATGTAGGAAGATGCCCTTGAACCTGGAGATTTGGGACCCATGCGATGGGTAGCACTCAGTATTACTTTAAAGGGTCTGCGTTTGCTCACCCAACCTCACCAAACTTCTCAGCCCCAAGAGTGTCCACCCTTATATCTCATCCAGCTGTGGGTCTAGATATGGTCAATCCAGGTTGCATCACAACCCCCGAACGAATTGTGTAAGAATTTCTCTCTCTTTCCCTGTCTTTGTTTCATGGGTTTTTAAAAGTAATTTATTTTTATAATGGGGTTTAGCTGCTTTTCACGGCTGTGTTTAGGCCGCTTTACACCCACTTGACACACTAACAGAGAGATATCAATACATAGGTTTTAAGATTATTACTAGTCAGATATATTCTTGTGCGGTGAATCGGGCGTGTTGAGTCCAGTTCTCTGAGCAAGGAGTAGGTCTTGTCTATTCCATATTGGGTTTATGGAACGGTATCTGAGCTAATTTGAAACTCTTGTTTTATGTATCAGCCCACCTCACCTTTCCCGTTAAGCAGCCATAGTGTGTTTTCTGCATGTGTGACTCTGTTCTGTTTTGTAATTCAGTTCAAGTGTAACGGTTTTTACATTCCCTCTATAAGTGACACCTTATGAGAAGTGTCCTTTTCTGTGTGACTTATTTCACTTAGAATCGTCTTACCTAAATCCACTCATCATGCTGCTACTAGCCTTATGACATTGATTTCATGGCTGAGTGATAGTCCATTGTACATAAGGACCACAACTTTTTTATCCATTTTTCGCTTTCCTGGGATATTTAAGGTGGAATGAAGTGGAGGTCCTTGTCAACAGAGCAGCCCTAAACTTTCGGGTGCTTGTGTCTTGCTGATTTTCAATTTTCCCACTTTATCCCCCCATACGTAGAAGTGCCCTATGCTCTCTAAGCTGTGTTTTTTAGATGTTTCAGGACACACCGTACACTTCTCCAGAGTGGCTGTTGGCAATTTACATCCCGCCCATCAGTGTAGCAAGGCTCCCATTTCTCCATGGCCTGTCCTGCATTTCTGGTTTTGACACCTTTTTCAGCATGTCCCTTTTGACCGATGGGAAGCGAGACTTCTTTGTAGCGCTGATTTGCCTTTCCAGGTTGCTTGGTTGGCCAAAAAGGGCGTATGCGTTTTTTCCTGAATATATTCAGGAAAAAACGCATACGCCCTTTTTGGCCAAGGGCATCATTGTCAACGTTTTGCCGCTTTTCATGTGCTTTAAAGGCGATTCGAATCTACCTCCTGAAATCTATTTCCTGCAATTCTGCCTTGATTTCAAATCCTCTTCTTTGCCTTCCCTCAATATATTTGTGGACGAGAGTTATCATTTATAACTCTGCAGGTTTGTGAATTGCAGTGCTCTGAAGCTCCATTTTACAAGTCGCATTTTTGGGAGCTGGCCGCAAAAGCGCAGGATGGCTTCAGGCCCTGTTCTGCTTCCGGGGGGCAGGCTGAGCCTGTGGTTAATTCTTCTTCCTGATGGGAAAATAGAGTGACCTGTGCCTGTCCCAACACCAAGAGCTAGTCTCTCATTGGTTCCCCGTCTTCCCGTTCATCCTCAGGACAAATTGCAACCTGTACGGAACAGGAGGTTAAAGGTGCTGATGCTCCAAGTAGGGAGATTGCTAGTAAAGTGGCTGGAATGGCGAACCCGAGCACAAGGAGGTGAGAAATGAGGTGCGTTTTAGAAACCTTTCCCCATCACACGGTGTACCATCTTCTGGGTTTCTCATGCATGTTTTCGATGTAGGAAGATGCCCTTGAACCTGGAGATTTGGGACCCATGCGATGGGTAGCACGCAGTATTACTTTAAAGGGTCTGCGTTTGCTCACCCAACCTCACCAAACCTCTCAGCCCCAAGAGTGTCCACCCTTATGTCTCATCCAGCTGTGGGTCTAGATATGGTCAATCCAGGTTGCATCACAGCCCCTGAACGAATTGTGTAAGAATTTCTCTCTCTTTCCCTGTCTTTGTTTCATGTGTTTTTAAAAGTAATTTATTTTTATAATGGGGTTTAGCTGCTTTTCACGGCTGTGTTTAGGCCGCTTTACACCCACTTGACACACTAACAGAGAGATATCAATACATAGGTTTTAAGATTATTAGTAGTCAGATATATTCTTGTGCGGTGAATCGGGCGTGTTGAGTCCAGTTCTCTGAGCAAGGAGTAGGTCTTGTCTATTACATATTGGGTTTATGGAACGGTATCTGAGCTAATTTGAAACTCTTGTTTTATGTATCACCCCACCTCACCTTTCCCGTTAAGCAGCCATAGTGTGTTTTCTGCATGTGTGACTCTGTTCTGTTTTGTAATTCAGTTCAAGTGTAACGGTTTTTACATTCCCTCTATAAGTGACACCTTATGAGAAGTGTCCTTTTCTGTGTGACTTATTTCACTTAGAATCGTCTTACCTAAATCCATTCATCATGCTGCTACTAGCCTTATGACATTGATTTCATGGCTGAGTGATAGTCCATTGTACATAAGGACCACAACTTTTTTATCCATTTTTCGCTTTCCTGGGATATTTAAGGTGGAATGAAGTGGAGGTCCTTGTCAACAGAGCAGCCCTAAACTTTCGGGTGCTTGTGTCTTGCTGATTTTCAATTTTCCCACTTTATCCCCCCATGCGTAGAAGTGCCCTATGCTCTCTAAGCTGTGTTTTTTAGATGTTTCAGGACACACCGTACACTTCTCCAGAGTGGCTGTTGGCAATTTACATCCCACCCATCAGTGTAGCAAGGCTCCCATTTCTCCATGGCCTGTCCTGCATTTCTGGTTTTGACACTTTTTTCAGCATGTCCCTTTTGACCGATGGGAAGCGAGACTTCTTTGTAGCGCTGATTTGCCTTTCCAGGTTGCTTGGTTGGCCAAAAAGGGCGTATGCGTTTTTTCCTGAATATATTAAGGAAAAAACGCATACGCCCTTTTTGGCCAAGGGCATCATTGTCAACGTTTTGCCGCTTTTCATGTGCTTTAAAGGCGATTCGAATCTACCTCTTGAAATCTGTTTCCTGCAATTCTGACTTGATTTCAAATCCTCTTCTTTGCCTTCCCTCAATATATTTGTGGACGAGAGTTATCATTTAGAACTCTGCAGGTTTGTGAATTGCAGTGCCCTGAAGCTGCATTTTACAAGTCGCTTTTTTGGGAGCCGGCCGCAAAAGCGCAGGATGGCTTCAGGCCCTGTTCTGGTTCCGGGGGGCAGGCTGAGCCTGTGGTTAATTCTTCTTCCTGATGGGAAAATAGAGTGACCTGTGCCTGTCCCAACACCAAGAGCTAGTCTCTCATTGGTTTCCCGTCTTCCCGTTCATCCTCAGGACAAATTGCAACCTGTACGGAACAGGAGGTTAAAGGTGCTGATGCTCCAAGTAGGGAGATTGCTAGTAAAGTGGCTGGAATGGCGAACACGAGCACAAGGAGGTGAGAAATGAGGTGCGTTTTAGAAACCTTTCCCCATCACACGGTGTACCATCTTCTGGGTTTCTCATGCATGTTTTCGATGTAGGAAGATGCCCTTGAACCTGGAGATTTGGGACCCATGCGATGGGTAGCACGCAGTATTACTTTAAAGGGTCTGCGTTTTCTCACCCAACCTCACCAAACTTCTCAGCCCCAAGAGTGTCCACCCTTATGTCTCATCCAGCTGTGGGTCTAGATATGGTCAATCCAGGTTGCATCACAACCCCCGAACGAATTGTGTAAGAATTTCTCTCTCTTTCCCTGTCTTTGTTTCATGTGTTTTTAAAAGTAATTTATTTTTATAATGGGGTTTAGCTGCTTTTCACGGCTGTGTTTAGGCCGCTTTACACCCACTTGACACACTAACAGAGAGATATCAATACATAGGTTTTAAGATTATTAGTAGTCAGATATATTCTTGTGCGGTGAATCGGGCGTGTTGAGTCCAGTTCTCTGAGCAAGGAGTAGGTCTTGTCTATTACATATTGGGTTTATGGAACGGTATCTGAGCTAATTTGAAACTCTTGTTTTATGTATCACCCCACCTCACCTTTCCCGTTAAGCAGCCATAGTGTGTTTTCTGCATGTGTGACTCTGTTCTGTTTTGTAATTCAGTTCAAGTGTAACGGTTTTTACATTCCCTCTATAAGTGACACCTTATGAGAAGTGTCCTTTTCTGTGTGACTTATTTCACTTAGAATCGTCTTACCTAAATCCATTCATCATGCTGCTACTAGCCTTATGACATTGATTTCATGGCTGAGTGATAGTCCATTGTACATAAGGACCACAACTTTTTTATCCATTTTTCGCTTTCCTGGGATATTTAAGGTGGAATGAAGTGGAGGTCCTTGTCAACAGAGCAGCCCTAAACTTTCGGGTGCTTGTGTCTTGCTGATTTTCAATTTTCCCACTTTATCCCCCCATGCGTAGAAGTGCCCTATGCTCTCTAAGCTGTGTTTTTTAGATGTTTCAGGACACACCGTACACTTCTCCAGAGTGGCTGTTGGCAATTTACATCCCACCCATCAGTGTAGCAAGGCTCCCATTTCTCCATGGCCTGTCCTGCATTTCTGGTTTTGACACTTTTTTCAGCATGTCCCTTTTGACCGATGGGAAGCGAGACTTCTTTGTAGCGCTGATTTGCCTTTCCAGGGTGCTTGGTTGGCCAAAAAGGGCGTATGCGTTTTTTCCTGAATATATTCAGGAAAAAAGGCATACGCCCTTTTTGGCCAAGGGCATCATTGTCAACGTTTTGCCGCTTTTCATGTGCTTTAAAGGCGATTCGAATCTAACTCTTGAAATCTGTTTCCTGCAATTCTGACTTGATTTCAAATCCTCTTCTTTGCCTTCCCTCAATATATTTGTGGACGAGAGTTATCATTTATAACTCTGCAGGTTTGTGAATTGCAGTGCCCTGAAGCTGCATTTTACAAGTCGCTTTTTTGGGAGCCGGCCGCAAAAGCGCAGGATGGCTTCAGGCCCTGTTCTGGTTCCGGGGGGCAGGCTGAGCCTGTGGTTAATTCTTCTTCCTGATGGGAAAATAGAGTGACCTGTGCCTGTCCCAACACCAAGAGCTAGTCTCTCATTGGTTTCCCGTCTTCCCGTTCATCCTCAGGACAAATTGCAACCTGTACGGAACAGGAGGTTAAAGGTGCTGATGCTCCAAGTAGGGAGATTGCTAGTAAAGTGGCTGGAATGGCGAACACGAGCACAAGGAGGTGAGAAATGAGGTGCGTTTTAGAAACCTTTCCCCATCACACGGTGTACCATCTTCTGGGTTTCTCATGCATGTTTTCGATGTAGGAAGATGCCCTTGAACCTGGAGATTTGGGACCCATGCGATGGGTAGCACTCAGTATTACTTTAAAGGGTCTGCGTTTGCTCACCCAACCTCACCAAACTTCTCAGCCCCAAGAGTGTCCACCCTTATATCTCATCCAGCTGTGGGTCTAGATATGGTCAATCCAGGTTGCATCACAACCCCCGAACGAATTGTGTAAGAATTTCTCTCTCTTTCCCTGTCTTTGTTTCATGGGTTTTTAAAAGTAATTTATTTTTATAATGGGGTTTAGCTGCTTTTCACGGCTGTGTTTAGGCCGCTTTACACCCACTTGACACACTAACAGAGAGATATCAATACATAGGTTTTAAGATTATTACTAGTCAGATATATTCTTGTGCGGTGAATCGGGCGTGTTGAGTCCAGTTCTCTGAGCAAGGAGTAGGTCTTGTCTATTCCATATTGGGTTTATGGAACGGTATCTGAGCTAATTTGAAACTCTTGTTTTATGTATCAGCCCACCTCACCTTTCCCGTTAAGCAGCCATAGTGTGTTTTCTGCATGTGTGACTCTGTTCTGTTTTGTAATTCAGTTCAAGTGTAACGGTTTTTACATTCCCTCTATAAGTGACACCTTATGAGAAGTGTCCTTTTCTGTGTGACTTATTTCACTTAGAATCGTCTTACCTAAATCCACTCATCATGCTGCTACTAGCCTTATGACATTGATTTCATGGCTGAGTGATAGTCCATTGTACATAAGGACCACAACTTTTTTATCCATTTTTCGCTTTCCTGGGATATTTAAGGTGGAATGAAGTGGAGGTCCTTGTCAACAGAGCAGCCCTAAACTTTCGGGTGCTTGTGTCTTGCTGATTTTCAATTTTCCCACTTTATCCCCCCATACGTAGAAGTGCCCTATGCTCTCTAAGCTGTGTTTTTTAGATGTTTCAGGACACACCGTACACTTCTCCAGAGTGGCTGTTGGCAATTTACATCCCGCCCATCAGTGTAGCAAGGCTCCCATTTCTCCATGGCCTGTCCTGCATTTCTGGTTTTGACACCTTTTTCAGCATGTCCCTTTTGACCGATGGGAAGCGAGACTTCTTTGTAGCGCTGATTTGCCTTTCCAGGTTGCTTGGTTGGCCAAAAAGGGCGTATGCGTTTTTTCCTGAATATATTCAGGAAAAAACGCATACGCCCTTTTTGGCCAAGGGCATCATTGTCAACGTTTTGCCGCTTTTCATGTGCTTTAAAGGCGATTCGAATCTACCTCCTGAAATCTATTTCCTGCAATTCTGCCTTGATTTCAAATCCTCTTCTTTGCCTTCCCTCAATATATTTGTGGACGAGAGTTATCATTTATAACTCTGCAGGTTTGTGAATTGCAGTGCTCTGAAGCTCCATTTTACAAGTCGCATTTTTGGGAGCTGGCCGCAAAAGCGCAGGATGGCTTCAGGCCCTGTTCTGCTTCCGGGGGGCAGGCTGAGCCTGTGGTTAATTCTTCTTCCTGATGGGAAAATAGAGTGACCTGTGCCTGTCCCAACACCAAGAGCTAGTCTCTCATTGGTTCCCCGTCTTCCCGTTCATCCTCAGGACAAATTGCAACCTGTACGGAACAGGAGGTTAAAGGTGCTGATGCTCCAAGTAGGGAGATTGCTAGTAAAGTGGCTGGAATGGCGAACCCGAGCACAAGGAGGTGAGAAATGAGGTGCGTTTTAGAAACCTTTCCCCATCACACGGTGTACCATCTTCTGGGTTTCTCATGCATGTTTTCGATGTAGGAAGATGCCCTTGAACCTGGAGATTTGGGACCCATGCGATGGGTAGCACGCAGTATTACTTTAAAGGGACTGCGTTTGCTCACCCAACCTCACCAAACCTCTCAGCCCCAAGAGTGTCCACCCTTATGTCTCATCCAGCTGTGGGTCTAGATATGGTCAATCCAGGTTGCATCACAGCCCCTGAACGAATTGTGTAAGAATTTCTCTCTCTTTCCCTGTCTTTGTTTCATGTGTTTTTAAAAGTAATTTATTTTTATAATGGGGTTTAGCTGCTTTTCACGGCTGTGTTTAGGCCGCTTTACACCCACTTGACACACTAACAGAGAGATATCAATACATAGGTTTTAAGATTATTAGTAGTCAGATATATTCTTGTGCGGTGAATCGGGCGTGTTGAGTCCAGTTCTCTGAGCAAGGAGTAGGTCTTGTCTATTACATATTGGGTTTATGGAACGGTATCTGAGCTAATTTGAAACTCTTGTTTTATGTATCACCCCACCTCACCTTTCCCGTTAAGCAGCCATAGTGTGTTTTCTGCATGTGTGACTCTGTTCTGTTTTGTAATTCAGTTCAAGTGTAACGGTTTTTACATTCCCTCTATAAGTGACACCTTATGAGAAGTGTCCTTTTCTGTGTGACTTATTTCACTTAGAATCGTCTTACCTAAATCCATTCATCATGCTGCTAGTAGCCTTATGACATTGATTTCATGGCTGAGTGATAGTCCATTGTACATAAGGACCACAACTTTTTTATCCATTTTTCGCTTTCCTGGGATATTTAAGGTGGAATGAAGTGGAGGTCCTTGTCAACAGAGCAGCCCTAAACTTTCGGGTGCTTGTGTCTTGCTGATTTTCAATTTTCCCACTTTATCCCCCCATGCGTAGAAGTGCCCTATGCTCTCTAAGCTGTGTTTTTTAGATGTTTCAGGACACACCGTACACTTCTCCAGAGTGGCTGTTGGCAATTTACATCCCACCCATCAGTGTAGCAAGGCTCCCATTTCTCCATGGCCTGTCCTGCATTTCTGGTTTTGACACTTTTTTCAGCATGTCCCTTTTGACCGATGGGAAGCGAGACTTCTTTGTAGCGCTGATTTGCCTTTCCAGGTTGCTTGGTTGGCCAAAAAGGGCGTATGCGTTTTTTCCTGAATATATTAAGGAAAAAACGCATACGCCCTTTTTGGCCAAGGGCATCATTGTCAACGTTTTGCCGCTTTTCATGTGCTTTAAAGGCGATTCGAATCTACCTCTTGAAATCTGTTTCCTGCAATTCTGACTTGATTTCAAATCCTCTTCTTTGCCTTCCCTCAATATATTTGTGGACGAGAGTTATCATTTAGAACTCTGCAGGTTTGTGAATTGCAGTGCCCTGAAGCTGCATTTTACAAGTCGCTTTTTTGGGAGCCGGCCGCAAAAGCGCAGGATGGCTTCAGGCCCTGTTCTGGTTCCGGGGGGCAGGCTGAGCCTGTGGTTAATTCTTCTTCCTGATGGGAAAATAGAGTGACCTGTGCCTGTCCCAACACCAAGAGCTAGTCTCTCATTGGTTTCCCGTCTTCCCGTTCATCCTCAGGACAAATTGCAACCTGTACGGAACAGGAGGTTAAAGGTGCTGATGCTCCAAGTAGGGAGATTGCTAGTAAAGTGGCTGGAATGGCGAACACGAGCACAAGGAGGTGAGAAATGAGGTGCGTTTTAGAAACCTTTCCCCATCACACGGTGTACCATCTTCTGGGTTTCTCATGCATGTTTTCGATGTAGGAAGATGCCCTTGAACCTGGAGATTTGGGACCCATGCGATGGGTAGCACGCAGTATTACTTTAAAGGGTCTGCGTTTGCTCACCCAACCTCACCAAACTTCTCAGCCCCAAGAGTGTCCACCCTTATGTCTCATCCAGCTGTGGGTCTAGATATGGTCAATCCAGGTTGCATCACAACCCCCGAACGAATTGTGTAAGAATTTCTCTCTCTTTCCCTGTCTTTGTTTCATGGGTTTTTAAAAGTAATTTATTTTTATAATGGGGTTTAGCTGCTTTTCACGGCTGTGTTTAGGCCGCTTTACACCCACTTGACACACTAACAGAGAGATATCAATACATAGGTTTTAAGATTATTACTAGTCAGATATATTCTTGTGCGGTGAATCGGGCGTGTTGAGTCCAGTTCTCTGAGCAAGGAGTAGGTCTTGTCTATTCCATATTGGGTTTATGGAACGGTATCTGAGCTAATTTGAAACTCTTGTTTTATGTATCACCCCACCTCACCTTTCCCGTTAAGCAGCCATAGTGTGTTTTCTGCATGTGTGACTCTGTTCTGTTTTGTAATTCAGTTCAAGTGTAACGGTTTTTACATTCCCTCTATAAGTGACACCTTATGAGAAGTGTCCTTTTCTGTGTGACTTATTTCACTTAGAATCGTCTTACCTAAATCCACTCATCATGCTGCTACTAGCCTTATGACATTGATTTCATGGCTGAGTGATAGTCCATTGTACATAAGGACCACAACTTTTTTATCCATTTTTCGCTTTCCTGGGATATTTAAGGTGGAATGAAGTGGAGGTCCTTGTCAACAGAGCAGCCCTAAACTTTCGGGTGCTTGTGTCTTGCTGATTTTCAATTTTCCCACTTTATTCCCCCATGTGTGGAAGTGCCCTATGCTCTCTAAGCTGTGTTTTTTAGATGTTTCAGGACACACCGTACACTTCTCCAGAGTGGCTGTTGGCAATTTACATCCCGCCCATCAGTGTAGCAAGGCTCCCATTTCTCCATGGCCTGTCCTGCATTTCTGGTTTTGACACATTTTTCAGCATGTCCCTTTTGACCGATGGGAAGCGAGACTTCTTTGTAGCGCTGATTTGCCTTTCCAGGTTGCTTGGTTGGCCAAAAAGGGCGTATGCGTTTTTTCCTGAATATATTCAGGAAAAAACGCATACGCCCTTTTTGGCCAAGGGCATCATTGTCAACGTTTTGCCGCTTTTCATGTGCTTTAAAGGCGATTCGAATCTACCTCCTGAAATCTATTTCCTGCAATTCTGCCTTGATTTCAAATCCTCTTCTTTGCCTTCCCTCAATATATTTGTGGACGAGAGTTATCATTTATAACTCTGCAGGTTTGTGAATTGCAGTGCCCTGAAGCTCCATTTTACAAGTCGCATTTTTGGGAGCTGGCCGCAAAAGCGCAGGATGGCTTCAGGCCCTGTTCTGCTTCCTGGGGGCAGGCTGAGCCTGTGGTTAATTCTTCTTCCTGATGGGAAAATAGAGTGACCTGTGCCTGTCCCAACACCAAGAGCTAGTCTCTCATTGGTTCCCCGTCTTCCCGTTCATCCTCAGGACAAATTGCAACCTGTACGGAACAGGAGGTTAAAGGTGCTGATGCTCCAAGTAGGGAGATTGCTAGTAAAGTGGCTGGAATGGCGAACCCGAGCACAAGGAGGTGAGAAATGAGGTGCGTTTTAGAAACCTTTCCCCATCACACGGTGTACCATCTTCTGGGTTTCTCATGCATGTTTTCGATGTAGGAAGATGCCCTTGAACCTGGAGATTTGGGACCCATGCGATGGGTAGCACGCAGTATTACTTTAAAGGGTCTGCGTTTGCTCACCCAACCTCACCAAACCTCTCAGCCCCAAGAGTGTCCACCCTTATGTCTCATCCAGCTGTGGGTCTAGATATGGTCAATCCAGGTTGCATCACAGCCCCTGAACGAATTGTGTAAGAATTTCTCTCTCTTTCCCTGTCTTTGTTTCATGTGTTTTTAAAAGTAATTTATTTTTATAATGGGGTTTAGCTGCTTTTCACGGCTGTGTTTAGGCCGCTTTACACCCACTTGACACACTAACAGAGAGATATCAATACATAGGTTTTAAGATTATTAGTAGTCAGATATATTCTTGTGCGGTGAATCGGGCGTGTTGAGTCCAGTTCTCTGAGCAAGGAGTAGGTCTTGTCTATTACATATTGGGTTTATGGAACGGTATCTGAGCTAATTTGAAACTCTTGTTTTATGTATCACCCCACCTCACCTTTCCCGTTAAGCAGCCATAGTGTGTTTTCTGCATGTGTGACTCTGTTCTGTTTTGTAATTCAGTTCAAGTGTAACGGTTTTTACATTCCCTCTATAAGTGACACCTTATGAGAAGTGTCCTTTTCTGTGTGACTTATTTCACTTAGAATCGTCTTACCTAAATCCATTCATCATGCTGCTACTAGCCTTATGACATTGATTTCATGGCTGAGTGATAGTCCATTGTACATAAGGACCACAACTTTTTTATCCATTTTTCGCTTTCCTGGGATATTTAAGGTGGAATGAAGTGGAGGTCCTTGTCAACAGAGCAGCCCTAAACTTTCGGGTGCTTGTGTCTTGCTGATTTTCAATTTTCCCACTTTATCCCCCCATGCGTAGAAGTGCCCTATGCTCTCTAAGCTGTGTTTTTTAGATGTTTCAGGACACACCGTACACTTCTCCAGAGTGGCTGTTGGCAATTTACATCCCACCCATCAGTGTAGCAAGGCTCCCATTTCTCCATGGCCTGTCCTGCATTTCTGGTTTTGACACTTTTTTCAGCATGTCCCTTTTGACCGATGGGAAGCGAGACTTCTTTGTAGCGCTGATTTGCCTTTCCAGGTTGCTTGGTTGGCCAAAAAGGGCGTATGCGTTTTTTCCTGAATATATTAAGGAAAAAACGCATACGCCCTTTTTGGCCAAGGGCATCATTGTCAACGTTTTGCCGCTTTTCATGTGCTTTAAAGGCGATTCGAATCTACCTCTTGAAATCTGTTTCCTGCAATTCTGACTTGATTTCAAATCCTCTTCTTTGCCTTCCCTCAATATATTTGTGGACGAGAGTTATCATTTAGAACTCTGCAGGTTTGTGAATTGCAGTGCCCTGAAGCTGCATTTTACAAGTCGCTTTTTTGGGAGCCGGCCGCAAAAGCGCAGGATGGCTTCAGGCCCTGTTCTGGTTCCGGGGGGCAGGCTGAGCCTGTGGTTAATTCTTCTTCCTGATGGGAAAATAGAGTGACCTGTGCCTGTCCCAACACCAAGAGCTAGTCTCTCATTGGTTTCCCGTCTTCCCGTTCATCCTCAGGACAAATTGCAACCTGTACGGAACAGGAGGTTAAAGGTGCTGATGCTCCAAGTAGGGAGATTGCTAGTAAAGTGGCTGGAATGGCGAACACGAGCACAAGGAGGTGAGAAATGAGGTGCGTTTTAGAAACCTTTCCCCATCACACGGTGTACCATCTTCTGGGTTTCTCATGCATGTTTTCGATGTAGGAAGATGCCCTTGAACCTGGAGATTTGGGACCCATGCGATGGGTAGCACGCAGTATTACTTTAAAGGGTCTGCGTTTGCTCACCCAACCTCACCAAACTTCTCAGCCCCAAGAGTGTCCACCCTTATGTCTCATCCAGCTGTGGGTCTAGATATGGTCAATCCAGGTTGCATCACAACCCCCGAACGAATTGTGTAAGAATTTCTCTCTCTTTCCCTGTCTTTGTTTCATGGGTTTTTAAAAGTAATTTATTTTTATAATGGGGTTTAGCTGCTTTTCACGGCTGTGTTTAGGCCGCTTTACACCCACTTGACACACTAACAGAGAGATATCAATACATAGGTTTTAAGATTATTACTAGTCAGATATATTCTTGTGCGGTGAATCGGACGTGTTGAGTCCAGTTCTCTGAGCAAGGAGTAGGTCTTGTCTATTCCATATTGGGTTTATGGAACGGTATCTGAGCTAATTTGAAACTCTTGTTTTATGTATCACCCCACCTCACCTTTCCCGTTAAGCAGCCATAGTGTGTTTTCTGCATGTGTGACTCTGTTCTGTTTTGTAATTCAGTTCAAGTGTAACGGTTTTTACATTCCCTCTATAAGTGACACCTTATGAGAAGTGTCCTTTTCTGTGTGACTTATTTCACTTAGAATCGTCTTACCTAAATCCACTCATCATGCTGCTACTAGCCTTATGACATTGATTTCATGGCTGAGTGATAGTCCATTGTACATAAGGACCACAACTTTTTTATCCATTTTTCGCTTTCCTGGGATATTTAAGGTGGAATGAAGTGGAGGTCCTTGTCAACAGAGCAGCCCTAAACTTTCGGGTGCTTGTGTCTTGCTGATTTTCAATTTTCCCACTTTATCCCCCCATGTGTGGAAGTGCCCTATGCTCTCTAAGCTGTGTTTTTTAGATGTTTCAGGACACACCGTACACTTCTCCAGAGTGGCTGTTGGCAATTTACATCCCGCCCATCAGTGTAGCAAGGCTCCCATTTCTCCATGGCCTGTCCTGCATTTCTGGTTTTGACACCTTTTTCAGCATGTCCCTTTTGACCGATGGGAAGCGAGACTTCTTTGTAGCGCTGATTTGCCTTTCCAGGTTGCTTGGTTGGCCAAAAAGGGCGTATGCGTTTTTTCCTGAATACATTCAGGAAAAAACGCATACGCCCTTTTTGGCCAAGGGCATCATTGTCAACGTTTTGCCGCTTTTCATGTGCTTTAAAGGCGATTCGAATCTACCTCCTGAAATCTATTTCCTGCAATTCTGCCTTGATTTCAAATCCTCTTCTTTGCCTTCCCTCAATATATTTGTGGACGAGAGTTATCATTTATAACTCTGCAGGTTTGTGAATTGCAGTGCCCTGAAGCTCCATTTTACAAGTCGCTTTTTTGGGAGTCGGCCGCAAAAGCGCAGGATGGCTTCAGGCCCTGTTCTGGTTCCGGGGGGCAGGCTGAGCCTGTGGTTAATTCTTCTTCCTGATGGGAAAATTGAGTGACCTGTGCCTGTCCCAACACCAAGAGCTAGTCTCTCATTGGTTCCCCGTCTTCCCGTTCATCCTCAGGACAAATTGCAACCTGTACGGAACAGGAGGTTAAAGGTGCTGATGCTCCAAGTAGGGAGATTGCTAGTAAAGTGGCTGGAATGGCGAACCCGAGCACAAGGAGATGAGAAATGCGGTGCGTTTTAGAAACCTTTCCCCATCACACGGTGTACCATCTTCTGGGTTTCTCATGCATGTTTTCGATGTAGGAAGATGCCCTTGAACCTGGAGATTTGGGACCCATGTGATGGGTAGCACGCAGTATTACTTTAAAGGGTCTGCGTTTGCTCACCCAACCTCACCAAACCTCTCAGCCCCAAGAGTGTCCACCCTTATGTCTCATCCAGCTGTGGGTCTAGATATGGTCAATGCAGGTTGCATCACAGCCCCTGAACGAATTGTGTAAGAATTTCTCTCTCTTTCCCTGTCTTTGTTTCATGTGTTTTTAAAAGTAATTTATTTTTATAATGGGGTTTAGCTGCTTTTCACGGCTTTGTTTAGGCCGCTTTACACCCACTTGACACACTAACAGAGAGATATCAATACATAGGTTTTAAGATTATTTGTAGTCAGATATATTCTTGTGCGGTGAATCGGGCGTGTTGAGTCCAGTTCTCTGAGCAAGGAGTAGGTCTTGTCTATTCCATATTGGGTTTATGGAACGGTATCTGAGCTAATTTGAAACTCTTGTTTTATGTATCACCCCACCTCACCTTTCCCGTTAAGCAGCCATAGTGTGTTTTCTGCATGTGTGACTCTGTTCTGTTTTGTAATTCAGTTCAAGTGTAACGGTTTTTACATTCCCTCTATAAGTGACACCTTATGAGAAGTGTCCTTTTCTGTGTGACTTATTTCACTTAGAATCGTCTTGCCTAAATCCACTCATCATGCTGCTACTAGCCTTATGACATTGATTTCATGGCTGAGTGATATTCCATTGTACATAAGGACCACAACTTTTTTATCCATTTTTCGCTTTCCTGGGATATTTAAGGTGGAATGAAGTGGAGGTCCTTGTCAACAGAGCAGCCCTAAACTTTCGGGTGCTTGTGTCTTGCTGATTTTCAATTTTCCCACTTTATCCCCCCATGCGTAGAAGTGCCCTATGCTCTCTAAGCTGTGTTTTTTAGATGTTTCAGGACACACCGTACACTTCTCCAGAGTGGCTGTTGGCAATTTACATCCCGCCCATCAGTGTAGCAAGGCTCCCATTTCTCCATGGCCTGTCCTGCATTTCTGGTTTTGACACCTTTTTCAGCATGTCCCTTTTGACCGATGGGAAGCGAGACTTCTTTGTAGCGCTGATTTGCCTTTCCAGGTTGCTTGGTTGGCCAAAAAGGGCGTATGCGTTTTTTCCTGAATATATTCAGGAAAAAACGCATACGCCCTTTTTGGCCAAGGGCATCATTGTCAACGTTTTGCCGCTTTTCATGTGCTTTAAAGGCGATTCGAATCTACCTCTTGAAATCTGTTTCCTGCAATTCTGACTTGATTTCACATCCTCTTCTTTGCCTTCCCTCAATATATTTGTGGACGAGAGTTATCATTTAGAACTCTGCAGGTTTGTGAATTGCAGTGCCCTGAAGCTGCATTTTACAAGTCGCTTTTTTGGGAGCCGGCCGCAAAAGCGCAGGATGGCTTCAGGCCCTGTTCTGGTTCCGGGGGGCAGGCTGAGCCTGTGGTTAATTCTTCTTCCTGATGGGAAAATAGAGTGACCTGTGCCTGTCCCAACACCAAGAGCTAGTCTCTCATTGGTTTCCCGTCTTCCCGTTCATCCTCAGGACAAATTGCAACCTGTACGGAACAGGAGGTTAAAGGTGCTGATGCTCCAAGTAGGGAGATTGCTAGTAAAGTGGCTGGAATGGCGAACACGAGCACAAGGAGGTGAGAAATGAGGTGCGTTTTAGAAACCTTTCCCCATCACACGGTGTACCATCTTCTGGGTTTCTCATGCATGTTTTCGATGTAGGAAGATGCCCTTGAACCTGGAGATTTGGGACCCATGCGATGGGTAGCACGCAGTATTACTTTAAAGGGTCTGCGTTTGCTCACCCAACCTCACCAAACTTCTCAGCCCCAAGAGTGTCCACCCTTATGTCTCATCCAGCTGTGGGTCTAGATATGGTCAATCCAGGTTGCATCACAACCCCCGAACGAATTGTGTAAGAATTTCTCTCTCTTTCCCTGTCTTTGTTTCATGGGTTTTTAAAAGTAATTTATTTTTATAATGGGGTTTAGCTGCTTTTCACGGCTGTGTTTAGGCCGCTTTACACCCACTTGACACACTAACAGAGAGATATCAATACATAGGTTTTAAGATTATTACTAGTCAGATATATTCTTGTGCGGTGAATCGGGCGTGTTGAGTCCAGTTCTCTGAGCAAGGAGTAGGTCTTGTCTATTCCATATTGGGTTTATGGAACGGTATCTGAGCTAATTTGAAACTCTTGTTTTATGTATCACCCCACCTCACCTTTCCCGTTAAGCAGCCATAGTGTGTTTTCTGCATGTGTGACTCTGTTCTGTTTTGTAATTCAGTTCAAGTGTAACGGTTTTTACATTCCCTCTATAAGTGACACCTTATGAGAAGTGTCCTTTTCTGTGTGACTTATTTCACTTAGAATCGTCTTACCTAAATCCACTCATCATGCTGCTACTAGCCTTATGACATTGATTTCATGGCTGAGTGATATTCCATTGTACATAAGGACCACAACTTTTTTATCCATTTTTCGCTTTCCTGGGATATTTAAGGTGGAATGAAGTGGAGGTCCTTGTCAACAGAGCAGCCCTAAACTTTCGGGTGCTTGTGTCTTGCTGATTTTCAATTTTCCCACTTTATCCCCCCATGTGTGGAAGTGCCCTATGCTCTCTAAGCTGTGTTTTTTAGATGTTTCAGGACACACCGTACACTTCTCCAGAGTGGCTGTTGGCAATTTACATCCCGCCCATCAGTGTAGCAAGGCTCCCATTTCTCCATGGCCTGTCCTGCATTTCTGGTTTTGACACCTTTTTCAGCATGTCCCTTTTGACCGATGGGAAGCGAGACTTCTTTGTAGCGCTGATTTGCCTTTCCAGGTTGCTTGGTTGGCCAAAAAGGGCGTATGCGTTTTTTCCTGAATATATTCAGGAAAAAACGCATACGCCCTTTTTGGCCAAGGGCATCATTGTCAACGTTTTGCCGCTTTTCATGTGCTTTAAAGGCGATTCGAATCTACCTCCTGAAATCTATTTCCTGCAATTCTGCCTTGATTTCAAATCCTCTTCTTTGCCTTCCCTCAATATATTTGTGGACGAGAGTTATCATTTATAACTCTGCAGGTTTGTGAATTGCAGTGCCCTGAAGCTGCATTTTACAAGTCGCTTTTTTGGGAGTCGGCCGCAAAAGCGCAGGATGGCTTCAGGCCCTGTTCTGGTTCCGGGGGGCAGGCTGAGCCTGTGGTTAATTCTTCTTCCTGATGGGAAAATTGAGTGACCTGTGCCTGTCCCAACACCAAGAGCTAGTCTCTCATTGGTTCCCCGTCTTCCCGTTCATCCTCAGGACAAATTGCAACCTGTACGGAACAGGAGGTTAAAGGTGCTGATGCTCCAAGTAGGGAGATTGCTAGTAAAGTGGCTGGAATGGCGAACCCGAGCACAAGGAGATGAGAAATGCGGTGCGTTTTAGAAACCTTTCCCCATCACACGGTGTACCATCTTCTGGGTTTCTCATGCATGTTTTCGATGTAGGAAGATGCCCTTGAACCTGGAGATTTGGGACCCATGTGATGGGTAGCACGCAGTATTACTTTAAAGGGTCTGCGTTTGCTCACCCAACCTCACCAAACCTCTCAGCCCCAAGAGTGTCCACCCTTATGTCTCATCCAGCTGTGGGTCTAGATATGGTCAATGCAGGTTGCATCACAGCCCCTGAACGAATTGTGTAAGAATTACTCTCTCTTTCCCTGTCTTTGTTTCATGTGTTTTTAAAAGTAATTTATTTTTATAATGGGGTTTAGCTGCTTTTCACGGCTTTGTTTAGGCCGCTTTACACCCACTTGACACACTAACAGAGAGATATCAATACATAGGTTTTAAGATTATTTGTAGTCAGATATATTCTTGTGCGGTGAATCGGGCGTGTTGAGTCCAGTTCTCTGAGCAAGGAGTAGGTCTTGTCTATTCCATATTGGGTTTATGGAACGGTATCTGAGCTAATTTGAAACTCTTGTTTTATGTATCACCCCACCTCACCTTTCCCGTTAAGCAGCCATAGTGTGTTTTCTGCATGTGTGACTCTGTTCTGTTTTGTAATTCAGTTCAAGTGTAACGGTTTTTACATTCCCTCTATAAGTGACACCTTATGAGAAGTGTCCTTTTCTGTGTGACTTATTTCACTTAGAATCGTCTTGCCTAAATCCACTCATCATGCTGCTACTAGCCTTATGACATTGATTTCATGGCTGAGTGATATTCCATTGTACATAAGGACCACAACTTTTTTATCCATTTTTCGCTTTCCTGGGATATTTAAGGTGGAATGAAGTGGAGGTCCTTGTCAACAGAGCAGCCCTAAACTTTCGGGTGCTTGTGTCTTGCTGATTTTCAATTTTCCCACTTTATCCCCCCATGCGTAGAAGTACCCTATGCTCTCTAAGCTGTGTTTTTTAGATGTTTCAGGACACACCGTACACTTCTCCAGAGTGGCTGTTGGCAATTTACATCCCGCCCATCAGTGTAGCAAGGCTCCCATTTCTCCATGGCCTGTCCTGCATTTCTGGTTTTGACACCTTTTTCAGCATGTCCCTTTTGACCGATGGGAAGCGAGACTTCTTTGTAGCGCTGATTTGCCTTTCCAGGTTGCTTGGTTGGCCAAAAAGGGCGTATGCGTTTTTTCCTGAATATATTCAGGAAAAAACGCATACGCCCTTTTTGGCCAAGGGCATCATTGTCAACGTTTTGCCGCTTTTCATGTGCTTTAAAGGCGATTCGAATCTACCTCCTGAAATCTATTTCCTGCAATTCTGCCTTGATTTCAAATCCTCTTCTTTGCCTTCCCTCAATATATTTGTGGACGAGAGTTATCATTTATAACTCTGCAGGTTTGTGAATTGCAGTGCCCTGAAGCTCCATTTTACAAGTCGCTTTTTTGGGAGTCGGCCGCAAAAGCGCAGGATGGCTTCAGGCCCTGTTCTGGTTCCGGGGGGCAGGCTGAGCCTGTGGTTAATTCTTCTTCCTGATGGGAAAATTGAGTGACCTGTGCCTGTCCCAACACCAAGAGCTAGTCTCTCATTGGTTCCCCGTCTTCCCGTTCATCCTCAGGACAAATTGCAACCTGTACGGAACAGGAGGTTAAAGGTGCTGATGCTCCAAGTAGGGAGATTGCTAGTAAAGTGGCTGGAATGGCGAACCCGAGCACAAGGAGATGAGAAATGCGGTGCGTTTTAGAAACCTTTCCCCATCACACGGTGTACCATCTTCTGGGTTTCTCATGCATGTTTTCGATGTAGGAAGATGCCCTTGAACCTGGAGATTTGGGACCCATGTGATGGGTAGCACGCAGTATTACTTTAAAGGGTCTGCGTTTGCTCACCCAACCTCACCAAACCTCTCAGCCCCAAGAGTGTCCACCCTTATGTCTCATCCAGCTGTGGGTCTAGATATGGTCAATGCAGGTTGCATCACAGCCCCTGAACGAATTGTGTAAGAATTTCTCTCTCTTTCCCTGTCTTTGTTTCATGTGTTTTTAAAAGTAATTTATTTTTATAATGGGGTTTAGCTGCTTTTCACGGCTTTGTTTAGGCCGCTTTACACCCACTTGACACACTAACAGAGAGATATCAATACATAGGTTTTAAGATTATTTGTAGTCAGATATATTCTTGTGCGGTGAATCGGGCGTGTTGAGTCCAGTTCTCTGAGCAAGGAGTAGGTCTTGTCTATTCCATATTGGGTTTATGGAACGGTATCTGAGCTAATTTGAAACTCTTGTTTTATGTATCACCCCACCTCACCTTTCCCGTTAAGCAGCCATAGTGTGTTTTCTGCATGTGTGACTCTGTTCTGTTTTGTAATTCAGTTCAAGTGTAACGGTTTTTACATTCCCTCTATAAGTGACACCTTATGAGAAGTGTCCTTTTCTGTGTGACTTATTTCACTTAGAATCGTCTTGCCTAAATCCACTCATCATGCTGCTACTAGCCTTATGACATTGATTTCATGGCTGAGTGATATTCCATTGTACATAAGGACCACAACTTTTTTATCCATTTTTCGCTTTCCTGGGATATTTAAGGTGGAATGAAGTGGAGGTCCTTGTCAACAGAGCAGCCCTAAACTTTCGGGTGCTTGTGTCTTGCTGATTTTCAATTTTCCCACTTTATCCCCCCATGCGTAGAAGTGCCCTATGCTCTCTAAGCTGTGTTTTTTAGATGTTTCAGGACACACCGTACACTTCTCCAGAGTGGCTGTTGGCAATTTACATCCCGCCCATCAGTGTAGCAAGGCTCCCATTTCTCCATGGCCTGTCCTGCATTTCTGGTTTTGACACCTTTTTCAGCATGTCCCTTTTGACCGATGGGAAGCGAGACTTCTTTGTAGCGCTGATTTGCCTTTCCAGGTTGCTTGGTTGGCCAAAAAGGGCGTATGCGTTTTTTCCTGAATATATTCAGGAAAAAACGCATACGCCCTTTTTGGCCAAGGGCATCATTGTCAACGTTTTGCCGCTTTTCATGTGCTTTAAAGGCGATTCGAATCTACCTCCTGAAATCTATTTCCTGCAATTCTGCCTTGATTTCAAATCCTCTTCTTTGCCTTCCCTCAATATATTTGTGGACGAGAGTTATCATTTATAACTCTGCAGGTTTGTGAATTGCAGTGCCCTGAAGCTCCATTTTACAAGTCGCTTTTTGGGGAGTCGGCCGCAAAAGCGCAGGATGGCTTCAGGCCCTGTTCTGGTTCCGGGGGGCAGGCTGAGCCTGTGGTTAATTCTTCTTCCTAATGGGAAAATTGAGTGACCTGTGCCTGTCCCAACACCAAGAGCTAGTCTCTCATTGGTTCCCCGTCTTCCCGTTCATCCTCAGGACAAATTGCAACCTGTACGGAACAGGAGGTTAAAGGTGCTGATGCTCCAAGTAGGGAGATTGCTAGTAAAGTGGCTGGAATGGCGAACCCGAGCACAAGGAGATGAGAAATGCGGTGCGTTTTAGAAACCTTTCCCCATCACACGGTGTACCATCTTCTGGGTTTCTCATGCATGTTTTCGATGTAGGAAGATGCCCTTGAACCTGGAGATTTGGGACCCATGTGATGGGTAGCACGCAGTATTACTTTAAAGGGTCTGCGTTTGCTCACCCAACCTCACCAAACCTCTCAGCCCCAAGAGTGTCCACCCTTATGTCTCATCCAGCTGTGGGTCTAGATATGGTCAATGCAGGTTGCATCACAGCCCCTGAACGAATTGTGTAAGAATTTCTCTCTCTTTCCCTGTCTTTGTTTCATGTGTTTTTAAAAGTAATTTATTTTTATAATGGGGTTTAGCTGCTTTTCACGGCTTTGTTTAGGCCGCTTTACACCCACTTGACACACTAACAGAGAGATATCAATACATAGGTTTTAAGATTATTTGTAGTCAGATATATTCTTGTGCGGTGAATCGGGCGTGTTGAGTCCAGTTCTCTGAGCAAGGAGTAGGTCTTGTCTATTCCATATTGGGTTTATGGAACGGTATCTGAGCTAATTTGAAACTCTTGTTTTATGTATCACCCCACCTCACCTTTCCCGTTAAGCAGCCATAGTGTGTTTTCTGCATGTGTGACTCTGTTCTGTTTTGTAATTCAGTTCAAGTGTAACGGTTTTTACATTCCCTCTATAAGTGACACCTTATGAGAAGTGTCCTTTTCTGTGTGACTTATTTCACTTAGAATCGTCTTGCCTAAATCCACTCATCATGCTGCTACTAGCCTTATGACATTGATTTCATGGCTGAGTGATATTCCATTGTACATAAGGACCACAACTTTTTTATCCATTTTTCGCTTTCCTGGGATATTTAAGGTGGAATGAAGTGGAGGTCCTTGTCAACAGAGCAGCCCTAAACTTTCGGGTGCTTGTGTCTTGCTGATTTTCAATTTTCCCACTTTATCCCCCCATGCGTAGAAGTGCCCTATGCTCTCTAAGCTGTGTTTTTTAGATGTTTCAGGACACACCGTACACTTCTCCAGAGTGGCTGTTGGCAATTTACATCCCGCCCATCAGTGTAGCAAGGCTCCCATTTCTCCATGGCCTGTCCTGCATTTCTGGTTTTGACACCTTTTTCAGCATGTCCCTTTTGACCGATGGGAAGCGAGACTTCTTTGTAGCGCTGATTTGCCTTTCCAGGTTGCTTGGTTGGCCAAAAAGGGCGTATGCGTTTTTTCCTGAATATATTCAGGAAAAAACGCATACGCCCTTTTTGGCCAAGGGCATCATTGTCAACGTTTTGCCGCTTTTCATGTGCTTTAAAGGCGATTCGAATCTACCTCCTGAAATCTATTTCCTGCAATTCTGCCTTGATTTCAAATCCTCTTCTTTGCCTTCCCTCAATATATTTGTGGACGAGAGTTATCATTTATAACTCTGCAGGTTTGTGAATTGCAGTGCCCTGAAGCTCCATTTTACAAGTCGCTTTTTTGGGAGTCGGCCGCAAAAGCGCAGGATGGCTTCAGGCCCTGTTCTGGTTCCGGGGGGCAGGCTGAGCCTGTGGTTAATTCTTCTTCCTGATGGGAAAATTGAGTGACCTGTGCCTGTCCCAACACCAAGAGCTAGTCTCTCATTGGTTCCCCGTCTTCCCGTTCATCCTCAGGACAAATTGCAACCTGTACGGAACAGGAGGTTAAAGGTGCTGATGCTCCAAGTAGGGAGATTGCTAGTAAAGTGGCTGGAATGGCGAACCCGAGCACAAGGAGATGAGAAATGCGGTGCGTTTTAGAAACCTTTCCCCATCACACGGTGTACCATCTTCTGGGTTTCTCATGCATGTTTTCGATGTAGGAAGATGCCCTTGAACCTGGAGATTTGGGACCCATGTGATGGGTAGCACGCAGTATTACTTTAAAGGGTCTGCGTTTGCTCACCCAACCTCACCAAACCTCTCAGCCCCAAGAGTGTCCACCCTTATGTCTCATCCAGCTGTGGGTCTAGATATGGTCAATGCAGGTTGCATCACAGCCCCTGAACGAATTGTGTAAGAATTTCTCTCTCTTTCCCTGTCTTTGTTTCATGTGTTTTTAAAAGTAATTTATTTTTATAATGGGGTTTAGCTGCTTTTCACGGCTTTGTTTAGGCCGCTTTACACCCACTTGACACACTAACAGAGAGATATCAATACATAGGTTTTAAGATTATTTGTAGTCAGATATATTCTTGTGCGGTGAATCGGGCGTGTTGAGTCCAGTTCTCTGAGCAAGGAGTAGGTCTTGTCTATTCCATATTGGGTTTATGGAACGGTATCTGAGCTAATTTGAAACTCTTGTTTTATGTATCACCCCACCTCACCTTTCCCGTTAAGCAGCCATAGTGTGTTTTCTGCATGTGTGACTCTGTTCTGTTTTGTAATTCAGTTCAAGTGTAACGGTTTTTACATTCCCTCTATAAGTGACACCTTATGAGAAGTGTCCTTTTCTGTGTGACTTATTTCACTTAGAATCGTCTTGCCTAAATCCACTCATCATGCTGCTACTAGCCTTATGACATTGATTTCATGGCTGAGTGATATTCCATTGTACATAAGGACCACAACTTTTTTATCCATTTTTCGCTTTCCTGGGATATTTAAGGTGGAATGAAGTGGAGGTCCTTGTCAACAGAGCAGCCCTAAACTTTCGGGTGCTTGTGTCTTGCTGATTTTCAATTTTCCCACTTTATCCCCCCATGCGTAGAAGTGCCCTATGCTCTCTAAGCTGTGTTTTTTAGATGTTTCAGGACACACCGTACACTTCTCCAGAGTGGCTGTTGGCAATTTACATCCCGCCCATCAGTGTAGCAAGGCTCCCATTTCTCCATGGCCTGTCCTGCATTTCTGGTTTTGACACCTTTTTCAGCATGTCCCTTTTGACCGATGGGAAGCGAGACTTCTTTGTAGCGCTGATTTGCCTTTCCAGGTTGCTTGGTTGGCCAAAAAGGGCGTATGCGTTTTTTCCTGAATATATTCAGGAAAAAACGCATACGCCCTTTTTGGCCAAGGGCATCATTGTCAACGTTTTGCCGCTTTTCATGTGCTTTAAAGGCGATTCGAATCTACCTCCTGAAATCTATTTCCTGCAATTCTGCCTTGATTTCAAATCCTCTTCTTTGCCTTCCCTCAATATATTTGTGGACGAGAGTTATCATTTATAACTCTGCAGGTTTGTGAATTGCAGTGCCCTGAAGCTCCATTTTACAAGTCGCTTTTTTGGGAGTCGGCCGCAAAAGCGCAGGATGGCTTCAGGCCCTGTTCTGGTTCCGGGGGGCAGGCTGAGCCTGTGGTTAATTCTTCTTCCTGATGGGAATATTGAGTGACCTGTGCCTGTCCCAACACCAAGAGCTAGTCTCTCATTGGTTCCCCGTCTTCCCGTTCATCCTCAGGACAAATTGCAACCTGTACGGAACAGGAGGTTAAAGGTGCTGATGCTCCAAGTAGGGAGATTGCTAGTAAAGTGGCTGGAATGGCGAACCCGAGCACAAGGAGATGAGAAATGCGGTGCGTTTTAGAAACCTTTCCCCATCACACGGTGTACCATCTTCTGGGTTTCTCATGCATGTTTTCGATGTAGGAAGATGCCCTTGAACCTGGAGATTTGGGACCCATGTGATGGGTAGCACGCAGTATTACTTTAAAGGGTCTGCGTTTGCTCACCCAACCTCACCAAACCTCTCAGCCCCAAGAGTGTCCACCCTTATGTCTCATCCAGCTGTGGGTCTAGATATGGTCAATGCAGGTTGCATCACAGCCCCTGAACGAATTGTGTAAGAATTTCTCTCTCTTTCCCTGTCTTTGTTTCATGTGTTTTTAAAAGTAATTTATTTTTATAATGGGGTTTAGCTGCTTTTCACGGCTTTGTTTAGGCCGCTTTACACCCACTTGACACACTAACAGAGAGATATCAATACATAGGTTTTAAGATTATTTGTAGTCAGATATATTCTTGTGCGGTGAATCGGGCGTGTTGAGTCCAGTTCTCTGAGCAAGGAGTAGGTCTTGTCTATTCCATATTGGGTTTATGGAACGGTATCTGAGCTAATTTGAAACTCTTGTTTTATGTATCACCCCACCTCACCTTTCCCGTTAAGCAGCCATAGTGTGTTTTCTGCATGTGTGACTCTGTTCTGTTTTGTAATTCAGTTCAAGTGTAACGGTTTTTACATTCCCTCTATAAGTGACACCTTATGAGAAGTGTCCTTTTCTGTGTGACTTATTTCACTTAGAATCGTCTTGCCTAAATCCACTCATCATGCTGCTACTAGCCTTATGACATTGATTTCATGGCTGAGTGATATTCCATTGTACATAAGGACCACAACTTTTTTATCCATTTTTCGCTTTCCTGGGATATTTAAGGTGGAATGAAGTGGAGGTCCTTGTCAACAGAGCAGCCCTAAACTTTCGGGTGCTTGTGTCTTGCTGATTTTCAATTTTCCCACTTTATCCCCCCATGCGTAGAAGTGCCCTATGCTCTCTAAGCTGTGTTTTTTAGATGTTTCAGGACACACCGTACACTTCTCCAGAGTGGCTGTTGGCAATTTACATCCCGCCCATCAGTGTAGCAAGGCTCCCATTTCTCCATGGCCTGTCCTGCATTTCTGGTTTTGACACCTTTTTCAGCATGTCCCTTTTGACCGATGGGAAGCGAGACTTCTTTGTAGCGCTGATTTGCCTTTCCAGGTTGCTTGGTTGGCCAAAAAGGGCGTATGCGTTTTTTCCTGAATATATTCAGGAAAAAACGCATACGCCCTTTTTGGCCAAGGGCATCATTGTCAACGTTTTGCCGCTTTTCATGTGCTTTAAAGGCGATTCGAATCTACCTCCTGAAATCTATTTCCTGCAATTCTGCCTTGATTTCAAATCCTCTTCTTTGCCTTCCCTCAATATATTTGTGGACGAGAGTTATCATTTATAACTCTGCAGGTTTGTGAATTGCAGTGCCCTGAAGCTCCATTTTACAAGTCGCTTTTTTGGGAGTCGGCCGCAAAAGCGCAGGATGGCTTCAGGCCCTGTTCTGGTTCCGGGGGGCAGGCTGAGCCTGTGGTTAATTCTTCTTCCTGATGGGAAAATTGAGTGACCTGTGCCTGTCCCAACACCAAGAGCTAGTCTCTCATTGGTTCCCCGTCTTCCCGTTCATCCTCAGGACAAATTGCAACCTGTACGGAACAGGAGGTTAAAGGTGCTGATGCTCCAAGTAGGGAGATTGCTAGTAAAGTGGCTGGAATGGCGAACCTGAGCACAAGGAGATGAGAAATGCGGTGCGTTTTAGAAACCTTTCCCCATCACACGGTGTACCATCTTCTGGGTTTCTCATGCATGTTTTCGATGTAGGAAGATGCCCTTGAACCTGGAGATTTGGGACCCATGTGATGGGTAGCACGCAGTATTACTTTAAAGGGTCTGCGTTTGCTCACCCAACCTCACCAAACCTCTCAGCCCCAAGAGTGTCCACCCTTATGTCTCATCCAGCTGTGGGTCTAGATATGGTCAATGCAGGTTGCATCACAGCCCCTGAACGAATTGTGTAAGAATTTCTCTCTCTTTCCCTGTCTTTGTTTCATGTGTTTTTAAAAGTAATTTATTTTTATAATGGGGTTTAGCTGCTTTTCACGGCTTTGTTTAGGCCGCTTTACACCCACTTGACACACTAACAGAGAGATATCAATACATAGGTTTTAAGATTATTTGTAGTCAGATATATTCTTGTGCGGTGAATCGGGCGTGTTGAGTCCAGTTCTCTGAGCAAGGAGTAGGTCTTGTCTATTCCATATTGGGTTTATGGAACGGTATCTGAGCTAATTTGAAACTCTTGTTTTATGTATCACCCCACCTCACCTTTCCCGTTAAGCAGCCATAGTGTGTTTTCTGCATGTGTGACTCTGTTCTGTTTTGTAATTCAGTTCAAGTGTAACGGTTTTTACATTCCCTCTATAAGTGACACCTTATGAGAAGTGTCCTTTTCTGTGTGACTTATTTCACTTAGAATCGTCTTGCCTAAATCCACTCATCATGCTGCTACTAGCCTTATGACATTGATTTCATGGCTGAGTGATATTCCATTGTACATAAGGACCACAACTTTTTTATCCATTTTTCGCTTTCCTGGGATATTTAAGGTGGAATGAAGTGGAGGTCCTTGTCAACAGAGCAGCCCTAAACTTTCGGGTGCTTGTGTCTTGCTGATTTTCAATTTTCCCACTTTATCCCCCCATGCGTAGAAGTGCCCTATGCTCTCTAAGCTGTGTTTTTTAGATGTTTCAGGACACACCGTACACTTCTCCAGAGTGGCTGTTGGCAATTTACATCCCGCCCATCAGTGTAGCAAGGCTCCCATTTCTCCATGGCCTGTCCTGCATTTCTGGTTTTGACACCTTTTTCAGCATGTCCCTTTTGACCGATGGGAAGCGAGACTTCTTTGTAGCGCTGATTTGCCTTTCCAGGTTGCTTGGTTGGCCAAAAAGGGCGTATGCGTTTTTTCCTGAATATATTCAGGAAAAAACGCATACGCCCTTTTTGGCCAAGGGCATCATTGTCAACGTTTTGCCGCTTTTCATGTGCTTTAAAGGCGATTCGAATCTACCTCCTGAAATCTATTTCCTGCAATTCTGCCTTGATTTCAAATCCTCTTCTTTGCCTTCCCTCAATATATTTGTGGACGAGAGTTATCATTTATAACTCTGCAGGTTTGTGAATTGCAGTGCCCTGAAGCTCCATTTTACAAGTCGCTTTTTTGGGAGTCGGCCGCAAAAGCGCAGGATGGCTTCAGGCCCTGTTCTGGTTCCGGGGGGCAGGCTGAGCCTGTGGTTAATTCTTCTTCCTGATGGGAAAATTGAGTGACCTGTGCCTGTCCCAACACCAAGAGCTAGTCTCTCATTGGTTCCCCGTCTTCCCGTTCATCCTCAGGACAAATTGCAACCTGTACGGAACAGGAGGTTAAAGGTGCTGATGCTCCAAGTAGGGAGATTGCTAGTAAAGTGGCTGGAATGGCGAACCCGAGCACAAGGAGATGAGAAATGCGGTGCGTTTTAGAAACCTTTCCCCATCACACGGTGTACCATCTTCTGGGTTTCTCATGCATGTTTTCGATGTAGGAAGATGCCCTTGAACCTGGAGATTTGGGACCCATGTGATGGGTAGCACGCAGTATTAATTTAAAGGGTCTGCGTTTGCTCACCCAACCTCACCAAACCTCTCAGCCCCAAGAGTGTCCACCCTTATGTCTCATCCAGCTGTGGGTCTAGATATGGTCAATGCAGGTTGCATCACAGCCCCTGAACGAATTGTGTAAGAATTTCTCTCTCTTTCCCTGTCTTTGTTTCATGTGTTTTTAAAAGTAATTTATTTTTATAATGGGGTTTAGCTGCTTTTCACGGCTTTGTTTAGGCCGCTTTACACCCACTTGACACACTAACAGAGAGATATCAATACATAGGTTTTAAGATTATTTGTAGTCATATATATTCTTGTGCGGTGAATCGGGCGTGTTGAGTCCAGTTCTCTGAGCAAGGAGTAGGTCTTGTCTATTCCATATTGGGTTTATGGAACGGTATCTGAGCTAATTTGAAACTCTTGTTTTATGTATCACCCCACCTCACCTTTCCCGTTAAGCAGCCATAGTGTGTTTTCTGCATGTGTGACTCTGTTCTGTTTTGTAATTCAGTTCAAGTGTAACGGTTTTTACATTCCCTCTATAAGTGACACCTTATGAGAAGTGTCCTTTTCTGTGTGACTTATTTCACTTAGAATCGTCTTGCCTAAATCCACTCATCATGCTGCTACTAGCCTTATGACATTGATTTCATGGCTGAGTGATATTCCATTGTACATAAGGACCACAACTTTTTTATCCATTTTTCGCTTTCCTGGGATATTTAAGGTGGAATGAAGTGGAGGTCCTTGTCAACAGAGCAGCCCTAAACTTTCGGGTGCTTGTGTCTTGCTGATTTTCAATTTTCCCACTTTATCCCCCCATGCGTAGAAGTGCCCTATGCTCTCTAAGCTGTGTTTTTTAGATGTTTCAGGACACACCGTACACTTCTCCAGAGTGGCTGTTGGCAATTTACATCCCGCCCATCAGTGTAGCAAGGCTCCCATTTCTCCATGGCCTGTCCTGCATTTCTGGTTTTGACACCTTTTTCAGCATGTCCCTTTTGACCGATGGGAAGCGAGACTTCTTTGTAGCGCTGATTTGCCTTTCCAGGTTGCTTGGTTGGCCAAAAAGGGCGTATGCGTTTTTTCCTGAATATATTCAGGAAAAAACGCATACGCCCTTTTTGGCCAAGGGCATCATTGTCAACGTTTTGCCGCTTTTCATGTGCTTTAAAGGCGATTCGAATCTACCTCCTGAAATCTATTTCCTGCAATTCTGCCTTGATTTCAAATCCTCTTCTTTGCCTTCCCTCAATATATTTGTGGACGAGAGTTATCATTTATAACTCTGCAGGTTTGTGAATTGCAGTGCCCTGAAGCTCCATTTTACAAGTCGCTTTTTTGGGAGTCGGCCGCAAAAGCGCAGGATGGCTTCAGGCCCTGTTCTGGTTCCGGGGGGCAGGCTGAGCCTGTGGTTAATTCTTCTTCCTGATGGGAAAATTGAGTGACCTGTGCCTGTCCCAACACCAAGAGCTAGTCTCTCATTGGTTCCCCGTCTTCCCGTTCATCCTCAGGACAAATTGCAACCTGTACGGAACAGGAGGTTAAAGGTGCTGATGCTCCAAGTAGGGAGATTGCTAGTAAAGTGGCTGGAATGGCGAACCCGAGCACAAGGAGATGAGAAATGCGGTGCGTTTTAGAAACCTTTCCCCATCACACGGTGTACCATCTTCTGGGTTTCTCATGCATGTTTTCGATGTAGGAAGATGCCCTTGAACCTGGAGATTTGGGACCCATGTGATGGGTAGCACGCAGTATTACTTTAAAGGGTCTGCGTTTGCTCACCCAACCTCACCAAACCTCTCAGCCCCAAGAGTGTCCACCCTTATGTCTCATCCAGCTGTGGGTCTAGATATGGTCAATGCAGGTTGCATCACAGCCCCTGAACGAATTGTGTAAGAATTTCTCTCTCTTTCCCTGTCTTTGTTTCATGTGTTTTTAAAAGTAATTTATTTTTATAATGGGGTTTAGCTGCTTTTCACGGCTTTGTTTAGGCCGCTTTACACCCACTTGACACACTAACAGAGAGATATCAATACATAGGTTTTAAGATTATTTGTAGTCAGATATATTCTTGTGCGGTGAATCGGGCGTGTTGAGTCCAGTTCTCTGAGCAAGGAGTAGGTCTTGTCTATTCCATATTGGGTTTATGGAACGGTATCTGAGCTAATTTGAAACTCTTGTTTTATGTATCACCCCACCTCACCTTTCCCGTTAAGCAGCCATAGTGTGTTTTCTGCATGTGTGACTCTGTTCTGTTTTGTAATTCAGTTCAAGTGTAACGGTTTTTACATTCCCTCTATAAGTGACACCTTATGAGAAGTGTCCTTTTCTGTGTGACTTATTTCACTTAGAATCGTCTTGCCTAAATCCACTCATCATGCTGCTACTAGCCTTATGACATTGATTTCATGGCTGAGTGATATTCCATTGTACATAAGGACCACAACTTTTTTATCCATTTTTCGCTTTCCTGGGATATTTAAGGTGGAATGAAGTGGAGGTCCTTGTCAACAGAGCAGCCCTAAACTTTCGGGTGCTTGTGTCTTGCTGATTTTCAATTTTCCCACTTTATCCCCCCATGCGTAGAAGTGCCCTATGCTCTCTAAGCTGTGTTTTTTAGATGTTTCAGGACACACCGTACACTTCTCCAGAGTGGCTGTTGGCAATTTACATCCCGCCCATCAGTGTAGCAAGGCTCCCATTTCTCCATGGCCTGTCCTGCATTTCTGGTTTTGACACCTTTTTCAGCATGTCCCTTTTGACCGATGGGAAGCGAGACTTCTTTGTAGCGCTGATTTGCCTTTCCAGGTTGCTTGGTTGGCCCAAAAGGGCGTATGCGTTTTTTCCTGAATATATTCAGGAAAAAAGGCATACGCCCTTTTTGGCCAAGGGCATCATTGTCAACGTTTTGCCGCTTTTCATGTGCTTTAAAGGCGATTCGAATCTACCTCCTGAAATCTATTTCCTGCAATTCTGCCTTGATTTCAAATCCTCTTCTTTGCCTTCCCTCAATATATTTGTGGACGAGAGTTATCATTTATAACTCTGCAGGTTTGTGAATTGCAGTGCCCTGAAGCTCCATTTTACAAGTCGCTTTTTTGGGAGTCGGCCGCAAAAGCGCAGGATGGCTTCAGGCCCTGTTCTGGTTCCGGGGGGCAGGCTGAGCCTGTGGTTAATTCTTCTTCCTGATGGGAAAATTGAGTGACCTGTGCCTGTCCCAACACCAAGAGCTAGTCTCTCATTGGTTCCCCGTCTTCCCGTTCATCCTCAGGACAAATTGCAACCTGTACGGAACAGGAGGTTAAAGGTGCTGATGCTCCAAGTAGGGAGATTGCTAGTAAAGTGGCTGGAATGGCGAACCCGAGCACAAGGAGATGAGAAATGCGGTGCGTTTTAGAAACCTTTCCCCATCACACGGTGTACCATCTTCTGGGTTTCTCATGCATGTTTTCGATGTAGGAAGATGCCCTTGAACCTGGAGATTTGGGACCCATGTGATGGGTAGCACGCAGTATTACTTTAAAGGGTCTGCGTTTGCTCACCCAACCTCACCAAACCTCTCAGCCCCAAGAGTGTCCACCCTTATGTCTCATCCAGCTGTGGGTCTAGATATGGTCAATGCAGGTTGCATCACAGCCCCTGAACGAATTGTGTAAGAATTTCTCTCTCTTTCCCTGTCTTTGTTTCATGTGTTTTTAAAAGTAATTTATTTTTATAATGGGGTTTAGCTGCTTTTCACGGCTTTGTTTAGACCGCTTTACACCCACTTGACACACTAACAGAGAGATATCAATACATAGGTTTTAAGATTATTTGTAGTCAGATATATTCTTGTGCGGTGAATCGGGCGTGTTGAGTCCAGTTCTCTGAGCAAGGAGTAGGTCTTGTCTATTCCATATTGGGTTTATGGAACGGTATCTGAGCTAATTTGAAACTCTTGTTTTATGTATCACCCCACCTCACCTTTCCCGTTAAGCAGCCATAGTGTGTTTTCTGCATGTGTGACTCTGTTCTGTTTTGTAATTCAGTTCAAGTGTAACGGTTTTTACATTCCCTCTATAAGTGACACCTTATGAGAAGTGTCCTTTTCTGTGTGACTTATTTCACTTAGAATCGTCTTGCCTAAATCCACTCATCATGCTGCTACTAGCCTTATGACATTGATTTCATGGCTGAGTGATATTCCATTGTACATAAGGACCACAACTTTTTTATCCATTTTTCGCTTTCCTGGGATATTTAAGGTGGAATGAAGTGGAGGTCCTTGTCAACAGAGCAGCCCTAAACTTTCGGGTGCTTGTGTCTTGCTGATTTTCAATTTTCCCACTTTATCCCCCCATGCGTAGAAGTGCCCTATGCTCTCTAAGCTGTGTTTTTTAGATGTTTCAGGACACACCGTACACTTCTCCAGAGTGGCTGTTGGCAATTTACATCCCGCCCATCAGTGTAGCAAGGCTCCCATTTCTCCATGGCCTGTCCTGCATTTCTGGTTTTGACACCTTTTTCAGCATGTCCCTTTTGACCGATGGGAAGCGAGACTTCTTTGTAGCGCTGATTTGCCTTTCCAGGTTGCTTGGTTGGCCAAAAAGGGCGTATGCGTTTTTTCCTGAATATATTCAGGAAAAAACGCATACGCCCTTTTTGGCCAAGGGCATCATTGTCAACGTTTTGCCGCTTTTCATGTGCTTTAAAGGCGATTCGAATCTACCTCCTGAAATCTATTTCCTGCAATTCTGCCTTGATTTCAAATCCTCTTCTTTGCCTTCCCTCAATATATTTGTGGACGAGAGTTATCATTTATAACTCTGCAGGTTTGTGAATTGCAGTGCCCTGAAGCTCCATTTTACAAGTCGCTTTTTTGGGAGTCGGCCGCAAAAGCGCAGGATGGCTTCAGGCCCTGTTCTGGTTCCGGGGGGCAGGCTGAGCCTGTGGTTAATTCTTCTTCCTGATGGGAAAATTGAGTGACCTGTGCCTGTCCCAACACCAAGAGCTAGTCTCTCATTGGTTCCCCGTCTTCCCGTTCATCCTCAGGACAAATTGCAACCTGTACGGAACAGGAGGTTAAAGGTGCTGATGCTCCAAGTAGGGAGATTGCTAGTAAAGTGGCTGGAATGGCGAACCCGAGCACAAGGAGATGAGAAATGCGGTGCGTTTTAGAAACCTTTCCCCATCACACGGTGTACCATCTTCTGGGTTTCTCATGCATGTTTTCGATGTAGGAAGATGCCCTTGAACCTGGAGATTTGGGACCCATGTGATGGGTAGCACGCAGTATTACTTTAAAGGGTCTGCGTTTGCTCACCCAACCTCACCAAACCTCTCAGCCCCAAGAGTGTCCACCCTTATGTCTCATCCAGCTGTGGGTCTAGATATGGTCAATGCAGGTTGCATCACAGCCCCTGAACGAATTGTGTAAGAATTTCTCTCTCTTTCCCTGTCTTTGTTTCATGGGTTTTTAAAAGTAATTTATTTTTATAATGGGGTTTAGCTGCTTTTCACGGCTTTGTTTAGGCCGCTTTACACCCACTTGACACACTAACAGAGAGATATCAATACATAGGTTTTAAGATTATTTGTAGTCAGATATATTCTTGTGCGGTGAATCGGGCGTGTTGAGTCCAGTTCTCTGAGCAAGGAGTAGGTCTTGTCTATTCCATATTGGGTTTATGGAACGGTATCTGAGCTAATTTGAAACTCTTGTTTTATGTATCACCCCACCTCACCTTTCCCGTTAAGCAGCCATAGTGTGTTTTCTGCATGTGTGACTCTGTTCTGTTTTGTAATTCAGTTCAAGTGTAACGGTTTTTACATTCCCTCTATAAGTGACACCTTATGAGAAGTGTCCTTTTCTGTGTGACTTATTTCACTTAGAATCGTCTTGCCTAAATCCACTCATCATGCTGCTACTAGCCTTATGACATTGATTTCATGGCTGAGTGATATTCCATTGTACATAAGGACCACAACTTTTTTATCCATTTTTCGCTTTCCTGGGATATTTAAGGTGGAATGAAGTGGAGGTCCTTGTCAACAGAGCAGCCCTAAACTTTCGGGTGCTTGTGTCTTGCTGATTTTCAATTTTCCCACTTTATCCCCCCATGCGTAGAAGTGCCCTATGCTCTCTAAGCTGTGTTTTTTAGATGTTTCAGGACACACCGTACACTTCTCCAGAGTGGCTGTTGGCAATTTACATCCCGCCCATCAGTGTAGCAAGGCTCCCATTTCTCCATGGCCTGTCCTGCATTTCTGGTTTTGACACCTTTTTCAGCATGTCCCTTTTGACCGATGGGAAGCGAGACTTCTTTGTAGCGCTGATTTGCCTTTCCAGGTTGCTTGGTTGGCCAAAAAGGGCGTATGCGTTTTTTCCTGAATATATTCAGGAAAAAACGCATACGCCCTTTTTGGCCAAGGGCATCATTGTCAACGTTTTGCCGCTTTTCATGTGCTTTAAAGGCGATTCGAATCTACCTCCTGAAATCTATTTCCTGCAATTCTGCCTTGATTTCAAATCCTCTTCTTTGCCTTCCCTCAATATATTTGTGGACGAGAGTTATCATTTATAACTCTGCAGGTTTGTGAATTGCAGTGCCCTGAAGCTCCATTTTACAAGTCGCTTTTTTGGGAGTCGGCCGCAAAAGCGCAGGATGGCTTCAGGCCCTGTTCTGGTTCCGGGGGGCAGGCTGAGCCTGTGGTTAATTCTTCTTCCTGATGGGAAAATTGAGTGACCTGTGCCTGTCCCAACACCAAGAGCTAGTCTCTCATTGGTTCCCCGTCTTCCCGTTCATCCTCAGGACAAATTGCAACCTGTACGGAACAGGAGGTTAAAGGTGCTGATGCTCCAAGTAGGGAGATTGCTAGTAAAGTGGCTGGAATGGCGAACCCGAGCACAAGGAGATGAGAAATGCGGTGCGTTTTAGAAACCTTTCCCCATCACACGGTGTACCATCTTCTGGGTTTCTCATGCATGTTTTCGATGTAGGAAGATGCCCTTGAACCTGGAGATTTGGGACCCATGTGATGGGTAGCACGCAGTATTACTTTAAAGGGTCTGCGTTTGCTCACCCAACCTCACCAAACCTCTCAGCCCCAAGAGTGTCCACCCTTATGTCTCATCCAGCTGTGGGTCTAGATATGGTCAATGCAGGTTGCATCACAGCCCCTGAACGAATTGTGTAAGAATTTCTCTCTCTTTCCCTGTCTTTGTTTCATGTGTTTTTAAAAGTAATTTATTTTTATAATGGGGTTTAGCTGCTTTTCACGGCTTTGTTTAGGCCGCTTTACACCCACTTGACACACTAACAGAGAGATATCAATACATAGGTTTTAAGATTATTTGTAGTCAGATATATTCTTGTGCGGTGAATCGGGCGTGTTGAGTCCAGTTCTCTGAGCAAGGAGTAGGTCTTGTCTATTCCATATTGGGTTTATGGAACGGTATCTGAGCTAATTTGAAACTCTTGTTTTATGTATCACCCCACCTCACCTTTCCCGTTAAGCAGCCATAGTGTGTTTTCTGCATGTGTGACTCTGTTCTGTTTTGTAATTCAGTTCAAGTGTTACGGTTTTTACATTCCCTCTATAAGTGACACCTTATGAGAAGTGTCCTTTTCTGTGTGACTTATTTCACTTAGAATCGTCTTGCCTAAATCCACTCATCATGCTGCTACTAGCCTTATGACATTGATTTCATGGCTGAGTGATATTCCATTGTACATAAGGACCACAACTTTTTTATCCATTTTTCGCTTTCCTGGGATATTTAAGGTGGAATGAAGTGGAGGTCCTTGTCAACAGAGCAGCCCTAAACTTTCGGGTGCTTGTGTCTTGCTGATTTTCAATTTTCCCACTTTATCCCCCCATGCGTAGAAGTGCCCTATGCTCTCTAAGCTGTGTTTTTTAGATGTTTCAGGACACACCGTACACTTCTCCAGAGTGGCTGTTGGCAATTTACATCCCGCCCATCAGTGTAGCAAGGCTCCCATTTCTCCATGGCCTGTCCTGCATTTCTGGTTTTGACACCTTTTTCAGCATGTCCCTTTTGACCGATGGGAAGCGAGACTTCTTTGTAGCGCTGATTTGCCTTTCCAGGTTGCTTGGTTGGCCAAAAAGGGCGTATGCGTTTTTTCCTGAATATATTCAGGAAAAAACGCATACGCCCTTTTTGGCCAAGGGCATCATTGTCAACGTTTTGCCGCTTTTCATGTGCTTTAAAGGCGATTCGAATCTACCTCCTGAAATCTATTTCCTGCAATTCTGCCTTGATTTCAAATCCTCTTCTTTGCCTTCCCTCAATATATTTGTGGACGAGAGTTATCATTTATAACTCTGCAGGTTTGTGAATTGCAGTGCCCTGAAGCTCCATTTTACAAGTCGCTTTTTTGGGAGTCGGCCGCAAAAGCGCAGGATGGCTTCAGGCCCTGTTCTGGTTCCGGGGGGCAGGCTGAGCCTGTGGTTAATTCTTCTTCCTGATGGGAAAATTGAGTGACCTGTGCCTGTCCCAACACCAAGAGCTAGTCTCTCATTGGTTCCCCGTCTTCCCGTTCATCCTCAGGACAAATTGCAACCTGTACGGAACAGGAGGTTAAAGGTGCTGATGCTCCAAGTAGGGAGATTGCTAGTAAAGTGGCTGGAATGGCGAACCCGAGCACAAGGAGATGAGAAATGCGGTGCGTTTTAGAAACCTTTCCCCATCACACGGTGTACCATCTTCTGGGTTTCTCATGCATGTTTTCGATGTAGGAAGATGCCCTTGAACCTGGAGATTTGGGACCCATGTGATGGGTAGCACGCAGTATTACTTTAAAGGGTCTGCGTTTGCTCACCCAACCTCACCAAACCTCTCAGCCCCAAGAGTGTCCACCCTTATGTCTCATCCAGCTGTGGGTCTAGATATGGTCAATGCAGGTTGCATCACAGCCCCTGAACGAATTGTGTAAGAATTTCTCTCTCTTTCCCTGTCTTTGTTTCATGTGTTTTTAAAAGTAATTTATTTTTATAATGGGGTTTAGCTGCTTTTCACGGCTTTGTTTAGGCCGCTTTACACCCACTTGACACACTAACAGAGAGATATCAATACATAGGTTTTAAGATTATTTGTAGTCAGATATATTCTTGTGCGGTGAATCGGGCGTGTTGAGTCCAGTTCTCTGAGCAAGGAGTAGGTCTTGTCTATTCCATATTGGGTTTATGGAACGGTATCTGAGCTAATTTGAAACTCTTGTTTTATGTATCACCCCACCTCACCTTTCCCGTTAAGCAGCCATAGTGTGTTTTCTGCATGTGTGACTCTGTTCTGTTTTGTAATTCAGTTCAAGTGTAACGGTTTTTACATTCCCTCTATAAGTGACACCTTATGAGAAGTGTCCTTTTCTGTGTGACTTATTTCACTTAGAATCGTCTTGCCTAAATCCACTCATCATGCTGCTACTAGCCTTATGACATTGATTTCATGGCTGAGTGATATTCCATTGTACATAAGGACCACAACTTTTTTATCCATTTTTCGCTTTCCTGGGATATTTAAGGTGGAATGAAGTGGAGGTCCTTGTCAACAGAGCAGCCCTAAACTTTCGGGTGCTTGTGTCTTGCTGATTTTCAATTTTCCCACTTTATCCCCCCATGCGTAGAAGTGCCCTATGCTCTCTAAGCTGTGTTTTTTAGATGTTTCAGGACACACCGTACACTTCTCCAGAGTGGCTGTTGGCAATTTACATCCCGCCCATCAGTGTAGCAAGGCTCCCATTTCTCCATGGCCTGTCCTGCATTTCTGGTTTTGACACCTTTTTCAGCATGTCCCTTTTGACCGATGGGAAGCGAGACTTCTTTGTAGCGCTGATTTGCCTTTCCAGGTTGCTTGGTTGGCCAAAAAGGGCGTATGCGTTTTTTCCTGAATATATTCAGGAAAAAACGCATACGCCCTTTTTGGCCAAGGGCATCATTGTCAACGTTTTGCCGCTTTTCATGTGCTTTAAAGGCGATTCGAATCTACCTCCTGAAATCTATTTCCTGCAATTCTGCCTTGATTTCAAATCCTCTTCTTTGCCTTCCCTCAATATATTTGTGGACGAGAGTTATCATTTATAACTCTGCAGGTTTGTGAATTGCAGTGCCCTGAAGCTCCATTTTACAAGTCGCTTTTTTGGGAGTCGGCCGCAAAAGCGCAGGATGGCTTCAGGCCCTGTTCTGGTTCCGGGGGGCAGGCTGAGCCTGTGGTTAATTCTTCTTCCTGATGGGAAAATTGAGTGACCTGTGCCTGTCCCAACACCAAGAGCTAGTCTCTCATTGGTTCCCCGTCTTCCCGTTCATCCTCAGGACAAATTGCAACCTGTACGGAACAGGAGGTTAAAGGTGCTGATGCTCCAAGTAGGGAGATTGCTAGTAAAGTGGCTGGAATGGCGAACCCGAGCACAAGGAGATGAGAAATGCGGTGCGTTTTAGAAACCTTTCCCCATCACACGGTGTACCATCTTCTGGGTTTCTCATGCATGTTTTCGATGTAGGAAGATGCCCTTGAACCTGGAGATTTGGGACCCATGTGATGGGTAGCACGCAGTATTACTTTAAAGGGTCTGCGTTTGCTCACCCAACCTCACCAAACCTCTCAGCCCCAAGAGTGTCCACCCTTATGTCTCATCCAGCTGTGGGTCTAGATATGGTCAATGCAGGTTGCATCACAGCCCCTGAACGAATTGTGTAAGAATTTCTCTCTCTTTCCCTGTCTTTGTTTCATGTGTTTTTAAAAGTAATTTATTTTTATAATGGGGTTTAGCTGCTTTTCACGGCTTTGTTTAGGCCGCTTTACACCCACTTGACACACTAACAGAGAGATATCAATACATAGGTTTTAAGATTATTTGTAGTCAGATGTATTCTTGTGCGGTGAATCGGGCGTGTTGAGTCCAGTTCTCTGAGCAAGGAGTAGGTCTTGTCTATTCCATATTGGGTTTATGGAACGGTATCTGAGCTAATTTGAAACTCTTGTTTTATGTATCACCCCACCTCACCTTTCCCGTTAAGCAGCCATAGTGTGTTTTCTGCATGTGTGACTCTGTTCTGTTTTGTAATTCAGTTCAAGTGTAACGGTTTTTACATTCCCTCTATAAGTGACACCTTATGAGAAGTGTCCTTTTCTGTGTGACTTATTTCACTTAGAATCGTCTTGCCTAAATCCACTCATCATGCTGCTACTAGCCTTATGACATTGATTTCATGGCTGAGTGATATTCCATTGTACATAAGGACCACAACTTTTTTATCCATTTTTCGCTTTCCTGGGATATTTAAGGTGGAATGAAGTGGAGGTCCTTGTCAACAGAGCAGCCCTAAACTTTCGGGTGCTTGTGTCTTGCTGATTTTCAATTTTCCCACTTTATCCCCCCATGCGTAGAAGTGCCCTATGCTCTCTAAGCTGTGTTTTTTAGATGTTTCAGGACACACCGTACACTTCTCCAGAGTGGCTGTTGGCAATTTACATCCCGCCCATCAGTGTAGCAAGGCTCCCATTTCTCCATGGCCTGTCCTGCATTTCTGGTTTTGACACCTTTTTCAGCATGTCCCTTTTGACCGATGGGAAGCGAGACTTCTTTGTAGCGCTGATTTGCCTTTCCAGGTTGCTTGGTTGGCCAAAAAGGGCGTATGCGTTTTTTCCTGAATATATTCAGGAAAAAACGCATACGCCCTTTTTGGCCAAGGGCATCATTGTCAACGTTTTGCCGCTTTTCATGTGCTTTAAAGGCGATTCGAATCTACCTCCTGAAATCTATTTCCTGCAATTCTGCCTTGATTTCAAATCCTCTTCTTTGCCTTCCCTCAATATATTTGTGGACGAGAGTTATCATTTATAACTCTGCAGGTTTGTGAATTGCAGTGCCCTGAAGCTCCATTTTACAAGTCGCTTTTTTGGGAGTCGGCCGCAAAAGCGCAGGATGGCTTCAGGCCCTGTTCTGGTTCCGGGGGGCAGGCTGAGCCTGTGGTTAATTCTTCTTCCTGATGGGAAAATTGAGTGACCTGTGCCTGTCCCAACACCAAGAGCTAGTCTCTCATTGGTTCCCCGTCTTCCCGTTCATCCTCAGGACAAATTGCAACCTGTACGGAACAGGAGGTTAAAGGTGCTGATGCTCCAAGTAGGGAGATTGCTAGTAAAGTGGCTGGAATGGCGAACCCGAGCACAAGGAGATGAGAAATGCGGTGCGTTTTAGAAACCTTTCCCCATCACACGGTGTACCATCTTCTGGGTTTCTCATGCATGTTTTCGATGTAGGAAGATGCCCTTGAACCTGGAGATTTGGGACCCATGTGATGGGTAGCACGCAGTATTACTTTAAAGGGTCTGCGTTTGCTCACCCAACCTCACCAAACCTCTCAGCCCCAAGAGTGTCCACCCTTATGTCTCATCCAGCTGTGGGTCTAGATATGGTCAATGCAGGTTGCATCACAGCCCCTGAACGAATTGTGTAAGAATTTCTCTCTCTTTCCCTGTCTTTGTTTCATGTGTTTTTAAAAGTAATTTATTTTTATAATGGGGTTTAGCTGCTTTTCACGGCTTTGTTTAGGCCGCTTTACACCCACTTGACACACTAACAGAGAGATATCAATACATAGGTTTTAAGATTATTTGTAGTCAGATGTATTCTTGTGCGGTGAATCGGGCGTGTTGAGTCCAGTTCTCTGAGCAAGGAGTAGGTCTTGTCTATTCCATATTGGGTTTATGGAACGGTATCTGAGCTAATTTGAAACTCTTGTTTTATGTATCACCCCACCTCACCTTTCCCGTTAAGCAGCCATAGTGTGTTTTCTGCATGTGTGACTCTGTTCTGTTTTGTAATTCAGTTCAAGTGTAACGGTTTTTACATTCCCTCTATAAGTGACACCTTATGAGAAGTGTCCTTTTCTGTGTGACTTATTTCACTTAGAATCGTCTTGCCTAAATCCACTCATCATGCTGCTACTAGCCTTATGACATTGATTTCATGGCTGAGTGATATTCCATTGTACATAAGGACCACAACTTTTTTATCCATTTTTCGCTTTCCTGGGATATTTAAGGTGGAATGAAGTGGAGGTCCTTGTCAACAGAGCAGCCCTAAACTTTCGGGTGCTTGTGTCTTGCTGATTTTCAATTTTCCCACTTTATCCCCCCATGCGTGGAAGTGCCCTATGCTCTCTAAGCTGTGTTTTTTAGATGTTTCAGGACACACCGTACACTTCTCCAGAGTGGCTGTTGGCAATTTACATCCCGCCCATCAGTGTAGCAAGGCTCCCATTTCTCCATGGCCTGTCCTGCATTTCTGGTTTTGACACCTTTTTCAGCATGTCCCTTTTGACCGATGGGAAGCGAGACTTCTTTGTAGCGCTGATTTGCCTTTCCAGGTTGCTTGGTTGGCCAAAAAGGGCGTATGCGTTTTTTCCTGAATATATTCAGGAAAAAACGCATACGCCCTTTTTGGCCAAGGGCATCATTGTCAACGTTTTGCCGCTTTTCATGTGCTTTAAAGGCGATTCGAATCTACCTCCTGAAATCTATTTCCTGCAATTCTGCCTTGATTTCAAATCCTCTTCTTTGCCTTCCCTCAATATATTTGTGGACGAGAGTTATCATTTATAACTCTGCAGGTTTGTGAATTGCAGTGCCCTGAAGCTCCATTTTACAAGTCGCTTTTTTGGGAGTCGGCCGCAAAAGCGCAGGATGGCTTCAGGCCCTGTTCTGGTTCCGGGGGGCAGGCTGAGCCTGTGGTTAATTCTTCTTCCTGATGGGAAAATTGAGTGACCTGTGCCTGTCCCAACACCAAGAGCTAGTCTCTCATTGGTTCCCCGTCTTCCCGTTCATCCTCAGGACAAATTGCAACCTGTACGGAACAGGAGGTTAAAGGTGCTGATGCTCCAAGTAGGGAGATTGCTAGTAAAGTGGCTGGAATGGCGAACCCGAGCACAAGGAGATGAGAAATGCGGTGCGTTTTAGAAACCTTTCCCCATCACACGGTGTACCATCTTCTGGGTTTCTCATGCATGTTTTCGATGTAGGAAGATGCCCTTGAACCTGGAGATTTGGGACCCATGTGATGGGTAGCACGCAGTATTACTTTAAAGGGTCTGCGTTTGCTCACCCAACCTCACCAAACCTCTCAGCCCCAAGAGTGTCCACCCTTATGTCTCATCCAGCTGTGGGTCTAGATATGGTCAATGCAGGTTGCATCACAGCCCCTGAACGAATTGTGTAAGAATTTCTCTCTCTTTCCCTGTCTTTGTTTCATGTGTTTTTAAAAGTAATTTATTTTTATAATGGGGTTTAGCTGCTTTTCACGGCTTTGTTTAGGCCGCTTTACACCCACTTGACACACTAACAGAGAGATATCAATACATAGGTTTTAAGATTATTTGTAGTCAGATATATTCTTGTGCGGTGAATCGGGCGTGTTGAGTCCAGTTCTCTGAGCAAGGAGTAGGTCTTGTCTATTCCATATTGGGTTTATGGAACGGTATCTGAGCTAATTTGAAACTCTTGTTTTATGTATCACCCCACCTCACCTTTCCCGTTAAGCAGCCATAGTGTGTTTTCTGCATGTGTGACTCTGTTCTGTTTTGTAATTCAGTTCAAGTGTAACGGTTTTTACATTCCCTCTATAAGTGACACCTTATGAGAAGTGTCCTTTTCTGTGTGACTTATTTCACTTAGAATCGTCTTGCCTAAATCCACTCATCATGCTGCTACTAGCCTTATGACATTGATTTCATGGCTGAGTGATATTCCATTGTACATAAGGACCACAACTTTTTTATCCATTTTTCGCTTTCCTGGGATATTTAAGGTGGAATGAAGTGGAGGTCCTTGTCAACAGAGCAGCCCTAAACTTTCGGGTGCTTGTGTCTTGCTGATTTTCAATTTTCCCACTTTATCCCCCCATGCGTGGAAGTGCCCTATGCTCTCTAAGCTGTGTTTTTTAGATGTTTCAGGACACACCGTACACTTCTCCAGAGTGGCTGTTGGCAATTTACATCCCGCCCATCAGTGTAGCAAGGCTCCCATTTCTCCATGGCCTGTCCTGCATTTCTGGTTTTGACACCTTTTTCAGCATGTCCCTTTTGACCGATGGGAAGCGAGACTTCTTTGTAGCGCTGATTTGCCTTTCCAGGTTGCTTGGTTGGCCAAAAAGGGCGTATGCGTTTTTTCCTGAATATATTCAGGAAAAAACGCATACGCCCTTTTTGGCCAAGGGCATCATTGTCAACGTTTTGCCGCTTTTCATGTGCTTTAAAGGCGATTCGAATCTACCTCCTGAAATCTATTTCCTGCAATTCTGCCTTGATTTCAAATCCTCTTCTTTGCCTTCCCTCAATATATTTGTGGACGAGAGTTATCATTTATAACTCTGCAGGTTTGTGAATTGCAGTGCCCTGAAGCTCCATTTTACAAGTCGCTTTTTTGGGAGTCGGCCGCAAAAGCGCAGGATGGCTTCAGGCCCTGTTCTGGTTCCGGGGGGCAGGCTGAGCCTGTGGTTAATTCTTCTTCCTGATGGGAAAATTGAGTGACCTGTGCCTGTCCCAACACCAAGAGCTAGTCTCTCATTGGTTCCCCGTCTTCCCGTTCATCCTCAGGACAAATTGCAACCTGTACGGAACAGGAGGTTAAAGGTGCTGATGCTCCAAGTAGGGAGATTGCTAGTAAAGTGGCTGGAATGGCGAACCCGAGCACAAGGAGATGAGAAATGCGGTGCGTTTTAGAAACCTTTCCCCATCACACGGTGTACCATCTTCTGGGTTTCTCATGCATGTTTTCGATGTAGGAAGATGCCCTTGAACCTGGAGATTTGGGACCCATGTGATGGGTAGCACGCAGTATTACTTTAAAGGGTCTGCGTTTGCTCACCCAACCTCACCAAACCTCTCAGCCCCAAGAGTGTCCACCCTTATGTCTCATCCAGCTGTGGGTCTAGATATGGTCAATGCAGGTTGCATCACAGCCCCTGAACGAATTGTGTAAGAATTTCTCTCTCTTTCCCTGTCTTTGTTTCATGTGTTTTTAAAAGTAATTTATTTTTATAATGGGGTTTAGCTGCTTTTCACGGCTTTGTTTAGGCCGCTTTACACCCACTTGACACACTAACAGAGAGATATCAATACATAGGTTTTAAGATTATTTGTAGTCAGATGTATTCTTGTGCGGTGAATCGGGCGTGTTGAGTCCAGTTCTCTGAGCAAGGAGTAGGTCTTGTCTATTCCATATTGGGTTTATGGAACGGTATCTGAGCTAATTTGAAACTCTTGTTTTATGTATCACCCCACCTCACCTTTCCCGTTAAGCAGCCATAGTGTGTTTTCTGCATGTGTGACTCTGTTCTGTTTTGTAATTCAGTTCAAGTGTAACGGTTTTTACATTCCCTCTATAAGTGACACCTTATGAGAAGTGTCCTTTTCTGTGTGACTTATTTCACTTAGAATCGTCTTGCCTAAATCCACTCATCATGCTGCTACTAGCCTTATGACATTGATTTCATGGCTGAGTGATATTCCATTGTACATAAGGACCACAACTTTTTTATCCATTTTTCGCTTTCCTGGGATATTTAAGGTGGAATGAAGTGGAGGTCCTTGTCAACAGAGCAGCCCTAAACTTTCGGGTGCTTGTGTCTTGCTGATTTTCAATTTTCCCACTTTATCCCCCCATGCGTGGAAGTGCCCTATGCTCTCTAAGCTGTGTTTTTTAGATGTTTCAGGACACACCGTACACTTCTCCAGAGTGGCTGTTGGCAATTTACATCCCGCCCATCAGTGTAGCAAGGCTCCCATTTCTCCATGGCCTGTCCTGCATTTCTGGTTTTGACACCTTTTTCAGCATGTCCCTTTTGACCGATGGGAAGCGAGACTTCTTTGTAGCGCTGATTTGCCTTTCCAGGTTGCTTGGTTGGCCAAAAAGGGCGTATGCGTTTTTTCCTGAATATATTCAGGAAAAAACGCATACGCCCTTTTTGGCCAAGGGCATCATTGTCAACGTTTTGCCGCTTTTCATGTGCTTTAAAGGCGATTCGAATCTACCTCCTGAAATCTATTTCCTGCAATTCTGCCTTGATTTCAAATCCTCTTCTTTGCCTTCCCTCAATATATTTGTGGACGAGAGTTATCATTTATAACTCTGCAGGTTTGTGAATTGCAGTGCCCTGAAGCTCCATTTTACAAGTCGCTTTTTTGGGAGTCGGCCGCAAAAGCGCAGGATGGCTTCAGGCCCTGTTCTGGTTCCGGGGGGCAGGCTGAGCCTGTGGTTAATTCTTCTTCCTGATGGGAAAATTGAGTGACCTGTGCCTGTCCCAACACCAAGAGCTAGTCTCTCATTGGTTCCCCGTCTTCCCGTTCATCCTCAGGACAAATTGCAACCTGTACGGAACAGGAGGTTAAAGGTGCTGATGCTCCAAGTAGGGAGATTGCTAGTAAAGTGGCTGGAATGGCGAACCCGAGCACAAGGAGATGAGAAATGCGGTGCGTTTTAGAAACCTTTCCCCATCACACGGTGTACCATCTTCTGGGTTTCTCATGCATGTTTTCGATGTAGGAAGATGCCCTTGAACCTGGAGATTTGGGACCCATGTGATGGGTAGCACGCAGTATTACTTTAAAGGGTCTGCGTTTGCTCACCCAACCTCAACAAACCTCTCAGCCCCAAGAGTGTCCACCCTTATGTCTCATCCAGCTGTGGGTCTAGATATGGTCAATGCAGGTTGCATCACAGCCCCTGAACGAATTGTGTAAGAATTTCTCTCTCTTTCCCTGTCTTTGTTTCATGTGTTTTTAAAAGTAATTTATTTTTATAATGGGGTTTAGCTGCTTTTCACGGCTTTGTTTAGGCCGCTTTACACCCACTTGACACACTAACAGAGAGATATCAATACATAGGTTTTAAGATTATTAGTAGTCAGATGTATTCTTGTGCGGTGAATCGGGCGTGTTGAGTCCAGTTCTCTGAGCAAGGAGTAGGTCTTGTCTATTCCATATTGTGTTTATGGAACGGTATCTGAGCTAATTTGAAACTCTTGTTTTATGTATCACCCCACCTCACCTTTCCCGTTAAGCAGCCATAGTGTGTTTTCTGCATGTGTGACTCTGTTCTGTTTTGTAAATCAGTTCAAGTGTAACAGTTTTTACATTCCCTCTATAAGTGACACCTTATGAGAAGTGTCCTTTTCTGTGTGACTTATTTCACTTAGAATCGTCTTGCCTAAATCCACTCATCATGCTGCTACTAGCCTTATGACATTGATTTCATGGCTGAGTGATATTCCATTGTACATAAGGACCACAACTTTTTTATCCATTTTTCGCGTTCCTGGGATATTTAAGGTGGAATGAAGTGGAGGTCCTTGTCAACAGAGCAGCCCTAAACTTTGGGGTGCTTGTGTCTTGCTGATTTTCAATTTTCCCACTTTATCCCCCCATGTGTGGAAGTGCCCTATGCTCTCTAAGCTGTGTTTTTTAGATGTTTCAGGACACACCGTACACTTCTCCAGAGTGGCTGTTGGCAATTTACATCCCGCCCATCAGTGTAGTAAGGCTCCCATTTCTCCATGGCCTGTCCTGCATTTCTGGTTTTGACACTTTTTTCAGCATGGCCCTTTTGACCGATGGGAAGCGAGACTTCTTTGTAGCGCTGATTTGCCTTTCCAGGTTGCTTGGTTGGCCAAAAAGGGCGTATGCGTTTTTTCCTGAATATATTCAGGAAAAAACGCATACGCCCTTTTTGGCCAAGGGCACCATTGTCAACGTTTTGCCGCTTTTCATGTGCTTTAAAGGCGATTCGAATCTACCTCCTGAAATCTGTTTCCTGCAATTCTGCCTTGATTTCAAATCCTCTTCTTTGCCTTCCCTCAATATATTTGTGGACGAGAGTTATCATTTATAACTCTGCAGGTTTGTGAATTGCAGTGCCCTGAAGCTGCATTTTACAAGTCGCTTTTTTGGGAGCCGGCCGCAAAAGCGCAGGATGGCTTCAGGCCCTGTTCTGGTTCCGGGGGGCAGGCTGAGCCTGTGGTTAATTCTTCTTCCTGATGGGAAAATAGAGTGACCTGTGCCTGTCCCAACACCAAGAGCTAGTCTCTCATTGGTTTCCCGTCTTCCCGTTCATCCTCAGGACAAATTGCAACCTGTACGGAACAGGAGGTTAAAGGTGCTGATGCTCCAAGTAGGGAGATTGCTAGTAAAGTGGCTGGAATGGCGAACACGAGCACAAGGAGGTGAGAAATGAGGTGCGTTTTAGAAACCTTTCCCCATCACACGGTGTACCATCTTCTGGGTTTCTCATGCATGTTTTCGATGTAGGAAGATGCCCTTGAACCTGGAGATTTGGGACCCATGCGATGGGTAGCACGCAGTATTACTTTAAAGGGTCTGCGTTTGCTCACCCAACCTCACCAAACCTCTCAGCCCCAAGAGTGTCCACCCTTATGTCTCATCCAGCTGTGGGTCTAGATATGGTCAATCCAGGTTGCATCACAGCCCCCGAACGAATTGTGTAAGAATTTCTCTCTCTTTCCCTGTCTTTGTTTCATGGGTTTTTAAAAGTAATTTATTTTTATAATGGGGTTTAGCTGCTTTTCACGGCTGTGTTTAGGCCGCTTTACACCCACTTGACACACTAACAGAGAGATATCAATACATTGGTTTTAAGATTATTACTAGTCAGATATATTCTTGTGCGGTGAATCGGGCGTGTTGAGTCCAGTTCTCTGAGCAAGGAGTAGGTCTTGTCTATTCCATATTGGGTTTATGGAACGGTATCTGAGCTAATTTGAAACTCTTGTTTTATGTATCACCCCACCTCACCTTTCCCGTTAAGCAGCCATAGTGTGTTTTCTGCATGTGTGACTCTGTTCTGTTTTGTAATTCAGTTCAAGTGTAACGGTTTTTACATTCCCTCTATAAGTGACACCTTATGAGAAGTGTCCTTTTCTGTGTGACTTATTTCACTTAGAATCGTCTTGCCTAAATCCACTCATCATGCTGCTACTAGCCTTATGACATTGATTTCATGGCTGAGTGATATTCCATTGTACATAAGGACCACAACTTTTTTATCCATTTTTCGCTTTCCTGGGATATTTAAGGTGGAATGAAGTGGAGGTCCTTGTCAACAGAGCAGCCCTAAACTTTCGGGTGCTTGTGTCTTGCTGATTTTCAATTTTCCCACTTTATCCCCCCATGCGTAGAAGTGCCCTATGCTCTCTAAGCTGTGTTTTTTAGATGTTTCAGGACACACCGTACACTTCTCCAGAGTGGCTGTTGGCAATTTACATCCCGCCCATCAGTGTAGCAAGGCTCCCATTTCTCCATGGCCTGTCCTGCATTTCTGGTTTTGACACCTTTTTCAGCATGGCCCTTTTGACCGATGGGAAGCGAGACTTCTTTGTAGCGCTGATTTGCCTTTCCAGGTTGCTTGGTTGGCCAAAAAGGGCGTATGCGTTTTTTCCTGAATATATTCAGGAAAAAACGCATACGCCCTTTTTGGCCAAGGGCACCATTGTCAACGTTTTGCCGCTTTTCATGTGCTTTAAAGGCGATTCGAATCTACCTCCTGAAATCTGTTTCCTGCAATTCTGCCTTGATTTCAAATCCTCTTCTTTGCCTTCCCTCAATATATTTGTGGACGAGAGTTATCATTTATAACTCTGCAGGTTTGTGAATTGCAGTGCCCTGAAGCTGCATTTTACAAGTCGCTTTTTTGGGAGCCGGCCGCAAAAGCGCAGGATGGCTTCAGGCCCTGTTCTGGTTCCGGGGGGCAGGCTGAGCCTGTGGTTAATTCTTCTTCCTGATGGGAAAATAGAGTGAGCTGTGCCTGTCCCAACACCAAGAGCTAGTCTCTCATTGGTTTCCCGTCTTCCCGTTCATCCTCAGGACAAATTGCAACCTGTACGGAACAGGAGGTTAAAGGTGCTGATGCTCCAAGTAGGGAGATTGCTAGTAAAGTGGCTGGAATGGCGAACACGAGCACAAGGAGGTGAGAAATGCGGTGCGTTTTAGAAACCTTTCCCCATCACACGGTGTACCATCTTCTGGGTTTCTCATGCATGTTTTCGATGTAGGAAGATGCCCTTGAACCTGGAGATTTGGGACCCATGCGATGGGTAGCACGCAGTATTACTTTAAAGGGTCTGCGTTTGCTCACCCAACCTCACCAAACCTCTCAGCCCCAAGAGTGTCCACCCTTATGTCTCATCCAGCTGTGGGTCTAGATATGGTCAATCCAGGTTGCATCACAGCCCCCGAACGAATTGTGTAAGAATTTCTCTCTCTTTCCCTGTCTTTGTTTCATGGGTTTTTAAAAGTAATTTATTTTTATAATGGGGTTTAGCTGCTTTTCACGGCTGTGTTTAGGCCGCTTTACACCCACTTGACACACTAACAGAGAGATATCAATACATTGGTTTTAAGATTATTACTAGTCAGATATATTCTTGTGCGGTGAATCGGGCGTGTTGAGTCCAGTTCTCTGAGCAAGGAGTAGGTCTTGTCTATTCCATATTGGGTTTATGGAACGGTATCTGAGCTAATTTGAAACTCTTGTTTTATGTATCACCCCACCTCACCTTTCCCGTTAAGCAGCCATAGTGTGTTTTCTGCATGTGTGACTCTGTTCTGTTTTGTAATTCAGTTCAAGTGTAACGGTTTTTACATTCCCTCTATAAGTGACACCTTATGAGAAGTGTCCTTTTCTGTGTGACTTATTTCACTTAGAATCGTCTTACCTAAATCCACTCATCATGCTGCTACTAGCCTTATGACATTGATTTCATGGCTGAGTGATATTCCATTGTACATAAGGACCACAACTTTTTTATCCATTTTTCGCGTTCCTGGGATATTTAAGGTGGAATGAAGTGGAGGTCCTTGTCAACAGAGCAGCCCTAAACTTTGAGGTGCTTGTGTCTTGCTGATTTTCAATTTTCCCACTTTATCCCCCCATGTGTGGAAGTGCCCTATGCTCTCTAAGCTGTGTTTTTTAGATGTTTCAGGACACACCGTACACTTCTCCAGAGTGGCTGTTGGCAATTTACATCCCGCCCATCAGTGTAGTAAGGCTCCCATTTCTCCATGGCCTGTCCTGCATTTCTGGTTTTGACACTTTTTTCAGCATGGCCCTTTTGACCGATGGGAAGCGAGACTTCTTTGTAGCGCTGATTTGCCTTTCCAGGTTGCTTGGTTGGCCAAAAAGGGCGTATGCGTTTTTTCCTGAATATATTCAGGAAAAAACGCATACGCCCTTTTTGGCCAAGGGCACCATTGTCAACGTTTTGCCGCTTTTCATGTGCTTTAAAGGCGATTCGAATCTACCTCCTGAAATCTGTTTCCTGCAATTCTGCCTTGATTTCAAATCCTCTTCTTTGCCTTCCCTCAATATATTTGTGGACGAGAGTTATCATTTATAACTCTGCAGGTTTGTGAATTGCAGTGCCCTGAAGCTCCATTTTACAAGTCGCTTTTTTGGGAGTCGGCCGCAAAAGCGCAGGATGGCTTCAGGCCCTGTTCTGGTTCCGGGGGGCAGGCTGAGCCTGTGGTTAATTCTTCTTCCTGATGGGAAAATTGAGTGACCTGTGCCTGTCCCAACACCAAGAGCTAGTCTCTCATTGGTTCCCCGTCTTCCCGTTCATCCTCAGGACAAATTGCAACCTGTACGGAACAGGAGGTTAAAGGTGCTGATGCTCCAAGTAGGGAGATTGCTAGTAAAGTGGCTGGAATGGCGAACCCGAGCACAAGGAGATGAGAAATGCGGTGCGTTTTAGAAACCTTTCCCCATCACACGGTGTACCATCTTCTGGGTTTCTCATGCATGTTTTCGATGTAGGAAGATGCCCTTGAACCTGGAGATTTGGGACCCATGTGATGGGTAGCACGCAGTATTACTTTAAAGGGTCTGCGTTTGCTCACCCAACCTCACCAAACCTCTCAGCCCCAAGAGTGTCCACCCTTATGTCTCATCCAGCTGTGGGTCTAGATATGGTCAATGCAGGTTGCATCACAGCCCCTGAACGAATTGTGTAAGAATTTCTCTCTCTTTCCCTGTCTTTGTTTCATGTGTTTTTAAAAGTAATTTATTTTTATAATGGGGTTTAGCTGCTTTTCACGGCTTTGTTTAGGCCGCTTTACACCCACTTGACACACTAACAGAGAGATATCAATACATAGGTTTTAAGATTATTTGTAGTCAGATGTATTCTTGTGCGGTGAATCGGGCGTGTTGAGTCCAGTTCTCTGAGCAAGGAGTAGGTCTTGTCTATTCCATATTGGGTTTATGGAACGGTATCTGAGCTAATTTGAAACTCTTGTTTTATGTATCACCCCACCTCACCTTTCCCGTTAAGCAGCCATAGTGTGTTTTCTGCATGTGTGACTCTGTTCTGTTTTGTAATTCAGTTCAAGTGTAACGGTTTTTACATTCCCTCTATAAGTGACACCTTATGAGAAGTGTCCTTTTCTGTGTGACTTATTTCACTTAGAATCGTCTTGCCTAAATCCACTCATCATGCTGCTACTAGCCTTATGACATTGATTTCATGGCTGAGTGATATTCCATTGTACATAAGGACCACAACTTTTTTATCCATTTTTCGCTTTCCTGGGATATTTAAGGTGGAATGAAGTGGAGGTCCTTGTCAACAGAGCAGCCCTAAACTTTCGGGTGCTTGTGTCTTGCTGATTTTCAATTTTCCCACTTTATCCCCCCATGCGTGGAAGTGCCCTATGCTCTCTAAGCTGTGTTTTTTAGATGTTTCAGGACACACCGTACACTTCTCCAGAGTGGCTGTTGGCAATTTACATCCCGCCCATCAGTGTAGCAAGGCTCCCATTTCTCCATGGCCTGTCCTGCATTTCTGGTTTTGACACCTTTTTCAGCATGTCCCTTTTGACCGATGGGAAGCGAGACTTCTTTGTAGCGCTGATTTGCCTTTCCAGGTTGCTTGGTTGGCCAAAAAGGGCGTATGCGTTTTTTCCTGAATATATTCAGGAAAAAACGCATACGCCCTTTTTGGCCAAGGGCATCATTGTCAACGTTTTGCCGCTTTTCATGTGCTTTAAAGGCGATTCGAATCTACCTCCTGAAATCTATTTCCTGCAATTCTGCCTTGATTTCAAATCCTCTTCTTTGCCTTCCCTCAATATATTTGTGGACGAGAGTTATCATTTATAACTCTGCAGGTTTGTGAATTGCAGTGCCCTGAAGCTCCATTTTACAAGTCGCTTTTTTGGGAGTCGGCCGCAAAAGCGCAGGATGGCTTCAGGCCCTGTTCTGGTTCCGGGGGGCAGGCTGAGCCTGTGGTTAATTCTTCTTCCTGATGGGAAAATTGAGTGACCTGTGCCTGTCCCAACACCAAGAGCTAGTCTCTCATTGGTTCCCCGTCTTCCCGTTCATCCTCAGGACAAATTGCAACCTGTACGGAACAGGAGGTTAAAGGTGCTGATGCTCCAAGTAGGGAGATTGCTAGTAAAGTGGCTGGAATGGCGAACCCGAGCACAAGGAGATGAGAAATGCGGTGCGTTTTAGAAACCTTTCCCCATCACACGGTGTACCATCTTCTGGGTTTCTCATGCATGTTTTCGATGTAGGAAGATGCCCTTGAACCTGGAGATTTGGGACCCATGTGATGGGTAGCACGCAGTATTACTTTAAAGGGTCTGCGTTTGCTCACCCAACCTCAACAAACCTCTCAGCCCCAAGAGTGTCCACCCTTATGTCTCATCCAGCTGTGGGTCTAGATATGGTCAATGCAGGTTGCATCACAGCCCCTGAACGAATTGTGTAAGAATTTCTCTCTCTTTCCCTGTCTTTGTTTCATGTGTTTTTAAAAGTAATTTATTTTTATAATGGGGTTTAGCTGCTTTTCACGGCTTTGTTTAGGCCGCTTTACACCCACTTGACACACTAACAGAGAGATATCAATACATAGGTTTTAAGATTATTAGTAGTCAGATGTATTCTTGTGCGGTGAATCGGGCGTGTTGAGTCCAGTTCTCTGAGCAAGGAGTAGGTCTTGTCTATTCCATATTGGGTTTATGGAACGGTATCTGAGCTAATTTGAAACTCTTGTTTTATGTATCACCCCACCTCACCTTTCCCGTTAAGCAGCCATAGTGTGTTTTCTGCATGTGTGACTCTGTTCTGTTTTGTAAATCAGTTCAAGTGTAACGGTTTTTACATTCCCTCTATAAGTGACACCTTATGAGAAGTGTCCTTTTCTGTGTGACTTATTTCACTTAGAATCGTCTTGCCTAAATCCACTCATCATGCTGCTACTAGCCTTATGACATTGATTTCATGGCTGAGTGATATTCCATTGTACATAAGGACCACAACTTTTTTATCCATTTTTCGCGTTCCTGGGATATTTAAGGTGGAATGAAGTGGAGGTCCTTGTCAACAGAGCAGCCCTAAACTTTGGGGTGCTTGTGTCTTGCTGATTTTCAATTTTCCCACTTTATCCCCCCATGTGTGGAAGTGCCCTATGCTCTCTAAGCTGTGTTTTTTAGATGTTTCAGGACACACCGTACACTTCTCCAGAGTGGCTGTTGGCAATTTACATCCCGCCCATCAGTGTAGTAAGGCTCCCATTTCTCCATGGCCTGTCCTGCATTTCTGGTTTTGACACTTTTTTCAGCATGGCCCTTTTGACCGATGGGAAGCGAGACTTCTTTGTAGCGCTGATTTGCCTTTCCAGGTTGCTTGGTTGGCCAAAAAGGGCGTATGCGTTTTTTCCTGAATATATTCAGGAAAAAACGCATACGCCCTTTTTGGCCAAGGGCACCATTGTCAACGTTTTGCCGCTTTTCATGTGCTTTAAAGGCGATTCGAATCTACCTCCTGAAATCTGTTTCCTGCAATTCTGCCTTGATTTCAAATCCTCTTCTTTGCCTTCCCTCAATATATTTGTGGACGAGAGTTATCATTTATAACTCTGCAGGTTTGTGAATTGCAGTGCCCTGAAGCTGCATTTTACAAGTCGCTTTTTTGGGAGCCGGCCGCAAAAGCGCAGGATGGCTTCAGGCCCTGTTCTGGTTCCGGGGGGCAGGCTGAGCCTGTGGTTAATTCTTCTTCCTGATGGGAAAATAGAGTGACCTGTGCCTGTCCCAACACCAAGAGCTAGTCTCTCATTGGTTTCCCGTCTTCCCGTTCATCCTCAGGACAAATTGCAACCTGTACGGAACAGGAGGTTAAAGGTGCTGATGCTCCAAGTAGGGAGATTGCTAGTAAAGTGGCTGGAATGGCGAACACGAGCACAAGGAGGTGAGAAATGAGGTGCGTTTTAGAAACCTTTTCCCATCACACGGTGTACCATCTTCTGGGTTTCTCATGCATGTTTTCGATGTAGGAAGATGCCCTTGAACCTGGAGATTTGGGACCCATGCGATGGGTAGCACGCAGTATTACTTTAAAGGGTCTGCGTTTGCTCACCCAACCTCACCAAACCTCTCAGCCCCAAGAGTGTCCACCCTTATGTCTCATCCAGCTGTGGGTCTAGATATGGTCAATCCAGGTTGCATCACAGCCCCCGAACGAATTGTGTAAGAATTTCTCTCTCTTTCCCTGTCTTTGTTTCATGGGTTTTTAAAAGTAATTTATTTTTATAATGGGGTTTAGCTGCTTTTCACGGCTGTGTTTAGGCCGCTTTACACCCACTTGACACACTAACAGAGAGATATCAATACATTGGTTTTAAGATTATTACTAGTCAGATATATTCTTGTGCGGTGAATCGGGCGTGTTGAGTCCAGTTCTCTGAGCAAGGAGTAGGTCTTGTCTATTCCATATTGGGTTTATGGAACGGTATCTGAGCTAATTTGAAACTCTTGTTTTATGTATCACCCCACCTCACCTTTCCCGTTAAGCAGCCATAGTGTGTTTTCTGCATGTGTGACTCTGTTCTGTTTTGTAATTCAGTTCAAGTGTAACGGTTTTTACATTCCCTCTATAAGTGACACCTTATGAGAAGTGTCCTTTTCTGTGTGACTTATTTCACTTAGAATCGTCTTGCCTAAATCCACTCATCATGCTGCTACTAGCCTTATGACATTGATTTCATGGCTGAGTGATATTCCATTGTACATAAGGACCACAACTTTTTTATCCATTTTTCGCTTTCCTGGGATATTTAAGGTGGAATGAAGTGGAGGTCCTTGTCAACAGAGCAGCCCTAAACTTTCGGGTGCTTGTGTCTTGCTGATTTTCAATTTTCCCACTTTATCCCCCCATGCGTAGAAGTGCCCTATGCTCTCTAAGCTGTGTTTTTTAGATGTTTCAGGACACACCGTACACTTCTCCAGAGTGGCTGTTGGCAATTTACATCCCGCCCATCAGTGTAGCAAGGCTCCCATTTCTCCATGGCCTGTCCTGCATTTCTGGTTTTGACACCTTTTTCAGCATGGCCCTTTTGACCGATGGGAAGCGAGACTTCTTTGTAGCGCTGATTTGCCTTTCCAGGTTGCTTGGTTGGCCAAAAAGGGCGTATGCGTTTTTTCCTGAATATATTCAGGAAAAAACGCATACGCCCTTTTTGGCCAAGGGCACCATTGTCAACGTTTTGCCGCTTTTCATGTGCTTTAAAGGCGATTCGAATCTACCTCCTGAAATCTGTTTCCTGCAATTCTGCCTTGATTTCAAATCCTCTTCTTTGCCTTCCCTCAATATATTTGTGGACGAGAGTTATCATTTATAACTCTGCAGGTTTGTGAATTGCAGTGCCCTGAAGCTGCATTTTACAAGTCGCTTTTTTGGGAGCCGGCCGCAAAAGCGCAGGATGGCTTCAGGCCCTGTTCTGGTTCCGGGGGGCAGGCTGAGCCTGTGGTTAATTCTTCTTCCTGATGGGAAAATAGAGTGAGCTGTGCCTGTCCCAACACCAAGAGCTAGTCTCTCATTGGTTTCCCGTCTTCCCGTTCATCCTCAGGACAAATTGCAACCTGTACGGAACAGGAGGTTAAAGGTGCTGATGCTCCAAGTAGGGAGATTGCTAGTAAAGTGGCTGGAATGGCGAACACGAGCACAAGGAGGTGAGAAATGCGGTGCGTTTTAGAAACCTTTCCCCATCACACGGTGTACCATCTTCTGGGTTTCTCATGCATGTTTTCGATGTAGGAAGATGCCCTTGAACCTGGAGATTTGGGACCCATGCGATGGGTAGCACGCAGTATTACTTTAAAGGGTCTGCGTTTGCTCACCCAACCTCACCAAACCTCTCAGCCCCAAGAGTGTCCACCCTTATGTCTCATCCAGCTGTGGGTCTAGATATGGTCAATCCAGGTTGCATCACAGCCCCCGAACGAATTGTGTAAGAATTTCTCTCTCTTTCCCTGTCTTTGTTTCATGGGTTTTTAAAAGTAATTTATTTTTATAATGGGGTTTAGCTGCTTTTCACGGCTGTGTTTAGGCCGCTTTACACCCACTTGACACACTAACAGAGAGATATCAATACATTGGTTTTAAGATTATTACTAGTCAGATATATTCTTGTGCGGTGAATCGGGCGTGTTGAGTCCAGTTCTCTGAGCAAGGAGTAGGTCTTGTCTATTCCATATTGGGTTTATGGAACGGTATCTGAGCTAATTTGAAACTCTTGTTTTATGTATCACCCCACCTCACCTTTCCCGTTAAGCAGCCATAGTGTGTTTTCTGCATGTGTGACTCTGTTCTGTTTTGTAATTCAGTTCAAGTGTAACGGTTTTTACATTCCCTCTATAAGTGACACCTTATGAGAAGTGTCCTTTTCTGTGTGACTTATTTCACTTAGAATCGTCTTACCTAAATCCACTCATCATGCTGCTACTAGCCTTATGACATTGATTTCATGGCTGAGTGATATTCCATTGTACATAAGGACCACAACTTTTTTATCCATTTTTCGCGTTCCTGGGATATTTAAGGTGGAATGAAGTGGAGGTCCTTGTCAACAGAGCAGCCCTAAACTTTGGGGTGCTTGTGTCTTGCTGATTTTCAATTTTCCCACTTTATCCCCCCATGTGTGGAAGTGCCCTATGCTCTCTAAGCTGTGTTTTTTAGATGTTTCAGGACACACCGTACACTTCTCCAGAGTGGCTGTTGGCAATTTACATCCCGCCCATCAGTGTAGTAAGGCTCCCATTTCTCCATGGCCTGTCCTGCATTTCTGGTTTTGACACTTTTTTCAGCATGGCCCTTTTGACCGATGGGAAGCGAGACTTCTTTGTAGCGCTGATTTGCCTTTCCAGGTTGCTTGGTTGGCCAAAAAGGGCGTATGCGTTTTTTCCTGAATATATTCAGGAAAAAACGCATACGCCCTTTTTGGCCAAGGGCACCATTGTCAACGTTTTGCCGCTTTTCATGTGCTTTAAAGGCGATTCGAATCTACCTCCTGAAATCTGTTTCCTGCAATTCTGCCTTGATTTCAAATCCTCTTCTTTGCCTTCCCTCAATATATTTGTGGACGAGAGTTATCATTTATAACTCTGCAGGTTTGTGAATTGCAGTGCCCTGAAGCTGCATTTTACAAGTCGCTTTTTTGGGAGCCGGCCGCAAAAGCGCAGGATGGCTTCAGGCCCTGTTCTGGTTCCGGGGGGCAGGCTGAGCCTGTGGTTAATTCTTCTTCCTGATGGGAAAATAGAGTGACCTGTGCCTGTCCCAACACCAAGAGCTAGTCTCTCATTGGTTTCCCGTCTTCCCGTTCATCCTCAGGACAAATTGCAACCTGTACGGAACAGGAGGTTAAAGGTGCTGATGCTCCAAGTAGGGAGATTGCTAGTAAAGTGGCTGGAATGGCGAACACGAGCACAAGGAGGTGAGAAATGAGGTGCGTTTTAGAAACCTTTCCCCATCACACGGTGTACCATCTTCTGGGTTTCTCATGCATGTTTTCGATGTAGGAAGATGCCCTTGAACCTGGAGATTTGGGACCCATGCGATGGGTAGCACGCAGTATTACTTTAAAGGGTCTGCGTTTGCTCACCCAACCTCACCAAACCTCTCAGCCCCAAGAGTGTCCACCCTTATGTCTCATCCAGCTGTGGGTCTAGATATGGTCAATCCAGGTTGCATCACAGCCCCCGAACGAATTGTGTAAGAATTTCTCTCTCTTTCCCTGTCTTTGTTTCATGGGTTTTTAAAAGTAATTTATTTTTATAATGGGGTTTAGCTGCTTTTCACGGCTGTGTTTAGGCCGCTTTACACCCACTTGACACACTAACAGAGAGATATCAATACATTGGTTTTAAGATTATTACTAGTCAGATATATTCTTGTGCGGTGAATCGGGCGTGTTGAGTCCAGTTCTCTGAGCAAGGAGTAGGTCTTGTCTATTCCATATTGGGTTTATGGAACGGTATCTGAGCTAATTTGAAACTCTTGTTTTATGTATCACCCCACCTCACCTTTCCCGTTAAGCAGCCATAGTGTGTTTTCTGCATGTGTGACTCTGTTCTGTTTTGTAATTCAGTTCAAGTGTAACGGTTTTTACATTCCCTCTATAAGTGACACCTTATGAGAAGTGTCCTTTTCTGTGTGACTTATTTCACTTAGAATCGTCTTGCCTAAATCCACTCATCATGCTGCTACTAGCCTTATGACATTGATTTCATGGCTGAGTGATATTCCATTGTACATAAGGACCACAACTTTTTTATCCATTTTTCGCTTTCCTGGGATATTTAAGGTGGAATGAAGTGGAGGTCCTTGTCAACAGAGCAGCCCTAAACTTTCGGGTGCTTGTGTCTTGCTGATTTTCAATTTTCCCACTTTATCCCCCCATGCGTAGAAGTGCCCTATGCTCTCTAAGCTGTGTTTTTTAGATGTTTCAGGACACACCGTACACTTCTCCAGAGTGGCTGTTGGCAATTTACATCCCGCCCATCAGTGTAGCAAGGCTCCCATTTCTCCATGGCCTGTCCTGCATTTCTGGTTTTGACACCTTTTTCAGCATGTCCCTTTTGACCGATGGGAAGCGAGACTTCTTTGTAGCGCTGATTTGCCTTTCCAGGTTGCTTGGTTGGCCAAAAAGGGCGTATGCGTTTTTTCCTGAATATATTCAGGAAAAAACGCATACGCCCTTTTTGGCCAAGGGCATCATTGTCAACGTTTTGCCGCTTTTCATGTGCTTTAAAGGCGATTCGAATCTACCTCCTGAAATCTATTTCCTGCAATTCTGCCTTGATTTCAAATCCTCTTCTTTGCCTTCCCTCAATATATTTGTGGACGAGAGTTATCATTTATAACTCTGCAGGTTTGTGAATTGCAGTGCCCTGAAGCTCCATTTTACAAGTCGCTTTTTTGGGAGTCGGCCGCAAAAGCGCAGGATGGCTTCAGGCCCTGTTCTGGTTCCGGGGGGCAGGCTGAGCCTGTGGTTAATTCTTCTTCCTGATGGGAAAATTGAGTGACCTGTGCCTGTCCCAACACCAAGAGCTAGTCTCTCATTGGTTCCCCGTCTTCCCGTTCATCCTCAGGACAAATTGCAACCTGTACGGAACAGGAGGTTAAAGGTGCTGATGCTCCAAGTAGGGAGATTGCTAGTAAAGTGGCTGGAATGGCGAACCCGAGCACAAGGAGATGAGAAATGCGGTGCGTTTTAGAAACCTTTCCCCATCACACGGTGTACCATCTTCTGGGTTTCTCATGCATGTTTTCGATGTAGGAAGATGCCCTTGAACCTGGATATTTGGGACCCATGTGATGGGTAGCACGCAGTATTACTTTAAAGGGTCTGCGTTTGCTCACCCAACCTCACCAAACCTCTCAGCCCCAAGAGTGTCCACCCTTATGTCTCATCCAGCTGTGGGTCTAGATATGGTCAATGCAGGTTGCATCACAGCCCCTGAACGAATTGTGTAAGAATTTCTCTCTCTTTCCCTGTCTTTGTTTCATGTGTTTTTAAAAGTAATTTATTTTTATAATGGGGTTTAGCTGCTTTTCACGGCTTTGTTTAGGCCGCTTTACACCCACTTGACACACTAACAGAGAGATATCAATACATAGGTTTTAAGATTATTTGTAGTCAGATATATTCTTGTGCGGTGAATCGGGCGTGTTGAGTCCAGTTCTCTGAGCAAGGAGTAGGTCTTGTCTATTCCATATTGGGTTTATGGAACGGTATCTGAGCTAATTTGAAACTCTTGTTTTATGTATCACCCCACCTCACCTTTCCCGTTAAGCAGCCATAGTGTGTTTTCTGCATGTGTGACTCTGTTCTGTTTTGTAATTCAGTTCAAGTGTAACGGTTTTTACATTCCCTCTATAAGTGACACCTTATGAGAAGTGTCCTTTTCTGTGTGACTTATTTCACTTAGAATCGTCTTGCCTAAATCCACTCATCATGCTGCTACTAGCCTTATGACATTGATTTCATGGCTGAGTGATATTCCATTGTACATAAGGACCACAACTTTTTTATCCATTTTTCGCTTTCCTGGGATATTTAAGGTGGAATGAAGTGGAGGTCCTTGTCAACAGAGCAGCCCTAAACTTTCGGGTGCTTGTGTCTTGCTGATTTTCAATTTTCCCACTTTATCCCCCCATGCGTAGAAGTGCCCTATGCTCTCTAAGCTGTGTTTTTTAGATGTTTCAGGACACACCGTACACTTCTCCAGAGTGGCTGTTGGCAATTTACATCCCGCCCATCAGTGTAGCAAGGCTCCCATTTCTCCATGGCCTGTCCTGCATTTCTGGTTTTGACACCTTTTTCAGCATGTCCCTTTTGACCGATGGGAAGCGAGACTTCTTTGTAGCGCTGATTTGCCTTTCCAGGTTGCTTGGTTGGCCAAAAAGGGCGTATGCGTTTTTTCCTGAATATATTCAGGAAAAAACGCATACGCCCTTTTTGGCCAAGGGCATCATTGTCAACGTTTTGCCGCTTTTCATGTGCTTTAAAGGCGATTCGAATCTACCTCCTGAAATCTATTTCCTGCAATTCTGCCTTGATTTCAAATCCTCTTCTTTGCCTTCCCTCAATATATTTGTGGACGAGAGTTATCATTTATAACTCTGCAGGTTTGTGAATTGCAGTGCCCTGAAGCTCCATTTTACAAGTCGCTTTTTTGGGAGTCGGCCGCAAAAGCGCAGGATGGCTTCAGGCCCTGTTCTGGTTCCGGGGGGCAGGCTGAGCCTGTGGTTAATTCTTCTTCCTGATGGGAAAATTGAGTGACCTGTGCCTGTCCCAACACCAAGAGCTAGTCTCTCATTGGTTCCCCGTCTTCCCGTTCATCCTCAGGACAAATTGCAACCTGTACGGAACAGGAGGTTAAAGGTGCTGATGCTCCAAGTAGGGAGATTGCTAGTAAAGTGGCTGGAATGGCGAACCCGAGCACAAGGAGATGAGAAATGCGGTGCGTTTTAGAAACCTTTCCCCATCACACGGTGTACCATCTTCTGGGTTTCTCATGCATGTTTTCGATGTAGGAAGATGCCCTTGAACCTGGAGATTTGGGACCCATGTGATGGGTAGCACGCAGTATTACTTTAAAGGGTCTGCGTTTGCTCACCCAACCTCACCAAACCTCTCAGCCCCAAGAGTGTCCACCCTTATGTCTCATCCAGCTGTGGGTCTAGATATGGTCAATGCAGGTTGCATCACAGCCCCTGAACGAATTGTGTAAGAATTTCTCTCTCTTTCCCTGTCTTTGTTTCATGTGTTTTTAAAAGTAATTTATTTTTATAATGGGGTTTAGCTGCTTTTCACGGCTTTGTTTAGGCCGCTTTACACCCACTTGACACACTAACAGAGAGATATCAATACATAGGTTTTAAGATTATTTGTAGTCAGATATATTCTTGTGCGGTGAATCGGGCGTGTTGAGTCCAGTTCTCTGAGCAAGGAGTAGGTCTTGTCTATTCCATATTGGGTTTATGGAACGGTATCTGAGCTAATTTGAAACTCTTGTTTTATGTATCACCCCACCTCACCTTTCCCGTTAAGCAGCCATAGTGTGTTTTCTGCATGTGTGACTCTGTTCTGTTTTGTAATTCAGTTCAAGTGTAACGGTTTTTACATTCCCTCTATAAGTGACACCTTATGAGAAGTGTCCTTTTCTGTGTGACTTATTTCACTTAGAATCGTCTTGCCTAAATCCACTCATCATGCTGCTACTAGCCTTATGACATTGATTTCATGGCTGAGTGATATTCCATTGTACATAAGGACCACAACTTTTTTATCCATTTTTCGCTTTCCTGGGATATTTAAGGTGGAATGAAGTGGAGGTCCTTGTCAACAGAGCAGCCCTAAACTTTCGGGTGCTTGTGTCTTGCTGATTTTCAATTTTCCCACTTTATCCCCCCATGCGTAGAAGTGCCCTATGCTCTCTAAGCTGTGTTTTTTAGATGTTTCAGGACACACCGTACACTTCTCCAGAGTGGCTGTTGGCAATTTACATCCCGCCCATCAGTGTAGCAAGGCTCCCATTTCTCCATGGCCTGTCCTGCATTTCTGGTTTTGACACCTTTTTCAGCATGTCCCTTTTGACCGATGGGAAGCGAGACTTCTTTGTAGCGCTGATTTGCCTTTCCAGGTTGCTTGGTTGGCCAAAAAGGGCGTATGCGTTTTTTCCTGAATATATTCAGGAAAAAACGCATACGCCCTTTTTGGCCAAGGGCATCATTGTCAACGTTTTGCCGCTTTTCATGTGCTTTAAAGGCGATTCGAATCTACCTCCTGAAATCTATTTCCTGCAATTCTGCCTTGATTTCAAATCCTCTTCTTTGCCTTCCCTCAATATATTTGTGGACGAGAGTTATCATTTATAACTCTGCAGGTTTGTGAATTGCAGTGCCCTGAAGCTCCATTTTACAAGTCGCTTTTTTGGGAGTCGGCCGCAAAAGCGCAGGATGGCTTCAGGCCCTGTTCTGGTTCCGGGGGGCAGGCTGAGCCTGTGGTTAATTCTTCTTCCTGATGGGAAAATTGAGTGACCTGTGCCTGTCCCAACACCAAGAGCTAGTCTCTCATTGGTTCCCCGTCTTCCCGTTCATCCTCAGGACAAATTGCAACCTGTACGGAACAGGAGGTTAAAGGTGCTGATGCTCCAAGTAGGGAGATTGCTAGTAAAGTGGCTGGAATGGCGAACCCGAGCACAAGGAGATGAGAAATGCGGTGCGTTTTAGAAACCTTTCCCCATCACACGGTGTACCATCTTCTGGGTTTCTCATGCATGTTTTCGATGTAGGAAGATGCCCTTGAACCTGGAGATTTGGGACCCATGTGATGGGTAGCACGCAGTATTACTTTAAAGGGTCTGCGTTTGCTCACCCAACCTCACCAAACCTCTCAGCCCCAAGAGTGTCCACCCTTATGTCTCATCCAGCTGTGGGTCTAGATATGGTCAATGCAGGTTGCATCACAGCCCCTGAACGAATTGTGTAAGAATTTCTCTCTCTTTCCCTGTCTTTGTTTCATGTGTTTTTAAAAGTAATTTATTTTTATAATGGGGTTTAGCTGCTTTTCACGGCTTTGTTTAGGCCGCTTTACACCCACTTGACACACTAACAGAGAGATATCAATACATAGGTTTTAAGATTATTACTAGTCAGATATATTCTTGTGCGGTGAATCGGGCGTGTTGAGTCCAGTTCTCTGAGCAAGGAGTAGGTCTTGTCTATTCCATATTGGGTTTATGGAACGGTATCTGAGCTAATTTGAAACTCTTGTTTTATGTATCACCCCACCTCACCTTTCCCGTTAAGCAGCCATAGTGTGTTTTCTGCATGTGTGACTCTGTTCTGTTTTGTAATTCAGTTCAAGTGTAACGGTTTTTACATTCCCTCTATAAGTGACACCTTATGAGAAGTGTCCTTTTCTGTGTGACTTATTTCACTTAGAATCGTCTTGCCTAAATCCACTCATCATGCTGCTACTAGCCTTATGACATTGATTTCATGGCTGAGTGATAGTCCATTGTACATAAGGACCACAACTTTTTTATCCATTTTTCGCTTTCCTGGGATATTTAAGGTGGAATGAAGTGGAGGTCCTTGTCAACAGAGCAGCCCTAAACTTTCGGGTGCTTGTGTCTTGCTGATTTTCAATTTTCCCACTTTATCCCCCCATGCGTAGAAGTGCCCTATGCTCTCTAAGCTGTGTTTTTTAGATGTTTCAGGACACACCGTACACTTCTCCAGAGTGGCTGTTGGCAATTTACATCCCGCCCATCAGTGTAGCAAGGCTCCCATTTCTCCATGGCCTGTCCTGCATTTCTGGTTTTGACACCTTTTTCAGCATGTCCCTTTTGACCGATGGGAAGCGAGACTTCTTTGTAGCGCTGATTTGCCTTTCCAGGTTGCTTGGTTGGCCAAAAAGGGCGTATGCGTTTTTTCCTGAATATATTCAGGAAAAAACGCATACGCCCTTTTTGGCCAAGGGCATCATTGTCAACGTTTTGCCGCTTTTCATGTGCTTTAAAGGCGATTCGAATCTACCTCCTGAAATCTATTTCCTGCAATTCTGCCTTGATTTCAAATCCTCTTCTTTGCCTTCCCTCAATATATTTGTGGACGAGAGTTATCATTTATAACTCTGCAGGTTTGTGAATTGCAGTGCCCTGAAGCTCCATTTTACAAGTCGCTTTTTTGGGAGTCGGCCGCAAAAGCGCAGGATGGCTTCAGGCCCTGTTCTGGTTCCGGGGGGCAGGCTGAGCCTGTGGTTAATTCTTCTTCCTGATGGGAAAATTGAGTGACCTGTGCCTGTCCCAACACCAAGAGCTAGTCTCTCATTGGTTCCCCGTCTTCCCGTTCATCCTCAGGACAAATTGCAACCTGTACGGAACAGGAGGTTAAAGGTGCTGATGCTCCAAGTAGGGAGATTGCTAGTAAAGTGGCTGGAATGGCGAACCCGAGCACAAGGAGATGAGAAATGCGGTGCGTTTTAGAAACCTTTCCCCATCACACGGTGTACCATCTTCTGGGTTTCTCATGCATGTTTTCGATGTAGGAAGATGCCCTTGAACCTGGAGATTTGGGACCCATGTGATGGGTAGCACGCAGTATTACTTTAAAGGGTCTGCGTTTGCTCACCCAACCTCACCAAACCTCTCAGCCCCAAGAGTGTCCACCCTTATGTCTCATCCAGCTGTGGGTCTAGATATGGTCAATGCAGGTTGCATCACAGCCCCTGAACGAATTGTGTAAGAATTTCTCTCTCTTTCCCTGTCTTTGTTTCATGTGTTTTTAAAAGTAATTTATTTTTATAATGGGGTTTAGCTGCTTTTCACGGCTTTGTTTAGGCCGCTTTACACCCACTTGACACACTAACAGAGAGATATCAATACATAGGTTTTAAGATTATTAGTAGTCAGATGTATTCTTGTGCGGTGAATCGGGCGTGTTGAGTCCAGTTCTCTGAGCAAGGAGTAGGTCTTGTCTATTCCATATTGGGTTTATGGAACGGTATCTGAGCTAATTTGAAACTCTTGTTTTATGTATCACCCCACCTCACCTTTCCCGTTAAGCAGCCATAGTGTGTTTTCTGCATGTGTGACTCTGTTCTGTTTTGTAAATCAGTTCAAGTGTAACGGTTTTTACATTCCCTCTATAAGTGACACCTTATGAGAAGTGTCCTTTTCTGTGTGACTTATTTCACTTAGAATCGTCTTACCTAAATCCACTCATCATGCTGCTACTAGCCTTATGACATTGATTTCATGGCTGAGTGATATTCCATTGTACATAAGGACCACAACTTTTTTATCCATTTTTCGCGTTCCTGGGATATTTAAGGTGGAATGAAGTGGAGGTCCTTGTCAACAGAGCAGCCCTAAACTTTGGGGTGCTTGTGTCTTGCTGATTTTCAATTTTCCCACTTTATCCCCCCATGCGTGGAAGTGCCCTATGCTCTCTAAGCTGTGTTTTTTAGATGTTTCAGGACACACCGTACACTTCTCCAGAGTGGCTGTTGGCAATTTACATCCCGCCCATCAGTGTAGCAAGGCTCCCATTTCTCCATGGCCTGTCCTGCATTTCTGGTTTTGACACTTTTTTCAGCATGGCCCTTTTGACCGATGGGAAGCGAGACTTCTTTGTAGCGCTGATTTGCCTTTCCAGGTTGCTTGGTTGGCCAAAAAGGGCGTATGCGTTTTTTCCTGAATGTATTCAGGAAAAAACGCATACGCCCTTTTTGGCCAAGGGCATCATTGTCAACGTTTTGCCGCTTTTCATGTGCTTTAAAGGCGATTCGAATCTACCTCCTGAAATCTGTTTCCTGCAATTCTGCCTTGATTTCAAATCCTCTTCTTTGCCTTCCCTCAATATATTTGTGGACGAGAGTTATCATTTATAACTCTGCAGGTTTGTGAATTGCAGTGCCCTGAAGCTGCATTTTACAAGTCGCTTTTTTGGGAGCCGGCCGCAAAAGCGCAGGATGGCTTCAGGCCCTGTTCTGGTTCCGGGGGGCAGGCTGAGCCTGTGGTTAATTCTTCTTCCTGATGGGAAAATAGAGTGACCTGTGCCTGTCCCAACACCAAGAGCTAGTCTCTCATTGGTTTCCCGTCTTCCCGTTCATCCTCAGGACAAATTGCAACCTGTACGGAACAGGAGGTTAAAGGTGCTGATGCTCCAAGTAGGGAGATTGCTAGTAAAGTGGCTGGAATGGCGAACACGAGCACAAGGAGGTGAGAAATGAGGTGCGTTTTAGAAACCTTTCCCCATCACACGGTGTACCATCTTCTGGGTTTCTCATGCATGTTTTCGATGTAGGAAGATGCCCTTGAACCTGGAGATTTGGGACCCATGCGATGGGTAGCACGCAGTATTACTTTAAAGGGTCTGCGTTTGCTCACCCAACCTCACCAAACCTCTCAGCCCCAAGAGTGTCCACCCTTATGTCTCATCCAGCTGTGGGTCTAGATATGGTCAATCCAGGTTGCATCACAGCCCCCGAACGAATTGTGTAAGAATTTCTCTCTCTTTCCCTGTCTTTGTTTCATGGGTTTTTAAAAGTAATTTATTTTTATAATGGGGTTTAGCTGCTTTTCACGGCTGTGTTTAGGCCGCTTTACACCCACTTGACACACTAACAGAGAGATATCAATACATTGGTTTTAAGATTATTACTAGTCAGATATATTCTTGTGCGGTGAATCGGGCGTGTTGAGTCCAGTTCTCTGAGCAAGGAGTAGGTCTTGTCTATTCCATATTGGGTTTATGGAACGGTATCTGAGCTAATTTGAAACTCTTGTTTTATGTATCACCCCACCTCACCTTTCCCGTTAAGCAGCCATAGTGTGTTTTCTGCATGTGTGACTCTGTTCTGTTTTGTAATTCAGTTCAAGTGTAACGGTTTTTACATTCCCTCTATAAGTGACACCTTATGAGAAGTGTCCTTTTCTGTGTGACTTATTTCACTTAGAATCGTCTTACCTAAATCCACTCATCATGCTGCTACTAGCCTTATGACATTGATTTCATGGCTGAGTGATATTCCATTGTACATAAGGACCACAACTTTTTTATCCATTTTTCGCTTTCCTGGGATATTTAAGGTGGAATGAAGTGGAGGTCCTTGTCAACAGAGCAGCCCTAAACTTTGGGGTGCTTGTGTCTTGCTGATTTTCAATTTTCCCACTTTATCCCCCCATGCGTAGAAGTGCCCTATGCTCTCTAAGCTGTGTTTTTTAGATGTTTCAGGACACACCGTACACTTCTCCAGAGTGGCTGTTGGCAATTTACATCCCGCCCATCAGTGTAGCAAGGCTCCCATTTCTCCATGGCCTGTCCTGCATTTCTGGTTTTGACACCTTTTTCAGCATGTCCCTTTTGACCGATGGGAAGCGAGACTTCTTTGTAGCGCTGATTTGCCTTTCCAGGTTGCTTGGTTGGCCAAAAAGGGCGTATGCGTTTTTTCCTGAATATATTCAGGAAAAAACGCATACGCCCTTTTTGGCCAAGGGCGCCATTGTCAACGTTTTGCCGCTTTTCATGTGCTTTAAAGGCGATTCGAATCTACCTCCTGAAATCTGTTTCCTGCAATTCTGCCTTGATTTCAAATCCTCTTCTTTGCCTTCCCTCAATATATTTGTGGACGAGAGTTATCATTTATAACTCTGCAGGTTTGTGAATTGCAGTGCCCTGAATCTCCATTTTACAAGTCGCTTTTTTGGGAGCTGGCCGCAAAAGCGCAGGATGGCTTCAGGCCCTGTTCTGCTTCCGGGGGGCAGGCTGAGCCTGTGGTTAATTCTTCTTCCTGATGGGAAAATAGAGTGACCTGTGCCTGTCCCAACACCAAGAGCTAGTCTCTCATTGGTTCCCCGTCTTCCCGTTCATCCTCAGGACAAATTGCAACCTGTACGGAACAGGAGGTTAAAGGTGCTGATGCTCCAAGTAGGGAGATTGCTAGTAAAGTGGCTGGAATGGCGAACCCGAGCACAAGGAGGTGAGAAATGAGGTGCGTTTTAGAAACCTTTCCCCATCACACGGTGTACCATCTTCTGGGTTTCTCATGCATGTTTTCGATGTAGGAAGATTCCCTTGAACCTGGAGATTTGGGACCCATGCGATGGGTAGCACGCAGTATTACTTTAAAGGGTCTGCGTTTGCTCACCCAACCTCACCAAACCTCTCAGCCCCAAGAGTGTCCACCCTTATGTCTCATCCAGCTGTGGGTCTAGATATGGTCAATCCAGGTTGCATCACAGCCCCCGAACGAATTGTGTAAGAATTTCTCTCTCTTTCCCTGTCTTTGTTTCATGGGTTTTTAAAAGTAATTTATTTTTATAATGGGGTTTAGCTGCTTTTCACGGCTGTGTTTAGGCCGCTTTACACCCACTTGACACACTAACAGAGAGATATCAATACATAGGTTTTAAGATTATTAGTAGTCAGATATATTCTTGTGCGGTGAATCGGGCGTGTTGAGTCCAGTTCTCTGAGCAAGGAGTAGGTCTTGTCTATTACATATTGGGTTTATGGAACGGTATCTGAGCTAATTTGAAACTCTTGTTTTATGTATCACCCCACCTCACCTTTCCCGTTAAGCAGCCATAGTGTGTTTTCTGCATGTGTGACTCTGTTCTGTTTTGTAATTCAGTTCAAGTGTAACGGTTTTTACATTCCCTCTATAAGTGACACCTTATGAGAAGTGTCCTTTTCTGTGTGACTTATTTCACTTAGAATCGTCTTACCTAAATCCATTCATCATGCTGCTACTAGCCTTATGACATTGATTTCATGGCTGAGTGATAGTCCATTGTACATAAGGACCACAACTTTTTTATCCATTTTTCGCTTTCCTGGGATATTTAAGGTGGAATGAAGTGGAGGTCCTTGTCAACAGAGCAGCCCTAAACTTTCGGGTGCTTGTGTCTTGCTGATTTTCAATTTTCCCACTTTATCCCCCCATGCGTAGAAGTGCCCTATGCTCTCTAAGCTGTGTTTTTTAGATGTTTCAGGACACACCGTACACTTCTCCAGAGTGGCTGTTGGCAATTTACATCCCGCCCATCAGTGTAGCAAGGCTCCCATTTCTCCATGGCCTGTCCTGCATTTCTGGTTTTGACACTTTTTTCAGCATGTCCCTTTTGACCGATGGGAAGCGAGACTTCTTTGTAGCGCTGATTTGCCTTTCCAGGTTGCTTGGTTGGCCAAAAAGGGCGTATGCGTTTTTTCCTGAATATATTCAGGAAAAAAGGCATACGCCCTTTTTGGCCAAGGGCATCATTGTCAACGTTTTGCCGCTTTTCATGTGCTTTAAAGGCGATTCGAATCTACCTCTTGAAATCTGTTTCCTGCAATTCTGACTTGATTTCAAATCCTCTTCTTTGCCTTCCCTCAATATATTTGTGGACGAGAGTTATCATTTATAACTCTGCAGGTTTGTGAATTGCAGTGCCCTGAAGCTGCATTTTACAAGTCGCTTTTTTGGGAGCCGGCCGCAAAAGCGCAGGATGGCTTCAGGCCCTGTTCTGGTTCCGGGGGGCAGGCTGAGCCTGTGGTTAATTCTTCTTCCTGATGGGAAAATAGAGTGACCTGTGCCTGTCCCAACACCAAGAGCTAGTCTCTCATTGGTTTCCCGTCTTCCCGTTCATCCTCAGGACAAATTGCAACCTGTACGGAACAGGAGGTTAAAGGTGCTGATGCTCCAAGTAGGGAGATTGCTAGTAAAGTGGCTGGAATGGCGAACACGAGCACAAGGAGGTGAGAAATGAGGTGCGTTTTAGAAACCTTTCCCCATCACACGGTGTACCATCTTCTGGGTTTCTCATGCATGTTTTCGATGTAGGAAGATGCCCTTGAACCTGGAGATTTGGGACCCATGCGATGGGTAGCACGCAGTATTACTTTAAAGGGTCTGCGTTTGCTCACCCAACCTCACCAAACCTCTCAGCCCCAAGAGTGTCCACCCTTATGTCTCATCCAGCTGTGGGTCTAGATATGGTCAATCCAGGTTGCATCACAGCCCGCGAACGAATTGTGTAAGAATTTCTCTCTCTTTCCCTGTCTTTGTTTCATGGGTTTTTAAAAGTAATTTATTTTTATAATGGGGTTTAGCTGCTTTTCACGGCTGTGTTTAGGCCGCTTTACACCCACTTGACACACTAACAGAGAGATATCAATACATAGGTTTTAAGATTATTACTAGTCAGATATATTCTTGTGCGGTGAATCGGGCGTGTTGAGTCCAGTTCTCTGAGCAAGGAGTAGGTCTTGTCTATTCCATATTGGGTTTATGGAACGGTATCTGAGCTAATTTGAAACTCTTGTTTTATGTATCACCCCACCTCACCTTTCCCGTTAAGCAGCCATAGTGTGTTTTCTGCATGTGTGACTCTGTTCTGTTTTGTAATTCAGTTCAAGTGTAACGGTTTTTACATTCCCTCTATAAGTGACACCTTATGAGAAGTGTCCTTTTCTGTGTGACTTATTTCACTTAGAATCGTCTTACCTAAATCCACTCATCATGCTGCTACTAGCCTTATGACATTGATTTCATGGCTGAGTGATATTCCATTGTACATAAGGACCACAACTTTTTTATCCATTTTTCGCTTTCCTGGGATATTTAAGGTGGAATGAAGTGGAGGTCCTTGTCAACAGAGCAGCCCTAAACTTTCGGGTGCTTGTGTCTTGCTGATTTTCAATTTTCCCACTTTATCCCCCCATGCGTAGAAGTGCCCTATGCTCTCTAAGCTGTGTTTTTTAGATGTTTCAGGACACACCGTACACTTCTCCAGAGTGGCTGTTGGCAATTTACATCCCGCCCATCAGTGTAGCAAGGCTCCCATTTCTCCATGGCCTGTCCTGCATTTCTGGTTTTGACACCTTTTTCAGCATGTCCCTTTTGACCGATGGGAAGCGAGACTTCTTTGTAGCGCTGATTTGCCTTTCCAGGTTGCTTGGTTGGCCAAAAAGGGCGTATGCGTTTTTTCCTGAATATATTCAGGAAAAAACGCATACGCCCTTTTTGGCCAAGGGCATCATTGTCAACGTTTTGCCGCTTTTCATGTGCTTTAAAGGCGATTCGAATCTACCTCCTGAAATCTATTTCCTGCAATTCTGCCTTGATTTCAAATCCTCTTCTTTGCCTTCCCTCAATATATTTGTGGACGAGAGTTATCATTTATAACTCTGCAGGTTTGTGAATTGCAGTGCCCTGAAGCTCCATTTTACAAGTCGCTTTTTTGGGAGTCGGCCGCAAAAGCGCAGGATGGCTTCAGGCCCTGTTCTGGTTCCGGGGGGCAGGCTGAGCCTGTGGTTAATTCTTCTTCCTGATGGGAAAATTGAGTGACCTGTGCCTGTCCCAACACCAAGAGCTAGTCTCTCATTGGTTCCCCGTCTTCCCGTTCATCCTCAGGACAAATTGCAACCTGTACGGAACAGGAGGTTAAAGGTGCTGATGCTCCAAGTAGGGAGATTGCTAGTAAAGTGGCTGGAATGGCGAACCCGAGCACAAGGAGATGAGAAATGCGGTGCGTTTTAGAAACCTTTCCCCATCACACGGTGTACCATCTTCTGGGTTTCTCATGCATGTTTTCGATGTAGGAAGATGCCCTTGAACATGGAGATTTGGGACCCATGTGATGGGTAGCACGCAGTATTACTTTAAAGGGTCTGCGTTTGCTCACCCAACCTCACCAAACCTCTCAGCCCCAAGAGTGTCCACCCTTATGTCTCATCCAGCTGTGGGTCTAGATATGGTCAATCCAGGTTGCATCACAGCCCCTGAACGAATTGTGTAAGAATTTCTCTCTCTCTTTCCCTGTCTTTGTTTCATGTGTTTTTAAAAGTAATTTATTTTTATAATGGGGTTTAGCTGCTTTTCACGGCTGTGTTTAGGTCGCTTTACACCCACTTGACACACTAACAGAGAGATATCAATACATAGGTTTTAAGATTATTAGTAGTCAGATATATTCTTGTGCGGTGAATCGGGCGTGTTGAGTCCAGTTCTCTGAGCAAGGAGTAGGTCTTGTCTATTACATATTGGGTTTATGGAACGGTATCTGAGCTAATTTGAAACTCTTGTTTTATGTATCACCCCACCTCACCTTTCCCGTTAAGCAGCCATAGTGTGTTTTCTGCATGTGTGACTCTGTTCTGTTTTGTAATTCAGTTCAAGTGTAACGGTTTTTACATTCCCTCTATAAGTGACACCTTATGAGAAGTGTCCTTTTCTGTGTGACTTATTTCACTTAGAATTGTCTTACATAAATCCATTCATCATGCTGCTACTAGCCTTATGACATTGATTTCATGGCTGAGTGATAGTCCATTGTACATAAGGACCACAACTTTTTTATCCATTTTTCGCTTTCCTGGGATATTTAAGGTGGAATGAAGTGGAGGTCCTTGTCAACAGAGCAGCCCTAAACTTTCGGGTGCTTGTGTCTTGCTGATTTTCAATTTTCCCACTTTATCCCCCCATGCGTAGAAGTGCCCTATGCTCTCTAAGCTGTGTTTTTTAGATGTTTCAGGACACACCGTACACTTCTCCAGAGTGGCTGTTGGCAATTTACATCCCACCCATCAGTGTAGCAAGGCTCCCATTTCTCCATGGCCTGTCCTGCATTTCTGGTTTTGACACTTTTTTCAGCATGTCCCTTTTGACCGATGGGAAGCGAGACTTCTTTGTAGCGCTGATTTGCCTTTCCAGGTTGCTTGGTTGGCCAAAAAGGGCGTATGCGTTTTTTCCTGAATATATTCAGGAAAAAAGGCATACGCCCTTTTTGGCCAAGGGCATCATTGTCAACGTTTTGCCGCTTTTCATGTGCTTTAAAGGCGATTCGAATCTACCTCTTGAAATCTGTTTCCTGCAATTCTGACTTGATTTCAAATCCTCTTCTTTGCCTTCCCTCAATATATTTGTGGACGAGAGTTATCATTTATAACTCTGCAGGTTTGTGAATTGCAGTGCCCTGAAGCTGCATTTTACAAGTCGCTTTTTTGGGAGCCGGCCGCAAAAGCGCAGGATGGCTTCAGGCCCTGTTCTGGTTCCGGGGGGCAGGCTGAGCCTGTGGTTAATTCTTCTTCCTGATGGGAAAATAGAGTGACCTGTGCCTGTCCCAACACCAAGAGCTAGTCTCTCATTGGTTTCCCGTCTTCCCGTTCATCCTCAGGACAAATTGCAACCTGTACGGAACAGGAGGTTAAAGGTGCTGATGCTCCAAGTAGGGAGATTGCTAGTAAAGTGGCTGGAATGGCGAACACGAGCACAAGGAGGTGAGAAATGAGGTGCGTTTTAGAAACCTTTCCCCATCACACGGTGTACCATCTTCTGGGTTTCTCATGCATGTTTTCGATGTAGGAAGATGCCCTTGAACCTGGAGATTTGGGACCCATGCGATGGGTAGCATGCAGTATTACTTTAAAGGGTCTGCGTTTGCTCACCCAACCTCACCAAACCTCTCAGCCCCAAGAGTGTCCACCCTTATGTCTCATCCAGCTGTGGGTCTAGATATGGTCAATCCAGGTTGCATCACAGCCCCCGAACGAATTGTGTAAGAATTTCTCTCTCTTTCCCTGTTTTTGTTTCATGGGTTTTTAAAAGTAATTTATTTTTATAATGGGGTTTAGCTGCTTTTCACGGCTGTGTTTAGGCCGCTTTACACCCACTTGACACACTAACAGAGAGATATCAATACATAGGTTTTAAGATTATTACTAGTCAGATATATTCTTGTGCGGTGAATCGGGCGTGTTGAGTCCAGTTCTCTGAGCAAGGAGTAGGTCTTGTCTATTCCATATTGGGTTTATGGAACGGTATCTGAGCTAATTTGAAACTCTTGTTTTATGTATCACCCCACCTCACCTTTCCCGTTAAGCAGCCATAGTGTGTTTTCTGCATGTGTGACTCTGTTCTGTTTTGTAATTCAGTTCAAGTGTAACGGTTTTTACATTCCCTCTATAAGTGACACCTTATGAGAAGTGTCCTTTTCTGTGTGACTTATTTCACTTAGAATCGTCTTACCTAAATCCACTCATCATGCTGCTACTAGCCTTATGACATTGATTTCATGGCTGAGTGATATTCCATTGTACATAAGGACCACAACTTTTTTATCCATTTTTCGCTTTCCTGGGATATTTAAGGTGGAATGAAGTGGAGGTCCTTGTCAACAGAGCAGCCCTAAACTTTCGGGTGCTTGTGTCTTGCTGATTTTCAATTTTCCCACTTTATCCCCCCATGCGTAGAAGTGCCCTATGCTCTCTAAGCTGTGTTTTTTAGATGTTTCAGGACACACCGTACACTTCTCCAGAGTGGCTGTTGGCAATTTACATCCCGCCCATCAGTGTAGCAAGGCTCCCATTTCTCCATGGCCTGTCCTGCATTTCTGGTTTTGACACCTTTTTCAGCATGTCCCTTTTGACCGATGGGAAGCGAGACTTCTTTGTAGCGCTGATTTGCCTTTCCAGGTTGCTTGGTTGGCCAAAAAGGGCGTATGCGTTTTTTCCTGAATATATTCAGGAAAAAACGCATACGCCCTTTTTGGCCAAGGGCATCATTGTCAACGTTTTGCCGCTTTTCATGTGCTTTAAAGGCGATTCGAATCTACCTCCTGAAATCTATTTCCTGCAATTCTGCCTTGATTTCAAATCCTCTTCTTTGCCTTCCCTCAATATATTTGTGGACGAGAGTTATCATTTATAACTCTGCAGGTTTGTGAATTGCAGTGCCCTGAAGCTCCATTTTACAAGTCGCTTTTTTGGGAGTCGGCCGCAAAAGCGCAGGATGGCTTCAGGCCCTGTTCTGGTTCCGGGGGGCAGGCTGAGCCTGTGGTTAATTCTTCTTCCTGATGGGAAAATTGAGTGACCTGTGCCTGTCCCAACACCAAGAGCTAGTCTCTCATTGGTTCCCCGTCTTCCCGTTCATCCTCAGGACAAATTGCAACCTGTACGGAACAGGAGGTTAAAGGTGCTGATGCTCCAAGTAGGGAGATTGCTAGTAAAGTGGCTGGAATGGCGAACCCGAGCACAAGGAGATGAGAAATGCGGTGCGTTTTAGAAACCTTTCCCCATCACACGGTGTACCATCTTCTGGGTTTCTCATGCATGTTTTCGATGTAGGAAGATGCCCTTGAACATGGAGATTTGGGACCCATGTGATGGGTAGCACGCAGTATTACTTTAAAGGGTCTGCGTTTGCTCACCCAACCTCACCAAACCTCTCAGCCCCAAGAGTGTCCACCCTTATGTCTCATCCAGCTGTGGGTCTAGATATGGTCAATCCAGGTTGCATCACAGCCCCTGAACGAATTGTGTAAGAATTTCTCTCTCTCTTTCCCTGTCTTTGTTTCATGTGTTTTTAAAAGTAATTTATTTTTATAATGGGGTTTAGCTGCTTTTCACGGCTGTGTTTAGGTCGCTTTACACCCACTTGACACACTAACAGAGAGATATCAATACATAGGTTTTAAGATTATTACTAGTCAGATATATTCTTGTGCGGTGAATCGGGCGTGTTGAGTCCAGTTCTCTGAGCAAGGAGTAGGTCTTGTCTATTACATATTGGGTTTATGGAACGGTATCTGAGCTAATTTGAAACTCTTGTTTTATGTATCACCCCACCTCACCTTTCCCGTTAAGCAGCCATAGTGTGTTTTCTGCATGTGTGACTCTGTTCTGTTTTGTAATTCAGTTCAAGTGTAACGGTTTTTACATTCCCTCTATAAGTGACACCTTATGAGAAGTGTCCTTTTCTGTGTGACTTATTTCACTTAGAATTGTCTTACATAAATCCATTCATCATGCTGCTACTAGCCTTATGACATTGATTTCATGGCTGAGTGATAGTCCATTGTACATAAGGACCACAACTTTTTTATCCATTTTTCGCTTTCCTGGGATATTTAAGGTGGAATGAAGTGGAGGTCCTTGTCAACAGAGCAGCCCTAAACTTTCGGGTGCTTGTGTCTTGCTGATTTTCAATTTTCCCACTTTATCCCCCCATGCGTAGAAGTGCCCTATGCTCTCTAAGCTGTGTTTTTTAGATGTTTCAGGACACACCGTACACTTCTCCAGAGTGGCTGTTGGCAATTTACATCCCACCCATCAGTGTAGCAAGGCTCCCATTTCTCCATGGCCTGTCCTGCATTTCTGGTTTTGACACTTTTTTCAGCATGTCCCTTTTGACCGATGGGAAGCGAGACTTCTTTGTAGCGCTGATTTGCCTTTCCAGGTTGCTTGGTTGGCCAAAAAGGGCGTATGCGTTTTTTCCTGAATATATTCAGGAAAAAAGGCATACGCCCTTTTTGGCCAAGGGCATCATTGTCAACGTTTTGCCGCTTTTCATGTGCTTTAAAGGCGATTCGAATCTACCTCTTGAAATCTGTTTCCTGCAATTCTGACTTGATTTCAAATCCTCTTCTTTGCCTTCCCTCAATATATTTGTGGACGAGAGTTATCATTTATAACTCTGCAGGTTTGTGAATTGCAGTGCCCTGAAGCTGCATTTTACAAGTCGCTTTTTTGGGAGCCGGCCGCAAAAGCGCAGGATGGCTTCAGGCCCTGTTCTGGTTCCGGGGGGCAGGCTGAGCCTGTGGTTAATTCTTCTTCCTGATGGGAAAATAGAGTGACCTGTGCCTGTCCCAACACCAAGAGCTAGTCTCTCATTGGTTTCCCGTCTTCCCGTTCATCCTCAGGACAAATTGCAACCTGTACGGAACAGGAGGTTAAAGGTGCTGATGCTCCAAGTAGGGAGATTGCTAGTAAAGTGGCTGGAATGGCGAACACGAGCACAAGGAGGTGAGAAATGAGGTGCGTTTTAGAAACCTTTCCCCATCACACGGTGTACCATCTTCTGGGTTTCTCATGCATGTTTTCGATGTAGGAAGATGCCCTTGAACCTGGAGATTTGGGACCCATGCGATGGGTAGCATGCAGTATTACTTTAAAGGGTCTGCGTTTGCTCACCCAACCTCACCAAACCTCTCAGCCCCAAGAGTGTCCACCCTTATGTCTCATCCAGCTGTGGGTCTAGATATGGTCAATCCAGGTTGCATCACAGCCCCCGAACGAATTGTGTAAGAATTTCTCTCTCTTTCCCTGTTTTTGTTTCATGGGTTTTTAAAAGTAATTTATTTTTATAATGGGGTTTAGCTGCTTTTCACGGCTGTGTTTAGGCCGCTTTACACCCACTTGACACACTAACAGAGAGATATCAATACATAGGTTTTAAGATTATTACTAGTCAGATATATTCTTGTGCGGTGAATCGGGCGTGTTGAGTCCAGTTCTCTGAGCAAGGAGTAGGTCTTGTCTATTCCATATTGGGTTTATGGAACCGTATCTGAGCTAATTTGAAACTCTTGTTTTATGTATCACCCCACCTCACCTTTCCCGTTAAGCAGCCATAGTGTGTTTTCTGCATGTGTGACTCTGTTCTGTTTTGTAATTCAGTTCAAGTGTAACGGTTTTTACATTCCCTCTATAAGTGACACCTTATGAGAAGTGTCCTTTTCTGTGTGACTTATTTCACTTAGAATCGTCTTACCTAAATCCACTCATCATGCTGCTACTAGCCTTATGACATTGATTTCATGGCTGAGTGATATTCCATTGTACATAAGGACCACAACTTTTTTATCCATTTTTCGCTTTCCTGGGATATTTAAGGTGGAATGAAGTGGAGGTCCTTGTCAACAGAGCAGCCCTAAACTTTCGGGTGCTTGTGTCTTGCTGATTTTCAATTTTCCCACTTTATCCCCCCATGCGTAGAAGTGCCCTATGCTCTCTAAGCTGTGTTTTTTAGATGTTTCAGGACACACCGTACACTTCTCCAGAGTGGCTGTTGGCAATTTACATCCCGCCCATCAGTGTAGCAAGGCTCCCATTTCTCCATGGCCTGTCCTGCATTTCTGGTTTTGACACCTTTTTCAGCATGTCCCTTTTGACCGATGGGAAGCGAGACTTCTTTGTAGCGCTGATTTGCCTTTCCAGGTTGCTTGGTTGGCCAAAAAGGGCGTATGCGTTTTTTCCTGAATATATTCAGGAAAAAACGCATACGCCCTTTTTGGCCAAGGGCATCATTGTCAACGTTTTGCCGCTTTTCATGTGCTTTAAAGGCGATTCGAATCTACCTCCTGAAATCTATTTCCTGCAATTCTGCCTTGATTTCAAATCCTCTTCTTTGCCTTCCCTCAATATATTTGTGGACGAGAGTTATCATTTATAACTCTGCAGGTTTGTGAATTGCAGTGCCCTGAAGCTCCATTTTACAAGTCGCTTTTTTGGGAGTCGGCCTCAAAAGCGCAGGATGGATTCAGGCCCTGTTCTGGTTCCGGGGGGCAGGCTGAGCCTGTGGTTAATTCTTCTTCCTGATGGGAAAATTGAGTGACCTGTGCCTGTCCCAACACCAAGAGCTAGTCTCTCATTGGTTCCCCATCTTCCCGTTCATCCTCAGGACAAATTGCAACCTGTACGGAACAGGAGGTTAAAGGTGCTGATGCTCCAAGTAGGGAGATTGCTAGTAAAGTGGCTGGAATGGCGAACCCAAGCACAAGGAGATGAGAAATGCGGTGCGTTTTAGAAACCTTTCCCCATCACACGGTGTACCATCTTCTGGGTTTCTCATGCATGTTTTCGATGTAGGAAGATGCCCTTGAACCTGGAGATTTGGGACCCATGTGATGGGTAGCACGCAGTATTACTTTAAAGGGTCTGCGTTTGCTCACCCAACCTCACCAAACCTCTCAGCCCCAAGAGTGTCCACCCTTATGTCTCATCCAGCTGTGGGTCTAGATATGGTCAATGCAGGTTGCATCACAGCCCCTGAACGAATTGTGTAAGAATTTCTCTCTCTTTCCCTGTCTTTGTTTCATGTGTTTTTAAAAGTAATTTATTTTTATAATGGGGTTTAGCTGCTTTTCACGGCTTTGTTTAGGCCGCTTTACACCCACTTGACACACTAACATGGAGATATCAATACATAGGTTTTAAGATTATTAGTAGTCAGATATATTCTTGTGCGGTGAATCGGGCGTGTTGAGTCCAGTTCTCTGAGCAAGGAGTAGGTCTTGTCTATTCCATATTGGGTTTATGGAACGGTATCTGAGCTAATTTGAAACTCTTGTTTTATGTATCACCCCACCTCACCTTTCCCGTTAAGCAGCCATAGTGTGTTTTCTGCATGTGTGACTCTATTCTGTTTTGTAATTCACTTCAAGTGTAACGGTTTTTACATTCCCTCTATAAGTGACACATTATGAGAAGTGTCCTTTTCTGTGTGACTTATTTCACTTAGAATCGTCTTACCTAAATCCACTCATCATGCTGCTACTAGCCTTATGACATTGATTTCATGGCTGAGTGATAGTCCATTGTACATAAGGACCACAACTTTTTTATCCATTTTTCGCTTTCCTGGGATATTTAAGGTGGAATGAAGTGGAGGTCCTTGTCAACAGAGCAGCCCTAAACTTTCGGGTGCTTGTGTCTTGCTGATTTTCAATTTTCCCACTTTATCCCCCCATGCGTAGAAGTGCCCTATGCTCTCTAAGCTGTGTTTTTTAGATGTTTCAGGACACACCGTACACTTCTCCAGAGTGGCTGTTGGCAATTTACATCCCGCCCATCAGTGTAGCAAGGCTCCCATTTCTCCATGGCCTGTCCTGCATTTCTGGTTTTGACACCTTTTTCAGCATGTCCCTTTTGATCGATGGGAAGCGAGACTTCTTTGTAGCGCTGATTTGCCTTTCCAGGTTGCTTGGTTGGCCAAAAAGGGCGTATGCGTTTTTTCCTGAATATATTCAGGAAAAAACGCATACGCCCTTTTTGGCCAAGGGCATCATTGTCAACGTTTTGCCGCTTTTCATGTGCTTTAAAGGCGATTCGAATCTACCTCCTGAACTCTGTTTCCTGCAATTCTGCCTTGATTTCAAATCCTCTTCTTTGCCTTCCCTCAATATATTTGTGGACGAGAGTTATCATTTATAACTCTGCAGGTTTGTGAATTGCAGTGCCCTGAAGCTCCATTTTACAAGTCGCTTTTTTGGGAGTCGGCCGCAAAAGCGCAGGATGGCTTCAGGCCCTGTTCTGGTTCCGGGGGGCAGGCTGAGCCTGTGGTTAATTCTTCTTCCTGATGGGAAAATTGAGTGACCTGTGCCTGTCCCAACACCAAGAGCTAGTCTCTCATTGGTTCCCCGTCTTCCCGTTCATCCTCAGGACAAATTGCAACCTGTACGGAACAGGAGGTTAAAGGTGCTGATGCTCCAAGTAGGGAGATTGCTAGTAAAGTGGCTGGAATGGCGAACCCGAGCACAAGGAGATGAGAAATGCGGTGCGTTTTAGAAACCTTTCCCCATCACACGGTGTACCATCTTCTGGGTTTCTCATGCATGTTTTCGATGTAGGAAGATGCCCTTGAACCTGGAGATTTGGGACCCATGCGATGGGTAGCACGCAGTATTACTTTAAAGGGTCTGCGTTTGCTCACCCAACCTCACCAAACATCTCAGCCCCAAGAGTGTCCACCCTTATGTCTCATCCAGCTGTGGGTCTAGATATGGTCAATCCAGGTTGCATCACAGCCCCTGAACGAATTGTGTAAGAATTTCTCTCTATTTCCCTGTCTTTGTTTCATGGGTTTTTAAAAGTAATTTATTTTTATAATGGGGTTTAGCTGCTTTTCACGGCTGTGTTTATGCCGCCTTACACACACTTGACACACTAACAGAGAGATATCAATACATAGGTTTTAAGATTATTACTAGTCAGATATATTCTTGTGCGGTGAATCGGGCGTGTTGAGTCCAGTTCTCTGAGCAAGGAGTAGGTCTTGTCTATTACATATTGGGTTTATGGAACGGTATCTGAGCTAATTTGAAACTCTTGTTTTATGTATCACCCCACCTCACCTTTCCCGTTAAGCAGCCATAGTGTGTTTTCTGCATGTGTGACTCTGTTCTGTTTTGTAATTCAGTTCAAGTGTAACGGTTTTTACATTCCCTCTATAAGTGACACCTTATGAGAAGTGTCCTTTTCTGTGTGACTTATTTCACTTAGAATTGTCTTACATAAATCCATTCATCATGCTGCTACTAGCCTTATGACATTGATTTCATGGCTGAGTGATAGTCCATTGTACATAAGGACCACAACTTTTTTATCCATTTTTCGCTTTCCTGGGATATTTAAGGTGGAATGAAGTGGAGGTCCTTGTCAACAGAGCAGCCCTAAACTTTCGGGTGCTTGTGTCTTGCTGATTTTCAATTTTCCCACTTTATCCCCCCATGCGTAGAAGTGCCCTATGCTCTCTAAGCTGTGTTTTTTAGATGTTTCAGGACACACTGTACACTTCTCCAGAGTGGCTGTTGGCAATTTACATCCCGCCCATCAGTGTAGCAAGGCTCCCATTTCTCCATGGCCTGTCCTGCATTTCTGGTTTTGACACTTTTTTCAGCATGTCCCTTTTGACCGATGGGAAGCGAGACTTTTTGTAGCGCTGATTTGCCTTTCCAGGTTGCTTGGTTGGCCAAAAAGGGCGTATGCGTTTTTTCCTGAATATATTCAGGAAAAAAGGCATACGCCCTTTTTGGCCAAGGGCATCATTGTCAACGTTTTGCCGCTTTTCATGTGCTTTAAAGGCGATTCGAATCTACCTCTTGAAATCTGTTTCCTGCAATTCTGACTTGATTTCAAATCCTCTTCTTTGCGTTCCCTCAATATATTTGTGGACGAGAGTTATCATTTATAACTCTGCAGGTTTGTGAATTGCAGTGCCCTGAAGCTGCATTTTACAAGTCGCTTTTTTGGGAGCCGGCCGCAAAAGCGCAGGATGGCTTCAGGCCCTGTTCTGGTTCCGGGGGGCAGGCTGAGCCTGTGGTTAATTCTTCTTCCTGATGGGAAAATAGAGTGACCTGTGCCTGTCCCAACACCAAGAGCTAGTCTCTCATTGGTTTCCCGTCTTCCCGTTCATCCTCAGGACAAATTGCAACCTGTACGGAACAGGAGGTTAAAGGTGCTGATGCTCCAAGTAGGGAGATTGCTAGTAAAGTGGCTGGAATGGCGAACACGAGCACAAGGAGGTGAGAAATGAGGTGCGTTTTAGAAACCTTTCCCCATCACACGGTGTACCATCTTCTGGGTTTCTCATGCATGTTTTCGATGTAGGAAGATGCCCTTGAACCTGGAGATTTGGGACCCATGCGATGGGTAGCACGCAGTATTACTTTAAAGGGTCTGCGTTTGCTCACCCAACCTCACCAAACCTCTCAGCCCCAAGAGTGTCCACCCTTATGTCTCATCCAGCTGTGGGTCTAGATATGGTCAATCCAGGTTGCATCACAGCCCCCGAACGAATTGTGTAAGAATTTCTCTCTCTTTCCCTGTTTTTGTTTCAAGGGTTTTTAAAAGTAATTTATTTTTATAATGGGGTTTAGCTGCTTTTCACGGCTGTGTTTAGGCCGCTTTACACCCACTTGACACACTAACAGAGAGATATCAATACATAGGTTTTAAGATTATTACTAGTCAGATATATTCTTGTGCGGTGAATCGGGCGTGTTGAGTCCAGTTCTCTGAGCAAGGAGTAGGTCTTGTCTATTCCATATTGGGTTTATGGAACGGTATCTGAGCTAATTTGAAACTCTTGTTTTATGTATCACCCCACCTCACCTTTCCCGTTAAGCAGCCATAGTGTGTTTTCTGCATGTGTGACTCTGTTCTGTTTTGTAATTCAGTTCAAGTGTAACGGTTTTTACATTCCCTCTATAAGTGACACCTTATGAGAAGTGTCCTTTTCTGTGTGACTTATTTCACTTAGAATCGTCTTACCTAAATCCACTCATCATGCTGCTACTAGCCTTATGACATTGATTTCATGGCTGAGTGATATTCCATTGTACATAAGGACCACAACTTTTTTATCCATTTTTCGCTTTCCTGGGATATTTAAGGTGGAATGAAGTGGAGGTCCTTGTCAACAGAGCAGCCCTAAACTTTCGGGTGCTTGTGTCTTGCTGATTTTCAATTTTCCCACTTTATCCCCCCATGCGTAGAAGTGCCCTATGCTCTCTAAGCTGTGTTTTTTAGATGTTTCAGGACACACCGTACACTTCTCCAGAGTGGCTGTTGGCAATTTACATCCCGCCCATCAGTGTAGCAAGGCTCCCATTTCTCCATGGCCTGTCCTGCATTTCTGGTTTTGACACCTTTTTCAGCATGTCCCTTTTGACCGATGGGAAGCGAGACTTCTTTGTAGCGCTGATTTGCCTTTCCAGGTTGCTTGGTTGGCCAAAAAGGGCGTATGCGTTTTTTCCTGAATATATTCAGGAAAAAACGCATACGCCCTTTTTGGCCAAGGGCATCATTGTCAACGTTTTGCCGCTTTTCATGTGCTTTAAAGGCGATTCGAATCTACCTCCTGAAATCTATTTCCTGCAATTCTGCCTTGATTTCAAATCCTCTTCTTTGCCTTCCCTCAATATATTTGTGGACGAGAGTTATCATTTATAACTCTGCAGGTTTGTGAATTGCAGTGCCCTGAAGCTCCATTTTACAAGTCGCTTTTTTGGAAGTCGGCCTCAAAAGCGCAGGATGGCTTCAGGCCCTGTTCTGGTTCCGGGGGGCAGGCTGAGCCTGTGGTTAATTCTTCTTCCTGATGGGAAAATTGAGTGACCTGTGCCTGTCCCAACACCAAGAGCTAGTCTCTCATTGGTTCCCCGTCTTCCCGTTCATCCTCAGGACAAATTGCAACCTGTACGGAACAGGAGGTTAAAGGTGCTGATGCTCCAAGTAGGGAGATTGCTAGTAAAGTGGCTGGAATGGCGAACCCAAGCACAAGGAGATGAGAAATGCGGTGCGTTTTAGAAACCTTTCCCCATCACACGGTGTACCATCTTCTGGGTTTCTCATGCATGTTTTCGATGTAGGAAGATGCCCTTGAACCTGGAGATTTGGGACCCATGTGATGGGTAGCACGCAGTATTACTTTAAAGGGTCTGCGTTTGCTCACCCAACCTCACCAAACCTCTCAGCCCCAAGAGTGTCCACCCTTATGTCTCATCCAGCTGTGGGTCTAGATATGGTCAATGCAGGTTGCATCACAGCCCCTGAACGAATTGTGTAAGAATTTCTCTCTCTTTCCCTGTCTTTGTTTCATGTGTTTTTAAAAGTAATTTATTTTTATAATGGGGTTTAGCTGCTTTTCACGGCTTTGTTTAGGCCGCTTTACACCCACTTGACACACTAACATGGAGATATCAATACATAGGTTTTAAGATTATTAGTAGTCAGATATATTCTTGTGCGGTGAATCGGGCGTGTTGAGTCCAGTTCTCTGAGCAAGGAGTAGGTCTTGTCTATTCCATATTGGGTTTATGGAACGGTATCTGAGCTAATTTGAAACTCTTGTTTTATGTATCACCCCACCTCACCTTTCCCGTTAAGCAGCCATAGTGTGTTTTCTGCATGTGTGACTCTATTCTGTTTTGTAATTCAGTTCAAGTGTAACGGTTTTTACATTCCCTCTATAAGTGACACATTATGAGAAGTGTCCTTTTCTGTGTGACTTATTTCACTTAGAATCGTCTTACCTAAATCCACTCATCATGCTGCTACTAGCCTTATGACATTGATTTCATGGCTGAGTGATAGTCCATTGTACATAAGGACCACAACTTTTTTATCCATTTTTCGCTTTCCTGGGATATTTAAGGTGGAATGAAGTGGAGGTCCTTGTCAACAGAGCAGCCCTAAACTTTCGGGTGCTTGTGTCTTGCTGATTTTCAATTTTCCCACTTTATCCCCCCATGCGTAGAAGTGCCCTATGCTCTCTAAGCTGTGTTTTTTAGATGTTTCAGGACACACCGTACACTTCTCCAGAGTGGCTGTTGGCAATTTACATCCCGCCCATCAGTGTAGCAAGGCTCCCATTTCTCCATGGCCTGTCCTGCATTTCTGGTTTTGACACCTTTTTCAGCATGTCCCTTTTGATCGATGGGAAGCGAGACTTCTTTGTAGCGCTGATTTGCCTTTCCAGGTTGCTTGGTTGGCCAAAAAGGGCGTATGCGTTTTTTCCTGAATATATTCAGGAAAAAAGACATACGCCCTTTTTGGCCAAGGGCATCATTGTCAACGTTTTGCCGCTTTTCATGTGCTTTAAAGGCGATTCGAATCTACCTCCTGAACTCTGTTTCCTGCAATTCTGCCTTGATTTCAAATCCTCTTCTTTGCCTTCCCTCAATATATTTGTGGACGAGAGTTATCATTTATAACTCTGCAGGTTTGTGAATTGCAGTGCCCTGAAGCTCCATTTTACAAGTCGCTTTTTTGGGAGTCGGCCGCAAAAGCGCAGGATGGCTTCAGGCCCTGTTCTGGTTCCGGGGGGCAGGCTGAGCCTGTGGTTAATTCTTCTTCCTGATGGGAAAATTGAGTGACCTGTGCCTGTCCCAACACCAAGAGCTAGTCTCTCATTGGTTCCCCGTCTTCCCGTTCATCCTCAGGACAAATTGCAACCTGTACGGAACAGGAGGTTAAAGGTGCTGATGCTCCAAGTAGGGAGATTGCTAGTAAAGTGGCTGGAATGGCGAACCCGAGCACAAGGAGATGAGAAATGCGGTGCGTTTTAGAAACCTTTCCCCATCACACGGTGTACCATCTTCTGGGTTTCTCATGCATGTTTTCGATGTAGGAAGATGCCCTTGAACCTGGAGATTTGGGACCCATGCGATGGGTAGCACGCAGTATTACTTTAAAGGGTCTGCGTTTGCTCACCCAACCTCACCAAACATCTCAGCCCCAAGAGTGTCCACCCTTATGTCTCATCCAGCTGTGGGTCTAGATATGGTCAATCCAGGTTGCATCACAGCCCCTGAACGAATTGTGTAAGAATTTCTCTCTATTTCCCTGTCTTTGTTTCATGGGTTTTTAAAAGTAATTTATTTTTATAATGGGGTTTAGCTGCTTTTCACGGCTGTGTTTATGCCGCCTTACACACACTAGACACACTAACAGAGAGATATCAATACATAGGTTTTAAGATTATTACTAGTCAGATATATTCTTGTGCGGTGAATCGGGCGTGTTGAGTCCAGTTCTCTGAGCAAGGAGTAGGTCTTGTCTATTACATATTGGGTTTATGGAACGGTATCTGAGCTAATTTGAAACTCTTGTTTTATGTATCACCCCACCTCACCTTTCCCGTTAAGCAGCCATAGTGTGTTTTCTGCATGTGTGACTCTGTTCTGTTTTGTAATTCAGTTCAAGTGTAACGGTTTTTACATTCCCTCTATAAGTGACACCTTATGAGAAGTGTCCTTTTCTGTGTGACTTATTTCACTTAGAATCGTCTTACCTAAATCCACTCATCATGCTGCTACTAGCCTTATGACATTGATTTCATGGCTGAGTGATATTCCATTGTACATAAGGACCACAACTTTTTTATCCATTTTTCGCTTTCCTGGGATATTTAAGGTGGAATGAAGTGGAGGTCCTTGTCAACAGAGCAGCCCTAAACTTTCGGGTGCTTGTGTCTTGCTGATTTTCAATTTTCCCACTTTATCCCCCCATGCGTAGAAGTGCCCTATGCTCTCTAAGCTGTGTTTTTTAGATGTTTCAGGACACACTGTACACTTCTCCAGAGTGGCTGTTGGCAATTTACATCCCGCCCATCAGTGTAGCAAGGCTCCCATTTCTCCATGGCCTGTCCTGCATTTCTGGTTTTGACACTTTTTTCAGCATGTCCCTTTTGACCGATGGGAAGCGAGACTTTTTGTAGCGCTGATTTGCCTTTCCAGGTTGCTTGGTTGGCCAAAAAGGGCGTATGCGTTTTTTCCTGAATATATTCAGGAAAAAAGGCATACGCCCTTTTTGGCCAAGGGCATCATTGTCAACGTTTTGCCGCTTTTCATGTGCTTTAAAGGCGATTCGAATCTACCTCTTGAAATCTGTTTCCTGCAATTCTGACTTGATTTCAAATCCTCTTCTTTGCCTTCCCTCAATATATTTGTGGACGAGAGTTATCATTTATAACTCTGCAGGTTTGTGAATTGCAGTGCCCTGAAGCTGCATTTTACAAGTCGCTTTTTTGGGAGCCGGCCGCAAAAGCGCAGGATGGCTTCAGGCCCTGTTCTGGTTCCGGGGGGCAGGCTGAGCCTGTGGTTAATTCTTCTTCCTGATGGGAAAATAGAGTGACCTGTGCCTGTCCCAACACCAAGAGCTAGTCTCTCATTGGTTTCCCGTCTTCCCGTTCATCCTCAGGACAAATTGCAACCTGTACGGAACAGGAGGTTAAAGGTGCTGATGCTCCAAGTAGGGAGATTGCTAGTAAAGTGGCTGGAATGGCGAACACGAGCACAAGGAGGTGAGAAATGAGGTGCGTTTTAGAAACCTTTCCCCATCACACGGTGTACCATCTTCTGGGTTTCTCATGAATGTTTTCGATGTAGGAAGATGCCCTTGAACCTGGAGATTTGGGACCCATGCGATGGGTAGCACGCAGTATTACTTTAAAGGGTCTGCGTTTGCTCACCCAACCTCACCAAACCTCTCAGCCCCAAGAGTGTCCACCCTTATGTCTCATCCAGCTGTGGGTCTAGATATGGTCAATCCAGGTTGCATCACAGCCCCCGAACGAATTGTGTAAGAATTTCTCTCTCTTTCCCTGTCTTTGTTTCATGGGTTTTTAAAAGTAATTTATTTTTATAATGGGGTTTAGCTGCTTTTCACGGCTGTGTTTAGGCCGCTTTACACCCACTTGACACACTAACAGAGAGATATCAATACATAGGTTTTAAGATTATTACTAGTCAGATATATTCTTGTGCGGTGAATCGGGCGTGTTGAGTCCAGTTCTCTGAGCAAGGAGTAGGTCTTGTCTATTCCATATTGGGTTTATGGAACGGTATCTGAGCTAATTTGAAACTCTTGTTTTATGTATCACCCCACCTCACCTTTCCCGTTAAGCAGCCATAGTGTGTTTTCTGCATGTGTGACTCTGTTCTGTTTTGTAATTCAGTTCAAGTGTAACGGTTTTTACATTCCCTCTATAAGTGACACCGTATGAGAAGTGTCCTTTTCTGTGTGACTTATTTCACTTAGAATCGTCTTACCTAAATCCACTCATCATGCTGCTACTAGCCTTATGACATTGATTTCATGGCTGAGTGATAGTCCATTGTACATAAGGACCACAACTTTTTTATCCATTTTTCGCTTTCCTGGGATATTTAAGGTGGAATGAAGTGGAGGTCCTTGTCAACAGAGCAGCCCTAAACTTTGGGGTGCTTGTGTCTTGCTGATTTGCAATTTTCCCACTTTATCCCCCCATGTGTGCAAGTGCCCTATGCTCTCTAAGCTGTGTTTTTTAGATGTTTCAGGACACACCGTACACTTCTCCAGAGTGGCTGTTGGCAATTTACATCCCGCCCATCAGTGTAGTAAGGCTCCCATTTCTCCATGGCCTGTCCTGCATTTCTGGTTTTGACACTTTTTTCAGCATGGCCCTTTTGACCGATGGGAAGCGAGACTTCTTTGTAGCGCTGATTTGCCTTTCCAGGTTGCTTGGTTGGCCAAAAAGGGCGTATGCGTTTTTTCCTGAATATATTCAGGAAAAAACGCATACGCCCTTTTTGGCCAAGGGCACCATTGTCAACGTTTTGCCGCTTTTCATGTGCTTTAAAGGCGATTCGAATCTACCTCCTGAAATCTGTTTCCTGCAATTCTGCCTTGATTTCAAATCCTCTTCTTTGCCTTCCCTCAATATATTTGTGGACGAGAGTTATCATTTATAACTCTGCTGGTTTGTGAATTGCAGTGCCCTGAATCTCCATTTTACAAGTCGCTTTTTTGGGAGCTGGCCGCAAAAGCGCAGGATGGCTTCAGGCCCTGTTCTGCTTCCGGGGGGCAGGCTGAGCCTGTGGTTAATTCTTCTTCCTGATGGGAAAATAGAGTGACCTGTGCCTGTCCCAACACCAAGAGCTAGTCTCTCATTGGTTCCCCGTCTTCCCGTTCATCCTCAGGACAAATTGCAACCTGTACGGAACAGGAGGTTAAAGGTGCTGATGCTCCAAGTAGGGAGATTGCTAGTAAAGTGGCTGGAATGGCGAACACGAGCACAAGGAGGTGAGAAATGACGTGCGTTTTAGAAACCTTTCCCCATCACACGGTGTACCATCTTCTGGGTTTCTCATGCATGTTTTCGATGTAGGAAGATGCCCTTGAACCTGGAGATTTGGGACCCATGCGATGGGTAGCACGCAGTATTACTTTAAAGGGTCTGCGTTTGCTCACCCAACCTCACCAAACCTCTCAGCCCCAAGAGTGTCCACCCTTATGTCTCATCCAGCTGTGGGTCTAGATATGGTCAATCCAGGTTGCATCACAGCCCCTGAACGAATTGTGTAAGAATTTCTCTCTCTTTCCCTGTCTTTGTTTCATGTGTTTTTAAAAGTAATTTATTTTTATAATGGGGTTTAGCTGCTTTTCACGGCTGTGTTTAGGCCGCTTTACACCCACTTGACACACTAACAGAGAGATATCAATACATAGGTTTTAAGATTATTACTAGTCAGATATATTCTTGTGCGGTGAATCGGGCGTGTTGAGTCCAGTTCTCTGAGCAAGGAGTAGGTCTTGTCTATTACATATTGGGTTTATGGAACGGTATCTGAGCTAATTTGAAACTCTTGTTTTATGTATCACCCCACCTCACCTTTCCCGTTAAGCAGCCATAGTGTGTTTTCTGCATGTGTGACTCTGTTCTGTTTTGTAATTCAGTTCAAGTGTAACGGTTTTTACATTCCCTCTATAAGTGACACCTTATGAGAAGTGTCCTTTTCTGTGTGACTTATTTCACTTAGAATTGTCTTACCTAAATCCATTCATCATGCTGCTACTAGCCTTATGACATTGATTTCATGGCTGAGTGATAGTCCATTGTACATAAGGACCACAACTTTTTTATCCATTTTTCGCTTTCCTGGGATATTTAAGGTGGAATGAAGTGGAGGTCCTTGTCAACAGAGCAGCCCTAAACTTTCGGGTGCTTGTGTCTTGCTGATTTTCAATTTTCCCACTTTATCCCCCCATGCGTAGAAGTGCCCTATGCTCTCTAAGCTGTGTTTTTTAGATGTTTCAGGACACACCGTACACTTCTCCAGAGTGGCTGTTGGCAATTTACATCCCACCCATCAGTGTAGCAAGGCTCCCATTTCTCCATGGCCTGTCCTGCATTTCTGGTTTTGACACTTTTTTCAGCATGTCCCTTTTGACCGATGGGAAGCGAGACTTCTTTGTAGCGCTGATTTGCCTTTCCAGGTTGCTTGGTTGGCCAAAAAGGGCGTATGCGTTTTTTCCTGAATATATTCAGGAAAAAAGGCATACGCCCTTTTTGGCCAAGGGCATCATTGTCAACGTTTTGCCGCTTTTCATGTGCTTTAAAGGCGATTCGAATCTACCTCTTGAAATCTGTTTCCTGCAATTCTGACTTGATTTCAAATCCTCTTCTTTGCCTTCCCTCAATATATTTGTGGACGAGAGTTATCATTTATAACTCTGCAGGTTTGTGAATTGCAGTGCCCTGAAGCTGCATTTTACAAGTCGCTTTTTTGGGAGCCGGCCGCAAAAGCGCAGGATGGCTTCAGGCCCTGTTCTGGTTCCGGGTGGCAGGCTGAGCCTGTGGTTAATTCTTCTTCCTGATGGGAAAATAGAGTGACCTGTGCCTGTCCCAACACCAAGAGCTAGTCTCTCATTGGTTTCCCGTCTTCCCGTTCATCCTCAGGACAAATTGCAACCTGTACGGAACAGGAGGTTAAAGGTGCTGATGCTCCAAGTAGGGAGATTGCTAGTAAAGTGGCTGGAATGGCGAACACGAGCACAAGGAGGTGAGAAATGAGGTGCGTTTTAGAAACCTTTCCCCATCACACGGTGTACCATCTTCTGGGTTTCTCATGCATGTTTTCGATGTAGGAAGATGCCCTTGAACCTGGAGATTTGGGACCCATGCGATGGGTAGCACGCAGTATTACTTTAAAGGGTCTGCGTTTGCTCACCCAACCTCACCAAACCTCTCAGCCCCAAGAGTGTCCACCCTTATGTCTCATCCAGCTGTGGGTCTAGATATGGTCAATCCAGGTTGCATCACAGCCCCCGAACGAATTGTGTAAGAATTTCTCTCTCTTTCCCTGTCTTTGTTTCATGGGTTTTTAAAAGTAATTTATTTTTATAATGGGGTTTAGCTGCTTTTCACGGCTGTGTTTAGGCCGCTTTACACCCACTTGACACACTAACAGAGAGATATCAATACATAGGTTTTAAGATTATTACTAGTCAGATATATTCTTGTGCGGTGAATCGGGCGTGTTGAGTCCAGTTCTCTGAGCAAGGAGTAGGTTTTGTCTATTCCATATTGGGTTTATGGAACGGTATCTGAGCTAATTTGAAACTCTTGTTTTATGTATCACCCCACCTCACCTTTCCCGTTAAGCAGCCATAGTGTGTTTTCTGCATGTGTGACTCTGTTCTGTTTTGTAATTCAGTTCAAGTGTAACGGTTTTTACATTCCCTCTATAAGTGACACCTTATGAGAAGTGTCCTTTTCTGTGTGACTTATTTCACTTAGAATCGTCTTACCTAAATCCACTCATCATGCTGCTACTAGCCTTATGACATTGATTTCATGGCTGAGTGATAGTCCATTGTACATAAGGACCACAACTTTTTTATCCATTTTTCGCTTTCCTGGGATATTTAAGGTGGAATGAAGTGGAGGTCCTTGTCAACAGAGCAGCCCTAAACTTTCGGGTGCTTGTGTCTTGCTGATTTTCAATTTTCCCACTTTATCCCCCCATGCGTAGAAGTGCCCTATGCTCTCTAAGCTGTGTTTTTTAGATGTTTCAGGACACACCGTACACTTCTCCAGAGTGGCTGTTGGCAATTTACATCCCGCCCATCAGTGTAGCAAGGCTCCCATTTCTCCATGGCCTGTCCTGCATTTCTGGTTTTGACACTTTTTTCAGCATGTCCCTTTTGACCGATGGGAAGCGAGACTTCTTTGTAGCGCTGATTTGCCTTTCCAAGTTGCTTGGTTGGCCAAAAAGGGCGTATGCGTTTTTTCCTGAATATATTCAGGAAAAAACGCATACGCCCTTTTTGGCCAAGGGCATCATTGTCAACGTTTTGCCGCTTTTCATGTGCTTTAAAGGCGATTCGAATCTACCTCTTGAAATCTGTTTCCTGCAATTCTGACTTGATTTCAAATCCTCTTCTTTGCCTTCCCTCAATATATTTGTGGACGAGAGTTATCATTTATAACTCTGCAGGTTTGTGAATTGCAGTGCCCTGAAGCTGCATTTTATAAGTCGCTTTTTTGGGAGCCGGCCGCAAAAGCGCAGGATGGCTTCAGGCCCTGTTCTGGTTCCGGGGGGCAGGCTGAGCCTGTGGTTAATTCTTCTTCCTGATGGGAAAATAGAGTGACCTGTGCCTGTCCCAACACCAAGAGCTAGTCTCTCATTGGTTTCCCGTCTTCCCGTTCATCCTCAGGACAAATTGCAACCTGTACGGAACAGGAGGTTAAAGGTGCTGATGCTCCAAGTAGGGAGATTGCTAGTAAAGTGGCTGGAATGGCGAACACGAGCACAAGGAGGTGAGAAATGAGGTGCGTTTTAGAAACCTTTCCCCATCACACGGTGTACCATCTTCTGGGTTTCTCATGCATGTTTTCGATGTAGGAAGATGCCCTTGAACCTGGAGATTTGGGACCCATGCGATGGGTAGCACGCAGTATTACTTTAAAGGGTCTGCGTTTGCTCACCCAACCTCACCAAACCTCTCAGCCCCAAGAGTGTCCACCCTTATGTCTCATCCAGCTGTGGGTCTAGATATGGTCAATCCAGGTTGCATCACAGCCCCCGAACGAATTGTGTAAGAATTTCTCTCTCTTTCCCTGTTTTTGTTTCATGGGTTTTTAAAAGTAATTTATTTTTATAATGGGGTTTAGCTGCTTTTCACGGCTGTGTTTAGGCCGCTTTACACCCACTTGACACACTAAGAGAGAGATATCAATACATAGGTTTTAAGATTATTACTAGTCAGATATATTCTTGTGCGGTGAATCGGGCGTGTTGAGTCCAGTTCTCTGAGCAAGGAGTAGGTCTTGTCTATTCCATATTGGGTTTATGGAACGGTATCTGAGCTAATTTGAAACTCTTGTTTTATGTATCACCCCACCTCACCTTTCCCGTTAAGCAGCCATAGTGTGTTTTCTGCATGTGTGACTCTGTTCTGTTTTGTAATTCAGTTCAAGTGTAACGGTTTTTACATTCCCTCTATAAGTGACACCTTATGAGAAGTGTCCTTTTCTGTGTGACTTATTTCACTTAGAATCGTCTTACCTAAATCCACTCATCATGCTGCTACTAGCCTTATGACATTGATTTCATGGCTGAGTGATAGTCCATTGTACATAAGGACCACAACTTTTTTATCCATTTTTCGCTTTCCTGGGATATTTAAGGTGGAATGAAGTGGAGGTCCTTGTCAACAGAGCAGCCCTAAACTTTCGGGTGCTTGTGTCTTGCTGATTTTCAATTTTCCCACTTTATCCCCCCATGCGTAGAAGTGCCCTATGCTCTCTAAGCTGTGTTTTTTAGATGTTTCAGGACACACCGTACACTTCTCCAGAGTGGCTGTTGGCAATTTACATCCCACCCATCAGTGTAGCAAGGCTCCCATTTCTCCATGGCCTGTCCTGCATTTCTGGTTTTGACACTTTTTTCAGCATGTCCCTTTTGACCGATGGGAAGCGAGACTTCTTTGTAGCGCTGATTTGCCTTTCCAGGTTGCTTGGTTGGCCAAAAAGGGCGTATGCGTTTTTTCCTGAATATATTCAGGAAAAAAGGCATACGCCCTTTTTGGCCAAGGGCATCATTGTCAACGTTTTGCCGCTTTTCATGTGCTTTAAAGGCGATTCGAATCTACCTCTTGAAATCTGTTTCCTGCAATTCTGACTTGATTTCAAATCCTCTTCTTTGCCTTCCCTCAATATATTTGTGGACGAGAGTTATCATTTATAACTCTGCAGGTTTGTGAATTGCAGTGCCCTGAAGCTGCATTTTACAAGTCGCTTTTTTGGGAGCCGGCCGCAAAAGCGCAGGATGGCTTCAGGCCCTGTTCTGGTTCCGGGTGGCAGGCTGAGCCTGTGGTTAATTCTTCTTCCTGATGGGAAAATAGAGTGACCTGTGCCTGTCCCAACACCAAGAGCTAGTCTCTCATTGGTTTCCCGTCTTCCCGTTCATCCTCAGGACAAATTGCAACCTGTACGGAACAGGAGGTTAAAGGTGCTGATGCTCCAAGTAGGGAGATTGCTAGTAAAGTGGCTGGAATGGCGAACACGAGCACAAGGAGGTGAGAAATGAGGTGCGTTTTAGAAACCTTTCCCCATCACACGGTGTACCATCTTCTGGGTTTCTCATGCATGTTTTCGATGTAGGAAGATGCCCTTGAACCTGGAGATTTGGGACCCATGCGATGGGTAGCACGCAGTATTACTTTTAAGGGTCTGCGTTTGCTCACCCAACCTCACCAAACCTCTCAGCCCCAAGAGTGTCCACCCTTATGTCTCATCCAGCTGTGGGTCTAGATATGGTCAATCCAGGTTGCATCACAGCCCCCGAACGAATTGTGTAAGAATTTCTCTCTCTTTCCCTGTCTTTGTTTCATGGGTTTTTAAAAGTAATTTATTTTTATAATGGGGTTTAGCTGCTTTTCACGGCTGTGTTTATGCCGCTTTACACCCACTTGACACACTAACAGAGAGATATCAATACATAGGTTTTAAGATTATTACTAGTCAGATATATTCTTGTGCGGTGAATCGGGCGTGTTGAGTCCAGTTCTCTGAGCAAGGAGTAGGTCTTGTCTATTCCATATTGGGTTTATGGAACGGTATCTGAGCTAATTTGAAACTCTTGTTTTATGTATCACCCCACCTCACCTTTCCCGTTAAGCAGCCATAGTGTGTTTTCTGCATGTGTGACTCTGTTCTGTTTTGTAATTCAGTTCAAGTGTAACGGTTTTTACATTCCCTCTATAAGTGACACCTTATGAGAAGTGTCCTTTTCTGTGTGACTTATTTCACTTAGAATCGTCTTACCTAAATCCACTCATCATGCTGCTACTAGCCTTATGACATTGATTTCATGGCTGAGTGATATTCCATTGTACATAAGGACCACAACTTTTTTATCCATTTTTCGCTTTCCTGGGATATTTAAGGTGGAATGAAGTGGAGGTCCTTGTCAACAGAGCAGCCCTAAACTTTCGGTTGCTTGTGTCTTGCTGGTTTTCAATTTTCCCACTTTATCCCCCCATGCGTAGAAGTGCCCTATGCTCTCTAAGCTGTGTTTTTTAGATGTTTCAGGACACACCGTACACTTCTCCAGAGTGGCTGTTGGCAATTTACATCCCGCCCATCAGTGTAGCAAGGCTCCCATTTCTCCATGGCCTGTCCTGCATTTCTGGTTTTGACACTTTTTTCAGCATGTCCCTTTTGACCGATGGGAAGCGAGACTTCTTTGTAGCGCTGATTTGCCTTTCCAAGTTGCTTGGTTGGCCAAAAAGGGCGTATGCGTTTTTTCCTGAATATATTCAGGAAAAAACGCATACGCCCTTTTTGGCCAAGGGCATCATTGTCAACGTTTTGCCGCTTTTCATGTGCTTTAAAGGCGATTCGAATCTACCTCTTGAAATCTGTTTCCTGCAATTCTGACTTGATTTCAAATCCTCTTCTTTGCCTTCCCTCAATATATTTGTGGACGAGAGTTATCATTTATAACTCTGCAGGTTTGTGAATTGCAGTGCCCTGAAGCTGCATTTTACAAGTCGCTTTTTTGGGAGCCGGCCGCAAAAGCGCAGGATGGCTTCAGGCCCTGTTCTGGTTCCGGGGGGCAGGCTGAGCCTGTGGTTAATTCTTCTTCCTGATGGGAAAATAGAGTGACCTGTGCCTGTCCCAACACCAAGAGCTAGTCTCTCATTGGTTTCCCGTCTTCCCGTTCATCCTCAGGACAAATTGCAACCTGTACGGAACAGGAGGTTAAAGGTGCTGATGCTCCAAGTAGGGAGATTGCTAGTAAAGTGGCTGGAATGGCGAACACGAGCACAAGGAGGTGAGAAATGAGGTGCGTTTTAGAAACCTTTCCCCATCACACGGTGTACCATCTTCTGGGTTTCTCATGCATGTTTTCGATGTAGGAAGATGCCCTTGAACCTGGAGATTTGGGACCCATGCGATGGGTAGCACGCAGTATTACTTTAAAGGGTCTGCGTTTGCTCACCCAACCTCACCAAACCTCTCAGCCCCAAGAGTGTCCACCCTTATGTCTCATCCAGCTGTGGGTCTAGATATGGTCAATCCAGGTTGCATCACAGCCCCCGAACGAATTGTGTAAGAATTTCTCTCTCTTTCCCTGTCTTTGTTTCATGGGTTTTTAAAAGTAATTTATTTTTATAATGGGGTTTAGCTGCTTTTCACGGCTGTGTTTAGGCCGCTTTACACCCACTTGACACACTAAGAGAGAGATATCAATACATAGGTTTTAAGATTATTACTAGTCAGATATATTCTTGTGCGGTGAATCGGGCGTGTTGAGTCCAGTTCTCTGAGCAAGGAGTAGGTCTTGTCTATTCCATATTGGGTTTATGGAACGGTATCTGAGCTAATTTGAAACTCTTGTTTTATGTATCACCCCACCTCACCTTTCCCGTTAAGCAGCCATAGTGTGTTTTCTGCATGTGTGACTCTGTTCTGTTTTGTAATTCAGTTCAAGTGTAACGGTTTTTACATTCCCTCTATAAGTGACACCTTATGAGAAGTGTCCTTTTCTGTGTGACTTATTTCACTTAGAATCGTCTTACCTAAATCCACTCATCATGCTGCTACTAGCCTTATGACATTGATTTCATGGCTGAGTGATAGTCCATTGTACATAAGGACCACAACTTTTTTATCCATTTTTCGCTTTCCTGGGATATTTAAGGTGGAATGAAGTGGAGGTCCTTGTCAACAGAGCAGCCCTAAACTTTCGGGTGCTTGTGTCTTGCTGATTTTCAATTTTCCCACTTTATCCCCCCATGCGTAGAAGTGCCCTATGCTCTCTAAGCTGTGTTTTTTAGATGTTTCAGGACACACCGTACACTTCTCCAGAGTGGCTGTTGGCAATTTACATCCCACCCATCAGTGTAGCAAGGCTCCCATTTCTCCATGGCCTGTCCTGCATTTCTGGTTTTGACACTTTTTTCAGCATGTCCCTTTTGACCGATGGGAAGCGAGACTTCTTTGTAGCGCTGATTTGCCTTTCCAGGTTGCTTGGTTGGCCAAAAAGGGCGTATGCGTTTTTTCCTGAATATATTCAGGAAAAAAGGCATACGCCCTTTTTGGCCAAGGGCATCATTGTCAACGTTTTGCCGCTTTTCATGTGCTTTAAAGGCGATTCGAATCTACCTCTTGAAATCTGTTTCCTGCAATTCTGACTTGATTTCAAATCCTCTTCTTTGCCTTCCCTCAATATATTTGTGGACGAGAGTTATCATTTATAACTCTGCAGGTTTGTGAATTGCAGTGCCCTGAAGCTGCATTTTACAAGTCGCTTTTTTGGGAGCCGGCCGCAAAAGCGCAGGATGGCTTCAGGCCCTGTTCTGGTTCCGGGTGGCAGGCTGAGCCTGTGGTTAATTCTTCTTCCTGATGGGAAAATAGAGTGACCTGTGCCTGTCCCAACACCAAGAGCTAGTCTCTCATTGGTTTCCCGTCTTCCCGTTCATCCTCAGGACAAATTGCAACCTGTACGGAACAGGAGGTTAAAGGTGCTGATGCTCCAAGTAGGGAGATTGCTAGTAAAGTGGCTGGAATGGCGAACACGAGCACAAGGAGGTGAGAAATGAGGTGCGTTTTAGAAACCTTTCCCCATCACACGGTGTACCATCTTCTGGGTTTCTCATGCATGTTTTCGATGTAGGAAGATGCCCTTGAACCTGGAGATTTGGGACCCATGCGATGGGTAGCACGCAGTATTACTTTAAAGGGTCTGCGTTTGCTCACCCAACCTCACCAAACCTCTCAGCCCCAAGAGTGTCCACCCTTATGTCTCATCCAGCTGTGGGTCTAGATATGGTCAATCCAGGTTGCATCACAGCCCCCGAACGAATTGTGTAAGAATTTCTCTCTCTTTCCCTGTCTTTGTTTCATGGGTTTTTAAAAGTAATTTATTTTTATAATGGGGTTTAGCTGCTTTTCACGGCTGTGTTTATGCCGCTTTACACCCACTTGACACACTAACAGAGAGATATCAATACATAGGTTTTAAGATTATTACTAGTCAGATATATTCTTGTGCGGTGAATCGGGCGTGTTGAGTCCAGTTCTCTGAGCAAGGAGTAGGTCTTGTCTATTCCATATTGGGTTTATGGAACGGTATCTGAGCTAATTTGAAACTCTTGTTTTATGTATCACCCCACCTCACCTTTCCCGTTAAGCAGCCATAGTGTGTTTTCTGCATGTGTGACTCTGTTCTGTTTTGTAATTCAGTTCAAGTGTAACGGTTTTTACATTCCCTCTATAAGTGACACCTTATGAGAAGTGTCCTTTTCTGTGTGACTTATTTCACTTAGAATCGTCTTACCTAAATCCACTCATCATGCTGCTACTAGCCTTATGACATTGATTTCATGGCTGAGTGATATTCCATTGTACATAAGGACCACAACTTTTTTATCCATTTTTCGCTTTCCTGGGATATTTAAGGTGGAATGAAGTGGAGGTCCTTGTCAACAGAGCAGCCCTAAACTTTCGGTTGCTTGTGTCTTGCTGGTTTTCAATTTTCCCACTTTATCCCCCCATGCGTAGAAGTGCCCTATGCTCTCTAAGCTGTGTTTTTTAGATGTTTCAGGACACACCGTACACTTCTCCAGAGTGGCTGTTGGCAATTTACATCCCGCCCATCAGTGTAGCAAGGCTCCCATTTCTCCATGGCCTGTCCTGCATTTCTGGTTTTGACACTTTTTTCAGCATGTCCCTTTTGACCGATGGGAAGCGAGACTTCTTTGTAGCGCTGATTTGCCTTTCCAAGTTGCTTGGTTGGCCAAAAAGGGCGTATGCGTTTTTTCCTGAATATATTCAGGAAAAAAGGCATACGCCCTTTTTGGCCAAGGGCATCATTGTCAACGTTTTGCCGCTTTTCATGTGCTTTAAAGGCGATTCGAATCTACCTCTTGAAATCTGTTTCCTGCAATTCTGACTTGATTTCAAATCCTCTTCTTTGCCTTCCCTCAATATATTTGTGGACGAGAGTTATCATTTATAACTCTGCAGGTTTGTGAATTGCAGTGCCCTGAAGCTGCATTTTACAAGTCGCTTTTTTGGGAGCCGGCCGCAAAAGCGCAGGATGGCTTCAGGCCCTGTTCTGGTTCCGGGGGGCAGGCTGAGCCTGTGGTTAATTCTTCTTCCTGATGGGAAAATAGAGTGACCTGTGCCTGTCCCAACACCAAGAGCTAGTCTCTCATTGGTTTCCCGTCTTCCCGTTCATCCTCAGGACAAATTGCAACCTGTACGGAACAGGAGGTTAAAGGTGCTGATGCTCCAAGTAGGGAGATTGCTAGTAAAGTGGCTGGAATGGCGAACACGAGCACAAGGAGGTGAGAAATGAGGTGCGTTTTAGAAACCTTTCCCCATCACACGGTGTACCATCTTCTGGGTTTCTCATGCATGTTTTCGATGTAGGAAGATGCCCTTGAACCTGGAGATTTGGGACCCATGCGATGGGTAGCACGCAGTATTACTTTAAAGGGTCTGCGTTTGCTCACCCAACCTCACCAAACCTCTCAGCCCCAAGAGTGTCCACCCTTATGTCTCATCCAGCTGTGGGTCTAGATATGGTCAATCCAGGTTGCATCACAGCCCCCGAACGAATTGTGTAAGAATTTCTCTCTCTTTCCCTGTCTTTGTTTCATGGGTTTTTAAAAGTAATTTATTTTTATAATGGGGTTTAGCTGCTTTTCACGGCTGTGTTTAGGCCGCTTTACACCCACTTGACACACTAAGAGAGAGATATCAATACATAGGTTTTAAGATTATTACTAGTCAGATATATTCTTGTGCGGTGAATCGGGCGTGTTGAGTCCAGTTCTCTGAGCAAGGAGTAGGTCTTGTCTATTCCATATTGGGTTTATGGAACGGTATCTGAGCTAATTTGAAACTCTTGTTTTATGTATCACCCCACCTCACCTTTCCCGTTAAGCAGCCATAGTGTGTTTTCTGCATGTGTGACTCTGTTCTGTTTTGTAATTCAGTTCAAGTGTAACGGTTTTTACATTCCCTCTATAAGTGACACCTTATGAGAAGTGTCCTTTTCTGTGTGACTTATTTCACTTAGAATCGTCTTACCTAAATCCACTCATCATGCTGCTACTAGCCTTATGACATTGATTTCATGGCTGAGTGATAGTCCATTGTACATAAGGACCACAACTTTTTTATCCATTTTTCGCTTTCCTGGGATATTTAAGGTGGAATGAAGTGGAGGTCCTTGTCAACAGAGCAGCCCTAAACTTTCGGGTGCTTGTGTCTTGCTGATTTTCAATTTTCCCACTTTATCCCCCCATGCGTAGAAGTGCCCTATGCTCTCTAAGCTGTGTTTTTTAGATGTTTCAGGACACACCGTACACTTCTCCAGAGTGGCTGTTGGCAATTTACATCCCACCCATCAGTGTAGCAAGGCTCCCATTTCTCCATGGCCTGTCCTGCATTTCTGGTTTTGACACTTTTTTCAGCATGTCCCTTTTGACCGATGGGAAGCGAGACTTCTTTGTAGCGCTGATTTGCCTTTCCAGGTTGCTTGGTTGGCCAAAAAGGGCGTATGCGTTTTTTCCTGAATATATTCAGGAAAAAAGGCATACGCCCTTTTTGGCCAAGGGCATCATTGTCAACGTTTTGCCGCTTTTCATGTGCTTTAAAGGCGATTCGAATCTACCTCTTGAAATCTGTTTCCTGCAATTCTGACTTGATTTCAAATCCTCTTCTTTGCCTTCCCTCAATATATTTGTGGACGAGAGTTATCATTTATAACTCTGCAGGTTTGTGAATTGCAGTGCCCTGAAGCTGCATTTTACAAGTCGCTTTTTTGGGAGCCGGCCGCAAAAGCGCAGGATGGCTTCAGGCCCTGTTCTGGTTCCGGGTGGCAGGCTGAGCCTGTGGTTAATTCTTCTTCCTGATGGGAAAATAGAGTGACCTGTGCCTGTCCCAACACCAAGAGCTAGTCTCTCATTGGTTTCCCGTCTTCCCGTTCATCCTCAGGACAAATTGCAACCTGTACGGAACAGGAGGTTAAAGGTGCTGATGCTCCAAGTAGGGAGATTGCTAGTAAAGTGGCTGGAATGGCGAACACGAGCACAAGGAGGTGAGAAATGAGGTGCGTTTTAGAAACCTTTCCCCATCACACGGTGTACCATCTTCTGGGTTTCTCATGCATGTTTTCGATGTAGGAAGATGCCCTTGAACCTGGAGATTTGGGACCCATGCGATGGGTAGCACGCAGTATTACTTTAAAGGGTCTGCGTTTGCTCACCCAACCTCACCAAACCTCTCAGCCCCAAGAGTGTCCACCCTTATGTCTCATCCAGCTGTGGGTCTAGATATGGTCAATCCAGGTTGCATCACAGCCCCCGAACGAATTGTGTAAGAATTTCTCTCTCTTTCCCTGTCTTTGTTTCATGGGTTTTTAAAAGTAATTTATTTTTATAATGGGGTTTAGCTGCTTTTCACGGCTGTGTTTATGCCGCTTTACACCCACTTGACACACTAACAGAGAGATATCAATACATAGGTTTTAAGATTATTACTAGTCAGATATATTCTTGTGCGGTGAATCGGGCGTGTTGAGTCCAGTTCTCTGAGCAAGGAGTAGGTCTTGTCTATTCCATATTGGGTTTATGGAACGGTATCTGAGCTAATTTGAAACTCTTGTTTTATGTATCACCCCACCTCACCTTTCCCGTTAAGCAGCCATAGTGTGTTTTCTGCATGTGTGACTCTGTTCTGTTTTGTAATTCAGTTCAAGTGTAACGGTTTTTACATTCCCTCTATAAGTGACACCTTATGAGAAGTGTCCTTTTCTGTGTGACTTATTTCACTTAGAATCGTCTTACCTAAATCCACTCATCATGCTGCTACTAGCCTTATGACATTGATTTCATGGCTGAGTGATATTCCATTGTACATAAGGACCACAACTTTTTTATCCATTTTTCGCTTTCCTGGGATATTTAAGGTGGAATGAAGTGGAGGTCCTTGTCAACAGAGCAGCCCTAAACTTTCGGTTGCTTGTGTCTTGCTGGTTTTCAATTTTCCCACTTTATCCCCCCATGCGTAGAAGTGCCCTATGCTCTCTAAGCTGTGTTTTTTAGATGTTTCAGGACACACCGTACACTTCTCCAGAGTGGCTGTTGGCAATTTACATCCCGCCCATCAGTGTAGCAAGGCTCCCATTTCTCCATGGCCTGTCCTGCATTTCTGGTTTTGACACTTTTTTCAGCATGTCCCTTTTGACCGATGGGAAGCGAGACTTCTTTGTAGCGCTGATTTGCCTTTCCAAGTTGCTTGGTTGGCCAAAAAGGGCGTATGCGTTTTTTCCTGAATATATTCAGGAAAAAACGCATACGCCCTTTTTGGCCAAGGGCATCATTGTCAACGTTTTGCCGCTTTTCATGTGCTTTAAAGGCGATTCGAATCTACCTCTTGAAATCTGTTTCCTGCAATTCTGACTTGATTTCAAATCCTCTTCTTTGCCTTCCCTCAATATATTTGTGGACGAGAGTTATCATTTATAACTCTGCAGGTTTGTGAATTGCAGTGCCCTGAAGCTGCATTTTACAAGTCGCTTTTTTGGGAGCCGGCCGCAAAAGCGCAGGATGGCTTCAGGCCCTGTTCTGGTTCCGGGGGGCAGGCTGAGCCTGTGGTTAATTCTTCTTCCTGATGGGAAAATAGAGTGACCTGTGCCTGTCCCAACACCAAGAGCTAGTCTCTCATTGGTTTCCCGTCTTCCCGTTCATCCTCAGGACAAATTGCAACCTGTACGGAACAGGAGGTTAAAGGTGCTGATGCTCCAAGTAGGGAGATTGCTAGTAAAGTGGCTGGAATGGCGAACACGAGCACAAGGAGGTGAGAAATGAGGTGCGTTTTAGAAACCTTTCCCCATCACACGGTGTACCATCTTCTGGGTTTCTCATGCATGTTTTCGATGTAGGAAGATGCCCTTGAACCTGGAGATTTGGGACCCATGCGATGGGTAGCACGCAGTATTACTTTAAAGGGTCTGCGTTTGCTCACCCAACCTCACCAAACCTCTCAGCCCCAAGAGTGTCCACCCTTATGTCTCATCCAGCTGTGGGTCTAGATATGGTCAATCCAGGTTGCATCACAGCCCCCGAACGAATTGTGTAAGAATTTCTCTCTCTTTCCCTGTCTTTGTTTCATGGGTTTTTAAAAGTAATTTATTTTTATAATGGGGTTTAGCTGCTTTTCACGGCTGTGTTTAGGCCGCTTTACACCCACTTGACACACTAAGAGAGAGATATCAATACATAGGTTTTAAGATTATTACTAGTCAGATATATTCTTGTGCGGTGAATCGGGCGTGTTGAGTCCAGTTCTCTGAGCAAGGAGTAGGTCTTGTCTATTCCATATTGGGTTTATGGAACGGTATCTGAGCTAATTTGAAACTCTTGTTTTATGTATCACCCCACCTCACCTTTCCCGTTAAGCAGCCATAGTGTGTTTTCTGCATGTGTGACTCTGTTCTGTTTTGTAATTCAGTTCAAGTGTAACGGTTTTTACATTCCCTCTATAAGTGACACCTTATGAGAAGTGTCCTTTTCTGTGTGACTTATTTCACTTAGAATCGTCTTACCTAAATCCACTCATCATGCTGCTACTAGCCTTATGACATTGATTTCATGGCTGAGTGATAGTCCATTGTACATAAGGACCACAACTTTTTTATCCATTTTTCGCTTTCCTGGGATATTTAAGGTGGAATGAAGTGGAGGTCCTTGTCAACAGAGCAGCCCTAAACTTTCGGGTGCTTGTGTCTTGCTGATTTTCAATTTTCCCACTTTATCCCCCCATGCGTAGAAGTGCCCTATGCTCTCTAAGCTGTGTTTTTTAGATGTTTCAGGACACACCGTACACTTCTCCAGAGTGGCTGTTGGCAATTTACATCCCACCCATCAGTGTAGCAAGGCTCCCATTTCTCCATGGCCTGTCCTGCATTTCTGGTTTTGACACTTTTTTCAGCATGTCCCTTTTGACCGATGGGAAGCGAGACTTCTTTGTAGCGCTGATTTGCCTTTCCAGGTTGCTTGGTTGGCCAAAAAGGGCGTATGCGTTTTTTCCTGAATATATTCAGGAAAAAAGGCATACGCCCTTTTTGGCCAAGGGCATCATTGTCAACGTTTTGCCGCTTTTCATGTGCTTTAAAGGCGATTCGAATCTACCTCTTGAAATCTGTTTCCTGCAATTCTGACTTGATTTCAAATCCTCTTCTTTGCCTTCCCTCAATATATTTGTGGACGAGAGTTATCATTTATAACTCTGCAGGTTTGTGAATTGCAGTGCCCTGAAGCTGCATTTTACAAGTCGCTTTTTTGGGAGCCGGCCGCAAAAGCGCAGGATGGCTTCAGGCCCTGTTCTGGTTCCGGGTGGCAGGCTGAGCCTGTGGTTAATTCTTCTTCCTGATGGGAAAATAGAGTGACCTGTGCCTGTCCCAACACCAAGAGCTAGTCTCTCATTGGTTTCCCGTCTTCCCGTTCATCCTCAGGACAAATTGCAACCTGTACGGAACAGGAGGTTAAAGGTGCTGATGCTCCAAGTAGGGAGATTGCTAGTAAAGTGGCTGGAATGGCGAACACGAGCACAAGGAGGTGAGAAATGAGGTGCGTTTTAGAAACCTTTCCCCATCACACGGTGTACCATCTTCTGGGTTTCTCATGCATGTTTTCGATGTAGGAAGATGCCCTTGAACCTGGAGATTTGGGACCCATGCGATGGGTAGCACGCAGTATTACTTTAAAGGGTCTGCGTTTGCTCACCCAACCTCACCAAACCTCTCAGCCCCAAGAGTGTCCACCCTTATGTCTCATCCAGCTGTGGGTCTAGATATGGTCAATCCAGGTTGCATCACAGCCCCCGAACGAATTGTGTAAGAATTTCTCTCTCTTTCCCTGTCTTTGTTTCATGGGTTTTTAAAAGTAATTTATTTTTATAATGGGGTTTAGCTGCTTTTCACGGCTGTGTTTATGCCGCTTTACACCCACTTGACACACTAACAGAGAGATATCAATACATAGGTTTTAAGATTATTACTAGTCAGATATATTCTTGTGCGGTGAATCGGGCGTGTTGAGTCCAGTTCTCTGAGCAAGGAGTAGGTCTTGTCTATTCCATATTGGGTTTATGGAACGGTATCTGAGCTAATTTGAAACTCTTGTTTTATGTATCACCCCACCTCACCTTTCCCGTTAAGCAGCCATAGTGTGTTTTCTGCATGTGTGACTCTGTTCTGTTTTGTAATTCAGTTCAAGTGTAACGGTTTTTACATTCCCTCTATAAGTGACACCTTATGAGAAGTGTCCTTTTCTGTGTGACTTATTTCACTTAGAATCGTCTTACCTAAATCCACTCATCATGCTGCTACTAGCCTTATGACATTGATTTCATGGCTGAGTGATATTCCATTGTACATAAGGACCACAACTTTTTTATCCATTTTTCGCTTTCCTGGGATATTTAAGGTGGAATGAAGTGGAGGTCCTTGTCAACAGAGCAGCCCTAAACTTTCGGTTGCTTGTGTCTTGCTGGTTTTCAATTTTCCCACTTTATCCCCCCATGCGTAGAAGTGCCCTATGCTCTCTAAGCTGTGTTTTTTAGATGTTTCAGGACACACCGTACACTTCTCCAGAGTGGCTGTTGGCAATTTACATCCCGCCCATCAGTGTAGCAAGGCTCCCATTTCTCCATGGCCTGTCCTGCATTTCTGGTTTTGACACTTTTTTCAGCATGTCCCTTTTGACCGATGGGAAGCGAGACTTCTTTGTAGCGCTGATTTGCCTTTCCAAGTTGCTTGGTTGGCCAAAAAGGGCGTATGCGTTTTTTCCTGAATATATTCAGGAAAAAACGCATACGCCCTTTTTGGCCAAGGGCATCATTGTCAACGTTTTGCCGCTTTTCATGTGCTTTAAAGGCGATTCGAATCTACCTCTTGAAATCTGTTTCCTGCAATTCTGACTTGATTTCAAATCCTCTTCTTTGCCTTCCCTCAATATATTTGTGGACGAGAGTTATCATTTATAACTCTGCAGGTTTGTGAATTGCAGTGCCCTGAAGCTGCATTTTACAAGTCGCTTTTTTGGGAGCCGGCCGCAAAAGCGCAGGATGGCTTCAGGCCCTGTTCTGGTTCCGGGGGGCAGGCTGAGCCTGTGGTTAATTCTTCTTCCTGATGGGAAAATAGAGTGACCTGTGCCTGTCCCAACACCAAGAGCTAGTCTCTCATTGGTTTCCCGTCTTCCCGTTCATCCTCAGGACAAATTGCAACCTGTACGGAACAGGAGGTTAAAGGTGCTGATGCTCCAAGTAGGGAGATTGCTAGTAAAGTGGCTGGAATGGCGAACACGAGCACAAGGAGGTGAGAAATGAGGTGCGTTTTAGAAACCTTTCCCCATCACACGGTGTACCATCTTCTGGGTTTCTCATGCATGTTTTCGATGTAGGAAGATGCCCTTGAACCTGGAGATTTGGGACCCATGCGATGGGTAGCACGCAGTATTACTTTAAAGGGTCTGCGTTTGCTCACCCAACCTCACCAAACCTCTCAGCCCCAAGAGTGTCCACCCTTATGTCTCATCCAGCTGTGGGTCTAGATATGGTCAATCCAGGTTGCATCACAGCCCCCGAACGAATTGTGTAAGAATTTCTCTCTCTTTCCCTGTCTTTGTTTCATGGGTTTTTAAAAGTAATTTATTTTTATAATGGGGTTTAGCTGCTTTTCACGGCTGTGTTTATGCCGCTTTACACCCACTTGACACACTAACAGAGAGATATCAATACATAGGTTTTAAGATTATTACTAGTCAGATATATTCTTGTGCGGTGAATCGGGCGTGTTGAGTCCAGTTCTCTGAGCAAGGAGTAGGTCTTGTCTATTCCATATTGGGTTTATGGAACGGTATCTGAGCTAATTTGAAACTCTTGTTTTATGTATCACCCCACCTCACCTTTCCCGTTAAGCAGCCATAGTGTGTTTTCTGCATGTGTGACTCTGTTCTGTTTTGTAATTCAGTTCAAGTGTAACGGTTTTTACATTCCCTCTATAAGTGACACCTTATGAGAAGTGTCCTTTTCTGTGTGACTTATTTCACTTAGAATCGTCTTACCTAAATCCACTCATCATGCTGCTACTAGCCTTATGACATTGATTTCATGGCTGAGTGATATTCCATTGTACATAAGGACCACAACTTTTTTATCCATTTTTCGCTTTCCTGGGATATTTAAGGTGGAATGAAGTGGAGGTCCTTGTCAACAGAGCAGCCCTAAACTTTCGGTTGCTTGTGTCTTGCTGGTTTTCAATTTTCCCACTTTATCCCCCCATGCGTAGAAGTGCCCTATGCTCTCTAAGCTGTGTTTTTTAGATGTTTCAGGACACACCGTACACTTCTCCAGAGTGGCTGTTGGCAATTTACATCCCGCCCATCAGTGTAGCAAGGCTCCCATTTCTCCATGGCCTGTCCTGCATTTCTGGTTTTGACACTTTTTTCAGCATGTCCCTTTTGACCGATGGGAAGCGAGACTTCTTTGTAGCGCTGATTTGCCTTTCCAGGTTGCTTGGTTGGCCAAAAAGGGCGTATGCGTTTTTTCCTGAATATATTCAGGAAAAAAGGCATACGCCCTTTTTGGCCAAGGGCATCATTGTCAACGTTTTGCCGCTTTTCATGTGCTTTAAAGGCGATTCGAATCTACCTCTTGAAATCTGTTTCCTGCAATTCTGACTTGATTTCAAATCCTCTTCTTTGCCTTCCCTCAATATATTTGTGGACGAGAGTTATCATTTATAACTCTGCAGGTTTGTGAATTGCAGTGCCCTGAAGCTGCATTTTACAAGTCGCTTTTTTGGGAGCCGGCCGCAAAAGCGCAGGATGGCTTCAGGCCCTGTTCTGGTTCCGGGTGGCAGGCTGAGCCTGTGGTTAATTCTTCTTCCTGATGGGAAAATAGAGTGACCTGTGCCTGTCCCAACACCAAGAGCTAGTCTCTCATTGGTTTCCCGTCTTCCCGTTCATCCTCAGGACAAATTGCAACCTGTACGGAACAGGAGGTTAAAGGTGCTGATGCTCCAAGTAGGGAGATTGCTAGTAAAGTGGCTGGAATGGCGAACACGAGCACAAGGAGGTGAGAAATGAGGTGCGTTTTAGAAACCTTTCCCCATCACACGGTGTACCATCTTCTGGGTTTCTCATGCATGTTTTCGATGTAGGAAGATGCCCTTGAACCTGGAGATTTGGGACCCATGCGATGGGTAGCACGCAGTATTACTTTAAAGGGTCTGCGTTTGCTCACCCAACCTCACCAAACCTCTCAGCCCCAAGAGTGTCCACCCTTATGTCTCATCCAGCTGTGGGTCTAGATATGGTCAATCCAGGTTGCATCACAGCCCCCGAACGAATTGTGTAAGAATTTCTCTCTCTTTCCCTGTCTTTGTTTCATGGGTTTTTAAAAGTAATTTATTTTTATAATGGGGTTTAGCTGCTTTTCACGGCTGTGTTTATGCCGCTTTACACCCACTTGACACACTAACAGAGAGATATCAATACATAGGTTTTAAGATTATTACTAGTCAGATATATTCTTGTGCGGTGAATCGGGCGTGTTGAGTCCAGTTCTCTGAGCAAGGAGTAGGTCTTGTCTATTCCATATTGGGTTTATGGAACGGTATCTGAGCTAATTTGAAACTCTTGTTTTATGTATCACCCCACCTCACCTTTCCCGTTAAGCAGCCATAGTGTGTTTTCTGCATGTGTGACTCTGTTCTGTTTTGTAATTCAGTTCAAGTGTAACGGTTTTTACATTCCCTCTATAAGTGACACCTTATGAGAAGTGTCCTTTTCTGTGTGACTTATTTCACTTAGAATCGTCTTACCTAAATCCACTCATCATGCTGCTACTAGCCTTATGACATTGATTTCATGGCTGAGTGATATTCCATTGTACATAAGGACCACAACTTTTTTATCCATTTTTCGCTTTCCTGGGATATTTAAGGTGGAATGAAGTGGAGGTCCTTGTCAACAGAGCAGCCCTAAACTTTCGGTTGCTTGTGTCTTGCTGGTTTTCAATTTTCCCACTTTATCCCCCCATGCGTAGAAGTGCCCTATGCTCTCTAAGCTGTGTTTTTTAGATGTTTCAGGACACACCGTACACTTCTCCAGAGTGGCTGTTGGCAATTTACATCCCGCCCATCAGTGTAGCAAGGCTCCCATTTCTCCATGGCCTGTCCTGCATTTCTGGTTTTGACACTTTTTTCAGCATGTCCCTTTTGACCGATGGGAAGCGAGACTTCTTTGTAGCGCTGATTTGCCTTTCCAGGTTGCTTGGTTGGCCAAAAAGGGCGTATGCGTTTTTTCCTGAATATATTCAGGAAAAAAGGCATACGCCCTTTTTGGCCAAGGGCATCATTGTCAACGTTTTGCCGCTTTTCATGTGCTTTAAAGGCGATTCGAATCTACCTCTTGAAATCTGTTTCCTGCAATTCTGACTTGATTTCAAATCCTCTTCTTTGCCTTCCCTCAATATATTTGTGGACGAGAGTTATCATTTATAACTCTGCAGGTTTGTGAATTGCAGTGCCCTGAAGCTGCATTTTACAAGTCGCTTTTTTGGGAGCCGGCCGCAAAAGCGCAGGATGGCTTCAGGCCCTGTTCTGGTTCCGGGTGGCAGGCTGAGCCTGTGGTTAATTCTTCTTCCTGATGGGAAAATAGAGTGACCTGTGCCTGTCCCAACACCAAGAGCTAGTCTCTCATTGGTTTCCCGTCTTCCCGTTCATCCTCAGGACAAATTGCAACCTGTACGGAACAGGAGGTTAAAGGTGCTGATGCTCCAAGTAGGGAGATTGCTAGTAAAGTGGCTGGAATGGCGAACACGAGCACAAGGAGGTGAGAAATGAGGTGCGTTTTAGAAACCTTTCCCCATCACACGGTGTACCATCTTCTGGGTTTCTCATGCATGTTTTCGATGTAGGAAGATGCCCTTGAACCTGGAGATTTGGGACCCATGCGATGGGTAGCACGCAGTATTACTTTAAAGGGTCTGCGTTTGCTCACCCAACCTCACCAAACCTCTCAGCCCCAAGAGTGTCCACCCTTATGTCTCATCCAGCTGTGGGTCTAGATATGGTCAGTCCAGGTTGCATCACAGCCCCCGAACGAATTGTGTAAGAATTTCTCTCTCTTTCCCTGTCTTTGTTTCATGGGTTTTTAAAAGTAATTTATTTTTATAATGGGGTTTAGCTGCTTTTCACGGCTGTGTTTATGCCGCTTTACACCCACTTGACACACTAACAGAGAGATATCAATACATAGGTTTTAAGATTATTACTAGTCAGATATATTCTTGTGCGGTGAATCGGGCGTGTTGAGTCCAGTTCTCTGAGCAAGGAGTAGGTCTTGTCTATTCCATATTGGGTTTATGGAACGGTATCTGAGCTAATTTGAAACTCTTGTTTTATGTATCACCCCACCTCACCTTTCCCGTTAAGCAGCCATAGTGTGTTTTCTGCATGTGTGACTCTGTTCTGTTTTGTAATTCAGTTCAAGTGTAACGGTTTTTACATTCCCTCTATAAGTGACACCTTATGAGAAGTGTCCTTTTCTGTGTGACTTATTTCACTTAGAATCGTCTTACCTAAATCCACTCATCATGCTGCTACTAGCCTTATGACATTGATTTCATGGCTGAGTGATATTCCATTGTACATAAGGACCACAACTTTTTTATCCATTTTTCGCTTTCCTGGGATATTTAAGGTGGAATGAAGTGGAGGTCCTTGTCAACAGAGCAGCCCTAAACTTTCGGTTGCTTGTGTCTTGCTGGTTTTCAATTTTCCCACTTTATCCCCCCATGCGTAGAAGTGCCCTATGCTCTCTAAGCTGTGTTTTTTAGATGTTTCAGGACACACCGTACACTTCTCCAGAGTGGCTGTTGGCAATTTACATCCCGCCCATCAGTGTAGCAAGGCTCCCATTTCTCCATGGCCTGTCCTGCATTTCTGGTTTTGACACTTTTTTCAGCATGTCCCTTTTGACCGATGGGAAGCGAGACTTCTTTGTAGCGCTGATTTGCCTTTCCAAGTTGCTTGGTTGGCCAAAAAGGGCGTATGCGTTTTTTCCTGAATATATTCAGGAAAAAACGCATACGCCCTTTTTGGCCAAGGGCATCATTGTCAACGTTTTGCCGCTTTTCATGTGCTTTAAAGGCGATTCGAATCTACCTCTTGAAATCTGTTTCCTGCAATTCTGACTTGATTTCAAATCCTCTTCTTTGCCTTCCCTCAATATATTTGTGGACGAGAGTTATCATTTATAACTCTGCAGGTTTGTGAATTGCAGTGCCCTGAAGCTGCATTTTACAAGTCGCTTTTTTGGGAGCCGGCCGCAAAAGCGCAGGATGGCTTCAGGCCCTGTTCTGGTTCCGGGGGGCAGGCTGAGCCTGTGGTTAATTCTTCTTCCTGATGGGAAAATAGAGTGACCTGTGCCTGTCCCAACACCAAGAGCTAGTCTCTCATTGGTTTCCCGTCTTCCCGTTCATCCTCAGGACAAATTGCAACCTGTACGGAACAGGAGGTTAAAGGTGCTGATGCTCCAAGTAGGGAGATTGCTAGTAAAGTGGCTGGAATGGCGAACACGAGCACAAGGAGGTGAGAAATGAGGTGCGTTTTAGAAACCTTTCCCCATCACACGGTGTACCATCTTCTGGGTTTCTCATGCATGTTTTCGATGTAGGAAGATGCCCTTGAACCTGGAGATTTGGGACCCATGCGATGGGTAGCACGCAGTATTACTTTAAAGGGTCTGCGTTTGCTCACCCAACCTCACCAAACCTCTCAGCCCCAAGAGTGTCCACCCTTATGTCTCATCCAGCTGTGGGTCTAGATATGGTCAATCCAGGTTGCATCACAGCCCCCGAACGAATTGTGTAAGAATTTCTCTCTCTTTCCCTGTCTTTGTTTCATGGGTTTTTAAAAGTAATTTATTTTTATAATGGGGTTTAGCTGCTTTTCACGGCTGTGTTTAGGCCGCTTTACACCCACTTGACACACTAAGAGAGAGATATCAATACATAGGTTTTAAGATTATTACTAGTCAGATATATTCTTGTGCGGTGAATCGGGCGTGTTGAGTCCAGTTCTCTGAGCAAGGAGTAGGTCTTGTCTATTCCATATTGGGTTTATGGAACGGTATCTGAGCTAATTTGAAACTCTTGTTTTATGTATCACCCCACCTCACCTTTCCCGTTAAGCAGCCATAGTGTGTTTTCTGCATGTGTGACTCTGTTCTGTTTTGTAATTCAGTTCAAGTGTAACGGTTTTTACATTCCCTCTATAAGTGACACCTTATGAGAAGTGTCCTTTTCTGTGTGACTTATTTCACTTAGAATCGTCTTACCTAAATCCACTCATCATGCTGCTACTAGCCTTATGACATTGATTTCATGGCTGAGTGATAGTCCATTGTACATAAGGACCACAACTTTTTTATCCATTTTTCGCTTTCCTGGGATATTTAAGGTGGAATGAAGTGGAGGTCCTTGTCAACAGAGCAGCCCTAAACTTTCGGTTGCTTGTGTCTTGCTGATTTTCAATTTTCCCACTTTATCCCCCCATGCGTAGAAGTGCCCTATGCTCTCTAAGCTGTGTTTTTTAGATGTTTCAGGACACACCGTACACTTCTCCAGAGTGGCTGTTGGCAATTTACATCCCACCCATCAGTGTAGCAAGGCTCCCATTTCTCCATGGCCTGTCCTGCATTTCTGGTTTTGACACTTTTTTCAGCATGTCCCTTTTGACCGATGGGAAGCGAGACTTCTTTGTAGCGCTGATTTGCCTTTCCAGGTTGCTTGGTTGGCCAAAAAGGGCGTATGCGTTTTTTCCTGAATATATTCAGGAAAAAAGGCATACGCCCTTTTTGGCCAAGGGCATCATTGTCAACGTTTTGCCGCTTTTCATGTGCTTTAAAGGCGATTCGAATCTACCTCTTGAAATCTGTTTCCTGCAATTCTGACTTGATTTCAAATCCTCTTCTTTGCCTTCCCTCAATATATTTGTGGACGAGAGTTATCATTTATAACTCTGCAGGTTTGTGAATTGCAGTGCCCTGAAGCTGCATTTTACAAGTCGCTTTTTTGGGAGCCGGCCGCAAAAGCGCAGGATGGCTTCAGGCCCTGTTCTGGTTCCGGGTGGCAGGCTGAGCCTGTGGTTAATTCTTCTTCCTGATGGGAAAATAGAGTGACCTGTGCCTGTCCCAACACCAAGAGCTAGTCTCTCATTGGTTTCCCGTCTTCCCGTTCATCCTCAGGACAAATTGCAACCTGTACGGAACAGGAGGTTAAAGGTGCTGATGCTCCAAGTAGGGAGATTGCTAGTAAAGTGGCTGGAATGGCGAACACGAGCACAAGGAGGTGAGAAATGAGGTGCGTTTTAGAAACCTTTCCCCATCACACGGTGTACCATCTTCTGGGTTTCTCATGCATGTTTTCGATGTAGGAAGATGCCCTTGAACCTGGAGATTTGGGACCCATGCGATGGGTAGCACGCAGTATTACTTTAAAGGGTCTGCGTTTGCTCACCCAACCTCACCAAACCTCTCAGCCCCAAGAGTGTCCACCCTTATGTCTCATCCAGCTGTGGGTCTAGATATGGTCAATCCAGGTTGCATCACAGCCCCCGAACGAATTGTGTAAGAATTTCTCTCTCTTTCCCTGTCTTTGTTTCATGGGTTTTTAAAAGTAATTTATTTTTATAATGGGGTTTAGCTGCTTTTCACGGCTGTGTTTATGCCGCTTTACACCCACTTGACACACTAACAGAGAGATATCAATACATAGGTTTTAAGATTATTACTAGTCAGATATATTCTTGTGCGGTGAATCGGGCGTGTTGAGTCCAGTTCTCTGAGCAAGGAGTAGGTCTTGTCTATTCCATATTGGGTTTATGGAACGGTATCTGAGCTAATTTGAAACTCTTGTTTTATGTATCACCCCACCTCACCTTTCCCGTTAAGCAGCCATAGTGTGTTTTCTGCATGTGTGACTCTGTTCTGTTTTGTAATTCAGTTCAAGTGTAACGGTTTTTACATTCCCTCTATAAGTGACACCTTATGAGAAGTGTCCTTTTCTGTGTGACTTATTTCACTTAGAATCGTCTTACCTAAATCCACTCATCATGCTGCTACTAGCCTTATGACATTGATTTCATGGCTGAGTGATAGTCCATTGTACATAAGGACCACAACTTTTTTATCCATTTTTCGCTTTCCTGGGATATTTAAGGTGGAATGAAGTGGAGGTCCTTGTCAACAGAGGAGCCCTAAACTTTCGGGTGCTTGTGTCTTGCTGATTTTCAATTTTCCCACTTTATCCCCCCATGAGTAAAAGTTCCCTATGCTCTCTAAGCTGTGTTTTTTAGATGTTTCAGGACACACCGTACACTTCTCCAGAGTGGCTGTTGGAAATTTACATCCCGCCCATCAGTGTAGCAAGGCTCCCATTTCTCCATGGCCTGTCCTGCATTTCTGGTTTTGACACCTTTTTCAGCATGTCCCTTTTGATCGATGGGAAGCGAGACTTCTTTGTAGCGCTGATTTGCCTTTCCAGGTTGCTTGGTTGGCCAAAAAGGGCGTATGCGTTTTTTCCTGAATATATTCAGGAAAAAACGCATACGCCCTTTTTGGCCAAGGGCATCATTGTCAACGTTTTGCCGCTTTTCATGTGCTTTAAAGGCGATTCGAATCTACCTCCTGAACTCTGTTTCCTGCAATTCTGCCTTGATTTCAAATCCTCTTCTTTGCCTTCCCTCAATATATTTGTGGACGAGAGTTATCATTTATAACTCTGCAGGTTTGTGAATTGCAGTGCCCTGAAGCTCCATTTTACAAGTCGCTTTTTTGGGAGTCGGCCGCAAAAGCGCAGGATGGCTTCAGGCCCTGTTCTGGTTCCGGGGGGCAGGCTGAGCCTGTGGTTAATTCTTCTTCCTGATGGGAAAATAGAGTGACCTGTGCCTGTCCCAACACCAAGAGCTAGTCTCTCATTGGTTCCCCGTCTTCCCGTTCATCCTCAGGACAAATTGCAACCTGTACGGAACAGGAGGTTAAAGGTGCTGATGCTCCAAGTAGGGAGATTGCTAGTAAAGTGGCTGGAATGGCGAACCCGAGCACAAGGAGATGAGAAATGAGGTGCGTTTTAGAAACCTTTCCCCATCACACGGTGTACCATCTTCTGGGTTTCTCATGCATGTTTTCGATGTAGGAAGATGCCCTTGAACCTGGAGATTTGGGACCCATGCGATGGGTAGCACGCAGTATTACTTTAAAGGGTCTGCGTTTGCTCACCCAACCTCACCAAACATCTCAGCCCCAAGAGTGTCCACCCTTATGTCTCATCCAGCTGTGGGTCTAGATATGGTCAATGCAGGTTGCATCACAGCCCCTGAACGAATTGTGTAAGAATTTCTCTCTATTTCCCTGTCTTTGTTTCATGGGTTTTTAAAAGTAATTTATTTTTATAATGGGGTTTAGCTGCTTTTCACGGCTGTGTTTATGCCGCCTTACACACACTTGACACACTAACAGAGAGATATCAATACATAGGTTTTAAGATTATTACTAGTCAGATATATTCTTGTGCGGTGAATCGGGCGTGTTGAGTCCAGTTCTCTGAGCAAGGAGTAGGTCTTGTCTATTCCATATTGGGTTTATGGAACGGTATCTGAGCTAATTTGAAACTCTTGTTTTATGTATCACCCCACCTCACCTTTCCCGTTAAGCAGCCATAGTGTGTTTTCTGCATGTGTGACTCTGTTCTGTTTTGTAATTCAGTTCAAGTGTAACGGTTTTTACATTCCCTCTATAAGTGACACCTTATGAGAAGTGTCCTTTTCTGTGTGACTTATTTCACTTAGAATCGTCTTACCTAAATCCACTCATCATGCTGCTACTAGCCTTATGACATTGATTTCATGGCTGAGTGATAGTCCATTGTACATAAGGACCACAACTTTTTTATCCATTTTTCGCTTTCCTGGGATATTTAAGGTGGAATGAAGTGGAGGTCCTTGTCAACAGAGCAGCCCTAAACTTTCGGGTGCTTGTGTCTTGCTGATTTTCAATTTTCCCACTTTATCCCCCCATGCGTAGAAGTGCCCTATGCTCTCTAAGCTGTGTTTTTTAGATGTTTCAGGACACACCGTACACTTCTCCAGAGTGGCTGTTGGCAATTTACATCCCGCCCATCAGTGTAGCAAGGCTCCCATTTCTCCATGGCCTGTCCTTCATTTCTGGTTTTGACACTTTTTTCAGCATGTCCCTTTTGACCGATGGGAAGCGAGACTTCTTTGTAGCGCTGATTTGCCTTTCCTGGTTGCTTGGTTGGCCAAAAAGTGCGTATGCGTTTTTTCCTGAATATATTCAGGAAAAAAGGCATACGCCCTTTTTGGCCAAGGCCATCATTGTCAACGTTTTGCCGCTTTTCAAGTGCTTTAAAGGCGATTCGAATCTACCTCCTGAAATCTGTTTCCTGCAATTCTGCCTTGATTTCAAATCCTCTTCTTTGCCTTCCCTCAATATATTTGTGGACGAGAGTTATCATTTATAACTCTGCAGGTTTGTGAATTGCAGTGCCCTGAAGCTGCATTTTACAAGTCGCTTTTTTGGGAGCCGGCCGCAAAAGCGCAGGATGGCTTCAGGCCCTGTTCTGGTTCCGGGGGGCAGGCTGAGCCTGTGGTTAATTCTTCTTCCTGATGGGAAAATAGAGTGACCTGTGCCTGTCCCAACACCAAGAGCTAGTCTCTCATTGGTTTCCCGTCTTCCCGTTCATCCTCAGGACAAATTGCAACCTGTACGGAACAGGAGGTTAAAGGTGCTGATGCTCCAAGTAGGGAGATTGCTAGTAAAGTGGCTGGAATGGCGAACACGAGCACAAGGAGGTGAGAAATGAGGTGCGTTTTAGAAACCTTTCCCCATCACACGGTGTACCATCTTCTGGGTTTCTCATGCATGTTTTCGATGTAGGAAGATGCCCTTGAACCTGGAGATTTGGGACCCATGCGATGGGTAGCACGCAGTATTACTTTAAAGGGTCTGCGTTTGCTCACCCAACCTCACCAAACCTCTCAGCCCCAAGAGTGTCCACCCTTATGTCTCATCCAGCTGTGGGTCTAGATATGGTCAATCCAGGTTGCATCACAGCCCCCGAACGAATTGTGTAAGAATTTCTCTCTCTTTCCCTGTCTTTGTTTCATGGGTTTTTAAAAGTAATTTATTTTTATAATGGGGTTTAGCTGCTTTTCACGGCTGTGTTTAGGCCGCTTTACACCCACTTGACACACTAACAGAGAGATATCAATACATAGGTTTTAAGATTATTACTAGTCAGATATATTCTTGTGCGGTGAATCGGGCGTGTTGAGTCCAGTTCTCTGAGCAAGGAGTAGGTCTTGTCTATTCCATATTGGGTTTATGGAACGGTATCTGAGCTAATTTGAAACTCTTGTTTTATGTATCACCCCACCTCACCTTTCCCGTTAAGCAGCCATAGTGTGTTTTCTGCATGTGTGACTCTGTTCTGTTTTGTAATTCAGTTCAAGTGTAACGGTTTTTACATTCCCTCTATAAGTGACACCTTATGAGAAGTGTCCTTTTCTGTGTGACTTATTTCACTTAGAATCGTCTTACCTAAATCCACTCATCATGCTGCTACTAGCCTTATGACATTGATTTCATGGCTGAGTGATAGTCCATTGTACATAAGGACCACAACTTTTTTATCCATTTTTCGCTTTCCTGGGATATTTAAGGTGGAATGAAGTGGAGGTCCTTGTCAACAGAGGAGCCCTAAACTTTGGGGTGCTTGTGTCTTGCTGATTTTCAATTTTCCCACTTTATCCCCCCATGCGTGGAAGTGCCCTATGCTCTCTAAGCTGTGTTTTTTAGATGTTTCAGGACACACCGTTCACTTCTCCAGAGTGGCTGTTGGCAATTTACATCCCGCCCATCAGTGTAGCAAGGCTCCCATTTCTCCATGGCCTGTCCTGCATTTCTGGTTTTGACACTTTTTTCAGCATGGCCCTTTTGACCTATGGGAAGCGAGACTTCTTTGTAGCGCTGATTTGCCTTTCCAGGTTGCTTGGTTGGCCAAAAAGGGCGTATGCGTTTTTTCCTGAATATATTCAGGAAAAAACGCATACGCCCTTTTTGGCCAAGGGCATCATTGTCAACGTTTTGCCGCTTTTCATGTGCTTTAAAGGCGATTCGAATCTACCTCCTGAAATCTGTTTCCTGCAATTCTGCATTGATTTCAAATCCTCTTCTTTGCCTTCCCTCAATATATTTGTAGACGAGAGTTATCATTTATAACTCTGCAGGTTTGTGAATTGCAGTGCCCTGAAGCTCCATTTTACAAGTCGCTTTTTTGGGAGCCGGCCGCAAAAGCGCAGGATGGCTTCAGGCCCTGTTCTGGTTCCGGGGGGCAGGCTGAGCCTGTGGTTAATTCTTCTTCCTGATGGGAAAATAGCGTGACCTGTGCCTGTCCCAACACCAAGAGCTAGTCTCTCATTGGTTCCCCGTCTTCCCGTTCATCCTCAGGACAAATTGCAACCTGTACGGAACAGGAGGTTAAAGGTGCTGATGCTCCAAGTAGGGAGATTGCTAGTAAAGTGGCTGGAATGGCGAACCCGAGCACAAGGAGATGAGAAATGAGGTGCGTTTTAGAAACCTTTCCCCATCACACGGTGTACCATCTTCTGGGTTTCTCATGCATGTTTTCGATGTAGGAAGATGCCCTTGAACCTGGAGATTTGGGACCCATGCGATGGGTAGCACGCTGTATTACTTTAAAGGGTCTGCGTTTGCTCACCCAACCTCACCAAACATCTCAGCCCCAAGAGTGTCCACCCTTATGTCTCATCCAGCTGTGGGTCTAGATATGGTCAATGCAGGTTGCATCACAGCCCCTGAACGAATTGTGTAAGAATTTCTCTCTATTTCCCTGTCTTTGTTTCATGGGTTTTTAAAAGTAATTTATTTTTATAATGGGGTTTAGCTGCTTTTCACGGCTGTGTTTATGCCGCCTTACACACACTTGACACACTAACAGAGAGATATCAATACATAGGTTTTAAGATTATTACTAGTCAGATATATTCTTGTGCGGTGAATCGGGCGTGTTGAGTCCAGTTCTCTGAGCAAGGAGTAGGTCTTGTCTATTCCATATTGGGTTTATGGAACGGTATCTGAGCTAATTTGAAACTCTTGTTTTATGTATCACCCCACCTCACCTTTCCCGTTAAGCAGCCATAGTGTGTTTTCTGCATGTGTGACTCTGTTCTGTTTTGTAATTCAGTTCAAGTGTAACGGTTTTTACATTCCCTCTATAAGTGACACCTTATGAGAAGTGTCCTTTTCTGTGTGACTTATTTCACTTAGAATCGTCTTACCTAAATCCACTCATCATGCTGCTACTAGCCTTATGACATTGATTTCATGGCTGAGTGATAGTCCATTGTACATAAGGACCACAACTTTTTTATCCATTTTTCGCTTTCCTGGGATATTTAAGGTGGAATGAAGTGGAGGTCCTTGTCAACAGAGCAGCCCTAAACTTTCGGGTGCTTGTGTCTTGCTGATTTTCAATTTTCCCACTTTATCCCCCCATGCGTAGAAGTGCCCTATGCTCTCTAAGCTGTGTTTTTTAGATGTTTCAGGACACACCGTACACTTCTCCAGAGTGGCTGTTGGCAATTTACATCCCGCCCATCAGTGTAGCAAGGCTCCCATTTCTCCATGGCCTGTCCTTCATTTCTGGTTTTGACACTTTTTTCAGCATGTCCCTTTTGACCGATGGGAAGCGAGACTTCTTTGTAGCGCTGATTTGCCTTTCCTGGTTGCTTGGTTGGCCAAAAAGGGCGTATGCGTTTTTTCCTGAATATATTCAGGAAAAAAGGCATACGCCCTTTTTGGCCAAGGCCATCATTGTCAACGTTTTGCCGCTTTTCAAGTGCTTTAAAGGCGATTCGAATCTACCTCCTGAAATCTGTTTCCTGCAATTCTGCCTTGATTTCAAATCCTCTTCTTTGCCTTCCCTCAATATATTTGTGGACGAGAGTTATCATTTATAACTCTGCAGGTTTGTGAATTGCAGTGCCCTGAAGCTGCATTTTACAAGTCGCTTTTTTGGGAGCCGGCCGCAAAAGCGCAGGATGGCTTCAGGCCCTGTTCTGGTTCCGGGGGGCAGGCTGAGCCTGTGGTTAATTCTTCTTCCTGATGGGAAAATAGAGTGACCTGTGCCTGTCCCAACACCAAGAGCTAGTCTCTCATTGGTTTCCCGTCTTCCCGTTCATCCTCAGGACAAATTGCAACCTGTACGGAACAGGAGGTTAAAGGTGCTGATGCTCCAAGTAGGGAGATTGCTAGTAAAGTGGCTGGAATGGCGAACACGAGCACAAGGAGGTGAGAAATGAGGTGCGTTTTAGAAACCTTTCCCCATCACACGGTGTACCATCTTCTGGGTTTCTCATGCATGTTTTCGATGTAGGAAGATGCCCTTGAACCTGGAGATTTGGGACCCATGCGATGGGTAGCACGCAGTATTACTTTAAAGGGTCTGCGTTTGCTCACCCAACCTCACCAAACCTCTCAGCCCCAAGAGTGTCCACCCTTATGTCTCATCCAGCTGTGGGTCTAGATATGGTCAATCCAGGTTGCATCACAGCCCCCGAACGAATTGTGTAAGAATTTCTCTCTCTTTCCCTGTCTTTGTTTCATGGGTTTTTAAAAGTAATTTATTTTTATAATGGGGTTTAGCTGCTTTTCACGGCTGTGTTTAGGCCGCTTTACACCCACTTGACACACTAACAGAGAGATATCAATACATAGGTTTTAAGATTATTACTAGTCAGATATATTCTTGTGCGGTGAATCGGGCGTGTTGAGTCCAGTTCTCTGAGCAAGGAGTAGGTCTTGTCTATTCCATATTGGGTTTATGGAACGGTATCTGAGCTAATTTGAAACTCTTGTTTTATGTATCACCCCACCTCACCTTTCCCGTTAAGCAGCCATAGTGTGTTTTCTGCATGTGTGACTCTGTTCTGTTTTGTAATTCAGTTCAAGTGTAACGGTTTTTACATTCCCTCTATAAGTGACACCTTATGAGAAGTGTCCTTTTCTGTGTGACTTATTTCACTTAGAATCGTCTTACCTAAATCCACTCATCATGCTGCTACTAGCCTTATGACATTGATTTCATGGCTGAGTGATATTCCATTGTACATAAGGACCACAACTTTTTTATCCATTTTTCGCTTTCCTGGGATATTTAAGGTGGAATGAAGTGGAGGTCCTTGTCATAAGAGCAGCCCTAAACTTTGGGGTGCTTGTGTCTTGCTGATTTTCAATTTTCCCACTTTATCCCCCCATGCGTGGAAGTGCCCTATGCTCTCTAAGCTGTGTTTTTTAGATGTTTCAGGACACACCGTTCACTTCTCCAGAGTGGCTGTTGGCAATTTACATCCCGCCCATCAGTGTAGCAAGGCTCCCATTTCTCCATGGCCTGTCCTGCATTTCTGGTTTTGACACTTTTTTCAGCATGGCCCTTTTGACCTATGGGAAGCGAGACTTCTTTGTAGCGCTGATTTGCCTTTCCAGGTTGCTTGGTTGGCCAAAAAGGGCGTATGCGTTTTTTCCTGAATATATTCAGGAAAAAACGCATACGCCCTTTTTGGCCAAGGGCATCATTGTCAACGTTTTGCCGCTTTTCATGTGCTTTAAAGGCGATTCGAATCTACCTCCTGAAATCTGTTTCCTGCAATTCTGCATTGATTTCAAATCCTCTTCTTTGCCTTCCCTCAATATATTTGTGGACGAGAGTTATCATTTATAACTCTGCAGGTTTGTGAATTGCAGTGCCCTGAAGCTCCATTTTACAAGTCGCTTTTTTGGGAGCCGGCCGCAAAAGCGCAGGATGGCTTCAGGCCCTGTTCTGGTTCCGGGGGGCAGGCTGAGCCTGTGGTTAATTCTTCTTCCTGATGGGAAAATAGCGTGACCTGTGCCTGTCCCAACACCAAGAGCTAGTCTCTCATTGGTTCCCCGTCTTCCCGTTCATCCTCAGGACAAATTGCAACCTGTACGGAACAGGAGGTTAAAGGTGCTGATGCTCCAAGTAGGGAGATTGCTAGTAAAGTGGCTGGAATGGCGAACCCGAGCACAAGGAGATGAGAAATGAGGTGCGTTTTAGAAACCTTTCCCCATCACACGGTGTACCATCTTCTGGGTTTCTCATGCATGTTTTCGATGTAGGAAGATGCCCTTGAACCTGGAGATTTGGGACCCATGCGATGGGTAGCACGCTGTATTACTTTAAAGGGTCTGCGTTTGCTCACCCAACCTCACCAAACCTCTCAGCCCCAAGAGTGTCCACCCTTATGTCTCATCCAGCTGTGGGTCTAGATATGGTCAATCCAGGTTGCATCACAGCCCCTGAACGAATTGTGTAAGAATTTCTCTCTCTTTCCCTGTCTTTGTTTCATGGGTTTTTAAAAGTAATTTATTTTTATAATGGGGTTTAGCTGCTTTTCACGGCTGTGTTTATGCCGCTTTACACCCACTTGACACACTAACAGAGAGATATCAATACATAGGTTTTAAGATTATTACTAGTCAGATATATTCTTGTGCGGTGAATCGGGCGTGTTGAGTCCAGTTCTCTGAGCAAGGAGTAGGTCTTGTCTATTTCATATTGGGTTTATGGAACGGTATCTGAGCTAATTTGAAACTCTTGTTTTATGTATCACCCCACCTCACCTTTCCCGTTAAGCAGCCATAGTGTGTTTTCTGCATGTGTGACTCTGTTCTGTTTTGTAATTCAGTTCAAGTGTAACGGTTTTTACATTCCCTCTATAAGTGACACCTTATGAGAAGTGTCCTTTTCTGTGTGACTTATTTCACTTAGAATCGTCTTACCTAAATCCACTCATCATGCTGCTACTAGCCTTATGACATTGATTTCATGGCTGAGTGATATTCCATTGTACATAAGGACCACAACTTTTTTATCCATTTTTCGCTTTCCTGGGATATTTAAGGTGGAAGGAAGTGGAGGTCCTTGTCAACAGAGCAGCCCTAAACTTTGGGGTGCTTGTGTCTTGCTGATTTTCAATTTTCCCACTTTATCCCCCCATGCGTGGAAGTGCCCTATGCTCTCTAAGCTGTGTTTTTTAGATGTTTCAGGACACACCGTACACTTCTCCAGAGTGGCTGTTGGCAATTTACATCCCGCCCATCAGTGTAGCAAGGCTCCCATTTCTCCATGGCCTGTCCTGCATTTCTGGTTTTGACACTTTTTTCAGCATGGCCCTTTTGACCGATGGGAAGCGAGACTTCTTTGTCGCGCTGATTTGCCTTTCCAGGTTGCTTGGTTGGCCAAAAAGGGCGTATGCGTTTTTTCCTGAATGTATTCAGGAAAAAACGCATACGCCCTTTTTGGCCAAGGGCATCATTGTCAACGTTTTGCCGCTTTTCATGTGCTTTAAAGGCGATTCGAATCTACCTCCTGAAATCTGTTTCCTGCAATTCTGCCTTGATTTCAAATCGTCTTCTTTGCCTTCCCTCAATATATTTGTGGATGAGAGTTATCATTTATAACTCTGCAGGTTTGTGAATTGCAGTGCCCTGAAGCTCCATTTTACAAGTCGGTTTTTTGGGAGCTGGCCGCAAAAGCACAGGACGGCATCAGGCCCTATTCTGGTTCCGGGCGACAGGCTGAGCCTGTGGTTAATTCTTCTTCCTGATGGGAAAATAGAGTGACCTGTGCCTGTCCCAACACCTAGAGCTACTCTCTCATTGGCTCCCCGTCTTCCCGTTCATCCTCAGGACAAATTGCAACCTGTACGGAACAGGAGGTTACAGGTGCTGATTCTCCAAGGAGGGAGATTGCTAGTAAAGCGGCTGGAATGGCGACCCCGAGCACAAGGAGATGAGAAATGAGGTGCGTTTTAGAAACCTTTCCCGGTCACACGGTCTACCACCTTCTGGGTTTCTCATGCATGTTTTCGATGTAGGAAGATGCCCTTGAACCTGTAGATTTGGGACCCATGGGATGGGTAACAGGCAGTAGTACTTTAAAGGCTCTGTTTTGCTCACCCAACCTCACCAAATCTCTCAGCCCCGAGAGTATCCACCCTTACGTCTCATCCAGCTGTGGGTCTAGATATGGTCAATCCAGGTGGCATCGCAGCCCCTGAACGAATTTTTTAAGAATTTCTCTGTCTTTCACTGTCTTTGTTTCACGGGTTTTTAAAATTAATTTATTTTTATAATGGGGTTTAGCTGCTTTTCACGGCTGTGTTTATGCTGCTTTACACCCACTTGACTCACATCCAGAGAGATATCAATACATAGGTTTTAAGATTCTTACTAATCAGATATATTCTTGTGCGGTCAATAGGGGGTGTTGAGTCCAGTTCACTGAGCAAGGAGTAGGTCTTTCTATTACATATTAGGTTTATGGAACGGTATCTCAGCTAATTTGAAACCCTTGTTTTATGCATCACCCCACATCACCTTTCCCGTTAAGCAGCCATAGTGTGTTTTCTAAACGTGTGACTCTGTTCTGTTTTGTAATTCAGTTCAAGTGTAGCGGTTTTTACATTCTCTCTATAAGTGATAGGTTATGATACGTGTCTTTTTCTGTGTGACTTATTTCACTTAGTATCGTCGTACCTAAATCCACTCATCATGCTGCTACTAGCCTTATGACATTGATTTCATGGCTGAGTGATATTCCATTGTACATAAGGACCAACACTTCTTTATCCATTTTTCTCTTTCCTGGGATATTTAAGGTGTCATGAAGTGGAGGTTCTTGTCAACAGAGCAGCCCTAAACTTTGGAGTGCCTGTGTCTTGCTGATTTTTAGTTTTCCCAATTTATTCGCCCGTGAGGGGAAGTGCCCTATACGCTCTAAGCTCTGTTTTTTCGATGTTTCAGGACACACCGTACACTTCTCCAGAGTGGCTGTTGGCAATTTACATCCTGCCCATCAGCGTAGCAAGGCTCCAATTTCTCCATGGCCTGTCCTGCATTTCTGGTTTTGACACTTTTTTCAGCATGGCACTTTTGACCGATGGGAAGCGAGACTTCTTTGTAGCGCTGATTTGCCTTTCCTGGTTGCTTTGTTGGCCAAAAAGGGCGTATGCTATTTTTCCTGAATATATTCAGGAAAAAACGCATACGCCCTTTTTGGCCAAGGGCATCATTATCGACGTTTTGCCGCTTCTCATGTGATTTAAAGGCAATTCGAATCTACCTCCTGAAATCTGTTTCCTGCAATTCTGCCTTGATTTCAAATCGTCTTCTTTGCCTTCCCTCAAGATATTTGTGGACGAGAGTTATCATTTATAACTCTGCAGGTTTGTGAATTGCAGTGCCCCTGCGCTCCATTTTACAACTCGCTTTTTTGGGAGCTGGCCGCAAATGCGCAGGATGGCCTCAGGCACTATTCTGGTTCCGGGCGGCAGGCTGAGCTTGCGGTTAATTCTTCTTCCTGATGGGAAAATAGAGTGACCTGTGCCTGTCCCAACACCTAGAGCTAGTCTCTCATTGGCTACCCCTCTTCCCGTTCATCCTCAGGACAAATTGCAAGCTGTACGGAACAGGAGGTTAAAGGTGCTGATGCTCCAAGTAGGGAGATTGCTAGTAAAGTGGCTGGAATGGCGAACCCGAGCACAAGGAGATGAGAAATGAGGTGCGTTTTAGAAACCTTTCCCCATCACACGGTGTACCATCTTCTGGGTTTCTCATGCATGTTTTCGATGTAGGAAGATGCCCTTGAACCTGGAGATTTGGGACCCATGCGATGGGTAGCACGCAGTATTACTTTAAAGGGTCTGCGTTTGCTCACCCAACCTCACCAAACATCTCAGCCCCAAGAGTGTCCACCCTTATGTCTCATCCAGCTGTGGGTCTAGATATGGTCAATGCAGGTTGCATCACAGCCCCTGAACGAATTGTGTAAGAATTTCTCTCTATTTCCCTGTCTTTGTTTCATGGGTTTTTAAAAGTAATTTATTTTTATAATGGGGTTTAGCTGCTTTTCACGGCTGTGTTTATGCCGCCTTACACACACTTGACACACTAACAGAGAGATATCAATACATAGGTTTTAAGATTATTACTAGTCAGATATATTCTTGTGCGGTGAATCGGGCGTGTTGAGTCCAGTTCTCTGAGCAAGGAGTAGGTCTTGTCTATTCCATATTGGGTTTATGGAACGGTATCTGAGCTAATTTGAAACTCTTGTTTTATGTATCACCCCACCTCACCTTTCCCGTTAAGCAGCCATAGTGTGTTTTCTGCATGTGTGACTCTGTTCTGTTTTGTAATTCAGTTCAAGTGTAACGGTTTTTACATTCCCTCTATAAGTGACACCTTATGAGAAGTGTCCTTTTCTGTGTGACTTATTTCACTTAGAATCGTCTTACCTAAATCCACTCATCATGCTGCTACTAGCCTTATGACATTGATTTCATGGCTGAGTGATAGTCCATTGTACATAAGGACCACAACTTTTTTATCCATTTTTCGCTTTCCTGGGATATTTAAGGTGGAATGAAGTGGAGGTCCTTGTCAACAGAGCAGCCCTAAACTTTCGGGTGCTTGTGTCTTGCTGATTTTCAATTTTCCCACTTTATCCCCCCATGCGTAGAAGTGCCCTATGCTCTCTAAGCTGTGTTTTTTAGATGTTTCAGGACACACCGTACACTTCTCCAGAGTGGCTGTTGGCAATTTACATCCCGCCCATCAGTGTAGCAAGGCTCCCATTTCTCCATGGCCTGTCCTTCATTTCTGGTTTTGACACTTTTTTCAGCATGTCCCTTTTGACCGATGGGAAGCGAGACTTCTTTGTAGCGCTGATTTGCCTTTCCTGGTTGCTTGGTTGGCCAAAAAGGGCGTATGCGTTTTTTCCTGAATATATTCAGGAAAAAAGGCATACGCCCTTTTTGGCCAAGGCCATCATTGTCAACGTTTTGCCGCTTTTCAATTGCTTTAAAGGCGATTCGAATCTACCTCCTGAAATCTGTTTCCTGCAATTCTGCCTTGATTTCAAATCCTCTTCTTTGCCTTCCCTCAATATATTTGTGGACGAGAGTTATCATTTATAACTCTGCAGGTTTGTGAATTGCAGTGCCCTGAAGCTGCATTTTACAAGTCGCTTTTTTGGGAGCCGGCCGCAAAAGCGCAGGATGGCTTCAGGCCCTGTTCTGGTTCCGGGGGGCAGGCTGAGCCTGTGGTTAATTCTTCTTCCTGATGGGAAAATAGAGTGACCTGTGCCTGTCCCAACACCAAGAGCTAGTCTCTCATTGGTTTCCCGTCTTCCCGTTCATCCTCAGGACAAATTGCAACCTGTACGGAACAGGAGGTTAAAGGTGCTGATGCTCCAAGTAGGGAGATTGCTAGTAAAGTGGCTGGAATGGCGAACACGAGCACAAGGAGGTGAGAAATGAGGTGCGTTTTAGAAACCTTTCCCCATCACACGGTGTACCATCTTCTGGGTTTCTCATGCATGTTTTCGATGTAGGAAGATGCCCTTGAACCTGGAGATTTGGGACCCATGCGATGGGTAGCACGCAGTATTACTTTAAAGGGTCTGCGTTTGCTCACCCAACCTCACCAAACCTCTCAGCCCCAAGAGTGTCCACCCTTATGTCTCATCCAGCTGTGGGTCTAGATATGGTCAATCCAGGTTGCATCACAGCCCCCGAACGAATTGTGTAAGAATTTCTCTCTCTTTCCCTGTCTTTGTTTCATGGGTTTTTAAAAGTAATTTATTTTTATAATGGGGTTTAGCTGCTTTTCACGGCTGTGTTTAGGCCGCTTTACACCCACTTGACACACTAACAGAGAGATATCAATACATAGGTTTTAAGATTATTACTAGTCAGATATATTCTTGTGCGGTGAATCGGGCGTGTTGAGTCCAGTTCTCTGAGCAAGGAGTAGGTCTTGTCTATTCCATATTGGGTTTATGGAACGGTATCTGAGCTAATTTGAAACTCTTGTTTTATGTATCACCCCACCTCACCTTTCCCGTTAAGCAGCCATAGTGTGTTTTCTGCATGTGTGACTCTGTTCTGTTTTGTAATTCAGTTCAAGTGTAACGGTTTTTACATTCCCTCTATAAGTGACACCTTATGAGAAGTGTCCTTTTCTGTGTGACTTATTTCACTTAGAATCGTCTTACCTAAATCCACTCATCATGCTGCTACTAGCCTTATGACATTGATTTCATGGCTGAGTGATATTCCATTGTACATAAGGACCACAACTTTTTTATCCATTTTTCGCTTTCCTGGGATATTTAAGGTGGAATGAAGTGGAGGTCCTTGTCATAAGAGCAGCCCTAAACTTTGGGGTGCTTGTGTCTTGCTGATTTTCAATTTTCCCACTTTATCCCCCCATGCGTGGAAGTGCCCTATGCTCTCTAAGCTGTGTTTTTTAGATGTTTCAGGACACACCGTTCACTTCTCCAGAGTGGCTGTTGGCAATTTACATCCCGCCCATCAGTGTAGCAAGGCTCCCATTTCTCCATGGCCTGTCCTGCATTTCTGGTTTTGACACTTTTTTCAGCATGGCCCTTTTGACCTATGGGAAGCGAGACTTCTTTGTAGCGCTGATTTGCCTTTCCAGGTTGCTTGGTTGGCCAAAAAGGGCGTATGCGTTTTTTCCTGAATATATTCAGGAAAAAACGCATACGCCCTTTTTGGCCAAGGGCATCATTGTCAACGTTTTGCCGCTTTTCATGTGCTTTAAAGGCGATTCGAATCTACCTCCTGAAATCTGTTTCCTGCAATTCTGCATTGATTTCAAATCCTCTTCTTTGCCTTCCCTCAATATATTTGTGGACGAGAGTTATCATTTATAACTCTGCAGGTTTGTGAATTGCAGTGCCCTGAAGCTCCATTTTACAAGTCGCTTTTTTGGGAGCCGGCCGCAAAAGCGCAGGATGGCTTCAGGCCCTGTTCTGGTTCCGGGGGGCAGGCTGAGCCTGTGGTTAATTCTTCTTCCTGATGGGAAAATAGCGTGACCTGTGCCTGTCCCAACACCAAGAGCTAGTCTCTCATTGGTTCCCCGTCTTCCCGTTCATCCTCAGGACAAATTGCAACCTGTACGGAACAGGAGGTTAAAGGTGCTGATGCTCCAAGTAGGGAGATTGCTAGTAAAGTGGCTGGAATGGCGAACCCGAGCACAAGGAGATGAGAAATGAGGTGCGTTTTAGAAACCTTTCCCCATCACACGGTGTACCATCTTCTGGGTTTCTCATGCATGTTTTCGATGTAGGAAGATGCCCTTGAACCTGGAGATTTGGGACCCATGCGATGGGTAGCACGCTGTATTACTTTAAAGGGTCTGCGTTTGCTCACCCAACCTCACCAAACCTCTCAGCCCCAAGAGTGTCCACCCTTATGTCTCATCCAGCTGTGGGTCTAGATATGGTCAATCCAGGTTGCATCACAGCCCCTGAACGAATTGTGTAAGAATTTCTCTCTCTTTCCCTGTCTTTGTTTCATGGGTTTTTAAAAGTAATTTATTTTTATAATGGGGTTTAGCTGCTTTTCACGGCTGTGTTTATGCCGCTTTACACCCACTTGACACACTAACAGAGAGATATCAATACATAGGTTTTAAGATTATTACTAGTCAGATATATTCTTGTGCGGTGAATCGGGCGTGTTGAGTCCAGTTCTCTGAGCAAGGAGTAGGTCTTGTCTATTTCATATTGGGTTTATGGAACGGTATCTGAGCTAATTTGAAACTCTTGTTTTATGTATCACCCCACCTCACCTTTCCCGTTAAGCAGCCATAGTGTGTTTTCTGCATGTGTGACTCTGTTCTGTTTTGTAATTCAGTTCAAGTGTAACGGTTTTTACATTCCCTCTATAAGTGACACCTTATGAGAAGTGTCCTTTTCTGTGTGACTTATTTCACTTAGAATCGTCTTACCTAAATCCACTCATCATGCTGCTACTAGCCTTATGACATTGATTTCATGGCTGAGTGATATTCCATTGTACATAAGGACCACAACTTTTTTATCCATTTTTCGCTTTCCTGGGATATTTAAGGTGGAAGGAAGTGGAGGTCCTTGTCAACAGAGCAGCCCTAAACTTTGGGGTGCTTGTGTCTTGCTGATTTTCAATTTTCCCACTTTATCCCCCCATGCGTGGAAGTGCCCTATGCTCTCTAAGCTGTGTTTTTTAGATGTTTCAGGACACACCGTACACTTCTCCAGAGTGGCTGTTGGCAATTTACATCCCGCCCATCAGTGTAGCAAGGCTCCCATTTCTCCATGGCCTGTCCTGCATTTCTGGTTTTGACACTTTTTTCAGCATGGCCCTTTTGACCGATGGGAAGCGAGACTTCTTTGTCGCGCTGATTTGCCTTTCCAGGTTGCTTGGTTGGCCAAAAAGGGCGTATGCGTTTTTTCCTGAATGTATTCAGGAAAAAACGCATACGCCCTTTTTGGCCAAGGGCATCATTGTCAACGTTTTGCCGCTTTTCATGTGCTTTAAAGGCGATTCGAATCTACCTCCTGAAATCTGTTTCCTGCAATTCTGCCTTGATTTCAAATCCTCTTCTTTGCCTTCCCTCAATATATTTGTGGATGAGAGTTATCATTTATAACTCTGCAGGTTTGTGAATTGCAGTGCCCTGAAGCTCCATTTTACAAGTCGGTTTTTTGGGAGCTGGCCGCAAAAGCACAGGACGGCATCAGGCCCTATTCTGGTTCCGGGCGACAGGCTGAGCCTGTGGTTAATTCTTCTTCCTGATGGGAAAATAGAGTGACCTGTGCCTGTCCCAACACCTAGAGCTACTCTCTCATTGGCTCCCCGTCTTCCCGTTCATCCTCAGGACAAATTGCAACCTGTACGGAACAGGAGGTTACAGGTGCTGATTCTCCAAGGAGGGAGATTGCTAGTAAAGCGGCTGGAATGGCGACCCCGAGCACAAGGAGATGAGAAATGAGGTGCGTTTTAGAAACCTTTCCCGGTCACACGGTCTACCACCTTCTGGGTTTCTCATGCATGTTTTCGATGTAGGAAGATGCCCTTGAACCTGTAGATTTGGGACCCATGGGATGGGTAACAGGCAGTAGTACTTTAAAGGCTCTGTTTTGCTCACCCAACCTCACCAAATCTCTCAGCCCCGAGAGTATCCACCCTTACGTCTCATCCAGCTGTGGGTCTAGATATGGTCAATCCAGGTGGCATCGCAGCCCCTGAACGAATTTTTTAAGAATTTCTCTGTCTTTCACTGTCTTTGTTTCACGGGTTTTTAAAATTAATTTATTTTTATAATGGGGTTTAGCTGCTTTTCACGGCTGTGTTTATGCTGCTTTACACCCACTTGACTCACATCCAGAGAGATATCAATACATAGGTTTTAAGATTCTTACTAATCAGATATATTCTTGTGCGGTCAATAGGGGGTGTTGAGTCCAGTTCACTGAGCAAGGAGTAGGTCTTTCTATTACATATTAGGTTTATGGAACGGTATCTCAGCTAATTTGAAACCCTTGTTTTATGCATCACCCCACATCACCTTTCCCGTTAAGCAGCCATAGTGTGTTTTCTAAACGTGTGACTCTGTTCTGTTTTGTAATTCAGTTCAAGTGTAGCGGTTTTTACATTCTCTCTATAAGTGATAGGTTATGATACGTGTCTTTTTCTGTGTGACTTATTTCACTTAGTATCGTCGTACCTAAATCCACTCATCATGCTGCTACTAGCCTTATGACATTGATTTCATGGCTGAGTGATATTCCATTGTACATAAGGACCAACACTTCTTTATCCATTTTTCTCTTTCCTGGGATATTTAAGGTGTCATGAAGTGGAGGTTCTTGTCAACAGAGCAGCCCTAAACTTTGGAGTGCCTGTGTCTTGCTGATTTTTAGTTTTCCCAATTTATTCGCCCGTGAGGGGAAGTGCCCTATACGCTCTAAGCTCTGTTTTTTCGATGTTTCAGGACACACCGTACACTTCTCCAGAGTGGCTGTTGGCAATTTACATCCTGCCCATCAGCGTAGCAAGGCTCCCATTTCTCCATGGCCTGTCCTGCATTTCTGGTTTTGACACTTTTTTCAGCATGGCACTTTTGACCGATGGGAAGCGAGACTTCTTTGTAGCGCTGATTTGCCTTTCCTGGTTGCTTTGTTGGCCAAAAAGGGCGTATGCTATTTTTCCTGAATATATTCAGGAAAAAACGCATACGCCCTTTTTGGCCAAGGGCATCATTATCGACGTTTTGCCGCTTCTCATGTGCTTTAAAGGCAATTCGAATCTACCTCCTGAAATCTGTTTCCTGCAATTCTGCCTTGATTTCAAATCGTCTTCTTTGCCTTCCCTCAAGATATTTGTGGACGAGAGTTATCATTTATAACTCTGCAGGTTTGTGAATTGCAGTGCCCCTGCGCTCCATTTTACAACTCGCTTTTTTGGGAGCTGGCCGCAAATGCGCAGGATGGCCTCAGGCACTATTCTGGTTCCGGGCGGCAGGCTGAGCTTGCGGTTAATTCTTCTTCCTGATGGGAAAATAGAGTGACCTGTGCCTGTCCCAACACCTAGAGCTAGTCTCTCATTGGCTACCCCTCTTCCCGTTCATCCTCAGGACAAATTGCAAGCTGTACGGAACAGGAGGTTAAAGGTGCTGATTCTCCAAGGAGGGAGATTGCTAGTAAAGCGGCTGGAATGGCGAACCCGAGCACAAGGAGATGAAAAATGAGGTGCGTTTTAGAAACGTTTCCCGGTCACACGGTCTACCACCTTCTGGGTTTCTCATGCATGTTTTCGATGTAGGAAGATGCCCTTGAACCTGGAGATTTGGGACCCATGGGATGGGTAACAGGCAGTAGTACTTTAAAGGCTCTGCGTTTGCTCCCCCTACCTCACCAAAGCTCTCAGCCCCAAGAGTGTCCACCCTTACGTCTCATCCAGCTGTGGGTCTAGATATGGTCAATCCAGGTGGCATCACAGCCTCTGAATGAATTGTATAAGAATTTCTCTCTCTTTCACTGTCTTTGTTTCATGGGGTTTTAAAAGTTCTTTGTTTTTATAGTGGGGTTAACTTCTTTTCACTGCTGTGTTTATGCCGCTTTACACCCCCTTGACACACTTACAGACAGATATCAATACATAGGTTTTAAGATTCTTACTAGTCAGATATGTTCTTGTGCCGTGAATAGGGGGTGTTTAGTCCAGTTCACTGAGCAAGGAGTAGGTCTTGTCTATTACATATTGTGTTTATGGAACGTTATCTGAGCTAATTTGAAATCCTTGTTTTATGCATCACCCCACCTCACCTTTCCCGTTAAGCATCCATAGTGTGTTTTCTAAATGTGTGACTCTGTTCTGTTTTGTAATTCCGTTCAAGTGTAGCGGTTTTTACATTCCCTCTGTTAGTGATATCTTATGATAAGTGTCTTTTTCTGTGTGACTTATTTCACTTCGAATCCTCGTACCTAAATCCACTCATCATGCTGCTACTAGCCTTATGATATTGATTTCACCCTCGATTGATATTCCATTTTACATATGGAGCACAACTTCTTTATCCATTTTTCTCTTTCGTGGGATATTTAAGGTAGAATTAAGTGGAGGTTCTTGTCAACAGAGCAGCCCTAAAATTTGGGGTGCCTGTGTTTTGCTGATTTTTAATTTTCCCAATTTATACGCCCATGAGTGGATGTGCCCCTTTCTCTCTAGCTGTGTTTTTTAGATGTTTTAGGAAACACCATACCCTCCTCCAGAGTCGTCATTGGCAATTTACATCCCACCCATCAGTGTAACAGGGCTCCCTTTCCTCCCTGTCCTCTCCTGCATTTCTTCTTTTTACACTTTTTTAGGAAGGCCATTTTGACCGATGGGAAGTCAGACTTCTTTGTAGTGCTGAATTGCATTTCCGGCTTGCTTGGTTGGCCAAAAGGGGCCTATGGTTTTTTTCCTGAATTCATACAGAAAAAAACGCATATGCTCTTTTTGTCCAAGTGCATCATTGTCGGGTCTGAAGTGTCGGGTGTGGGTCCTCTGCATGTGGAAACCTAGGAGCAAGTGAAATTAGACAAAGCACAAAGGAAAAAATGGTTAGACTTTATTTTATTGCCCAGATTCTATTGTTATCTCCCAGGAATTTTTAATGGGCTTTGCCAGTGACAAAGCCCTCCTCTGCCTTTTGTCCCATTCCTCATTCTTGGGGCGCTGAGGGTGCAGACACGTCTTCTGTAAATGCTTCATGCTGAGTTGGGTGTCCTCATACCCGGGGGGAGGGGCAGGACTTCTCCCCAGCAGCCTCCAGGTGAGGTTGATTGTCCGCAGGCCTCCTCCCTCACTGCTCGTCTGCCTGAGCACCAGCATTGGCAGTTTTATAGATTCTAATGACCTTTAAGGGTCCAGGAAAGAGATGTGCAGAGACGCTGGGGGGGTGGGCGGTTTTACCCTGCTCCACATTGGTTTGGCCCCCTTAGGCTGACGGTTTCTGCCAGCCTAGATGCTCTGACCAGTAGTCTGCGCTTTCTTCAGTTAGGCCTCTGAATTAACGTACAAACAGCACCAGGTGTCAGAGCCCTGCTTGCTCAACTCCCAGACAGTCCAGGGCCGGTGGTGATCCAGGACCATGACGGCCACTCAGTCAACGGCCTTTTGAAGTAGCCAGGAGTACAGCCGGTCTCACTGGCCGCCGTCACCGCGGTGTCTGTAGGCTTTTCTATGGTGGCAGCGTTATTTACGGTTCCCCTGCCAAGTTTATTAGCTCCGCTCTGGGTGCAGTAAGTCCTGTAAGCAATAGTCTGTTCTTTTGGGGCACACTCTTGTTGTTTCCTGAGAGAAGCTCCAGGTCAAGTGATGGTCACACGAGTCGTCATGGGGGCCCATTGCCCCAAGTTGTCTCTCTGGAGGTTGGTGTTGGAGGGCCTCCTCACTCGAGGTCATTGTGCCCACGGAGCAATCCCTGCAACTTCAGGGCATGGTGGGTGGTTAGGATCACCAAGTGGCGTCCTTTTCCCTTAGGAGGGAGCTGGCCTTGCGGGCTGCTGATTTCCAGGTTTTTAGATACCCCCAGTATCCTGGTCGAATGGGGTGGCTGGCCAATGCCTGGAGGGCATTCTTGCATTGTTCCATTTCAAGTGGTCCCAGTTTTTGCACTAATACTCCAAGGGCGATTCACCTTGGACCAGGAATGTAAAGGTCAAAGGGTTTAGCTAACTTAGGGAGGTCCAGGGCCAGGGTCTGAATTGACTGCTCTTTCCAATCTTGAAAGGCCGCTTCTGGATTCTATTCAAAAGGATCATCATCTTTTCCTTTCAGTGTTTCATATAGAGGCCCAGCTATTAGACTGTAGTTAGGGATCCAGATGCAGCAAATCCCGGTCTCCCCAGGAACCCCTAAGCTGTCTTCTAGTTTCAGGAAGGCTGAGGCTGCAAATGGCTTATTCCCTTTCCTGGGGTGGGCTTCTCCGACCTTCTGTTCGAATGAAGCCCAGGAAGGCCACCTTAGTTTGTGATATTTGAGCCTTTTCCTTGGACACCTTCTATCTTTTATTGGCTAGGGAGTTCAGAGGCCTCCTTAGTCGGGCTGGTGATCAGAATGTCATCTGCATATTGAAGGAGGGTTCCCTTCTCCAGAGGTAGATCTTTTAGGTCTTTAGCTAACGTTTCCCCAAAGACGGTGTGGGAATTTTTGAACCCCTGGGGCAGGACGGCCCAGCAGTATTGTTTTTGTTGTATGTTGAGTCCTGCCACTCACAGCCAACATTTCTTGTGACTCTGGGACTAATGGAATACAGAAGAAGGCATCATTGAAGTCTAATACAGAATGCCATGTCCTGGTGGATGGTAGAATGACCAGCAGGGTGTAGGAATTAGGAACTACTAGATGTATATCCACTGTGGCTTCACTGACTGTCCTGGCATCCTCTACCAGGTCCCCAGCAGCCCACGGGGCTCTCGTGGTCAGGCCACTCCCAGGATATGGAGCTCACCTGGGCAGGTACGCAGCAGCCCACGGGGCTCTCGTGGGCAGGCCCCTCCCTGGATATGGAGCTCCCATGGACAGGTACCCCGGCAGGGCTGGGCACACAGGAACCGTGCACATAGCCCTCATTGCAGAGCACCCCCAGCACACCTGTCACTCAGAGCTGACACAGAGCACCTCAGAGCAGAGCTTGAACTAACAAACAGCAGCTCCAACAGGTCTGTGACCCTAGGCTTCACTCTGTGCGGCCTCCCTCTGCCTGGTCTTCCAGGGGCTTCCACTGCAGCCGGAGCACCAGGCCTCTGTCTCCACCCACCACCCCTCCTCTCCCTGACTCCTGGGTTCCTCTCATTAGCAGAGGTTCTTCTTGAAGTTGTCTCCCACTCATGGACCAGATAAAATGATTAGAAAACAAGCCAGGGCTGCCGCCCCTTATCTATCCTGACTCTCGGGACCCTACACCTGTTCCTTGGATCTGGCCGGTGCAGCAAGACCCATTTTCTGCAACTCTGAGCCCCTGAGGGGCGAGGATTGGCTGACCTGGGCAGCCTGACCCGGCCGGCCAGCCCTTCCCAGGTGTGCCTGGGTTGAGGTCAATATAAACACCCCTCCAGGCAGCAAAAGCCTCTGCAGCTGTGCCTGACGCCATATTCTCTGCCCCGTCAGCAGTCTCGGGGTTGGGCTGGTGGGAGAGAGTAGGGCCCACGGCTCTATGAGTGGCCCGGTGTGACTGGGGCTCTGCTGGACTTTCTGCAGGAGTTGCCGGGCTGCCACCTGCTAAAGAAGAGGATGTGTCACCCATACTTGCTGCTGGAATTTCTCCCCGGGCAGAGGTGAGGAAGGACAAAAGCAGTGGGGGCCGGGACAGGAGGGGTACCTCAGGCAGGGAAATGGAAAGCTTCCAGACGAGCGCCCGGGGCCAGGACCATCCTGGCTGGCCTGCAGGCACCAAGTCGGCCTGCGTGCTGTCGCTGGTGTGACTCCAAGCCCCTTCCTCTAGTTTTTAAAGTCTTTGCACACATTCAGGTGTTTTACCTGGGAAGGGTGGGAAAAGTTCAGCAGCAGCTGGCCTGGGGCTCAGCTCACGTTTACTCAGAGACGCCTCCTCACGGTCCCCCAGCTTTGCAATGAGGACGCTCCTCGTGTGGGGGCTGCTGGCTGCATGGGAGATGATTCCCACCTGTGACCAACTTCAGAATTGTTTACCACTGGAGCAAGTGCCCTGATAGTGTTTTCCTCTGTATGACCAGTGGGTTCTGTTTTTTTTTTTTCTTTTTTGGTTCAAGGTAAGTTTTATTCCTCTTTTTGTATTTATGGATATAAGCATGGAAATAATTCATTCATATAAATACGTCTATGGGAAGGACAGAACTTTTTTTTCTGTTTTATTTTTTTAAGTATTATTTATTTTTTAATTTTTGAATTTATTTTATTCATTTTTTTATACAGCAGGCTCTTATTGGTTACCTATTTTATACATATAAGTGTATATATGTCAATCCCAGGCTCGCAATTCATCCCACCACCACCACCCTGACACTTTCCCCCCTTGGTGTCCATACATTTGTTCTCTACATCTGTGTCTCTATTTCTGCCTTGCAAACCGGTTCATCTTTACCATTTTTCTAGGTTCCACATGTATGTGTTAATATACGATATTTGTTTTTCTCTTTCTGACTTACTTCACTCTGTATGCCAGTCTCTAGATCTATCCACGTCTCCACAAATGACCCAATTTCATTCCTTTTTATGGCTGAGTAATATTCCATTTTATATATGTAGCACATCTTTTCTGTTCGTCTGTCTATGGGCATTTAGGTTGCTTCCATGACCTGGCTATTGTAAATAGTGCTGCAATGAATATTGTGGTGAATATGTCTTTTTGAATTATGGATTTCTCTGGGTATATGGCCAGTAGTGGGATTGCTGGGTCATATGGTAATTCTATTTTTAGTATTTTAAGGAACCTCCATGCTGTTCTCCATAGTGACTGTATCAATTTACATTCCCACAAATAGTGTAAGAGGGTTCCCTTTTCTCCACACCCTCTCCAGCATTTGTTGCTTGTAGATTTTCTGATGATGCCCATTCTAACTCGTGTGAGGTGATACCTCATTGTAGTTTTGGTTTATATTTCTCTAATAATTAGTGATGTTGAGCAGCTTTTCATGTGCTTCTTGGTCATCTGTATGTCTTCTTGGGACAAATGTCTATTTACGTCATCTGCCCATTTTTGGATTGGGTTGTTTGTTTTTTTACTGTTGAGCTGCATGAGCTGTTTATATACATTGGAGATTACTCCTTTGTCCATTGATTCGTTTGCAAATATTTTCTCCCATTGTGAGGGTTGTCTTTTCGTCTTGTTTGTAGTTTCCTTTGCTTTGCAAAAGCTTTTAGGTTTCATTTGCTCCCATATGTTTATTTTTTTTTAATTCCATTACTCTAGGAGGTGGATCAAAAAAGATCTTGCTGTGATTTATGTCAAAGAGTATTCTTCCTATGTTTTCCTCTAAGAGTTTTATAGTGTCCGGTCTTACATTTCGGTCTCTAATCCATTTTGAGTTTATTTTTTGTGTATGGTGTTAGGGAGTGTTCTAATTTCATTCTTTTACATGTAGCTGTCCATTTTTCCCAGCACCACTTATTGAAGAGACTTTCTTTTCTCCTTTTTATACCCTTGCCTCCTTTGTCATAGATTAGTGGGCCATAGGTGTGTAGGTTTATCTCTGGGCTTTTTTTTTTCTTTTACATCTTTATTGGAGTATAATTGCTTTACAATTGTGTGTTAGTTTCTGCTGTATAAAAAAAGTGAATCAGCTGTGCGTATACACATAACACCATATCCCCTCCCTCTTGCACCTCCCTCTCACTCCCTTATCCCACCCTTTTAGGTGGTCACAAAGCAAAGAGCTGATCTCCCTGTGCTATGTGGTTGCTTCCCAGTAGCTATCAATTTTACATTTGGTAGTGTATATATGTCCATACCACTCTCACTTTGTCCCAGCTTACCCTTCCCTCTCCCCATGTCCTCAAGTCCTTTCTCTACGTCTGTGTCCTTAATCCTTTCCTGCCCCTAGGTTCTTCATAAACTTTTTTTTTAAGATTCCATATATATGTGTTAGCATACGGTATTTGTTTTTCTCTTTCTGACTTACTTCACTCTGTAGGACAGACTCTAGATCCATCCACCTCACTAAAAATAACTCAATTTCGTTTCTTTTTATGGCTGAATAATGTTCCATTGTATATATATGTGCCACATCTTCTTTATCCATTTATCTGTTGATGGACACTTAAGTTGCTTCCATGTCCTGGCTATTGTAAATAGAGCTACAGTGAACATTGTGGTACATGACTCTTTTTGAATTATGGTTTTCTCAGGGTAAATATCCAGGAGTGGGTTTGCTGGGTTGTATGGTAGTTCTATTTTTAGTTTTTAAGGAACCCCCATACCGTTCTCCCTAGTGGCTATATCAATTTACATTCCCACCAACAGTGCAAGAGGGTTCCCTTTTCTCCAATAAATGCCTCTCCAGCATTTATTGTTGGTAGATTTTTTGATGATGGCCATTCTGACTGGTGTGAGGTGATACCTCACTGTAGTTTTGATTTGCATTTCTCTAATGATTAGTGATATTCAGCATCCTTTCATGTGTTTGTTGGCAACCTGTATATCTTCTTTGGAGAAATGTCTATTTAGGTCTTCTGCCCATTTTTGGATTGGGTTGTTTGGTTTTGTGATATTGAGCTACATGAGCTGCTTTTTGGAGATTAATCCTTTGCCATTTGCTTCATTTGAAAATATTTTCTCCCATTCTGATGGTTGTCTTTTCATCTTGCTTATGTTTTCCTTTGCTGTGCAAAATAATTTATGTTTCATTCGGTCCCATTTTTTTATTTTTGTTTTTATTTCCATTTCTCTAGGAGGTGGGTCAAAAAGGATCTTGCTGTGATTTATGTCATAGACTGCTCTGCTTATGTTTTCCTCTAAGAGTTTTGTAGTGGCTGGTCTTATATTTAGGTCTCTAATCCATTTTGAGTTTATTTTTGTGTATGGTGTTAGGGAGTGTACTAATTTCATTCTTTTACATGTAACTGTCCAGTTTTCCCAGCACCACTTGCTGAAGACACTGTCTTTTCTCCATTGTATACCCTTGCCTCCTTTGTCATAGATTAGTGAACCATAGGTACGTGGGTTTATCTCTGTGCTTTCTATCCTGTTCTATTGACCTATATTTCTGTTTTTGTGTCAGTACCATATTATCTTGATTACTCTAGCTTTGTAATATAGTCTGAAGTCTGGAAGTCTGATTCCTCCAGCTCTTTTTTTCCCCCCTCAAGACTGCTTTGGCTATCCAGGGTCTTTTGTGTCTCCCTACAAATTTTAAGATTTTTTTTTTCTTGTTCTGTAGAAAATGCCAAAGGTATTTTGATCGGGATTGCATTGAATCTGTAGATTGCTTTGGGTAGTATAGTCATTTTCACAATATTGATTCTTCTAATCCGAGAACATGGTATATGTCTCCATCTGTTTATATCATCTTTGATTTCTTTCTTCAGTGTCTTTTAGTTTTCTGAGTACAGGTCTTTTACTTCCTTAGGTAGGTTTATTCCTAGGTATTTTATTCTTATTGTTGCAGTGGTAATGGGATTGTTTCCTTAATTTCTCTTTCTGATCTTTCATTGTTAGTGTAGAGGAATGCAAGCAATTTCTGTGCATTAATTTTGTATCCTGCAACTTTACCAAATTCATTGATTAGCTCCAGTGGTTTTCTGGTGGCATCTTTAGGATTCTCTATCTATGATATCATGTCATCTGCAAACAGTGACAATTTTACTTCTTCTTTTCCTTTTTGTATTCCTTTTATTTCTTTTTCTTCTCTGATTGCCATGGCTAGGACTTCCAAAACTATGTTGAATAGCAGTGGTGAGAGTGGACATCCTTGTCTTGTTCCTGATCTTAGAGGAAACGCTTTCAGTTTTTCACCATTGAGAATGCTGTTTGCTGTGGGTTTGTCATATATGGCCTTTATTATGTTGAGGTAGTTTCCCTCTATGCCCACACTCCAGAGTTTTTATCGTAAATGAGTGTTGAATTTTCTCAAAATCTTTTCCTTCATCTATTGAGATGATCATATGGTTTTATTCTACAATTTGTTAATATGGTGTATCACATTGATTTGTGTATATTGAAGAATCCTTGCATCCCTGGGATAAACCCCACTTGATCATGGTGTATGATCCTTTTAATGTGTTGTTCGATTCTGTTTGCTAGTATTTTGTTGAGGATTTTTACATCTATATTCATCAGTGATATTGGTCTATAATTTTCTTTCCTTGTAGTATCTCTGTCTGATTTTGGTATCAGGGTGATGGTGGTCTCATAGAATGAGTTTGGGAGTGTTCCTTCCCCTGCAATTGTTTTGAAGAATTTGAGAAGGTTGGGTGTTAGCTCTTCTCTAAATGTTTGATAGAATTCACCTGTGATGCCATCTGGTTCTGGACTTTGGTTTATTGGAAGATTTTTAATCACAGTTTCAATTTCATTGCTTGTGATAGGTTTGTTCATATTTTCTATTTCTTCCTGGTTCAGTCTTAGAAGGTTATCCCTTTCTAAGAATTTGTCCATTTCTTCCAGATTGTCCATTTTATTGGCCTAGAGTTGCTTGTAGTAGTCTCTTAGGATGCTTTGTATTCCTGTTGTGTCTGTTGTAACTTCTGCTTTTTCACTTCTAATTTTGTTGATTTGCGTCTTCTCCCTCTTTTTCTTAAGTCTGGCTAAAGGTTGATCATTTTTGCTTATCTTCTCAAAGAACCAGCTTTTAGTTTTATTGATCTTTGCTTTCGTTTTCTTTGTTTCTATTTCATTTATTTCTGCTCTGATGTTTATGATTTCTTTCCTTCTACTAACTTTGGGTTTTGTTCTTCTTTCTCTAGTTCCTCTAGGTGTAAGGTTCGATTGTTTATTTGGGATTTTTCTTGTTTCTTGAGGTAGGCTTGTATTGCTATAAACTTCCCTCTTAGAACTCCTTTTGCTGCATCCCATAGGTTTTGGATCATCGTGTTTTTGTTGTCATTTGTCTCTAGGTAGTTTTTGATTTCCTCTTTGATTTCTTCAGTGATCTCTTGGTTATTTAGTAACGTATTGTTTAGCCTCCATGTGTTTGTGTTTTTTACGTTTTTTTCCGTGTAATTGATTTCTAATCTCATAGCATTGTGGTCGGAACAGCTGCTTGATATGATTTCAGTTTTCTTAAATTTACTGAGGCTTTATCTGTGACCCAAGATATGATCTATCCTGGAGAATGTTCCGTGTGCAGTTGAGAAGAACGTGTAATCTGCTGTTTTTGGATGGAATGTCCTATAAATATCAATTAACTCTATCTGGTCTATTGTGTCATTTAAAGCTTGTGTTTCCTTATTAATTTTCTGTCTGGCTGATCTCCACTGGTGTAAGTGAGCTGTTAAAGTCCCCCGCTATTATTGTGTTACTGTCGATTTCCTCTTTTATAGCTGTTAGCAGTTGCCTTATACATTGAGGTGCTCCTATTTTGGGTACATATATATTTATAATTGTTATATCTTCTTCTTGGATTGATCCCCTGACCATTATGTAGTGTCTTTCCTTGTCTCTTGTAACATTCTTTATTTTAAAGTCTATTTTATCTGATATGAGTATTGCTACTCCAGCTTTCTTTTGATTTTCATTTGCATAGAGTATATTTTTCCATCGCCTCACTTTGAGTCTGTATGTGTCCCTAGGTCTGAAATGGATCTCTTGTAGACAGCATATATATGGGTCTTGTTTTTGTATCCATTCAGCGAGCCTGTGTCTTTTGGTTGGAACATTTAGTGCATTCACGTTTAAGGTAATTATCGATATGTATGTTCCTACTACTATTTTCTTAATTGTTATGGGTTTGTCTTGGTGGGTCCTTTTCTTCTCTTGTGTTTCCCACTTAGAGAAGTTCCTTTAGCATTTGGTGTAGAGCTGGTTTCATGGTGCTGAATTCTCTTAGCTTTTGCTTGTCTGTAAGGCTTTTGATTTCTCCATCAAATCTGAATGAGCTCTTTGCAGGATGGAGTACTCTTGGTTGTAGGTTCTTCCCTTTCATCACTTTAAATTTATCATGCCACTTCCTTCTGGCTTGTAGATTTTCTGCTGAGAAATCAGTTGTTATCCTTATGGGAGTTCCCTTGTATGTTATTGGTCATTTTTCCCTTGCTGCTTTCAATCATTTTTCTTTGTCGTTAATTTTTGTCAATTTGATTACTATGTGTCTTGTCATTTTTCTCCTTTGGTTTATCCTGCCTGGGACACTCTGTGCTTCTGGACTTGGGTGGCTATTTCTTTTCCCATGCTAGGGAAGTTTTTGACCATAATCTCTTCAAATATATTCTCGGGTCCTTTCTCTCTCTCTTCTCCTTCTGGGACCCCTATAATGCGAATGTTGTTGCGTTTAATGTTGTCCCAGAGGACTCTTGGGGTGTCTTCGTTTATTTTCATTCTTTTTCTTTATTCTGTTCCATGGCAGTGATTTCCACCTCTCTGTCTTCCAGGTCACTTATCCGTTCTTCTGCCACAGTTATTCTGCTACTGATTCCTTCTAGTGTATTTTTCATTTCAGTTATTACATTGTTCACCTCTGTTTGTTGGTTCTTTAATTCTTCTAGGTCCTTGTTAAACATTTCTTGCATCTTCTCGATCTTTGCCTCCTTTTTTTTTCCAAGGTCTTGGCTCAACTTCACTATCATTATTCTGAATTCTTTTTCTGGAAGGTTCCCTATCTCCACCTCATTTCGTTTTTTTTCTGGGGTTTTATCTTGTTCCTTGATCTGGTATAAAGTCCTCTGCCTTTTCATTTTGTCTATCTTTCTGTGAATGTGGTTTTCCTTCCACAGGCTGCAGAATTGTAGTTCTTCTTGCTTCTGTTGTCTGCTCTCCGGTGGATGAGTCTATCTTAGAGGCTAGTGCAAGCTTCCTGATGGGAGGGACTGGTGGTGGGTAGAGCTGGGTGTTGCTTTGGTGGGCAGAGCTTTAATCCGCTTGTCTACGGATTAAATAAAACTTTAATAAAAAGTTTAATCCGCTTGTCTGCTGATGCATGGGGCTGGGTTCCCTCCCTGTTGGTTGTTTGGCCTGAGGCGACCCAGCCCTGGAGCCTACCTTGCTCTTGGTGGGGCTAATGGCGGACTCTGGGAGGGCACACACCAAGGAGTATTTCCCAGAACTTCTGCTGCCAGTGTCGTTGTCCTCACGGTGAGCCACAGCCACAGCCACCACCTGCCTCTGCAGGAGACCCTCTAAAAGTAGCAGGTAGTTCTGGTCATTCTCCTACAGGGTCACTGCTCCTTCCCCTGGGTCCTGATGTGCACACTACTTTGTGTGTGCCCTCCAAGAGTGGAGTATCTGAGTGGAGTTGAGACTCTGAGACTCTGTGTGGACTCGCACAGACTCTGGGTCCTGTGAAGCTTCGATGTTTTCTGATTCTAGAAATCCTATAGGAGACGGTCCACAGCAGGTGACGCTAATGTTGTCAGTAGAGGTGTTGAAGCCAAAGATCTGCAGTTCCAACTAGAGGTGCCGATGTACATACAGGACAAAATCATCTCGTGTGAATGTAGTTCAGGCATGTTTAAGATGAATGCAGTCATGTTAATGCCTACCATATTCTATCTTGAGCCTCTCTTCAGGGACCCCCTCCTCAGTTCCTGAGGCTCCTGTAAGTCATGTACAGGGGACTGGAGAGTGGGCTCTGTCCAGTCTGAGCCCTGAGTTACCCTGTGTGTATCTTAGGATACTTTGTATTTCTGTGGTGTCTGTTGTAACATCATCTCTTTCATTTCAGATTTATTTGGGCCCTCTCTTTTTAAAAAAACATATGACTGTTTTCTTTTATTCTTTACAGAAGTTTAATAAGTGTTTGATCTACTATCCTTACCCTATGTATACTTTTTGCAGTGAGATTTTTACTTTTCTTTGTTTCCTTGTTACTATCAATAATTAGTGAGACTTCTTTTAAGCTACCTTCAACATTGCTTATAAAGCTGCTTTATTAGTGATGACAGAGCCTTAATGGAAGTCATGTTCTGGTTGTAAATTAGAATGCAATGTGCCAGCAAATAGCCCCTTAAGTTTATGTCTCATTACTTCTTGTTCTTTTTTTAATTTAATTTTTATTTTTTGTCAGAGCAAATTTAATTAAAATGTTTTGTTTCTTCTAGGTGTGCAAGATGTGGTTCTTTTAAACATATACATATATCTATTCTTCTTTGGATCATTTTCCCATGTAGGTTATGACACGATGTTGAGTAGTCTTGTCTTGGTATTACGTAGGTCTTTGGTGATTACATATTTCACATGTGTTTCTATATCTATCTTAACCCCAATATCCTAATGTATCCAATCCTCACACCTTTCCATTTGGTGAACCATAAGTTTGTTTAATGAATCTGTGATTGCATTTCTCTGTGGAAATATCTTCATTGGTATCAATTTTTAGCTAAGACCTATAAGTGATATTATAGGATATGTGTCTTTTGCTTTCTGACTTAGTACAATTTGCCTGATTACCTCAAGAATCATACATGGTGCTGCAAATGGCATTGTTTCATTTTTTTCCCTGGCTAATATTCCATCTGTACATGTACCAGTTCTTCTTTGGCCATGCACCTCTTGATGGACTTTCTGGTTGCCTCCATGTCTTGGCTATTGCAATACTGCTGCAATGCACATTTGCTTGCCTGTGTCTTTCCAGTTATATCTTCTTATGTTATAGGCCAAGGAGTGGGCTTGCTGTATCATATGGTAGCTCAGTGTGTATGTTTTAAAGGCACCCCCATTCAGTTCTCATTAGTGGCTCTTTCCAGGATACGTCCCACTTAAAATTGAGGCTATGCATTTCTCCAAAACACCTTCAATATTTATTATTGGTAGTTTTCTTGCTGATGGTTATTCTAACAGGTGTGAGCTGATACCTATCTGTGGTTGAATTTGCATGTGTCCCATAATCTGTTGAAATTGAGCTTTAAAGCATGCCCTTTTTATTGATCAAACTGTGATTACAGCTTAGTTCTTCAAAGTGTTTTCTTAAAGTAAGTGTCACATTTTGAAAATTTTTGGCCATTAAATCCCTCAAGACATTTTGAGGGCACGTTTCATTTACAGCCCTGAAGTACTTGTTCATATGAAGTGACCATTAGCACAGGTTTTAAAGCTGCTTGTGCAGGTAACGGCCAGAGGGTGGCAGCCTTTCTATGTTCCCAATCTGGTAAATACGGAAAGAGACCTTCAGCCCCAAGAGTGTCCAGCTTTATTTCTCATCCAGCTGTGGGTCTAGATATGGTCACACCAGGTTGCATCACAGCCCCGGAAAGAATTATGTAAAAATTTCTCCCTCTATCACTATCTTTGTTTTTTGGGATTTTAAAGTAATTTATTTTTATAATGGGGTTTACCTGATTTTCACTGCTGTGTTTATGGCCCTTTACACCCATTGATTAACTTACAGAGAGAAATCAATACATAGGTTTTAAGATTTTTACTAGTCAGATATACACTTGTTCGTTGAATAGGGGGTGTTGTGTCCACTTCACGGAGCAAGGAGTATGTCTTGTCTATTACATATTGGGTTTATGGATCGGTATCTGAGCTAATATGAAACCCTTGTTTTATGCATCACCCCACCTCACCTTTCCCGTTAAGCAGCCATAGTGTGTTTTCTAAATGTGTGACTCTATTCTGTTTTGTAATTCAGTTCAATTGTAGCGGTTTTTACATTCCCTCTATAAGTGATATCTTATGATAAGTGTCTTTTTCTGTGTGACTTATTTCACTTAGAATCGTCGAACCTAAATCCACTCATCTTGCTGCTAATAGCCTTATGACATTGATTTCATGGCTGAGTGATATTCCATTGTACATAAGGACCACAACATCGTTATCCATTTTCCTATTTCCTGGGATATTTAAGGTGTAATGAAGAGGAGGTTCTTGTCAAGAGAGCAGCCCTAAACTTTGGTGTGCCTGTGTCTTGCTGATTTTTAGTTTTCCCAATTTATACGCCCATGAGTGGAAGTGCCCTATGCCCTCTAAGCTGTGTTTTTTAGATGTTTCAGGACACACCGTACACTTCTCCAGAGTGGCTGTTGGCAATTTACATTCCGCCATCAGCGTACCAAGGCTCCCATTTCTCCATGGCCAGTGCTGCATTTCTGGTTTTGACACTTTTTTCAGCATGGCCCTTTTGATCGATGGGAAGCGAGACTTCTTTGTAGCGCTGATTTGCATTTCCAGGTTGCTTGGTTGGCCAAAAAGGGCCTATGCGTTTTTTCCTGAATATATTCAGGAAAAAACGCATAGGCCCTTTTTAGCCAAGGGCATAAGTGTCGACGTTTTGCCGCTTTTCATGTGCTTTAAACGCGATTCGAATCTACCTCCTTAAGTCTGTTTCTGCAGTTCTGCCTTGCTTTCAAATCCTCTTCGTTGCCTTCCCTCAATATATTTGTGGACGAGAGTTATCATTGATAACTCTGCAGGTTTGTGAATTGCAGTGCCCCTGATCTCCATTTTTCAACTCGCTTTTTTGGGAGTTGGCCGCAGAAGCACAGGATTTCTTCAGGCCCTATTCTACTTCCAGGCAGCAGGCTGAGTCTGTGGTTAATTCTTTTTCCTGATGGAAAAATAGAGTGACCTGTGCCTGTCCCAAAACCTAGAGCTTGTCCCTTATTGGTTCCCCCTCTTTCCGTTCATCCTCAGGACAAATTGCAACCTGTACCAAACAGGAGGTTAAAGGTGCTGATTCTCCAAGTACGGAGATTGCAATTATAGCGGCTGGAATGGTGAACCCAAGCACAAGGAGATGAGAAATGAGGTGTGTTTTAGAAACCTTTGCCGATCACACAGTGTACCGTCGTCTGGGTTTCTTATGCGTGTTTTCGATGTAGGAAGATGCCCTTGAACCTAGAGATTTGGGACCAATGAGATGGGTACCACGCAGTATTACTTTAAAGGGTCTGCGTTTGCTCACCCAACCTCACCAAACCTCTCAGCCCCAAGAGTGTACACCCTTATGTCTCATCCAGCTGTGGGTCTAGATATGGTCAATCCAGGTTGCATCACAGCCCCTGAACTAATTTTGTAAGAATTTCTTTCTCTATAACTGTCTTTGTTTCATGGGTTTTTAATTTCTTTTTATAATGGGGTTTAGCTGCTTTTCACTGCTGTGTTTATGCCGCTTTACACCCACTTGACACACTAACAGAGAGATTTCAATACATAGGTTTTAAGATTATTACTAGTCAGGTATATTCTTGTGTGGTGAATAGGGGGTGTTGAGTCCAGTTCTCTGAGCAAGGAGTGGGTCTTGTCTATTACATATTGGGTTTATGGAACGGTATCTCAGCTAATTTGAAACCCTTGTTTTATGTATCACCCCAACTCACCTTTCCCGTTAAGCAGCCATAGTGTGTTTTCTGCATGTGTGACACTGTTCTGTTTTGTAATTCAGTTCAAGTGTAACGGTTTTTACTTTCCCTGTATAAGTGATATCTTATGAGAAGTGTAGTTTTCTGTGTGACTTATTTCACTTAGAATCGTCGTACCTAAATCCACTCATCATGCTGCTACTAGCTTTATGACATTGATTTCATGGCTGAATGATATTCCATTGTACATAAGGACCACAACTTCTTTATCCATTTTTCCCTTTCTTGGGATATTTAAGGTGGAATGAAGTGGAGGTCCTTGGCAACAGAGCAGCCCTAAACTTTGGTGTGCTTGTGTCTTACTGATTTTTAATTTTTCCAATTTATACCCCCATGCGTGGAAGTGCCCTATGCTCTCTAAGGTGTGTTTTTTAGATGTTTCAGGACACACCGTACACTTCTCCAGAGTGGCTGTTGGCAATTAACATCCCGCCCATCAGCGTAGCAGGGCTCCCATTTCTCCATGGCCTTTCCTGCATTTCTGGTTTTGACACTTTTCTCAGTATGGCCCTTTTGACCGATGGGACGCGAGACTTCTTTGAAGCGCTGATTTGCCTTTCCAGGTTGCTTGGTTGGCCAAAAAGGGCGTATGCGTTTTTTCCTGAATATATTCAAGAAAACACGCATACGCCCTTTTTGGCCAAGGACATCATTGTCAACGTTTTGCCGCTTTTGATGTGCTTTAAAGGCGTTTCAGATCTACCTCATGAAATCTGTTTCCTGCAATTCTGCCTTGATTTCAAATCCTCTTCTTTGCCTTCCCTCAATATATTTGTGGACGAGAGTTATCGTTTATAACTCTGCAGGTTTGTGAATTGCAGTGCGCTGATCCTCCATTTTACAACTCGCTTTTTTGGGAGGGGGCCGCAAAAGCGCAGGATGGCTTCAGGCCCTGTTTTGGTTCTGGAGGGCAGGCTGAGCCTGTGGTTAATTCTTCTTCCTGATGGGAAAATAGAGTGACCTGTGTCTGTCCCAATACCAAGAGCTAGTCTCTCATTGGTTCCCCGTCTTCCCGTTCATCCTCAGCACAAATTGCAACCTGTACGGAACAGGAGGTTAAAGGTGATGATACTCCAAGTAGGGAGATTGCTAGTAAAGTGGCTGGAATGGCGAACGCGAGCACAAGGAGATGAGAAATGAGGTGCGTTTTAGAAACCTTTGCCCATCACACGGTGTACCATCTTCTGGGTTTCACATGCATGTTTTCGATGTAGGAAGATGCCCTTGAACCTGGAGATTTGGGACCCATTCGATGGGTAGCACGCAGTGTTACTTTAAAGGGTCTGCGTTTGCTCACCCAACCTCACCAAACCTCTCAGCCCCAAGAGTGTCCACCCTTATGTCTCATCCAGCTATGGGTCTAGATATGGTCAATCCAGGTTGCATCACAGCCCCTGAACGAATTGTGTAAGAATTTCTCTTTCTTTCCCTGTCTTTGTTTCCTGGGTTTTTAAAAGTAATTTATTTTTATAATGGGGTTTAGCTGCTTTTCATGGCTGTGTTTATGCCGCTTTACACCCACTTGACACACTAACAGAGAGATATCAATACATAGGTTTTAAGATTATTACTAGTCAGATATATTCTTGTGCGGTGAATCGGGCGTGTTGAGTCCAGTTCTCTGAGCAAGGAGTAGGTCTTGTCTATTCCATATTGGGTTTATGGAACGGTATCTGAGCTAATTTGAAACTCTTGTTTTATGTATCACCCCACCTCACCTTTCCCGTTAAGCAGCCATAGTGTGTTTTCTGCATGTGTGACTCTGTTCTGTTTTGTAATTCAGTTCAAGTGTAACGGTTTTTACATTCCCTCTATAAGTGACACCTTATGAGAAGTGTCCTTTTCTGTGTGACTTATTTCACTTAGAATCGTCTTACCTAAATCCACTCATCATGCTGCTACTTGCCTTATGACATTGATTCCATGGCTGAGTGATATTCCATTGTACATAAGGACCACAACTTTTTTATCCATTTTTCGCTTTCCTGGGATATTTAAGGTGGAATGAAGTGGAGGTCCTTCTCAACAGAGCAGCCCTAAACTTTTGGGTGCTTGTGTCTTGCTGATTTTCAATTTTCCCACTTTTTACCCCCATGCGTGGAAGTGCCCTATGCTCTCTAAGCTGTGTTTTTTAGATGTTTCAGGACACACCGTACACTTCTCCAGAGTGGCTGTTGGCAATTTACATCCCGCCCATCAGTGTAGCAAGGCTCCCATTTCTCCATGGCCTGTCCTGCATTTCTGGTTTTGACACTTTTTTCAGCATGGCCCTTTTGACCGATGGGAAGCGAGACTTCTTTGTAGCGCTGATTTGCCTTTCCAGGTTGCTTGGTTGGCCAAAAAGGGCGTATGCGTTTTTTCCTGAATATATTCAGGAAAAAAGGCATACGCCCTTTTTGGCCAAGGGCATCATTGTCAACGTTTTGCCGCTTTTCATGTGCTTTAAAGGCGATTCGAATCTACCTCCTGAAATCTGTTTCCTGCAATTCTGCCTTGATTTCAAATCCTCTTCTTTGCCTTCCCTCAATATATTTGTGGACGAGAGTTATCATTTATAACTCTGCAGGTTTGTGAATTGCAGTGCCCTGAAGCTCCATTTTACAACTCGCTTTTTTGGGAGGTGGCCGCAAAAGCGCAGGATGGCTTCAGGCCCTTTTCTGGTTCCGGGGTGCAGGCTGCGCCTGTGGTTAATTCTTCTTCCTGATGGGAAAATAGAGTGACCTGTGCCTGTCCCAACACCAAGAGCTAATCTCTCATTGGTTCCCCGTCTTCCCGTTCATCCTCAGGACAAATTGCAACCTGTATGGAACAGGAGGTTAAAGGTGCTGATGCTCCAAGTCGGGAGATTGCTAGTAAAGTGGCTGGAATGGCGAACCCGAGCACAAGGAGATGAGAAATGAGGTGCGTTTTAGAAACCTTTCCCCATCACACGGTGTACCATCTTCTGGGTTTCTCATGCATGTTTTCGATGTAGGAAGATGCCCTTGAACCTGGAGATTTGGGACCCATGCGATGGGTAGCACGCTGTATTACTTTAAAGGGTCTGCGTTTGCTCACCCAACCTCACCAAACCTCTCAGCCCCAAGAGTGTCCACCCTTATGTCTCATCCAGCTGTGGGTCTAGATATGGTCAATCCAGGTTGCATCACAGCCCCTGAACGAATTGTGTAAGAATTTCTCTCTCTTTCCCTGTCTTTGTTTCATGGGTTTTTAAAAGTAATTTATTTTTATAATGGGGTTTAGCTGCTTTTCACGGCTGTGTTTATGCCGCTTTACACCCACTTGACACACTAACAGAGAGATATCAATACATAGGTTTTAAGATTATTACTAGTCAGATATATTCTTGTGCGGTGAATCGGGCGTGTTGAGTCCAGTTCTCTGAGCAAGGAGTAGGTCTTGTCTATTACATATTGGGTTTATGGAACGGTATCTGAGCTAATTTGAAACTCTTGTTTTATGTATCACCCCACCTCACCTTTCCCGTTAAGCAGCCATAGTGTGATTTCTGCATGTGTGACTCTGTTCTGTTTTGTAATTCAGTTCAAGTGTAACGGTTTTTACATTCCCTCTATGAGTGACACCTTATGAGAAGTGTCCTTTTCTGTGTGACTTATTTCACTTAGAATCGTCTTACCTAAATCCACTCATCATGCTGCTACTAGCCTTATGACATTGATTTCATGGCTGAGTGATATTCCATTGTACATAAGGACCACAACTTTTTTATCCATTTTTCGCTTTCCTGGGATATTTAAGGTGGAAGGAAGTGGAGGTCCTTGTCAACAGAGCAGCCCTAAACTTTGGGGTGCTTGTGTCTTGCTGATTTTCAATTTTCCCACTTTATCCCCCCATGCGTGGAAGTGCCCTATGCTCTCTAAGCTGTGTTTTTTAGATGTTTCAGGACACACCGTACACTTCTCCAGAGTGGCTGTTGGCAATTTACATCCCGCCCATCAGTGTAGCAAGGCTCCCATTTCTCCATGGCCTGTCCTGCATTTCTGGTTTTGACACTTTTTTCAGCATGGCCCTTTTGACCGATGGGAAGCGAGACTTCTTTGTCGCGCTGATTTGCCGTTCCAGGTTGCTTGGTTGGCCAAAAAGGGCGTATGCGTTTTTTCCTGAATATATTCAGGAAAAAAGGCATACGCCCTTTTTGGCCAAGGGCATCATTGTCAACGTTTTGCCGCTTTTCATGTGCTTTAAAGGCGATTCGAATCTACCTCCTGAAATCTGTTTCCTGCAATTCTGCCTTGATTTCAAATCCTCTTCTTTGCCTTCCCTCAATATATTTGTGGATGAGAGTTATCATTTATAACTCTGCAGGTTTGTGAATTGCAGTGCCCTGAAGCTCCATTTTACAAGTCGGTTTTTTGGGAGCTGGCCGCAAAAGCACAGGACGGCATCAGGCCCTATTCTGGTTCCGGGCGACAGGCTGAGCCTGTGGTTAATTCTTCTTCCTGATGGGAAAATAGAGTGACCTGTGCCTGTCCCAACACCTAGAGCTACTCTCTCATTGGCTCCCCGTCTTCCCGTTCATCCTCAGGACAAATTGCAACCTGTACGGAACAGGAGGTTAAAGGTGCTGATTCTCCAAGGAGGGAGATTGCTAGTAAAGCGGCTGGAATGGCGAACCCGAGCACAAGGAGATGAGAAATGAGGTGCGTTTTAGAAACCTTTCCTGGTCACACGGTCTACCACCTTCTGGGTTTCTCATGCATGTTTTCGATGTAGGAAGATGCCCTTGAACCTGTAGATTTGGGACCCATGGGATGGGTAACAGGCAGTAGTACTTTAAAGGCTCTGTTTTGCTCACCCAACCTCACCAAATCTCTCAGCCCCGAGAGTATCCACCCTTACGTCTCATCCAGCTTTGGGTCTAGATATGGTCAATCCAGGTGGCATCACAGCCCCTGAACGAATTTTTTAAGAATTTCTCTGTCTTTCACTGTCTTTGTTTCACGGGTTTTTAAAATTAATTTATTTTTATAATGGGGTTTAGCTGCTTTTCACGGCTGTGTTTATGCTGCTTTACACCCACTTGACTCACATCCAGAGAGATATCAATAAATAGGTTTTAAGATTCTTACTAATCAGATATATTCTTGTGCGGTCAATAGGGGGTGTTGAGTCCAGTTCACTGAGCAAGGAGTAGGTCTTTCTATTACATATTAGGTTTATGGAACGGTATCTCAGCTAATTTGAAACCCTTGTTTTATGCATCACCCCACCTCACCTTTCCCGTTAAGCAGCCATAGTGTGTTTTCTAAACGTGTGACTCTGTTCTGTTTTGTAATTCAGTTCAAGTGTAGCGGTTTTTACATTCCCTCTATAAGTGATAGCTTATGATACGTGTCTTTTTCTGTGTGACTTATTTCACTTAGTATCGTCGTACCTAAATCCACTCATCATGCTGCTACTAGCCTTATGACATTGATTTCATGGCTGAGTGATATTCCATTGTACATAAGGACCAACACTTCTTTATCCATTTTTCTCTTTCCTGGGATATTTAAGGTGTCATGAAGTGGAGGTTCTTGTCAACAGAGCAGCCCTAAACTTTGGAGTGCCTGTGTCTTGCTGATTTTTAGTTTTCCCAATTTATTCGCCCGTGAGGGGAAGTGCCCTATGCGCTCTAAGCTGTGTTTTTTCGATGTTTCAGGACACACCGTACACTTCTCCAGAGTGGCTGTTGGCAATTTACATCCTGCCCATCAGCGTAGCAAGGCTCCCATTTCTCCATGGCCTGTCCTGCATTTCTGGTTTTGACACTTTTTTCAGCATGGCACTTTTGACCGATGGGAAGCGAGACTTCTTTGTAGCGCTGATTTGCCTTTCCTGGTTGCTTTGTTGGCCAAAAAGGGCGTATGCTATTTTTCCTGAATATATTCAGGAAAAAACACATACGCCCTTTTTGGCCAAGGGCATCATTATCGACGTTTTGCCGCTTCTCATGTGCTTTAAAGGCAATTCGAATCTACCTCCTGAAATCTGTTTCCTGCAATTCTGCCTTGATTTCAAATCGTCTTCTTTGCCTTCCCTCAAGATATTTGTGGACGAGAGTTATCATTTATAACTCTGCAGGTTTGTGAATTGCAGTGCCCCTGCGCTCCATTTTACAACTCGCTTTTTTGGGAGCTGGCCGCAAATGCGCAGGATGGCCTCAGGCACTATTCTGGTTCCGGGCGGCAGGCTGAGCTTGCGGTTAATTCTTCTTCCTGATGGGAAAATAGAGTGACCTGTGCCTGTCCCAACACCTAGAGCTAGTCTCTCATTGGCTACCCCTCTTCCCGTTCATCCTCAGGACAAATTGCAAGCTGTACGGAACAGGAGGTTAAAGGTGCTGATTCTCCAAGGAGGGAGATTGCTAGTAAAGTGGCTGGAATGGCGAACCCGAGCACAAGGAGATGAAAAATGAGGTGCGTTTTAGAAACGTTTCCCGGTCACACGGTCTACCACCTTCTGGGTTTCTCATGCATGTTTTCGATGTAGGAAGATGCCCTTGAACCTGGAGATTTGGGACCCATGGGATGGGTAACAGGCAGTAGTACTTTAAAGGCTCTGCATTTGCTCCCCCTACCTCACCAAAGCTCTCAGCCCCAAGAGTGTCCACCCTTACGTCTCATCCAGCTGTGGGTCTAGATATGGTCAATCCAGGTGGCATCACAGCCTCTGAATGAATTGTATAAGAATTTCTCTCTCTTTCACTGTCTTTGTTTCATGGGGTTTTAAAAGTTCTTTGTTTTTATAGTGGGGTTAACTTCTTTTCACTGCTGTGTTTATGCCGCTTTACACCCCCTTGACACACTTACAGACAGATATCAATACATAGGTTTTAAGATTCTTACTAGTCAGATATGTTCTTGTGCCGTGAATAGGGGGTGTTTAGTCCAGTTCACTGAGCAAGGAGTAGGTCTTGTCTATTACATATTGTGTTTATGGAACGTTATCTGAGCTAATTTGAAATCCTTGTTTTATGCATCACCCCACCTCACCTTTCCCGTTAAGCATCCATAGTGTGTTTTCTAAATGTGTGACTCTGTTCTGTTTTGTAATTCCGTTCAAGTGTAGCGGTTTTTACATTCCCTCTGTTAGTGATGTCTTATGATAAGTGTCTTTTTCTGTGTGACTTATTTCACTTCGAATCATCGTACCTAAATCCACTCATCATGCTGCTACTAGCCTTATGATATTGATTTCACCCTCGATTGATATTCCATTTTACATATGGAGCACAACTTCTTTATCCATTTTTCTCTTTCGTGGGATATTTAAGGTAGAATTAAGTGGAGGTTCTTGTCAACAGAGCAGCCCTAAAATTTGGGGTGCCTGTGTTTTGCTGATTTTTAATTTTCCCAATTTATACGCCCATGAGTGGATGTGCCCCTTTCTCTCTAGCTGTGTTTTTTAGATGTTTTAGGAAACACCATACCCTCCTCCAGAGTCGTCATTGGCAATTTACATCCCACCCATCAGTGTAACAAGGCTCCCTTTCCTCCCTGTCCTCTCCTGCATTTCTTCTTTTTACACTTTTTTAGGAAGGCCATTTTGACCGATGGGAAGTCAGACTTCTTTGTAGTGCTGAATTGCATTTCCGGCTTGCTTGGTTGGCCAAAAGGGGCCTATGGTTTTTTTCCTGAATTCATACAGAAAAAAACGCATATGCTCTTTTTGTCCAAGTGCATCATTGTCGGGTCTGAAGTGTCGGGTGTGGGTCCTCTGCATGTGGAAACCTAGGAGCAAGTGAAATTAGACAAAGCACAAAGGAAAAAATGGTTAGACTTTATTTTATTGCCCAGATTCTATTGTTATCTCCCAGGAATTTTTAATGGGCTTTGCCAGTGACAAAGCCCTCCTCTGCCTTTTGTCCCATTCCTCATTCTTGGGGCGCTGAGGGTGCAGACACGTCTTCTGTAAATGCTTCATGCTGAGTTGGGTGTCCTCATACCCGGGGGGAGGGGCAGGACTTCTCCCCAGCAGCCTCCAGGTGAGGTTGATTGTCCGCAGGCCTCCTCCCTCACTGCTCGTCTGCCTGAGCACCAGCATTGGCAGTTTTATAGATTCTAATGACCTTTAAGTGTCCAGGAAAGAGATGTGCAGAGACGCTGGGGGGGTGGGCGGTTTTACCCTGCTCCACATTGGTTTGGCCCCCTTAGGCTGACGGTTTCTGCCAGCCTAGATGCTCTGACCAGTAGTCTGCGCTTTCTTCAGTTAGGCCTCTGAATTAACGTACAAACAGCACCAGGTGTCAGAGCCCTGCTTGCTCAACTCCCAGACAGTCCAGGGCCGGTGGTGATCCAGGACCATGACGGCCACTCAGTCAACGGCCTTTTGAAGTAGCCAGGAGTACAGCCGGTCTCACTGGCCGCCGTCACCGCGGTGTCTGTAGGCTTTTCTATGGTGGCAGCGTTATTTACGGTTCCCCTGCCAAGTTTATTAGCTCCGCTCTGGGTGCAGTAAGTCCTGTAAGCAATAGTCTGTTCTTTTGGGGCACACTCTTGTTGTTTCCTGAGAGAAGCTCCAGGTCAAGTGATGGTCACACGAGTCGTCATGGGGGCCCATTGCCCCAAGTTGTCTCTCTGGAGGTTGGTGTTGGAGGGCCTCCTCACTCGAGGTCATTGTGCCCACGGAGCAATCCCTGCAACTTCAGGGCATGGTGGGTGGTTAGGATCACCAAGTGGCGTCCTTTTCCCTTAGGAGGGAGCTGGCCTTGCGGGCTGCTGATTTCCAGGTTTTTAGATACCCCCAGTATCCTGGTCGAATGGGGTGGCTGGCCAATGCCTGGAGGGCATTCTTGCATTGTTCCATTTCAAGTGGTCCCAGTTTTTGCACTAATACTCCAAGGGCGATTCACCTTGGACCAGGAATGTAAAGGTCAAAGGGTTTAGCTAACTTAGGGAGGTCCAGGGCCAGGGTCTGAATTGACTGCTCTTTCCAATCTTGAAAGGCCGCTTCTGGATTCTATTCAAAAGGATCATCATCTTTTCCTTTCAGTGTTTCATATAGAGGCCCAGCTATTAGACTGTAGTTAGGGATCCAGATGCAGCAAATCCCGGTCTCCCCAGGAACCCCTAAGCTGTCTTCTAGTTTCAGGAAGGCTGAGGCTGCAAATGGCTTATTCCCTTTCCTGGGGTGGGCTTCTCCGACCTTCTGTTCGAATGAAGCCCAGGAAGGCCACCTTAGTTTGTGATATTTGAGCCTTTTCCTTGGACACCTTCTATCTTTTATTGGCTAGGGAGTTCAGAGGCCTCCTTAGTCGGGCTGGTGATCAGAATGTCATCTGCATATTGAAGGAGGGTTCCCTTCTCCAGAGGTAGATCTTTTAGGTCTTTAGCTAACGTTTCCCCAAAGACGGTGTGGGAATTTTTGAACCCCTGGGGCAGGACGGCCCAGCAGTATTGTTTTTGTTGTATGTTGAGTCCTGCCACTCACAGCCAACATTTCTTGTGACTCTGGGACTAATGGAATACAGAAGAAGGCATCATTGAAGTCTAATACAGAATGCCATGTCCTGGTGGATGGTAGAATGACCAGCAGGGTGTAGGAATTAGGAACTACTAGATGTATATCCACTGTGGCTTCACTGACTGTCCTGGCATCCTCTACCAGGTCCCCAGCAGCCCACGGGGCTCTCGTGGTCAGGCCACTCCCAGGATATGGAGCTCACCTGGGCAGGTACGCAGCAGCCCACGGGGCTCTCGTGGGCAGGCCCCTCCCTGGATATGGAGCTCCCATGGACAGGTACCCCGGCAGGGCTGGGCACACAGGAACCGTGCACATAGCCCTCATTGCAGAGCACCCCCAGCACACCTGTCACTCAGAGCTGACACAGAGCACCTCAGAGCAGAGCTTGAACTAACAAACAGCAGCTCCAACAGGTCTGTGACCCTAGGCTTCACTCTGTGCGGCCTCCCTCTGCCTGGTCTTCCAGGGGCTTCCACTGCAGCCGGAGCACCAGGCCTCTGTCTCCACCCACCACCCCTCCTCTCCCTGACTCCTGGGTTCCTCTCATTAGCAGAGGTTCTTCTTGAAGTTGTCTCCCACTCATGGACCAGATAAAATGATTAGAAAACAAGCCAGGGCTGCCGCCCCTTATCTATCCTGACTCTCGGGACCCTACACCTGTTCCTTGGATCTGGCCGGTGCAGCAAGACCCATTTTCTGCAACTCTGAGCCCCTGAGGGGCGAGGATTGGCTGACCTGGGCAGCCTGACCCGGCCGGCCAGCCCTTCCCAGGTGTGCCTGGGTTGAGGTCAATATAAACACCCCTCCAGGCAGCAAAAGCCTCTGCAGCTGTGCCTGACGCCATATTCTCTGCCCTGTCAGCAGTCTCGGGGTTGGGCTGGTGGGAGAGAGTAGGGCCCACGGCTCTATGAGTGGCCCGGTGTGACTGGGGCTCTGCTGGACTTTCTGCAGGAGTTGCCGGGCTGCCACCTGCTAAAGAAGAGGATGTGTCACCCATACTTGCTGCTGGAATTTCTCCCCGGGCAGAGGTGAGGAAGGACAAAAGCAGTGGGGGCCGGGACAGGAGGGGTACCTCAGGCAGGGAAATGGAAAGCTTCCAGACGAGCGCCCGGGGCCAGGACCATCCTGGCTGGCCTGCAGGCACCAAGTCGGCCTGCGTGCTGTCGCTGGTGTGACTCCAAGCCCCTTCCTCTAGTTTTTAAAGTCTTTGCACACATTCAGGTGTTTTACCTGGGAAGGGTGGGAAAAGTTCAGCAGCAGCTGGCCTGGGGCTCAGCTCACGTTTACTCAGAGACGCCTCCTCACGGTCCCCCAGCTTTGCAATGAGGACGCTCCTCGTGTGGGGGCTGCTGGCTGCATGGGAGATGATTCCCACCTGTGACCAACTTCAGAATTGTTTACCACTGGAGCAAGTGCCCTGATAGTGTTTTCCTCTGTATGACCAGTGGGTTCTGTTTTTTTTTTTTTTTCTTTTTTGGTTCAAGGTAAGTTTTATTCCTCTTTTTGTATTTATGGATATAAGCATGGAAATAATTCATTCATATAAATACGTCTATGGGAAGGACAGAACTTTTTTTTCTGTTTTATTTTTTTAAGTATTATTTATTTTTTAATTTTTGAATTTATTTTATTCATTTTTTTATACAGCAGGCTCTTATTGGTTACCTATTTTATACATATAAGTGTATATATGTCAATCCCAGGCTCGTAATTCATCCCACCACCACCACCCTGACACTTTCCCCCCTTGGTGTCCATACATTTGTTCTCTACATCTGTGTCTCTATTTCTGCCTTGCAAACCGGTTCATCTTTACCATTTTTCTAGGTTCCACATGTATGTGTTAATATACGATATTTGTTTTTCTCTTTCTGACTTACTTCACTCTGTATGCCAGTCTCTAGATCTATCCACGTCTCCACAAATGACCCAATTTCATTCCTTTTTATGGCTGAGTAATATTCCATTTTATATATGTAGCACATCTTTTCTGTTCGTCTGTCTATGGGCATTTAGGTTGCTTCCATGACCTGGCTATTGTAAATAGTGCTGCAATGAATATTGTGGTGAATATGTCTTTTTGAATTATGGATTTCTCTGGGTATATGGCCAGTAGTGGGATTGCTGGGTCATATGGTAATTCTATTTTTAGTATTTTAAGGAACCTCCATGCTGTTCTCCATAGTGACTGTATCAATTTACATTCCCACAAATAGTGTAAGAGGGTTCCCTTTTCTCCACACCCTCTCCAGCATTTGTTGCTTGTAGATTTTCTGATGATGCCCATTCTAACTCGTGTGAGGTGATACCTCATTGTAGTTTTGGTTTATATTTCTCTAATAATTAGTGATGTTGAGCAGCTTTTCATGTGCTTCTTGGTCATCTGTATGTCTTCTTGGGACAAATGTCTATTTACGTCATCTGCCCATTTTTGGATTGGGTTGTTTGTTTTTTTACTGTTGAGCTGCATGAGCTGTTTATATACATTGGAGATTACTCCTTTGTCCATTGATTCGTTTGCAAATATTTTCTCCCATTGTGAGGGTTGTCTTTTCGTCTTGTTTGTAGTTTCCTTTGCTTTGCAAAAGCTTTTAGGTTTCATTTGCTCCCATATGTTTATTTTTTTTTAATTCCATTACTCTAGGAGGTGGATCAAAAAAGATCTTGCTGTGATTTATGTCAAAGAGTATTCTTCCTATGTTTTCCTCTAAGAGTTTTATAGTGTCCGGTCTTACATTTCGGTCTCTAATCCATTTTGAGTTTATTTTTTGTGTATGGTGTTAGGGAGTGTTCTAATTTCATTCTTTTACATGTAGCTGTCCATTTTTCCCAGCACCACTTATTGAAGAGACTTTCTTTTCTCCTTTTTATACCCTTGCCTCCTTTGTCATAGATTAGTGGGCCATAGGTGTGTAGGTTTATCTCTTGGCTTTTTTTTTCTTTTACATCTTTATTGGAGTATAATTGCTTTACAATTGTGTGTTAGTTTCTGCTGTATAAAAAAAGTGAATCAGCTGTGCGTATACACATAACACCATATCCCCTCCCTCTTGCACCTCCCTCTCACTCCCTTATCCCACCCTTTTAGGTGGTCACAAAGCAAAGAGCTGATCTCCCTGTGCTATGTGGTTGCTTCCCAGTAGCTATCAATTTTACATTTGGTAGTGTATATATGTCCATACCACTCTCACTTTGTCCCAGCTTACCCTTCCCTCTCCCCATGTCCTCAAGTCCTTTCTCTACGTCTGTGTCCTTAATCCTTTCCTGCCCCTAGGTTCTTCATAAACTTTTTTTTTAAGATTCCATATATATGTGTTAGCATACGGTATTTGTTTTTCTCTTTCTGACTTACTTCACTCTGTAGGACAGACTCTAGATCCATCCACCTCACTAAAAATAACTCAATTTCGTTTCTTTTTATGGCTGAATAATGTTCCATTGTATATATATGTGCCACATCTTCTTTATCCATTTATCTGTTGATGGACACTTAAGTTGCTTCCATGTCCTGGCTATTGTAAATAGAGCTACAGTGAACATTGTGGTACATGACTCTTTTTGAATTATGGTTTTCTCAGGGTAAATATCCAGGAGTGGGTTTGCTGGGTTGTATGGTAGTTCTATTTTTAGTTTTTAAGGAACCCCCATACCGTTCTCCCTAGTGGCTATATCAATTTACATTCCCACCAACAGTGCAAGAGGGTTCCCTTTTCTCCAATAAATGCCTCTCCAGCATTTATTGTTGGTAGATTTTTTGATGATGGCCATTCTGACTGGTGTGAGGTGATACCTCACTGTAGTTTTGATTTGCATTTCTCTAATGATTAGTGATATTCAGCATCCTTTCATGTGTTTGTTGGCAACCTGTATATCTTCTTTGGAGAAATGTCTATTTAGGTCTTCTGCCCATTTTTGGATTGGGTTGTTTGGTTTTGTGATATTGAGCTACATGAGCTGCTTTTTGGAGATTAATCCTTTGCCATTTGCTTCATTTGAAAATATTTTCTCCCATTCTGATGGTTGTCTTTTCATCTTGCTTATGTTTTCCTTTGCTGTGCAAAATAATTTATGTTTCATTCGGTCCCATTTTTTTATTTTTGTTTTTATTTCCATTTCTCTAGGAGGTGGGTCAAAAAGGATCTTGCTGTGATTTATGTCATAGACTGCTCTGCTTATGTTTTCCTCTAAGAGTTTTGTAGTGGCTGGTCTTATATTTAGGTCTCTAATCCATTTTGAGTTTATTTTTGTGTATGGTGTTAGGGAGTGTACTAATTTCATTCTTTTACATGTAACTGTCCAGTTTTCCCAGCACCACTTGCTGAAGACACTGTCTTTTCTCCATTGTATACCCTTGCCTCCTTTGTCATAGATTAGTGAACCATAGGTACGTGGGTTTATCTCTGTGCTTTCTATCCTGTTCTATTGACCTATATTTCTGTTTTTGTGTCAGTACCATATTATCTTGATTACTCTAGCTTTGTAATATAGTCTGAAGTCTGGAAGTCTGATTCCTCCAGCTCTTTTTTTCCCCCCTCAAGACTGCTTTGGCTATCCAGGGTCTTTTGTGTCTCCCTACAAATTTTAAGATTTTTTTTTTCTTGTTCTGTAGAAAATGCCAAAGGTATTTTGATCGGGATTGCATTGAATCTGTAGATTGCTTTGGGTAGTATAGTCATTTTCACAATATTGATTCTTCTAATCCGAGAACATGGTATATGTCTCCATCTGTTTATATCATCTTTGATTTCTTTCTTCAGTGTCTTTTAGTTTTCTGAGTACAGGTCTTTTACTTCCTTAGGTAGGTTTATTCCTAGGTATTTTATTCTTATTGTTGCAGTGGTAATGGGATTGTTTCCTTAATTTCTCTTTCTGATCTTTCATTGTTAGTGTAGAGGAATGCAAGCAATTTCTGTGCATTAATTTTGTATCCTGCAACTTTACCAAATTCATTGATTAGCTCCAGTGGTTTTCTGGTGGCATCTTTAGGATTCTCTATCTATGATATCATGTCATCTGCAAACAGTGACAATTTTACTTCTTCTTTTCCTTTTTGTATTCCTTTTATTTCTTTTTCTTCTCTGATTGCCATGGCTAGGACTTCCAAAACTATGTTGAATAGCAGTGGTGAGAGTGGACATCCTTGTCTTGTTCCTGATCTTAGAGGAAACGCTTTCAGTTTTTCACCATTGAGAATGCTGTTTGCTGTGGGTTTGTCATATATGGCCTTTATTATGTTGAGGTAGTTTCCCTCTATGCCCACACTCCAGAGTTTTTATCGTAAATGAGTGTTGAATTTTCTCAAAATCTTTTCCTTCATCTATTGAGATGATCATATGGTTTTATTCTACAATTTGTTAATATGGTGTATCACATTGATTTGTGTATATTGAAGAATCCTTGCATCCCTGGGATAAACCCCACTTGATCATGGTGTATGATCCTTTTAATGTGTTGTTCGATTCTGTTTGCTAGTATTTTGTTGAGGATTTTTACATCTATATTCATCAGTGATATTGGTCTATAATTTTCTTTCCTTGTAGTATCTCTGTCTGATTTTGGTATCAGGGTGATGGTGGTCTCATAGAATGAGTTTGGGAGTGTTCCTTCCCCTGCAATTGTTTTGAAGAATTTGAGAAGGTTGGGTGTTAGCTCTTCTCTAAATGTTTGATAGAATTCACCTGTGATGCCATCTGGTTCTGGACTTTGGTTTATTGGAAGATTTTTAATCACAGTTTCAATTTCATTGCTTGTGATAGGTTTGTTCATATTTTCTATTTCTTCCTGGTTCAGTCTTAGAAGGTTATCCCTTTCTAAGAATTTGTCCATTTCTTCCAGATTGTCCATTTTATTGGCCTAGAGTTGCTTGTAGTAGTCTCTTAGGATGCTTTGTATTCCTGTTGTGTCTGTTGTAACTTCTGCTTTTTCACTTCTAATTTTGTTGATTTGCGTCTTCTCCCTCTTTTTCTTAAGTCTGGCTAAAGGTTGATCATTTTTGCTTATCTTCTCAAAGAACCAGCTTTTAGTTTTATTGATCTTTGCTTTCGTTTTCTTTGTTTCTATTTCATTTATTTCTGCTCTGATGTTTATGATTTCTTTCCTTCTACTAACTTTGGGTTTTGTTCTTCTTTCTCTAGTTCCTCTAGGTGTAAGGTTCGATTGTTTATTTGGGATTTTTCTTGTTTCTTGAGGTAGGCTTGTATTGCTATAAACTTCCCTCTTAGAACTCCTTTTGCTGCATCCCATAGGTTTTGGATCATCGTGTTTTTGTTGTCATTTGTCTCTAGGTAGTTTTTGATTTCCTCTTTGATTTCTTCAGTGATCTCTTGGTTATTTAGTAACGTATTGTTTAGCCTCCATGTGTTTGTGTTTTTTACGTTTTTTTCCGTGTAATTGATTTCTAATCTCATAGCATTGTGGTCGGAACAGCTGCTTGATATGATTTCAGTTTTCTTAAATTTACTGAGGCTTTATCTGTGACCCAAGATATGATCTATCCTGGAGAATGTTCCGTGTGCAGTTGAGAAGAACGTGTAATCTGCTGTTTTTGGATGGAATGTCCTATAAATATCAATTAACTCTATCTGGTCTATTGTGTCATTTAAAGCTTGTGTTTCCTTATTAATTTTCTGTCTGGCTGATCTCCACTGGTGTAAGTGAGCTGTTAAAGTCCCCCGCTATTATTGTGTTACTGTCGATTTCCTCTTTTATAGCTGTTAGCAGTTGCCTTATACATTGAGGTGCTCCTATTTTGGGTACATATATATTTATAATTGTTATATCTTCTTCTTGGATTGATCCCCTGACCATTATGTAGTGTCTTTCCTTGTCTCTTGTAACATTCTTTATTTTAAAGTCTATTTTATCTGATATGAGTATTGCTACTCCAGCTTTCTTTTGATTTTCATTTGCATAGAGTATATTTTTCCATCGCCTCACTTTGAGTCTGTATGTGTCCCTAGGTCTGAAATGGATCTCTTGTAGACAGCATATATATGGGTCTTGTTTTTGTATCCATTCAGCGAGCCTGTGTCTTTTGGTTGGAACATTTAGTGCATTCACGTTTAAGGTAATTATCGATATGTATGTTCCTACTACTATTTTCTTAATTGTTATGGGTTTGTCTTGGTGGGTCCTTTTCTTCTCTTGTGTTTCCCACTTAGAGAAGTTCCTTTAGCATTTGGTGTAGAGCTGGTTTCATGGTGCTGAATTCTCTTAGCTTTTGCTTGTCTGTAAGGCTTTTGATTTCTCCATCAAATCTGAATGAGCTCTTTGCAGGATGGAGTACTCTTGGTTGTAGGTTCTTCCCTTTCATCACTTTAAATTTATCATGCCACTTCCTTCTGGCTTGTAGATTTTCTGCTGAGAAATCAGTTGTAATCCTTATGGGAGTTCCCTTGTATGTTATTGGTCATTTTTCCCTTGCTGCTTTCAATCATTTTTCTTTGTCGTTAATTTTTGTCAATTTGATTACTATGTGTCTTGTCATTTTTCTCCTTTGGTTTATCCTGCCTGGGACACTCTGTGCTTCTGGACTTGGGTGGCTATTTCTTTTCCCATGCTAGGGAAGTTTTTGACCATAATCTCTTCAAATATATTCTCGGGTCCTTTCTCTCTCTCTTCTCCTTCTGGGACCCCTATAATGCGAATGTTGTTGCGTTTAATGTTGTCCCAGAGGACTCTTGGGGTGTCTTCGTTTATTTTCATTCTTTTTCTTTATTCTGTTCCATGGCAGTGATTTCCACCTCTCTGTCTTCCAGGTCACTTATCCGTTCTTCTGCCACAGTTATTCTGCTACTGATTCCTTCTAGTGTATTTTTCATTTCAGTTATTACATTGTTCACCTCTGTTTGTTGGTTCTTTAATTCTTCTAGGTCCTTGTTAAACATTTCTTGCATCTTCTCGATCTTTGCCTCCTTTTTTTTTCCAAGGTCTTGGCTCAACTTCACTATCATTATTCTGAATTCTTTTTCTGGAAGGTTCCCTATCTCCACCTCATTTCGTTTTTTTTCTGGGGTTTTATCTTGTTCCTTGATCTGGTATAAAGTCCTCTGCCTTTTCATTTTGTCTATCTTTCTGTGAATGTGGTTTTCCTTCCACAGGCTGCAGAATTGTAGTTCTTCTTGCTTCTGTTGTCTGCTCTCCGGTGGATGAGTCTATCTTAGAGGCTAGTGCAAGCTTCCTGATGGGAGGGACTGGTGGTGGGTAGAGCTGGGTGTTGCTTTGGTGGGCAGAGCTTTAATCCGCTTGTCTACGGATTAAATAAAACTTTAATAAAAAGTTTAATCCGCTTGTCTGCTGATGCATGGGGCTGGGTTCCCTCCCTGTTGGTTGTTTGGCCTGAGGCGACCCAGCCCTGGAGCCTACCTTGCTCTTGGTGGGGCTAATGGCGGACTCTGGGAGGGCACACACCAAGGAGTATTTCCCAGAACTTCTGCTGCCAGTGTCGTTGTCCTCACGGTGAGCCACAGCCACAGCCACCACCTGCCTCTGCAGGAGACCCTCTAAAAGTAGCAGGTAGTTCTGGTCATTCTCCTACAGGGTCACTGCTCCTTCCCCTGGGTCCTGATGTGCACACTACTTTGTGTGTGCCCTCCAAGAGTGGAGTATCTGAGTGGAGTTGAGACTCTGAGACTCTGTGTGGACTCGCACAGACTCTGGGTCCTGTGAAGCTTCGATGTTTTCTGATTCTAGAAATCCTATAGGAGACGGTCCACAGCAGGTGACGCTAATGTTGTCAGTAGAGGTGTTGAAGCCAAAGATCTGCAGTTCCAACTAGAGGTGCCGATGTACATACAGGACAAAATCATCTCGTGTGAATGTAGTTCAGGCATGTTTAAGATGAATGCAGTCATGTTAATGCCTACCATATTCTATCTTGAGCCTCTCTTCAGGGACCCCCTCCTCAGTTCCTGAGGCTCCTGTAAGTCATGTACAGGGGACTGGAGAGTGGGCTCTGTCCAGTCTGAGCCCTGAGTTACCCTGTGTGTATCTTAGGATACTTTGTATTTCTGTGGTGTCTGTTGTAACATCATCTCTTTCATTTCAGATTTATTTGGGCCCTCTCTTTTTAAAAAAACATATGACTGTTTTCTTTTATTCTTTACAGAAGTTTAATAAGTGTTTGATCTACTATCCTTACCCTATGTATACTTTTTGCAGTGAGATTTTTACTTTTCTTTGTTTCCTTGTTACTATCAATAATTAGTGAGACTTCTTTTAAGCTACCTTCAACATTGCTTATAAAGCTGCTTTATTAGTGATGACAGAGCCTTAATGGAAGTCATGTTCTGGTTGTAAATTAGAATGCAATGTGCCAGCAAATAGCCCCTTAAGTTTATGTCTCATTACTTCTTGTTCTTTTTTTAATTTAATTTTTATTTTTTGTCAGAGCAAATTTAATTAAAATGTTTTGTTTCTTCTAGGTGTGCAAGATGTGGTTCTTTTAAACATATACATATATCTATTCTTCTTTGGATCATTTTCCCATGTAGGTTATGACACGATGTTGAGTAGTCTTGTCTTGGTATTACGTAGGTCTTTGGTGATTACATATTTCACATGTGTTTCTATATCTATCTTAACCCCAATATCCTAATGTATCCAATCCTCACACCTTTCCATTTGGTGAACCATAAGTTTGTTTAATGAATCTGTGATTGCATTTCTCTGTGGAAATATCTTCATTGGTATCAATTTTTAGCTAAGACCTATAAGTGATATTATAGGATATGTGTCTTTTGCTTTCTGACTTAGTACAATTTGCCTGATTACCTCAAGAATCATACATGGTGCTGCAAATGGCATTGTTTCATTTTTTTCCCTGGCTAATATTCCATCTGTACATGTACCAGTTCTTCTTTGGCCACGCACCTCTTGATGGACTTTCTGGTTGCCTCCATGTCTTGGCTATTGCAATACTGCTGCAATGCACATTTGCTTGCCTGTGTCTTTCCAGTTATATCTTCTTATGTTATAGGCCAAGGAGTGGGCTTGCTGTATCATATGGTAGCTCAGTGTGTATGTTTTAAAGGCACCCCCATTCAGTTCTCATTAGTGGCTCTTTCCAGGATACGTCCCACTTAAAATTGAGGCTATGCATTTCTCCAAAACACCTTCAATATTTATTATTGGTAGTTTTCTTGCTGATGGTTATTCTAACAGGTGTGAGCTGATACCTATCTGTGGTTGAATTTGCATGTGTCCCATAATCTGTTGAAATTGAGCTTTAAAGCATGCCCTTTTTATTGATCAAACTGTGATTACAGCTTAGTTCTTCAAAGTGTTTTCTTAAAGTAAGTGTCACATTTTGAAAATTTTTGGCCATTAAATCCCTCAAGACATTTTGAGGGCACGTTTCATTTACAGCCCTGAAGTACTTGTTCATATGAAGTGACCATTAGCACAGGTTTTAAAGCTGCTTGTGCAGGTAACGGCCAGAGGGTGGCAGCCTTTCTATGTTCCCAATCTGGTAAATACGGAAAGAGACCTTCAGCCCCAAGAGTGTCCAGCTTTATTTCTCATCCAGCTGTGGGTCTAGATATGGTCACACCAGGTTGCATCACAGCCCCGGAAAGAATTATGTAAAAATTTCTCCCTCTATCACTATCTTTGTTTTTTGGGATTTTAAAGTAATTTATTTTTATAATGGGGTTTACCTGATTTTCACTGCTGTGTTTATGGCCCTTTACACCCATTGATTAACTTACAGAGAGAAATCAATACATAGGTTTTAAGATTTTTACTAGTCAGATATACACTTGTTCGTTGAATAGGGGGTGTTGTGTCCACTTCACGGAGCAAGGAGTATGTCTTGTCTATTACATATTGGGTTTATGGATCGGTATCTGAGCTAATATGAAACCCTTGTTTTATGCATCACCCCACCTCACCTTTCCCGTTAAGCAGCCATAGTGTGTTTTCTAAATGTGTGACTCTATTCTGTTTTGTAATTCAGTTCAATTGTAGCGGTTTTTATATTCCCTCTATAAGTGATATCTTATGATAAGTGTCTTTTTCTGTGTGACTCATTTCACTTAGAATCGTCGAACCTAAATCCACTCATCTTGCTGCTAATAGCCTTATGACATTGATTTCATGGCTGAGTGATATTCCATTGTACATAAGGACCACAACATCGTTATCCATTTTCCTATTTCCTGGGATATTTAAGGTGTAATGAAGAGGAGGTTCTTGTCAAGAGAGCAGCCCTAAACTTTGGTGTGCCTGTGTCTTGCTGATTTTTAGTTTTCCCAATTTATACGCCCATGAGTGGAAGTGCCCTATGCCCTCTAAGCTGTGTTTTTTAGATGTTTCAGGACACACCGTACACTTCTCCAGAGTGGCTGTTGGCAATTTACATTCCGCCATCAGCGTACCAAGGCTCCCATTTCTCCATGGCCAGTGCTGCATTTCTGGTTTTGACACTTTTTTCAGCATGGCCCTTTTGATCGATGGGAAGCGAGACTTCTTTGTAGCGCTGATTTGCCTTTCCAGGTTGCTTGGTTGGCCAAAAAGGGCCTATGCGTTTTTTCCTGAATATATTCAGGAAAAAACGCATAGGCCCTTTTTAGCCAAGGGCATAAGTGTCGACGTTTTGCCGCTTTTCATGTGCTTTAAACGCGATTCGAATCTACCTCCTTAAGTCTGTTTCTGCAGTTCTGCCTTGCTTTCAAATCCTCTTCGTTGCCTTCCCTCAATATATTTGTGGACGAGAGTTATCATTGATAACTCTGCAGGTTTGTGAATTGCAGTGCCCCTGATCTCCATTTTTCAACTCGCTTTTTTGGGAGTTGGCCGCAGAAGCACAGGATTTCTTCAGGCCCTATTCTACTTCCAGGCAGCAGGCTGAGTCTGTGGTTAATTCTTTTTCCTGATGGAAAAATAGAGTGACCTGTGCCTGTCCCAAAACCTAGAGCTTGTCCCTTATTGGTTCCCCCTCTTTCCGTTCATCCTCAGGACAAATTGCAACCTGTACCAAACAGGAGGTTAAAGGTGCTGATTCTCCAAGTACGGAGATTGCAATTATAGCGGCTGGAATGGTGAACCCAAGCACAAGGAGATGAGAAATGAGGTGTGTTTTAGAAACCTTTGCCGATCACACAGTGTACCGTCGTCTGGGTTTCTTATGCGTGTTTTCGATGTAGGAAGATGACCTTGAACCTAGAGATTTGGGACCAATGAGATGGGTACCACGCAGTATTACTTTAAAGGGTCTGCGTTTGCTCACCCAACCTCACCAAACCTCTCAGCCCCAAGAGTGTACACCCTTATGTCTCATCCAGCTGTGGGTCTAGATATGGTCAATCCAGGTTGCATCACAGCCCCTGAACTAATTTTGTAAGAATTTCTTTCTCTATAACTGTCTTTGTTTCATGGGTTTTTAATTTCTTTTTATAATGGGGTTTAGCTGCTTTTCACTGCTGTGTTTATGCCGCTTTACACCCACTTGACACACTAACAGAGAGATTTCAATACATAGGTTTTAAGATTATTACTAGTCAGGTATATTCTTGTGTGGTGAATAGGGGGTGTTGAGTCCAGTTCTCTGAGCAAGGAGTGGGTCTTGTCTATTACATATTGGGTTTATGGAACGGTATCTCAGCTAATTTGAAACCCTTGTTTTATGTATCACCCCAACTCACCTTTCCCGTTAAGCAGCCATAGTGTGTTTTCTGCATGTGTGACACTGTTCTGTTTTGTAATTCAGTTCAAGTGTAACGGTTTTTACTTTCCCTGTATAAGTGATATCTTATGAGAAGTGTAGTTTTCTGTGTGACGTATTTCACTTAGAATCGTCTTACCTAAATCCACTCATCATGCTGCTACTAGCCTTATGACATTGATTTCATGGCTGAGTGATATTCCATTGTACATAAGGACCACAACTTTTTTATCCATTTTTCGCTTTCCTGGGGTATTTAAGGTGGAATGAAGTGGAGGTCCTTGGCAACAGAGCAGCCCTAAACTTTGGTGTGCTTGTGTCTTACTGATTTTTAATTTTTCCAATTTATACCCCCATGCGTGGAAGTGCCCTATGCTCTCTAAGGTGTGTTTTTTAGATGTTTCAGGACACACCGTACCCTTCTCCAGAGTGGCTGTTGGCAATTAACATCCCGCCCATCAGCGTAGCAGGGCTCCCATTTCTCCATGGCCTTTCCTGCATTTCTGGTTTTGACACTTTTCTCAGTATGGCCCTTTTGACCGATGGGACGCGAGACTTCTTTGAAGCGCTGATTTGCCTTTCCAGGTTGCTTGGTTTGCCAAAAAGGGCGTATGCGTTTTTTCCTGAATATATTCAAGAAAACACGCATACGCCCTTTTTGGCCAAGGACATCATTGTCAACGTTTTGCCGCTTTTGATGTGCTTTAAAGGCGTTTCAGATCTACCTCATGAAATCTGTTTCCTGCAATTCTGCCTTGATTTCAAATCCTCTTCTTTGCCTTCCCTCAATATATTTGTGGACGAGAGTTATCGTTTATAACTCTGCAGGTTTGTGAATTGCAGTGCGCTGATCCTCCATTTTACAACTCGCTTTTTTGGGAGGGGGCCGCAAAAGCGCAGGATGGCTTCAGGCCCTGTTTTGGTTCTGGAGGGCAGGCTGAGCCTGTGGTTAATTCTTCTTCCTGATGGGAAAATAGAGTGACCTGTGTCTGTCCCAATACCAAGAGCTAGTCTCTCATTGGTTCCCCGTCTTCCCGTTCATCCTCAGCACAAATTGCAACCTGTACGGAACAGGAGGTTAAAGGTGATGATACTCCAAGTAGGGAGATTGCTAGTAAAGTGGCTGGAATGGCGAACGCGAGCACAAGGAGATGAGAAATGAGGTGCGTTTTAGAAACCTTTGCCCATCACACGGTGTACCATCTTCTGGGTTTCACATGCATGTTTTCGATGTAGGAAGATGCCCTTGAACCTGGAGATTTGGGACCCATTCGATGGGTAGCACGCAGTGTTACTTTAAAGGGTCTGCGTTTGCTCACCCAACCTCACCAAACCTCTCAGCCCCAAGAGTGTCCACCCTTATGTCTCATCCAGCTGTGGGTCTAGATATGGTCAATCCAGGTTGCATCACAGCCCCTGAACGAATTGTGTAAGAATTTCTCTCTCTTTCCCTGTCTTTGTTTCCTGGGTTTTTAAAAGTAATTTATTTTTATAATGGGGTTTAGCTGCTTTTCACGGCTGTGTTTATGCCGCTTTACACCCACTTGACACACTAACAGAGAGATATCAATACATAGGTTTTAAGATTATTACTAGTCAGATATATTCTTGTGCGGTGAATCGGGCGTGTTGAGTCCAGTTCTCTGAGCAAGGAATAGGTCTTGTCTATTACATATTGGGTTTATGGAACGGTATCGGAGCTAATTTGAAACTCTTGTTTTATGTATCACCCCACCTCACCTCTCCCGTTAAGCAGCCATAGTGTATTTTCTGCATGTGTGACTCTGTTCTGTTTTGTAATTCAGTTCAAGTGTAACGGTTTTTACATTCCCTCTATAAGTGACACCTTATGAGAAGTGTCCTTTTCTGTGTGACTTATTTCACTTAGAATCGTCATACCTAAATCCACTCATCATGCTGCTACTAGCCTTATGACATTGATTTCATGGCTGAGTGATATTCCACTGTACATAAGGACCACAACTTTTTTATCCATTTTTCGCTTTCCTGGGATATTTAAGGTGGAATGAAGTGGAGGTCCTTGTCAACAGAGCAGCCCTAAACTTTGGGGTTCTTGTGTCTTGCTGATTTTTAATTTTCCCACTTGATACCCCCATGCGTGGAAGTGCCCTATGCTCTCTAAGCTGTGTTTTTTAGATGTTTCAGAACACACCGTACACTTCTCCAGAGTGGCTGTTGGCAATTTACATCCCGCCCATCAGTGTAGCAAGGCTCCCATTTCTCCATGGCCTGTCCTGCATTTCTGGTTTTGACACTTTTTTCAGCATGGCCCTTTTGACCGATGGGAAGCGAGACTTCTTTGTAGCACTGATTTGCCTTTCCAGGTTGCTTGGTTGGCCAAAAAGGGCGTATGCGTTTTTTCTTGAATATATTCAGCAAAAAACGCATACGCCCTTTTTGGCCAAGGGCATCATTGTCAACGTTTTGCCGCTTTTCATGTGCTTTAAAGGCGATTCGAATCTACCTCCTGAAATCTGTTTCCTGCAATTCTGCCTTGATTTCAAATCCTCTTCTTTGCCTTCCCTCAATATATTTGTGGACGAGAGTTATCATTTATAACTGTGCAGGTTTGTGAATTGCAGTGCCCTGAAGCTCCATTTTACAACTCGCTTTTTTGGGAGGTGGCCGCAAAAGCGCAGGATGGCTTCAGGCCCTTTTCTGGTTCCGGGGTGCAGGCTGAGCCTGTGGTTAATTCTTTTTCCTGATGGGAAAATAGAGTGACCTGTGCCTGTCCCAACACCAAGAGCTAATCTCTCATTGGTTCCCCGTCTTCCCGTTCATCCTCAGGACAAATTGCAACCTGTATGGAACAGGAGGTTAAAGGTGCTGATGCTCCAAGTAGGGAGATTGCTAGTAAAGTGGCTGGAATGGCGAACCCGAGCACAAGGAGATGAGAAATGAGGTGCGTTTTAGAAACCTTTCCCCATCACACGGTGTACCATCTTCTGGGTTTCTCATGCATGTTTTCGATGTAGGAAGATGCCCTTGAACCTGGAGATTTGGGACCCATGCGATGGGTAGCACGCAGTATTACTTTAAAGGGTCTGCGTTTGCTCACCCAACTTCACCAAACCTCTCAGCCCCAAGAGTGTCCACCCTTATGTCTCATCCAGCTGTGGGTCTAGATATGGTCAATCCAGGTTGCATCACAGCCCCTGAACGAATTGTGTAAGAATTTCTCTCTCTTTCACTGTCTTTGTTTCATGGGTTTTTAAAAGTAATTTATTTTTATAATGGGGTTTAGCTGCTTTTCACGGCTGTGTTTATGCCGCTTTACACCCACTTGACACACTAACAGAGAGATATCAATACATAGGTTTTAAGATTATTACTAGTCAGATATATTCTTGTGCGGTGAATCGGGCGTGTTGAGTCCAGTTCTCTGAGCAAGGAGTAGGTCTTGTCTATTACATATTGGGTTTATGGAACGGTATCTGAGCTAATTTGAAACTCTTGTTTTATGTATCACCCCACCTCACCTTTCCCGTTAAGCAGCCATAGTGTGTTTTCTGCACGTGTGACTCTGTTCTGTTTTGTAATTCAGTTCAAGTGTAACGGTTTTTACATTTTCTCTATAAGTGACACCTTATGAGAAGTGTCCTTTTCTGTGTGACTTATTTCACTTAGAATCGTCGTACCTAAATCCACTCATCATGCCGCTACTAGCCTTATGACATTGATTTCATGGCTGAGTGATATTCCATTGTACATAAGGACCACAACTTTTTTATCCATTTTTCGCTTTCCTGGGATCTTTAATGTGGAATGAAGTGGAGGTCCTTGTCAACAGAGCAGCCCTAATCTTTGGGGTTCTTGTGTCTTGCTGATTTTTAATTTTCCCACTTTATACCCCCATGCGTGGGAGTGCCCTATGCTCTCTAAGCTGTGTTTTTTAGATGTTTCAGAACACACCGTACACTTCTCCAGAGTGGCTGTTGGCAATTTACATACCACCCATCAGTGTAGCAAGGCTCCCATTTCTCCATGGCCTGTCCTGCATTTCTGGTTTTGACACTTTTTTCAGCATGGCCCTTTTGACCGATGGGAAGCGAGACTTCTTTGTAGCGCTGATTTGCCTTTCCACGTTGCTCGGTTGGCCAAAAAGGGCGTATGCGTTTTTTCCTGAATATATTCAGGAAAAAACGCATACGCCCTTTTTGGCCAAGGGCATCATTGTCAACGTTTTGCTGCTTTTCATGTGCTTTAAAGGCGATTCGAATCTACCTCCTGAAATCTGTTTCCTGCAATTCTGCCTTGATTTCAAATCCTCTTCTTTGCCTTCCCTCAATATATTTGTGGACGAGAGTTATCATTTATAACTCTGCAGGTTTGTGAATTGCAGTTCCCTGAAGCTCCATTTTACAACTCGCTTTTTTGGGAGCTGGCCGCAAAAGCGCAGGATGGCTTCAGGCCCTGTTCTGGTTCCGGGGTGCAGGCTGAACCTGTGGTTAATTCTTCTTCCTGATGGGAAAATAGAGTGACCTGTGCCTGTCCCAACACCAAGAGCTAATCTCTCATTGGTTCCCCGTCTTCCCGTTCATCCTCAGGACAAATTGCAACCTGTATGGAACAGGAGGTTAAAGGTGCTGATGCTCCAAGTAGGGAGATTGCTAGTAAAGTGGCTGGAATGGCGAACCCGAGCAAAAGGAGATGAGAAATGAGGTGCGTTTTAGAAACCTTTCCCCATCACATGGTGTACCATCTTCTGGGTTTCTCATGCATGTTTTCGATGTAGGAAGATGCCCTTGAACCTGGAGATTTGGGACCCATGTGATGGGTAGCATGCAGTATTACTTTAAAGGGTCTGCGTTTGCTCACCCAACCTCACCAAACCTCTCAGCCCCAAGAGTGTCCACCCTTATGTCTCATCCAGCTGTGGGTCTAGATATGGTCAATCCAGGTTGCATCACAGCCCCTGAACGAATTGTGTAAGAATTTCTCTCTCTTTCACTGTCTTTGTTTCATGGGTTTTTAAAAGTAATTTATTTTTATAATGGGGTTTAGCTGCTTTTCACGGCTGTGTTTATGCCGCTTTACACCCACTTGACACACTAACAGAGAGATATCAATACATAGGTTTTAAGATTATTACTAGTCAGATATATTCTTGTGCGGTGAATCGGGCGTGTTGAGTCCAGTTCTCTGAGCTTGGAGTAGGTCTTGTCTATTACATATTGGGTTTATGGAACGGTATCTGAGCTAATTTGAAACTCTTGTTTTATGTATCACCCCACCTCACCTTTCCCGTTAAGCAGCCATAGTGTGTTTTCTGCATGTGTGACTCTGTTCTGTTTTGTAATTCAGTTCAAGTGTAACGGTTTTTACATTTCCTCTATAAGTGACTCCTTATGAGAAGTGTCCTTTTCTGTGAGACTTATTTCACTTAGAATCGTCGTACCTAAATCCACTCATCATGCCGCTACTAGCCTTATGACATTGATTTCATGGCTGAGTGATATTCCATTGTACATAAGGACCACAACTTTTTTATCCATTTTTCGCTTTCCTGGGATCTTTAAGGTGGAATGAAGTGGAGGTCCTTGTCAACAGAGCAGCCCTAATCTTTGGGGTTCTTGTGTCTTGCTGATTTTTAATTTTCCCACTTTATACCCCCATTCGTGGGAGTGCCCTATGCTCTCTAAGCTGTGTTTTTTAGATGTTTCAGAACACACCGTACACTTCTCCAGAGTGGCTGTTGGCAATTTACATACCACCCATCAGTGTAGCAAGGCTCCCATTTCTCCATGGCCTGTCCTGCATTTCTGGTTTTGACACTTTTTTCAGCATGGCCCTTTTGACCGATGGGAAGCGAGACTTCTTTGTAGCGCTGATTTGCCTTTCCAGGTTGCTTCGTTGGCCAAAAAGGGCGTATGCGTTTTTTCCTGAATATATTCAGGAAAAAACGCATACGCTCTTTTTGGCTAAGGGCATCATTGTCAACGTTTTGCTGCTTTTCATGTGCTTTAAAGGCGATTCGAATCTACCTCCTGAAATCTGTTTCCTGCAATTCTGCCTTGATTTCAAATCCTCTTCTTTGCCTTCCCTCATTATATTTGTGGACGAGAGTTATCATTTATAACTCTGCAGGTTTGTGAATTGCAGTGCACTGAAGCTCCATTTTACAACTCGCTTTTTTGGGAGCTGGCCGCAAAAGCGCAGGATGGCTTCAGGCCCTTTTCTGGTTCCGGGGTGCAGGCTGAGCCTGTGGTTAATTCTTCTTCCTGATGGGAAAATAGAGTGACCTGTGCCTGTCCCAACACCAAGAGCTAGTCTCTCATTGGTTCCCCGTCTTCCCGTTCATCCTCAGGACAAACTGCAACCTGTATGGAACAGGAGGTTAAAGGTGCTGATGCTCCAAGTAGGGAGATTGCTAGTAAAGTGGCTGGAATGGCGAACCCGAGCACAAGGAGATGAGAAATGAGGTGCGTTTTAGAAACCTTTCCCCATCACACTGTGTACCATCTTCTGGGTTTCTCATGCATGTTTTCGATGTAGGAAGATGCCCTTGAACCTGGAGATTTGGGACCCATGCGATGGGTAGCACGCAGTATTACTTTAAAGGGTCTGCGTTTGCTCACCCAACCTCACCAAACCTCTCAGCCCCAAGAGTGTCCACCCTTATGTCTCATCCAGCTGTGGGTCTAGATATGGTCAATCCAGGTTGCATCACAGCCCCTGAACGAATTGTGTAAGAATTTCTCTCTCTTTCCCTGTCTTTGTTTCCTGGGTTTTTAAAAGTAATTTATTTTTATAATGGGGTTTAGCTGCTTTTCACGGCTGTGTTTATGCCGCTTTACACCCACTTGACACACTAACAGAGAGATATCAATACATAGGTTTTAAGATTATTACTAGTCAGTTATATTCTTGTGCGGTGAATCGGGCGTGTTGAGTCCAGTTCTCTGAGCAAGGAGTAGGTCTTGTCTATTACATATTGGGTTTATGGAACGGTATCTGAGCTAATTTGAAACTCTTGTTTTATGTATCACCCCACCTCACCTTTCCCGTTAAGCAGCCATAGTGTATTTTCTGCATGTGTGACTCCGTTCTGTTTTGTAATTCAGTTCAAGTGTAACAGTTTTTACATTCCCTCTATAAGTGACACCTTATGAGAAGTGTCCTTTTCTGTGTGACTTATTTCACTTAGAATCGTCATACCTAAATCCACTCATCATGCTGCTACTAGCCTTATGACATTGATTTCATGGCTGAGTGATATTCCACTGTACATAAGGACCACAACTTTTTTATCCATTTTTCGCTTTCCTGGGATATTTAAGGTGGAATGAAGTGGAGGTCCTTGTCAACAGAGCAGCCCTAAACTTTGGGGTTCTTGTGTCTTGCTGATTTTTAATTTTCCCACTTTATACCCCCATGCGTGGAAGTGCCCTATGCTCTCTAAGCTGTGTTTTTTAGATTTTTCAGAACACACCGTACACTTCTCCAGAGTGGCTGTTGGCAATTTACATCCCGCCCATCAGTGTAGCAAGGCTCCCATTTCTCCATGGCCTGTCCTGCATTTTTGGTTTTGACACTTTTTTCAGCATGGCCCTTTTGACTGATGGGAAGCGAGACTTCTTTGTAGCGCTGATTTGCCTTTCCAGGTTGCTTGGTTGGCCGAAAAGGGCGTATGCGTTTTTTCCTGAATATATTCAGGAAAAAACGCATACGCTCTTTTTGGCCAAGGGCATCATTGTCAACGTTTTGCTGCTTTTCATGTGCTTTAAAGGCGATTCGAATCTACCTCCTGAAATCTGTTTCCTGCAATTCTGCCTTGATTTCAAATCCTCTTCTTTGCCTTCCCTCATTATATTTGTGGACGAGAGTTATCATTTATAACTCTGCAGGTTTGTGAATTGCAGTGCCCTGAAGCTCCATTTTACAACTCGCTTTTTTGGGAGCTGGCCGCAAAAGCGCAGGATGGCTTCAGGCCCTTTTCTGGTTCCGGGGTGCAGGCTGAGCCTGTGGTTAATTCTTCTTCCTGATGGGAAAATAGAGTGACCTGTGCCTGTCCCAACACCAAGAGCTAATCTCTCATTGGTTCCCCGTCTTCCCGTTCATCCTCAGGACAAACTGCAACCTGTATGGAACAGGAGGTTAAAGGTGCTGATGCTCCAAGTAGGGAGATTGCTAGTAAAGTGGCTGGAATGGCGAACCCGAGCACAAGGAGATGAGAAATGAGGTGCGTTTTAGAAACCTTTCCCCATCACACTGTGTACCATCTTCTGGGTTTCTCATGCATGTTTTCGATGTAGGAAGATGCCCTTGAACCTGGAGATTTGGGACCCATGCGATGGGTAGCACGCAGTATTACTTTAAAGGGTCTGCGTTTGCTCACCCAACCTCACCAAACCTCTCAGCCCCAAGAGTGTCCACCCTTATGTCTCATCCAGCTGTGGGTCTAGATATGGTCAATCCAGGTTGCATCACAGCCCCTGAACGAATTGTGTAAGAATTTCTCTCTCTTTCCCTGTCTTTGTTTCCTGGGTTTTTAAAAGTAATTTATTTTTATAATGGGGTTTAGCTGCTTTTCACGGCTGTGTTTATGCCGCTTTACACCCACTTGACACACTAACAGAGAGATATCAATACATAGGTTTTAAGATTATTACTAGTCAGTTATATTCTTGTGCGGTGAATCGGGCGTGTTGAGTCCAGTTCTCTGAGCAAGGAGTAGGTCTTGTCTATTACATATTGGGTTTATGGAACGGTATCTAAGCTAATTTGAAACTCTTGTTTTATGTATCACCCCACCTCACCTTTCCCGTTAAGCAGCCATAGTGTATTTTCTGCATGTGTGACTCTGTTCTGTTTTGTAATTCAGTTCAAGTGTAACAGTTTTTACATTCCCTCTATAAGTGACACCTTATGAGAAGTGTCCTTTTCTGTGTGACTTATTTCACTTAGAATCGTCATACCTAAATCCACTCATCATGCTGCTACTAGCCTTATGACATTGATTTCATGGCTGAGTGATATTCCACTGTACATAAGGACCACAACTTTTTTATCCATTTTTCGCTTTCCTGGGATATTTAAGGTGGAATGAAGTGGAGGTCCTTGTCAACAGAGCAGCCCTAAACTTTGGGGTTCTTGTGTCTTGCTGATTTTTAATTTTCCCACTTTATACCCCCATGCGTGGAAGTGCCCTATGCTCTCTAAGCTGTGTTTTTTAGATGTTTCAGAACACACCGTACACTTCTCCAGAGTGGCTGTTGGCAATGTACATCCCGCCCATCAGTGTAGCAAGGCTCCCATTTCTCCATGGCCTGTCCTGCATTTCTGGTTTTGACACTTTTTTCAGCATGGCCCTTTTGACCGATGGGAAGCGAGACTTCTTTGTCGCGCTGATTTGCCTTTCCAGGTTGCTTGGTTGGCCAAAAAGGGCGTATGCGTTTTTTCCTGAATATATTCAGGAAAAAACGCATACGCCCTTTTTGGCCAAGGGCATCATTGTCAACGTTTTGCTGCTTTTCATGTGCTTTAAAGGCGATTCGAATCCACCTCCTGAAATCTGTTTCCTGCAATTCTGCCTTGATTTCAAATCCTCTTCTTTGCCTTCCCTCAATATATTTGTGGACGAGAGTTATCATTTATAACTGTGCAGGTTTGTGAATTGCAGTGCCCTGAAGTTCCATTTTACAACTCGCTTTTTTGGGAGCCGGCCGCAAAAGCGCAGGGTGGCTTCAGGCCCTGTTCTGGTTCCGGGGGGCAGGCTGAGCCTGTGGTTAATTCTTCTTCCTGATGGGAAAATAGAGTGACCTGTGCCTGTCCCAACACCAAGAGCTAGTCTCTCATTGGTTCCCCGTCTTCCCGTTCATCCTCAGGACAAATTGCAACCTGTATGGAACAGGAGGTTAAAGGTGCTGATGCTCCAAGTAGGGAGATTGCTAGTAAAGTGGCTGGAATGGCGAACCCGAGCAAAAGGAGATGAGAAATGAGGTGCGTTTTAGAAACCTTTCCCCATCACACGGTGTACCATCTTCTGGGTTTCTCATGCATGTTTTCGATGTAGGAAGATGCCCTTGAACCTGGAGATTTGGGACCCATGCGATGGGTAGCACGCAGTATTACTTTAAAGGGTCTGCGTTTGCTCACCCAACCTCACCAAACCTCTCAGCCCCAAGAGTGTCCACCCTTATGTCTCATCCAGCTGTGTGTCTACATATGGTCAATCCAGGTTGCATCACAGCCCCTGAACGAATTGTGTAAGAATTTCTCTCTCTTTCCCTGTCTTTGTTTCCTGGGTTTTTAAAAGTAATTTATTTTTATAATGGGGTATAGCTGCTTTTCACGGCTGTGTTTATGCCGCTTTACCCCCACTTGACACACTAACAGAGAGATATCAATACATAGGTTTTAAGATTATTACTAGTCAGATATATTCTTGTGCGGTGAATCGGGCGTGTTGAGTCCAGTTCTCTGAGCTTGGAGTAGGTCTTGTCTATTACATATTGGGTTTATGGAACGGTATCTGAGCTAATTTGAAACTCTTGTTTTATGTATCACCCCACCTCACCTTTCCCGTTAAGCAGCCATAGTGTGTTTTCTGCATGTGTGACTCTGTTCTGTTTTGTAATTCAGTTCAAGTGTAACGGCTTTTACATTCCCTCTATAAGTGACACCTTATGAGAAGTGTCCTTTTCTGTGTGACTTATTTCACTTAGAATCGTCGTACCTAAATCCACTCATCATGCCGCTACAAGCCTTATGACATTGATTTCATGGCTGAGTGATATTCCATTGTACATAAGGAACACAAATTTTTTATCCATTTTTCGCTTTCCTGGGATATTTAAGGTGGAATGAAGTGGAGGTCCTTGTCAACAGAGCAGCCCTAAACTTTGGGGTTCTTGTGTCTTGCTGATTTTTAATTTTCCCACTTTATACCCCCATGCGTGGAAGTGCCCTATGCTCTCTAAGCTGTGTTTTTTAGATGTTTCAGAACACACCGTACACTTCTCCAGAGTGGCTGTTGGCAATTTACATCCCGCCCATCAGTGTAGCAAGGCCCCCATTTCTCCATGGCCTGTCCTGCATTTCTGGTTTTGACACTTTTTTCAGCATGGCCCTTTTGACCGATGGGAAGCGAGACTTCTTTGTAGCGCTGATTTGCCTTTCCAGGTTGCTTGGTTGGCCAAAAAGGGCGTATGCGTTTTTTCCTGAATATATTCAGGAAAAAACGCATACGCCGTTTTTGGCCAAGGGCATCATTGTCAACGTTTTCCTGCTTTTCATGTGCTTTAAAGGCGATTCGAATCTACCTCCTGAAATCTGTTTCCTGCAATTCTGCCTTGATTTCAAATCCTCTTCTTTGCCTTCCCTCAATATATTTGTGGACGAGAGTTATCATTTATAACTGTGCAGGTTTGTGAATTGCAGTGCCCTGAAGCTCCATTTTACAACTCGCTTTTTTGGGAGCTGGCCGCAAATGCGCAGGATGGCTTCAGGCCCTGTTCTGGTTCCGGGGGGCAGGCTGAGCCTGTGGTTAATTCTTCTTCCTGATGGGAAAATAGAGTGACCTGTGCCTGTCCCAACACCAAGAGCTAGTCTCTCATTGGTTCCCCGTCTTCCCGTTCATCCTCAGGACAAATTGCAACCTGTATGGAACAGGAGGTTAAAGGTGCTGATGCTCCAAGTAGGGAGATTGCTAGTAAAGTGGCTGGAATGGCGAACCCGAGCAAAAGGAGATGAGAAATGAGGTGCGTTTTAGAAACCTTTCCCCATCACACGGTGTACCATCTTCTGGGTTTCTCATGCATGTTTTCGATGTAGGAAGATGCCCTTGAACCTGGAGATTTGGGACCCATGCGATGGGTAGCACGCAGTATTACTTTAAAGGGTCTGCGTTTGCTAACCCAACCTCACCAAACCTCTCAGCCCCAAGAGTGTCCACCCTTATGTCTCATCCAGCTGTGGGTCTAGATATGGTCAATCCAGGTTGCATCACAGCCCCTGAACGAATTGTGTAAGAATTTCTCTCTCTTTCACTGTCTTTGTTTCATGGGTTTTTAAAAGTAATTTCTTTTTATAATGGGGTTTAGCTGCTTTTCACGGCTGTGTTTATGCCGCTTTACACCCACTTGACACACTAACAGAGAGATATCAATACATAGGTTTTAAGATTATTACTAGTCAGATATATTCTTGTGCGGTGAATCGGGCGTGTTGAGTCCAGTTCTCTGAGCTTGGAGTAGGTCTTGTCTATTACATATTGGGTTTATGGAACGGTATCTGAGCTAATTTGAAACTCTTGTTTTATGTATCACCCCACCTCACCTTTCCCGTTAAGCAGCCATAGTGTGTTTTCTGCATGTGTGACTCTGTTCTGTTTTGTAATTCAGTTCAAGTGTAACGGCTTTTACATTCCCTCTATAAGTGACACCTTATGAGAAGTGTACTTTTCTGTGTGACTTATTTCACTTAGAATCGTCGTACCTAAATCCACTCATCATGCCGCTACAAGCCTTATGACATTGATTTCATGGCTGAGTGATATTCCATTGTACATAAGGACCACAACTTTTTTATCCATTTTTCGCTTTCCTGGGATATTTAAGGTGGAATGAAGTGGAGGTCCTTCTCAACAGAGCAGCCCTAAACTTTTGGGTGCTTGTGTCTTGCTGATTTTCAATTTTCCCACTTTTTACCCCCATGCGTGGAAGTGCCCTATGCTCTCTAAGCTGTGTTTTTTAGATGTTTCAGGACACACCGTACACTTCTCCAGAGTGGCTGTTGGCAATTTACATCCCGCCCATCAGTGTAGCAAGGCCCCCATTTCTCCATGGCCTGTCCTGCATTTCTGGTTTTGACACTTTTTTCAGCATGGCCCTTTTGACCGATGGGAAGCGAGACTTCTTTGTAGCGCTGATTTGCCTTTCCAGGTTGCTTGGTTGGCCAAAAAGGGCGTATGCGTTTTTTCCTGAATATATTCAGGAAAAAACGCATACGCCGTTTTTGGCCAAGGGCATCATTGTCAACGTTTTCCTGCTTTTCATGTGCTTTAAAGGCGATTCGAATCTACCTCCTGAAATCTGTTTCCTGCAATTCTGCCTTGATTTCAAATCCTCTTCTTTGCCTTCCCTCAATATATTTGTGGACAAGAGTTATCATTTATAACTGTGCAGGTTTGTGAATTGCAGTGCCCTGAAGCTCCATTTTACAACTCGCTTTTTTGGGAGCTGGCCGCAAATGCGCAGGATGGCTTCAGGCCCTGTTCTGGTTCCGGGGGGCAGGCTGAGCCTGTGGTTAATTCTTCTTCCTGATGGGAAAATAGAGTTACCTGTGCCTGTCCCAACACCAAGAGCTAGTCTCTCATTGGTTCCCCGTCTTCCCGTTCATCCTCAGGACAAATTGCAACCTGTATGGAACAGGAGGTTAAAGGTGCTGATGCTCCAAGTAGGGAGATTGCTAGTAAAGTGGCTGGAATGGCGAACCCGAGCAAAAGGAGATGAGAAATGAGGTGCGTTTTAGAAACCTTTCCCCATCACACGGTGTACCATCTTCTGGGTTTCTCATGCATGTTTTCGATGTAGGAAGATGCCCTTGAACCTGGAGATTTGGGACCCATGCGATGGGTAGCACGCAGTATTACTTTAAATGGTCTGCGTTTGCTCACCCAACCTCACCAAACCTCTCAGCCCCAAGAGTGTCCACCCTTATGTCTCATCCAGCTGTGGGTCTAGATATGGTCAATCCAGGTTGCATCACAGCCCCTGAACGAATTGTGTAAGAATTTCTCTCTCTTTCCCTGTCTTTGTTTCCTGGGTTTTAAAAAGTAATTTATTTTTATAATGGGGTTTAGCTGCTTTTCACGGCTGTGTTTATGCCGCTTTACACCCACTTGACACACTAACAGAGAGATATCAATACATAGGTTTTAAGATTATTACTAGTCAGTTATATTCTTGTGCGGTGAATCGGGCGTGTTGAGTCCAGTTCTCTGAGCAAGGAGTAGGTCTTGTCTATTACATATTGGGTTTATGGAACGGTATCTGAGCTAATTTGAAACTCTTGTTTTATGTATCACCCCACCTCACCTTTCCCGTTAAGCAGCCATAGTGTATTTTCTGCATGTGTGACTCTGTTCTGTTTTGTAATTCAGTTCAAGTGTAACAGTTTTTACATTCCCTCTATAAGTGACACCTTATGAGAAGTGTCCTTTTCTGTGTGACTTATTTCACTTAGAATCGTCATACCTAAATCCACTCATCATGCTGCTACTAGCCTTATGACATTGATTTCATGGCTGAGTGATATTCCACTGTACATAAGGACCACAACTTTTTTATCCATTTTTCGCTTTCCTGGGATATTTAAGGTGGAATGAAGTGGAGGTCCTTGTCAACAGAGCAGCCCTAAACTTTGGGGTTCTTGTGTCTTGCTGATTTTTAATTTTCCCACTTTATACCCCCATGCGTGGAAGTGCCCTATGCTCTCTAAGCTGTGTTTTTTAGATGTTTCAGAACACACCGTACACTTCTCCAGAGTGGCTGTTGGCAATTTACATCCCGCCCATCAGTGTAGCAAGGCTCCCATTTCTCCATGGCCTGTCCTGCATTTCTGGTTTTGACACTTTTTTCAGCATGGCCCTTTTGACCGATGGGAAGCGAGACTTCTTTGTCGCGCTGATTTGCCTTTCCAGGTTGCTTGGTTGGCCAAAAAGGGCGTATGCGTTTTTTCCTGAATATATTCAGGAAAAAACGCATACGCCCTTTTTGGCCAAGGGCATCATTGTCAACGTTTTGCTGCTTTTCATGTGCTTTAAAGGCGATTCGAATCCACCTCCTGAAATCTGTTTCCTGCAATTCTGCCTTGATTTCAAATCCTCTTCTTTGCCTTCCCTCAATATATTTGTGGACGAGAGTTATCATTTATAACTGTGCAGGTTTGTGAATTGCAGTGCCCTGAAGTTCCATTTTACAACTCGCTTTTTTGGGAGCCGGCCGCAAAAGCGCAGGATGGCTTCAGGCCCTGTTCTGGTTCCGGGGGGCAGGCTGAGCCTGTGGTTAATTCTTCTTCCTGATGGGAAAATAGAGTGACCTGTGCCTGTCCCAACACCAAGAGCTAGTCTCTCATTGGTTCCCCGTCTTCCCGTTCATCCTCAGGACAAATTGCAACCTGTATGGAACAGGAGGTTAAAGGTGCTGATGCTCCAAGTAGGGAGATTGCTAGTAAAGTGGCTGGAATGGCGAACCCGAGCAAAAGGAGATGAGAAATGAGGTGCGTTTTAGAAACCTTTCCCCATCACACGGTGTACCATCTTCTGGGTTTCTCATGCATGTTTTCGATGTAGGAAGATGCCCTTGAACCTGGAGATTTGGGACCCATGCGATGGGTAGCACGCAGTATTACTTTAAAGGGTCTGCGTTTGCTCACCCAACCTCACCAAACCTCTCAGCCCCAAGAGTGTCCACCCTTATGTCTCATCCAGCTGTGGGTCTACATATGGTCAATCCAGGTTGCATCACAGCCCCTGAACGAATTGTGTAAGAATTTCTCTCTCTTTCCCTGTCTTTGTTTCCTGGGTTTTTAAAAGTAATTTATTTTTATAATGGGGTATAGCTGCTTTTCACGGCTGTGTTTATGCCGCTTTACCCCCACTTGACACACTAACAGAGAGATATCAATACATAGGTTTTAAGATTATTACTAGTCAGATATATTCTTGTGCGGTGAATCGGGCGTGTTGAGTCCAGTTCTCTGAGCTTGGAGTAGGTCTTGTCTATTACATATTGGGTTTATGGAACGGTATCTGAGCTAATTTGAAACTCTTGTTTTATGTATCACCCCACCTCACCTTTCCCGTTAAGCAGCCATAGTGTGTTTTCTGCATGTGTGACTCTGTTCTGTTTTGTAATTCAGTTCAAGTGTAACGGCTTTTACATTCCCTCTATAAGTGACACCTTATGAGAAGTGTCCTTTTCTGTGTGACTTATTTCACTTAGAATCGTCGTACCTAAATCCACTCATCATGCCGCTACTAGCCTTATGACATTGATTTCATGGCTGAGTGATATTCCATTGTACATAAGCAACACAACTTTTTTATCCATTTTTCGCTTTCCTGGGATATTTAAGGTGGAATGAAGTGGAGGTCCTTGTCAACAGAGCAGCCCTAAACTTTGGGGTTCTTGTGTCTTGCTGATTTTTAATTTTCCCACTTTATACCCCCATGCGTGGAAGTGCCCTATGCTCTCTAAGCTGTGTTTTTTAGATGTTTCAGAACACACCGTACACTTCTCCAGAGTGGCTGTTGGCAATTTACATCCCGCCCATCAGTGTAGCAAGGCCCCCATTTCTCCATGGCCTGTCCTGCATTTCTGGTTTTGACACTTTATTCAGCATGGCCCTTTTGACCGATGGGAAGCGAGACTTCTTTGTAGCGCTGATTTGCCTTTCCAGGTTGCTTGGTTGGCCAAAAAGGGCGTATGCGTTTTTTCCTGAATATATTCAGGAAAAAACGCATACGCCGTTTTTGGCCAAGGGCATCATTGTCAACGTTTTCCTGCTTTTCATGTGCTTTAAAGGCGATTCGAATCTACCTCCTGAAATCTGTTTCCTGCAATTCTGCCTTGATTTCAAATCCTCTTCTTTGCCTTCCCTCAATATATTTGTGGACGAGAGTTATCATTTATAACTGTGCAGGTTTGTGAATTGCAGTGCCCTGAAGCTCCATTTTACAACTCGCTTTTTTGGGAGCTGGCCGCAAATGCGCAGGATGTCTTCAGGCCCTGTTCTGGTTCCGGGGGGCAGGCTGAGCCTGTGGTTAATTCTTCTTCCTGATGGGAAAATAGAGTGACCTGTGCCTGTCCCAACACCAAGAGCTAGTCTCTCATTGGTTCCCCGTCTTCCCGTTCATCCTCAGGACAAATTGCAACCTGTATGGAACAGGAGGTTAAAGGTGCTGATGCTCCAAGTAGGGAGATTGCTAGTAAAGTGGCTGGAATGGCGAACCCGAGCAAAAGGAGATGAGAAATGAGGTGCGTTTTAGAAACCTTTCCCCATCACACGGTGTACCATCTTCTGGGTTTCTCATGCATGTTTTCGATGTAGGAAGATGCCCTTGAACCTGGAGATTTGGGACCCATGCGATGGGTAGCACGCAGTATTACTTTAAAGGGTCTGCGTTTGCTCACCCAACCTCACCAAACCTCTCAGCCCCAAGAGTGTCCACCCTTATGTCTCATCCAGCTGTGGGTCTACATATGGTCAATCCAGGTTGCATCACAGCCCCTGAACGAATTGTGTAAGAATTTCTCTCTCTTTCCCTGTCTTTGTTTCCTGGGTTTTTAAAAGTAATTTATTTTTATAATGGGATTTAGCTGCTTTTCACGGCTGTGTTTATGCCGCTTTACACCCACTTGACACACTAACAGAGAGATATCAATACATAGGTTTTAAGATTATTACTAGTCAGATATATTCTTGTGCGGTGAATCGGGCGTGTTGAGTCCAGTTCTCTGAGCTTGGAGTAGGTCTTGTCTATTACATATTGGGTTTATGGAACGGTATCTGAGCTAATTTGAAACTCTTGTTTTATGTATCACCCCACCTCACCTTTCCCGTTAAGCAGCCATAGTGTGTTTTCTGCATGTGTGACTCTGTTCTGTTTTGTAATTCAGTTCAAGTGTAACGGCTTTTACATTCCCTCTATAAGTGACACCTTATGAGAAGTGTCCTTTTCTGTGTGACTTATTTCACTTAGAATCGTCGTACCTAAATCCACTCATCATGCCGCTACTAGCCTTATGACATTGATTTCATGGCTGAGTGATATTCCATTGTACATAAGGAACACAACTTTTTTATCCATTTTTCGCTTTCCTGGGATATTTAAGGTGGAATGAAGTGGAGGTCCTTGTCAACAGAGCAGCCCTAAACTTTGGGGTTCTTGTGTCTTGCTGATTTTTAATTTTCCCACTTTATACCCCCATGCGTGGAAGTGCCCTATGCTCTCTAAGCTGTGTTTTTTAGATGTTTCAGAACACACCGTACACTTCTCCAGAGTGGCTGTTGGCAATTTACATCCCGCCCATCAGTGTAGCAAGGCCCCCATTTCTCCATGGCCTGTCCTGCATTTCTGGTTTTGACACTTTTTTCAGCATGGCCCTTTTGACCGATGGGAAGCGAGACTTCTTTGTAGCGCTGATTTGCCTTTCCAGGTTGCTTGGTTGGCCAAAAAGGGCGTATGCGTTTTTTCCTGAATATATTCAGGAAAAAACGCATACGCCGTTTTTGGCCAAGGGCATCATTGTCAACGTTTTCCTGATTTTCATGTGCTTTAAAGGCGATTCGAATCTACCTCCTGAAATCTGTTTCCTGCAATTCTGCCTTGATTTCAAATCCTCTTCTTTGCCTTCCCTCAATATATTTGTGGACGAGAGTTATCATTTATATCTCTGCAGGTTTGTGAATTGCAGTGCCCTGAAGCTCCATTTTACAGCTCGCTTTTTCGGGAGCTGGCCGCAAAAGCGCAGGATGGCTTCAGGCCCTGTTCTGGTTCCGGGGGGCAGGCTGAGCCAGTGGTTAATTCTTCATCCTGATGGGAAAATAGAGTGACCTGTGCCTGTCCCAACACCAAGAGCTAGTCTCTCATTGGTTCCCCGTCTTCCCGTTCATCCTCAGGACAAATTGCAACCTGTACGGAATAGGAGGTTAAAGGTGCTGATGCTCCAAGTAGGGAGATTGCTAGTAAAGTGGCTGGAATGGCGAACCCGAGCACAAGGAGATGAGAAATGAGGTGCGTTTTAGAAACCTTTCCCCATCACACGGTGTACCATCTTCTGGGTTTCTCATGCATGTTTTCGATGTAGGAAGATGCCCTTGAACCTGGAGATTTGGGACCCATGCGATGGGTAGCACGCAGTATTACTTTAAAGGGTCTGCGTTTGCTCACCCAACCTCACCAAACCTCTCAGCCCCAAGAGTGTCCACCCTTATGTCTCATCCAGCTGTGGGTCTAGATATGGTCAATCCAGGTTGCATCACAGCCCCTGAACGAATTGTGTAAGAATTTCTCTCTCTTTCCCTGTCTTTGTTTCCTGGGTTTTTAAAAGTAATTTATTTTTATAATGGGGTTTAGCTGCTTTTCACGGCTGTGTTTATGCCGCTTTACACCCACTTGACACACTAACAGAGAGATATCAATACATAGGTTTTAAGATTATTACTAGTCAGTTATATTCTTGTGCGGTGAATCGGGCGTGTTGAGTCCAGTTCTCTGAGCAAGGAGTAGGTCTTGTCTATTACATATTGGGTTTATGGAACGGTATCTGAGCTAATTTGAAACTCTTGTTTTATGTATCACCCCACCTCACCTTTCCCGTTAAGCAGCCATAGTGTATTTTCTGCATGTGTGACTCTGTTCTGTTTTGTAATTCAGTTCAAGTGTAACGGTTTTTACATTCCCTCTATAAGTGACACCTTATGAGAAGTGTCCTTTTCTGTGTGACTTATTTCACTTAGAATCGTCATACCTAAATCCACTCATCATGATGCTACTAGCCTTATGACATTGATTTCATGGCTGAGTGATATTCCACTGTACATAAGGACCACAACTTTTTTATCCATTTTTCGCTTTCCTGGGATATTTAAGGTGGAATGAAGTGGAGGTCCTTGTCAACAGAGCAGCCCTAAACTTTGGGGTTCTTGTGTCTTGCTGATTTTTAATTTTCCCACTTTATACCCCCATGCGTGGAAGTGTCCTATGCTCTCTAAGCTGTGTTTTTTAGATGTTTCAAAACACACCGTACACTTCTCCAGAGTGGCTGTTGGCAATTTACATCCCGCCCATCAGTGTAGCAAGGCTCCCATTTCTCCATGGCCTGTCCTGCATTTTTGGTTTTGACACTTTTTTCAGCATGGCCCTTTTGACCGATGGGAAGCGAGACTTCTTTGTAGCGCTGATTTGCCTTTCCAGGTTGCTTGGTTGGCCAAAAAGGGCGTATGCGTTTTTTCCTGAATATATTCAGGAAAAAACGCATACGCCGTTTTTGGCCAAGGGCATCATTGTCAACGTTTTGCTGCTTTTCATGTGCTTTAAAGGCGATTCGAATCTACCTCCTGAAATCTGTTTCCTGCAATTCTGCCTTGATTTCAAATCCTCTTCTTTGCCTTCCCTCAATATATTTGTGGACGAGAGTTATCATTTATAACTGTGCAGGTTTGTGAATTGCAGTGCCCTGAAGCTCCATTTTACAACTCGCTTTTTTGGGAGGTGGCCTCAAAAGCGCAGGATGGCTTCAGGCCCTGTTCTGGTTCCGGGGGGCAGGCTGAGCCTGTGGTTAATTCTTGTTCCTGATGGGAAAATAGAGTGACCTGTGCCTGTCCCAACACCAAGAGCTAGTCTCTCATTGGTTCCCCGTCTTCCCGTTCATCCTCAGGACAAATTGCAACCTGTATGGAACAGGAGGTTAAAGGTGCTGATGCTCCAAGTAGGGAGATTGCTAGTAAAGTGGCTGGAATGGCGAACCCGAGCAAAAGGAGATGAGAAATGAGGTGCGTTTTAGAAACCTTTCCCCATCACACGGTGTACCATCTTCTGGGTTTCTCATGCATGTTTTCGATGTAGGAAGATGCCCTTGAACCTGGAGATTTGGGACCCATGCGATGGGTAGCACGCAGTATTACTTTAAAGGGTCTGCGTTTGCTCACCCAACCTCACCAAACCTCTCAGCCCCAAGAGTGTCCACCCTTATGTCTCATCCAGCTGTGGGTCTACATATGGTCAATCCAGGTTGCATCACAGCCCCTGAACGAATTGTGTAAGAATTTCTCTCTCTTTCCCTGTCTTTGTTTCCTGGGTTTTTAAAAGTAATTTATTTTTATAATGGGATTTAGCTGCTTTTCACGGCTGTGTTTATGCCGCTTTACACCCACTTGACACACTAACAGAGAGATATCAATACATAGGTTTTAAGATTATTACTAGTCAGATATATTCTTGTGCGGTGAATCGGGCGTGTTGAGTCCAGTTCTCTGAGCTTGGAGTAGGTCTTGTCTATTACATATTGGGTTTATGGAACGGTATCTGAGCTAATTTGAAACTCTTGTTTTATGTATCACCCCACCTCACCTTTCCCGTTAAGCAGCCATAGTGTGTTTTCTGCATGTGTGACTCTGTTCTGTTTTGTAATTCAGTTCAAGTGTAACGGCTTTTACATTCCCTCTATAAGTGACACCTTATGAGAAGTGTCCTTTTCTGTGTGACTTATTTCACTTAGAATCGTCGTACCTAAATCCACTCATCATGCCGCTACTAGCCTTATGACATTGATTTCATGGCTGAGTGATATTCCATTGTACATAAGGAACACAACTTTTTTATCCATTTTTCGCTTTCCTGGGATATTTAAGGTGGAATGAAGTGGAGGTCCTTGTCAACAGAGCAGCCCTAAACTTTGGGGTTCTTGTGTCTTGCTGATTTTTAATTTTCCCACTTTATACCCCCATGCGTGGAAGTGCCCTATGCTCTCTAAGCTGTGTTTTTTAGATGTTTCAGAACACACCGTACACTTCTCCAGAGTGGCTGTTGGCAATTTACATCCCGCCCATCAGTGTAGCAAGGCCCCCATTTCTCCATGGCCTGTCCTGCATTTCTGGTTTTGACACTTTTTTCAGCATGGCCCTTTTGACCGATGGGAAGCGAGACTTCTTTGTAGCGCTGATTTGCCTTTCCAGGTTGCTTGGTTGGCCAAAAAGGGCGTATGCGTTTTTTCCTGAATATATTCAGGAAAAAATGCATACGCCGTTTTTGGCCAAGGGCATCATTGTCAACGTTTTCCTGATTTTCATGTGCTTTAAAGGCGATTCGAATCTACCTCCTGAAATCTGTTTCCTGCAATTCTGCCTTGATTTCAAATCCTCTTCTTTGCCTTCCCTCAATATATTTGTGGACGAGAGTTATCATTTATATCTCTGCAGGTTTGTGAATTGCAGTGCCCTGAAGCTCCATTTTACAGCTCGCTTTTTCGGGAGCTGGCCGCAAAAGCGCAGGATGGCTTCAGGCCCTGTTCTGGTTCCGGGGGGCAGGCTGAGCCTGTGGTTAATTCTTCATCCTGATGGGAAAATAGAGTGACCTGTGCCTGTCCCAACACCAAGAGCTAGTCTCTCATTGGTTCCCCGTCTTCCCGTTCATCCTCAGGACAAATTGCAACCTGTACGGAACAGGAGATTAAAGGTGCTGATGCTCCAAGTAGGGAGATTGCTAGTAAAGTGGCTGGAATGGCGAACACGAGCACAAGGAGATGAGAAATGAGGTGCGTTTTAGAAACCTTTCCCCATCACACGGTGTACCATCTTCTGGGTTTCTCATGCATGTTTTCGATGTAGGAAGCTGCCCTTGAACCTGGAGATTTGGGACCCATGCGATGGGTAGCACGCAGTATTACTTTAAAGGGTCTGCGTTTGCTCACCCAACCTCACCAAACCTCTCAGCCCCAAGAGTGTCCACCCTTATGTCTCATCCAGCTGTGGGTCTAGATATGGTCAATCCAGGTTGCATCACAGCCCCTGAACGAATTGTGTAAGAATTTCTCTCTCTTTCCCTGTCTTTGTTTCCTGGGTTTTTAAAAGTAATTTATTTTTATAATGGGGTTTAGCTGCTTTTCACGGCTGTGTTTATGCCGCTTTACACCCACTTGACACACTAACAGAGAGATATCAATACATAGGTTTTAAGATTATTACTAGTCAGTTATATTCTTGTGCGGTGAATCGGGCGTGTTGAGTCCAGTTCTCTGAGCAAGGAGTAGGTCTTGTCTATTACATATTGGGTTTATGGAACGGTATCTGAGCTAATTTGAAACTCTTGTTTTATGTATCACCCCACCTCACCTTTCCCGTTAAGCAGCCATAGTGTATTTTCTGCATGTGTGACTCTGTTCTGTTTTGTAATTCAGTTCAAGTGTAACGGTTTTTACATTCCCTCTATAAGTGACACCTTATGAGAAGTGTCCTTTTCTGTGTGACTTATTTCACTTAGAATCGTCATACCTAAATCCACTCATCATGATGCTACTAGCCTTATGACATTGATTTCATGGCTGAGTGATATTCCACTGTACATAAGGACCACAACTTTTTTATCCATTTTTCGCTTTCCTGGGATATTTAAGGTGGAATGAAGTGGAGGTCCTTGTCAACAGAGCAGCCCTAAACTTTGGGGTTCTTGTGTCTTGCTGATTTTTAATTTTCCCACTTTATACCCCCATGCGTGGAAGTGCCCTATGCTCTCTAAGCTGTGTTTTTTAGATGTTTCAAAACACACCGTACACTTCTCCAGAGTGGCTGTTGGCAATTTACATCCCGCCCATCAGTGTAGCAAGGCTCCCATTTCTCCATGGCCTGTCCTGCATTTTTGGTTTTGACACTTTTTTCAGCATGGCCCTTTTGACCGATGGGAAGCGAGTCTTCTTTGTAGCGCTGATTTGCCTTTCCAGGTTGCTTGGTTGGCCAAAAAGGGCGTATGCGTATTTCCTGAATATATTCAGGAAAAAACGCATACGCCCTTTTTGGCCAAGGGCATCATTGTCAACGTTTTGCTGCTTTTCATGTGCTTTAAAGGCGATTCGAATCTACCTCCTGAAATCTGTTTCCTGCAATTCTGCCTTGATTTCAAATCCTCTTCTTTGCCTTCCCTCAATATATTTGTGGATGAGAGTTATCATTTATAACTGTGCAGGTTTGTGAATTGCAGTGCCCTGAAGCTCCATTTTACAACTCGCTTTTTTGGGAGGTGGCCTCAAAAGCGCAGGATGGCTTCAGGCCCTGTTCTGGTTCCGGGGGGCAGGCTGAGCCTGTGGTTAATTCTTGTTCCTGATGGGAAAATAGAGTGACCTGTGCCTGTCCCAACACCAAGAGCTAGTCTCTCATTGGTTCCCCGTTCTCCCGTTCATCCTCAGGACAAATTGCAACCTGTACGGAACAGGAGGTTAAAGGTGTTGATGCTCCAAGTAGGGAGATTGCTAGTAAAGTGGCTGGAATGGCGAACCCGAGCAAAAGGAGATGAGAAATGAGGTGCGTTTTAGAAACCTTTCCCCATCACACGGTGTACCATCTTCTGGGTTTCTCAGGCATGTTTTCGATGTAGGAAGATGCCCTTGAACCTGGCGATTTGGGACCCATGCGATGGGTAGCACGCAGTATTACTTTAAAGGGTCTGCGTTTGCTCACCCAACCTCACCAAACCTCTCAGCCCCAAGAGTGTCCACCCTTATGTCTCATCCAGCTGTGGGTCTAGATATGGTCAATCCAGGTTGCATCACAGCCCCTGAACGAATTGTGTAAGAATTTCTCTCTCTTTCCCTGTCTTTGTTTCCTGGTTTTTTAAAAGTAATTTATTTTTATAATGGGGTTTAGCTGCTTTTTACGGCTGTCTTTATGCCGCTTTACACCCACTTGACACACTAACAGAGAGATATCAATACATAGGTTTTAAGATTATTACTAGTCAGTTATATTCTTGTGCGGTGAATCGGGCGTGTTGAGTCCAGTTCTCTGAGCAAGGAGTAGGTCTTGTCTATTACATATTGAGTTTATGGAACGGTATCTGAGCTAATTTGAAACTGTTGTTTTATGTATCACCCCACCTCACCTTTCCCGTTAAGCAGCCATAGTGTATTTTCTGCATGTGTGACTCTGTTCTGTTTTGTAATTCAGTTCAAGTGTAACAGTTTTTACATTCCCTCTATAAGTGACACCTTATGAGAAGTGTCCTTTTCTGTGTGACTTATTTCACTTAGAATCGTCATACGTAAATCCACTCATCATGCTGCTACTAGCCTTATGACATTGATTTCATGGCTGAGTGATATTCCACTGTACATAAGGACCACAACTTTTTTATCCATTTTTCGCTTTCCTGGGATATTTAAGGTGGAATGAAGTGGAGGTCCTTGTCAACAGAGCAGCCCTAAACTTTGGGGTTCTTGTGTCTTGCTTATTTTTAATTTTCCCACTTTATACCCCCATGCGTGGAAGTGCCCTATGCTCTCTAAGCTGTGTTTTTTAGATGTTTCAGAACACACCGTACACTTCTCCAGAGTGGCTGTTGGCAATTTACATCCCGCCCATCAGTGTAGCAAGGCCCCCATTTCTCCATGGCCTGTCCTGCATTTCTGGTTTTGACACTTTATTCAGCATGGCCCTTTTGACCGATGGGAAGCGAGACTTCTTTGTAGCGCTGATTTGCCTTTCCAGGTTGCTTGGTTGGCCAAAAAGGGCGTATGCGTTTTTTCCTGAATATATTCAGGAAAAAACGCATACGCCGTTTTTGGCCAAGGGCATCATTGTCAACGTTTTCCTGCTTTTCATGTGCTTTAAAGGCGATTCGAATCTACCTCCTGAAATCTGTTTCCTGCAATTCTGCCTTGATTTCAAATCCTCTTCTTTGCCTTCCCTCAATATATTTGGGGACGAGAGTTATCATTTATAACTGTGCAGGTTTGTGAATTGCAGTGCCCTGAAGCTCCATTTTACAACTCGCTTTTTTGGGAGCTGGCCGCAAATGCGCAGGATGGCTTCAGGCCCTGTTCTGGTTCCGGGGGGCAGGCTGAGCCTGTGGTTAATTCTTCTTCCTGATGGGAAAATAGAGTGACCTGTGCCTGTCCCAACACCAAGAGCTAGTCTCTCATTGGTTCCCCGTCTTCCCGTTCATCCTCAGGACAAATTGCAACCTGTATGGAACAGGAGGTTAAAGGTGCTGATGCTCCAAGTAGGGAGATTGCTAGTAAAGTGGCTGGAATGGCGAACCCGAGCACAAGGAGATGAGAAATGAGGTGCGTTTTAGAAACCTTTCCCCATCACACGGTGTACCATCTTCTGGGTTTCTCATGCATGTTTTCGATGTAGGAAGATGCCCTTGAACCTGGAGATTTGGGACCCATGCGATGGGTAGCACGCAGTATTACTTTAAAGGGTCTGCGTTTGCTCACCCAACCTCACCAAACCTCTCAGCCCCAAGAGTGTCCACCCTTATGTCTCATCCAGCTGTGGGTCTAGATATGGTCAATCCAGGTTGCATCACAGCCCCTGAACGAATTGTGTAAGAATTTCTCTCTCTTTCCCTGTCTTTGTTTCCTGGGTTTTTAAAAGTAATTTATTTTTATAATGGGGTTTAGCTGCTTTTCACGGCTGTGTTTATGCCGCTTTACACCCACTTGACACACTAACAGAGAGATATCAATACATAGGTTTTAAGATTATTACTAGTCAGTTATATTCTTGTGCGGTGAATCGGGCGTGTTGAGTCCAGTTCTCTGAGCTTGGAGTAGGTCTTGTCTATTACATATTGGGTTTATGGAACGGTATCTGAGCTAATTTGAAACTCTTGTTTTATGTATCACCCCACCTCACCTTTCCCGTTAAGCAGCCATAGTGTGTTTTCTGCATGTGTGACTCTGTTCTGTTTTGTAATTCAGTTCAAGTGTAACGGCTTTTACATTCCCTCTATAAGTGACACCTTATGAGAAGTGTCCTTTTCTGTGTGACTTATTTCACTTAGAATCGTCGTACCTAAATCCACTCATCATGCCGCTACTAGCCTTATGACATTGATTTCATGGCTGAGTGATATTCCATTGTACATAAGGACCACAACTTTTTTATCCATTTTTCGCTTTCCTGGGATCTTTAAGGTGGAATGAAGTGGAGGTCCTTGTCAACAGAGCAGCCCTAAACTTTGGGGTTCTTGTGTCTTGCTGATTTTTAATTTTCCCACTTTATACCCCCATGCGTGGGAGTGCCCTCTGCTCTCTAAGCAGTGTTTTTTAGATGTTTCAGAACACACCGTACACTTCTCCAGAGTGGCTGTTGGCAATTTACATACCACCCATCTGTGTAGCAAGGCTCCCATTTCTCCATGGCCTGTCCTGCATTTCTGGTTTTGACACTTTTTTCAGCATGGCCCTTTTGACCGATGGGAAGCGAGACTTCTTTGTAGCGCTGATTTGCCTTTCCAGGTTGCTTGGTTGGCCAAAAAGGGCGTATGCGTTTTTTCCTGAATATAATCATGAAAAAACGCATACGCCCTTTTTGGCCAAGGGCATCATTGTCAAAGTTTTGCTGCTTTTCATGTGCTTTAAAGGCGATTCGAATCTACCTCCTGAAATCTGTTTCCTGCAATTCTGCCTTGATTTCAAATCCTCTTCTTTGCCTTCCCTCAATATATTTGTGGACGAGAGTTATCATTTATAACTCTGCAGGTTTGTGAATTGCAGTTCCCTGAAGCTCCATTTTACAACTCGCTTTTTTGGGAGCTGGCCGCAAAAGCGCAGGATGGCTTCAGGCCCTGTTCTGGTTCCGGGGTGCAGGCTGAGCCTGTGGTTAATTCTTCTTCCTGATGGGAAAATAGAGTGACCTGTGCCTGTCCCAACACCAAGAGCTAATCTCTCATTGGTTCCCCGTCTTCCCGTTCATCCTCAGGACAAATTGCAACCTGTATGGAACAGGAGGTTAAAGGTGCTGATGCTCCAAGTAGGGAGATTGCTAGTAAAGTGGATGGAATGGCGAACCCGAGCAAAAGGAGATGAGAAATGAGGTGCGTTTTAGAAACCTTTCCCCATCACATGGTGTACCATCTTCTGGGTTTCTCATGCATGTTTTCGATGTAGGAAGATGCCCTTGAACCTGGAGATTTGGGACCCATGCGATGGGTAGCACGCAGTATTACCTTAAAGGGTCTGCGTTTGCTCACCCAACCTCACCAAACCTCTCAGCCCCAAGAGTGTCCACCCTTATGTCTCATCCAGCTGTGGGTCTAGATATGGTCAATCCAGGTTGCATCACAGCCCCTGAACGAATTGTGTAAGAATTTCTCTCTCTTTCACTGTCTTTGTTTCATGGGTTTTTAAAAGTAATTTATTTTTATAATGGGGTTTAGCTGCTTTTCACGGCTGTGTTTATGCCGCTTTACACCCACTTGACACACTAACAGAGAGATATCAATACATAGGTTTTAAGATTATTACTAGTCAGATATATTCTTGTGCGGTGAATCGGTCGTGTTGAGTCCAGTTCTCTGAGCAAGGAGTAGGTCTTGTCTATTACATATTGGGTTTATGGAACGGTATCTGAGCTAATTTGAAACTCTTGTTTTATGTATCACCCCACCTCACCTTTCCCGTTAAGCAGCTATAGTGTGTTTTCTACACGTGTGACTCTGTTCTGTTTTGTAATTCAGTTCAAGTGTAACGGTTTTTACATTTCCTCTATAAGTGACTCCTTATGAGAAGTGTCCTTTTCTGTGAGACTTATTTCACTTAGAATCGTCGTACCTAAATCCACTCATCATGCCGCTACTAGCCTTATGACATTGATTTCATGGCTGAGTGATATTCCATTGTACATAAGGACCACAACTTTTTTATCCATTTTTCGCTTTCCTGGGATATTTAAGGTGGAATGAAGTGGAGGTCCTTGTCAACAGAGCAGCCCTAATCGTTGGGGTTCTTGTGTCTTGCTGATTTTTAATTTTCCCACTTTATACCCCCATGCGTGGGAGTGCCCTATGCTCTCTAAGCTGTGTTTTTTAGATGTTTCAGAACACACCGTACACTTCTCCAGAGTGGCTGTTGGCAATTTACATACCACCCATCAGTGTAGCAAGGCTCCCATTTCTCCATGGCCTGTCCTGCATTTCTGGTTTTGACGCTTTTTTCAGCATGGCCCTTTTGACCGATGGGAAGCGAGACTTCTTTGTAGCGCTGATTTGCCTTTCCAGGTTGCTTGGTTGGCCAAAAAGGGCGTATGCGTTTTTTCCTGAATATATTCAGGAAAAAACGCATACGCCCTTTTTGGCTAAGGGCATCATTGTCAACGTTTTGCTGCTTTTCATGTGCTTTAAAGGCGATTCGAATCTACCTCCTGAAATCTGTTTCCTGCAATTCTGCCTTGATTTCAAATCCTCTTCTTTGCATTCCCTCAATATATTTGTGGACGAGAGTTATCATTTATAACTCTGCAGGTTTGTGAATTGCAGTGCCCTGAAGCTCCATTTTACAACTCACTTTTTTGGGAGCTGGCCGCAAAAGCGCAGGATGGCTTCAGGCCCTGTTCTGGTTCCGGGGTGCAGGCTGAGCCTGTGGTTAATTCTTCTTCCTGATTTGAAAATAGAGTGACCTGTGCCTGTCCCAACACCAAGAGCTAATCTCTCATTGGTTCCCCGTCTTCCCGTTTATCCTCAGGACAAATTGCAACCTGTACGGAACAGGAGGTTAAAGGTGCTGATGCTCCAAGTAGGGAGATTGCTAGTAAAGTGGCTGGAATGGCGAACCCGAGCAAAAGGAGATGAGAAATGAGGTGCGTTTTAGAAACCTTTCCCCATCACATGGTGTACCATCTTCTGGATTTCTCATGCATGTTTTCGATGTAGGAAGATGCCCTTGAACCTGGAGATTTGGGACCCATGCGATGGGTAGCACGCAGTATTACTTTAAAGGGTCTGCGTTTTCTCACCCAACCTCACCAAACCTCTCAGCCCCAAGAGTGTCCAACCTTATGTCTCATCCAGCTGTGGGTCTAGATATGGTCATTCCAGGTTGCATCACAGCCCCTGAACGAATTGTGTAAGAATTTCTCTCTCTTTCACTGTCTTTGTTTCATGGGTTTTTAAAAGTAATTTATTTTTATAATGGGGTTTAGCTGCTTTTCACGGCTGTGTTTATGCTGCTTTACACCCACTTGACACACTAACAGAGAGATATCAATACATAGGTTTTAAGATTATTACTAGTCAGATATATTCTTGTGCGGTGAATCGGGCGTGTTGAGTCCAGTTCTCTGAGCAAGGTGTAGGTCTTGTCTATTACATATTGGGTTTATGGAACGGTATCTGAGCTAATTTGAAACTCTTGTTTTATGTATCACCCCACCTCACCTTTCCCGTTAAGCAGCCATAGTGTGTTTTCTGCATGTGTGACTCTGTTCTGTTTTGTAATTCAGTTCAAGTGTAACGGCTTTTACATTCCCTCTATAAGTGACACCTTATGAGAAGTGTCCTTTTCTGTGTGACTTATTTCACTTAGAATCGTCGTACCTAAATCCACTCATCATGCCGCTAATAGCCTTATGACATTGATTTCATGGCTGAGTGATATTCCATTGTACATAAGGACCACAACTTTTTTATCCATTTTTCGCTTTCCTGGGATATTTAAGGTGGAAGGAAGTGGAGGTCCTTGTCAACAGAGCAGCCCTAAACTTTGGGGTTCTTGTGTCTTGCTGATTTTTAATTTTCCCACTTTATACCCCCATGCGTGGAAGTGCCCTATGCTCTCTAAGCTGTGTTTTTTAGATGTTTCAGAACACACCGTACACTTCTCCAGAGTGGCTGTTGGCAATTTACATCCCGCCCATCAGTGTAGCAAGGCCCCCATTTCTCCATGGCCTGTCCTGCATTTCTGGTTTTGACACTTTTTTCAGCATGGCCCTTTTGACCGATGGGAAGCGAGACTTCTTTGTAGCGCTGATTTGCCTTTCCAGGTTGCTTGGTTGGCCAAAAAGGGCGTATGCGTTTTTTCCTGAATATATTCAGGAAAAAACGCATACGCCGTTTTTGGCCAAGGGCATCATTGTCAACGTTTTCCTGATTTTCATGTGCTTTAAAGGCGTTTCGAATCTACCTCCTGAAATCTGTTTCCTGCAATTCTGCCTTGATTTCAAATCCTCTTCTTTGCCTTCCCTCAATATATTTGTGGACGAGAGTTATCATTTATATCTCTGCAGGTTTGTGAATTGCAGTGCCCTGAAGCTCCATTTTACAACTCGCTTTTTTGGGAGGTGGCCTCAAAAGCGCAGGATGGCTTCAGGCCCTGTTCTGGTTCCGGGGGGCAGGCTGAGCCTGTGGTTAATTCTTGTTCCTGATGGGAAAATAGAGTGACCTGTGCCTGTCCCAACACCAAGAGCTAGTCTCTCATTGGTTCCCCGTTCTCCCGTTCATCCTCAGGACAAATTGCAACCTGTACGGAACAGGAGGTTAAAGGTGTTGATGCTCCAAGTAGGGAGATTGCTAGTAAAGTGGCTGGAATGGCGAAACCGAGCAAAAGGAGATGAGAAATGAGGTGCGTTTTAGAAACCTTTCCCCATCACACGGTGTACCATCTTCTGGGTTTCTCAGGCATGTTTTCGATGTAGGAAGATGCCCTTGAACCTGGCGATTTGGGACCCATGCGATGGGTAGCACGCAGTATTACTTTAAAGGGTCTGCGTTTGCTCACCCAACCTCACCAAACCTCTCAGCCCCAAGAGTGTCCACCCTTATGTCTCATCCAGCTGTGGGTCTAGATATGGTCAATCCAGGTTGCATCACAGCCCCTGAACGAATTGTGTAAGAATTTCTCTCTCTTTCCCTGTCTTTGTTTCCTGGTTTTTTAAAAGTAATTTATTTTTATAATGGGGTTTAGCTGCTTTTTACGGCTGTCTTTATGCCGCTTTACACCCACTTGACACACTAACAGAGAGATATCAATACATAGGTTTTAAGATTATTACTAGTCAGTTATATTCTTGTGCGGTGAATCGGGCGTGTTGAGTCCAGTTCTCTGAGCAAGGAGTAGGTCTTGTCTATTACATATTGGGTTTATGGAACGGTATCTGAGCTAATTTGAAACTCTTGTTTTATGTATCACCCCACCTCACCTTTCCCGTTAAGCAGCCATAGTGTGTTTTCTGCACGTGTGACTCTGTTCTGTTTTGTAATTCAGTTCAAGTGTAACGGTTTTTACATTTTCTCTATAAGTGACACCTTATGAGAAGTGTCCTTTTCTGTGTGACTTATTTCACTTAGAATCGTCGTACCTAAATCCACTCATCATGCCGCTACTAGCCTTATGACATTGATTTCATGGCTGAGTGATATTCCATTGTACATAAGGACCACAACTTTTTTATCCATTTTTCGCTTTCCTGGGATCTTTAATGTGGAATGAAGTGGAGGTCCTTGTCAACAGAGCAGCCCTAATCTTTGGGGTTCTTGTGTCTTGCTGATTTTTAATTTTCCCACTTTATACCCCCATGCGTGGGAGTGCCCTATGCTCTCTAAGCTGTGTTTTTTAGATGTTTCAGAACACACCGTACACTTCTCCAGAGTGGCTGTTGGCAATTTACATACCACCCATCAGTGTAGCAAGGCTCCCATTTCTCCATGGCCTGTCCTGCATTTCTGGTTTTGACACTTTTTTCAGCATGGCCCTTTTGACCGATGGGAAGCGAGACTTCTTTGTAGCGCTGATTTGCCTTTCCACGTTGCTCGGTTGGCCAAAAAGGGCGTATGCGTTTTTTCCTGAATATATTCAGGAAAAAACGCATACGCCCTTTTTGGCCAAGGGCATCATTGTCAACGTTTTGCTGCTTTTCATGTGCTTTAAAGGCGATTCGAATCTACCTCCTGAAATCTGTTTCCTGCAATTCTGCCTTGATTTCAAATCCTCTTCTTTGCCTTCCCTCAATATATTTGTGGACGAGAGTTATCATTTATAACTCTGCAGGTTTGTGAATTGCAGTTCCCTGAAGCTCCATTTTACAACTCGCTTTTTTGGGAGCTGGCCGCAAAAGCGCAGGATGGCTTCAGGCCCTGTTCTGGTTCCGGGGTGCAGGCTGAACCTGTGGTTAATTCTTCTTCCTGATGGGAAAATAGAGTGACCTGTGCCTGTCCCAACACCAAGAGCTAATCTCTCATTGGTTCCCCGTCTTCCCGTTCATCCTCAGGACAAATTGCAACCTGTATGGAACAGGAGGTTAAAGGTGCTGATGCTCCAAGTAGGGAGATTGCTAGTAAAGTGGCTGGAATGGCGAACCCGAGCAAAAGGAGATGAGAAATGAGGTGCGTTTTAGAAACCTTTCCCCATCACATGGTGTACCATCTTCTGGGTTTCTCATGCATGTTTTCGATGTAGGAAGATGCCCTTGAACCTGGAGATTTGGGACCCATGTGATGGGTAGCATGCAGTATTACTTTAAAGGGTCTGCGTTTGCTCACCCAACCTCACCAAACCTCTCAGCCCCAAGAGTGTCCACCCTTATGTCTCATCCAGCTGTGGGTCTAGATATGGTCAATCCAGGTTGCATCACAGCCCCTGAACGAATTGTGTAAGAATTTCTCTCTCTTTCACTGTCTTTGTTTCATGGGTTTTTAAAAGTAATTTATTTTTATAATGGGGTTTAGCTGTTTTTCACGGCTGTGTTTATGCCGCTTTACACCCACTTGACACACTAACAGAGAGATATCAATACATAGGTTTTAAGATTATTACTAGTCAGATATATTCTTGTGCGGTGAATCGGGCGTGTTGAGTCCAGTTCTCTGAGCTTGGAGTAGGTCTTGTCTATTACATATTGGGTTTATGGAACGGTATCTGAGCTAATTTGAAACTCTTGTTTTATGTATCACCCCACCTCACCTTTCCCGTTAAGCAGCCATAGTGTGTTTTCTGCATGTGTGACTCTGTTCTGTTTTGTAATTCAGTTCAAGTGTAACGGTTTTTACATTTCCTCTATAAGTGACTCCTTATGAGAAGTGTCCTTTTCTGTGAGACTTATTTCACTTAGAATCGTCGTACCTAAATCCACTCATCATGCCGCTACTAGCCTTATGACATTGATTTCATGGCTGAGTGATATTCCATTGTACATAAGGACCACAACTTTTTTATCCATTTTTCGCTTTCCTGGGATCTTTAAGGTGGAATGAAGTGGAGGTCCTTGTCAACAGAGCAGCCCTAATCTTTGGGGTTCTTGTGTCTTGCTGATTTTTAATTTTCCCACTTTATACCCCCATTCGTGGGAGTGCCCTATGCTCTCTAAGCTGTGTTTTTTAGATGTTTCAGAACACACCGTACACTTCTCCAGAGTGGCTGTTGGCAATTTACATACCACCCATCAGTGTAGCAAGGCTCCCATTTCTCCATGGCCTGTCCTGCATTTCTGGTTTTGACACTTTTTTCAGCATGGCCCTTTTGACCGATGGGAAGCGAGACTTCTTTGTAGCGCTGATTTGCCTTTCCAGGTTGCTTCGTTGGCCAAAAAGGGCGTATGCGTTTTTTCCTGAATATATTCAGGAAAAAACGCATACGCTCTTTTTGGCTAAGGGCATCATTGTCAACGTTTTGCTGCTTTTCATGTGCTTTAAAGGCGATTCGAATCTACCTCCTGAAATCTGTTTCCTGCAATTCTGCCTTGATTTCAAATCCTCTTCTTTGCCTTCCCTCATTATATTTGTGGACGAGAGTTATCATTTATAACTCTGCAGGTTTGTGAATTGCAGTGCACTGAAGCTCCATTTTACAACTCGCTTTTTTGGGAGCTGGCCGCAAAAGCGCAGGATGGCTTCAGGCCCTTTTCTGGTTCCGGGGTGCAGGCTGAGCCTGTGGTTAATTCTTCTTCCTGATGGGAAAATAGAGTGACCTGTGCCTGTCCCAACACCAAGAGCTAATCTCTCATTGGTTCCCCGTCTTCCCGTTCATCCTCAGGACAAACTGCAACCTGTATGGAACAGGAGGTTAAAGGTGCTGATGCTCCAAGTAGGGAGATTGCTAGTAAAGTGGCTGGAATGGCGAACCCGAGCACAAGGAGATGAGAAATGAGGTGCGTTTTAGAAACCTTTCCCCATCACACTGTGTACCATCTTCTGGGTTTCTCATGCATGTTTTCGATGTAGGAAGATGCCCTTGAACCTGGAGATTTGGGACCCATGCGATGGGTAGCACGCAGTATTACTTTAAAGGGTCTGCGTTTGCTCACCCAACCTCACCAAACCTCTCAGCCCCAAGAGTGTCCACCCTTATGTCTCATCCAGCTGTGGGTCTAGATATGGTCAATCCAGGTTGCATCACAGCCCCTGAACGAATTGTGTAAGAATTTCTCTCTCTTTCCCTGTCTTTGTTTCCTGGGTTTTTAAAAGTAATTTATTTTTATAATGGGGTTTAGCTGCTTTTCACGGCTGTGTTTATGCCGCTTTACACCCACTTGACACACTAACAGAGAGATATCAATACATAGGTTTTAAGATTATTACTAGTCAGTTATATTCTTGTGCGGTGAATCGGGCGTGTTGAGTCCAGTTCTCTGAGCAAGGAGTAGGTCTTGTCTATTACATATTGGGTTTATGGAACGGTATCTGAGCTAATTTGAAACTCTTGTTTTATGTATCACCCCACCTCACCTTTCCCGTTAAGCAGCCATAGTGTATTTTCTGCATGTGTGACTCTGTTCTGTTTTGTAATTCAGTTCAAGTGTAACAGTTTTTACATTCCCTCTATAAGTGACACCTTATGAGAAGTGTCCTTTTCTGTGTGACTTATTTCACTTAGAATCGTCATACCTAAATCCACTCATCATGCTGCTACTAGCCTTATGACATTGATTTCATGGCTGAGTGATATTCCACTGTACATAAGGACCACAACTTTTTTATCCATTTTTCGCTTTCCTGGGATATTTAAGGTGGAATGAAGTGGAGGTCCTTGTCAACAGAGCAGCCCTAAACTTTGGGGTTCTTGTGTCTTGCTGATTTTTAATTTTCCCACTTTATACCCCCATGCGTGGAAGTGCCCTATGCTCTCTAAGCTGTGTTTTTTAGATTTTTCAGAACACACCGTACACTTCTCCAGAGTGGCTGTTGGCAATTTACATCCCGCCCATCAGTGTAGCAAGGCTCCCATTTCTCCATGGCCTGTCCTGCATTTTTGGTTTTGACACTTTTTTCAGCATGGCCCTTTTGACTGATGGGAAGCGAGACTTCTTTGTAGCGCTGATTTGCCTTTCCAGGTTGCTTGGTTGGCCGAAAAGGGCGTATGCGTTTTTTCCTGAATATATTCAGGAAAAAACGCATACGCTCTTTTTGGCCAAGGGCATCATTGTCAACGTTTTGCTGCTTTTCATGTGCTTTAAAGGCGATTCGAATCTACCTCCTGAAATCTGTTTCCTGCAATTCTGCCTTGATTTCAAATCCTCTTCTTTGCCTTCCCTCATTATATTTGTGGACGAGAGTTATCATTTATAACTCTGCAGGTTTGTGAATTGCAGTGCCCTGAAGCTCCATTTTACAACTCGCTTTTTTGGGAGCTGGCCGCAAAAGCGCAGGATGGCTTCAGGCCCTTTTCTGGTTCCGGGGTGCAGGCTGAGCCTGTGGTTAATTCTTCTTCCTGATGGGAAAATAGAGTGACCTGTGCCTGTCCCAACACCAAGAGCTAATCTCTCATTGGTTCCCCGTCTTCCCGTTCATCCTCAGGACAAACTGCAACCTGTATGGAACAGGAGGTTAAAGGTGCTGATGCTCCAAGTAGGGAGATTGCTAGTAAAGTGGCTGGAATGGCGAACCCGAGCACAAGGAGATGAGAAATGAGGTGCGTTTTAGAAACCTTTCCCCATCACACTGTGTACCATCTTCTGGGTTTCTCATGCATGTTTTCGATGTAGGAAGATGCCCTTGAACCTGGAGATTTGGGACCCATGCGATGGGTAGCACGCAGTATTACTTTAAAGGGTCTGCGTTTGCTCACCCAACCTCACCAAACCTCTCAGCCCCAAGAGTGTCCACCCTTATGTCTCATCCAGCTGTGGGTCTAGATATGGTCAATCCAGGTTGCATCACAGCCCCTGAACGAATTGTGTAAGAATTTCTCTCTCTTTCCCTGTCTTTGTTTCCTGGGTTTTTAAAAGTAATTTATTTTTATAATGGGGTTTAGCTGCTTTTCACGGCTGTGTTTATGCCGCTTTACACCCACTTGACACACTAACAGAGAGATATCAATACATAGGTTTTAAGATTATTACTAGTCAGTTATATTCTTGTGCGGTGAATCGGGCGTGTTGAGTCCAGTTCTCTGAGCAAGGAGTAGGTCTTGTCTATTACATATTGGGTTTATGGAACGGTATCTAAGCTAATTTGAAACTCTTGTTTTATGTATCACCCCACCTCACCTTTCCCGTTAAGCAGCCATAGTGTATTTTCTGCATGTGTGACTCTGTTCTGTTTTGTAATTCAGTTCAAGTGTAACAGTTTTTACATTCCCTCTATAAGTGACACCTTATGAGAAGTGTCCTTTTCTGTGTGACTTATTTCACTTAGAATCGTCATACCTAAATCCACTCATCATGCTGCTACTAGCCTTATGACATTGATTTCATGGCTGAGTGATATTCCACTGTACATAAGGACCACAACTTTTTTATCCATTTTTCGCTTTCCTGGGATATTTAAGGTGGAATGAAGTGGAGGTCCTTGTCAACAGAGCAGCCCTAAACTTTGGGGTTCTTGTGTCTTGCTGATTTTTAATTTTCCCACTTTATACCCCCATGCGTGGAAGTGCCCTATGCTCTCTAAGCTGTGTTTTTTAGATGTTTCAGAACACACCGTACACTTCTCCAGAGTGGCTGTTGGCAATTTACATCCCGCCCATCAGTGTAGCAAGGCTCCCATTTCTCCATGGCCTGTCCTGCATTTCTGGTTTTGACACTTTTTTCAGCATGGCCCTTTTGACCAATGGGAAGCGAGACTTCTTTGTCGCGCTGATTTGCCTTTCCAGGTTGCTTGGTTGGCCAAAAAGGGCGTATGCGTTTTTTCCTGAATATATTCAGGAAAAAACGCATACGCCCTTTTTGGCCAAGGGCATCATTGTCAACGTTTTGCTGCTTTTCATGTGCTTTAAAGGCGATTCGAATCCACCTCCTGAAATCTGTTTCCTGCAATTCTGCCTTGATTTCAAATCCTCTTCTTTGCCTTCCCTCAATATATTTGTGGACGAGAGTTATCATTTATAACTGTGCAGGTTTGTGAATTGCAGTGCCCTGAAGTTCCATTTTACAACTCGCTTTTTTGGGAGCCGGCCGCAAAAGCGCAGGGTGGCTTCAGGCCCTGTTCTGGTTCCGGGGGGCAGGCTGAGCCTGTGGTTAATTCTTCTTCCTGATGGGAAAATAGAGTGACCTGTGCCTGTCCCAACACCAAGAGCTAGTCTCTCATTGGTTCCCCGTCTTCCCGTTCATCCTCAGGACAAATTGCAACCTGTATGGAACAGGAGGTTAAAGGTGCTGATGCTCCAAGTAGGGAGATTGCTAGTAAAGTGGCTGGAATGGCGAACCCGAGCAAAAGGAGATGAGAAATGAGGTGCGTTTTAGAAACCTTTCCCCATCACACGGTGTACCATCTTCTGGGTTTCTCATGCATGTTTTCGATGTAGGAAGATGCCCTTGAACCTGGAGATTTGGGACCCATGCGATGGGTAGCACGCAGTATTACTTTAAAGGGTCTGCGTTTGCTCACCCAACCTCACCAAACCTCTCAGCCCCAAGAGTGTCCACCCTTATGTCTCATCTAGCTGTGTGTCTACATATGGTCAATCCAGGTTGCATCACAGCCCCTGAATGAATTGTGTAAGAATTTCTCTCTCTTTCCCTGTCTTTGTTTCCTGGGTTTTTAAAAGTAATTTATTTTTATAATGGGGTATAGCTGCTTTTCACGGCTGTGTTTATGCCGCTTTACCCCCACTTGACACACTAACAGAGAGATATCAATACATAGGTTTTAAGATTATTACTAGTCAGATATATTCTTGTGCGGTGAATCGGGCGTGTTGAGTCCAGTTCTCTGAGCTTGGAGTAGGTCTTGTCTATTACATATTGGGTTTATGGAACGGTATCTGAGCTAATTTGAAACTCTTGTTTTATGTATCACCCCACCTCACCTTTCCCGTTAAGCAGCCATAGTGTGTTTTCTGCATGTGTGACTCTGTTCTGTTTTGTAATTCAGTTCAAGTGTAACGGCTTTTACATTCCCTCTATAAGTGACACCTTATGAGAAGTGTCCTTTTCTGTGTGACTTATTTCACTTAGAATCGTCGTACCTAAATCCACTCATCATGCCGCTACAAGCCTTATGACATTGATTTCATGGCTGAGTGATATTCCATTGTACATAAGGAACACAAATTTTTTATCCATTTTTCGCTTTCCTGGGATATTTAAGGTGGAATGAAGTGGAGGTCCTTGTCAACAGAGCAGCCCTAAACTTTGGGGTTCTTGTGTCTTGCTGATTTTTAATTTTCCCACTTTATACCCCCATGCGTGGAAGTGCCCTATGCTCTCTAAGCTGTGTTTTTTAGATGTTTCAGAACACACCGTACACTTCTCCAGAGTGGCTGTTGGCAATTTACATCCCGCCCATCAGTGTAGCAAGGCCCCCATTTCTCCATGGCCTGTCCTGCATTTCTGGTTTTGACACTTTTTTCAGCATGGCCCTTTTGACCGATGGGAAGCGAGACTTCTTTGTAGCGCTGATTTGCCTTTCCAGGTTGCTTGGTTGGCCAAAAAGGGCGTATGCGTTTTTTCCTGAATATATTCAGGAAAAAACGCATACGCCGTTTTTGGCCAAGGGCATCATTGTCAACGTTTTCCTGCTTTTCATGTGCTTTAAAGGCGATTCGAATCTACCTCCTGAAATCTGTTTCCTGCAATTCTGCCTTGATTTCAAATCCTCTTCTTTGCCTTCCCTCAATATATTTGTGGACGAGAGTTATCATTTATAACTGTGCAGGTTTGTGAATTGCAGTGCCCTGAAGCTCCATTTTACAACTCGCTTTTTTGGGAGCTGGCCGCAAATGCGCAGGATGGCTTCAGGCCCTGTTCTGGTTCCGGGGGGCAGGCTGAGCCTGTGGTTAATTCTTCTTCCTGATGGGAAAATAGAGTGACCTGTGCCTGTCCCAACACCAAGAGCTAGTCTCTCATTGGTTCCCCGTCTTCCCGTTCATCCTCAGGACAAATTGCAACCTGTATGGAACAGGAGGTTAAAGGTGCTGATGCTCCAAGTAGGGAGATTGCTAGTAAAGTGGCTGGAATGGCGAACCCGAGCAAAAGGAGATGAGAAATGAGGTGCGTTTTAGAAACCTTTCCCCATCACACGGTGTACCATCTTCTGGGTTTCTCATGCATGTTTTCGATGTAGGAAGATGCCCTTGAACCTGGAGATTTGGGACCCATGCGATGGGTAGCACGCAGTATTACTTTAAAGGGTCTGCGTTTGCTAACCCAACCTCACCAAACCTCTCAGCCCCAAGAGTGTCCACCCTTATGTCTCATCCAGCTGTGGGTCTAGATATGGTCAATCCAGGTTGCATCACAGCCCCTGAACGAATTGTGTAAGAATTTCTCTCTCTTTCACTGTCTTTGTTTCATGGGTTTTTAAAAGTAATTTCTTTTTATAATGGGGTTTAGCTGCTTTTCACGGCTGTGTTTATGCCGCTTTACACCCACTTGACACACTAACAGAGAGATATCAATACATAGGTTTTAAGATTATTACTAGTCAGATATATTCTTGTGCGGTGAATCGGGCGTGTTGAGTCCAGTTCTCTGAGCTTGGAGTAGGTCTTGTCTATTACATATTGGGTTTATGGAACGGTATCTGAGCTAATTTGAAACTCTTGTTTTATGTATCACCCCACCTCACCTTTCCCGTTAAGCAGCCATAGTGTGTTTTCTGCATGTGTGACTCTGTTCTGTTTTGTAATTCAGTTCAAGTGTAACGGCTTTTACATTCCCTCTATAAGTGACACCTTATGAGAAGTGTACTTTTCTGTGTGACTTATTTCACTTAGAATCGTCGTACCTAAATCCACTCATCATGCCGCTACAAGCCTTATGACATTGATTTCATGGCTGAGTGATATTCCATTGTACATAAGGAACACAAATTTTTTATCCATTTTTCGCTTTCCTGGGATATTTAAGGTGGAATGAAGTGGAGATCCTTGTCAACAGAGCAGCCCTAAACTTTGGGGTTCTTGTGTCTTGCTGATTTTTAATTTTCCCACTTTATACCCCCATGCGTGGAAGTGCCCTATGCTCTCTAAGCTGTGTTTTTTAGATGTTTCAGAACACACCGTACACTTCTCCAGAGTGGCTGTTGGCAATTTACATCCCGCCCATCAGTGTAGCAAGGCCCCCATTTCTCCATGGCCTGTCCTGCATTTCTGGTTTTGACACTTTTTTCAGCATGGCCCTTTTGACCGATGGGAAGCGAGACTTCTTTGTAGCGCTGATTTGCCTTTCCAGGTTGCTTGGTTGGCCAAAAAGGGCGTATGCGTTTTTTCCTGAATATATTCAGGAAAAAACGCATACGCCGTTTTTGGCCAAGGGCATCATTGTCAACGTTTTCCTGCTTTTCATGTGCTTTAAAGGCGATTCGAATCTACCTCCTGAAATCTGTTTCCTGCAATTCTGCCTTGATTTCAAATCCTCTTCTTTGCCTTCCCTCAATATATTTGTGGACAAGAGTTATCATTTATAACTGTGCAGGTTTGTGAATTGCAGTGCCCTGAAGCTCCATTTTACAACTCGCTTTTTTGGGAGCTGGCCGCAAATGCGCAGGATGGCTTCAGGCCCTGTTCTGGTTCCGGGGGGCAGGCTGAGCCTGTGGTTAATTCTTCTTCCTGATGGGAAAATAGAGTGACCTGTGCCTGTCCCAACACCAAGAGCTAGTCTCTCATTGGTTCCCCGTCTTCCCGTTCATCCTCAGGACAAATTGCAACCTGTATGGAACAGGAGGTTAAAGGTGCTGATGCTCCAAGTAGGGAGATTGCTAGTAAAGTGGCTGGAATGGCGAACCCGAGCAAAAGGAGATGAGAAATGAGGTGCGTTTTAGAAACCTTTCCCCATCACACGGTGTACCATCTTCTGGGTTTCTCATGCATGTTTTCGATGTAGGAAGATGCCCTTGAACCTGGAGATTTGGGACCCATGCGATGGGTAGCACGCAGTATTACTTTAAAGGGTCTGCGTTTGCTCACCCAACCTCACCAAACCTCTCAGCCCCAAGAGTGTCCACCCTTATGTCTCATCCAGCTGTGGGTCTAGATATGGTCAATCCAGGTTGCATCACAGCCCCTGAACGAATTGTGTAAGAATTTCTCTCTCTTTCCCTGTCTTTGTTTCCTGGGTTTTAAAAAGTAATTTATTTTTATAATGGGGTTTAGCTGCTTTTCACGGCTGTGTTTATGCCGCTTTACACCCACTTGACACACTAACAGAGAGATATCAATACATAGGTTTTAAGATTATTACTAGTCAGTTATATTCTTGTGCGGTGAATCGGGCGTGTTGAGTCCAGTTCTCTGAGCAAGGAGTAGGTCTTGTCTATTACATATTGGGTTTATGGAACGGTATCTGAGCTAATTTGAAACTCTTGTTTTATGTATCACCCCACCTCACCTTTCCCGTTAAGCAGCCATAGTGTATTTTCTGCATGTGTGACTCTGTTCTGTTTTGTAATTCAGTTCAGGTGTAACAGTTTTTACATTCCCTCTATAAGTGACACCTTATGAGAAGTGTCCTTTTCTGTGTGACTTATTTCACTTAGAATCGTCATACCTAAATCCACTCATCATGCTGCTACTAGCCTTATGACATTGATTTCATGGCTGAGTGATATTCTACTGTACATAAGGACCACAACTTTTTTATCCATTTTTCGCTTTCCTGGGATATTTAAGGTGGAATGAAGTGGAGGTCCTTGTCAACAGAGCAGCCCTAAACTTTGGGGTTCTTGTGTCTTGCTGATTTTTAATTTTCCCACTTTATACCCCCATGCGTGGAAGTGCCCTATGCTCTCTAAGCTGTGTTTTTTAGATGTTTCAGAACACACCGTACACTTCTCCAGAGTGGCTGTTGGCAATTTACATCCCGCCCATCAGTGTAGCAAGGCTCCCATTTCTCCATGGCCTGTCCTGCATTTCTGGTTTTGACACTTTTTTCAGCATGGCCCTTTTGACCGATGGAAGCGAGACTTCTTTGTCGCGCTGATTTGCCTTTCCAGGTTGCTTGGTTGGCCAAAAAGTGCGTATGCGTTTTTTCCTGAATATATTCAGGAAAAAACGCATACGCCCTTTTTGGCCAAGGGCATCATTGTCAACGTTTTGCTGCTTTTCATGTGCTTTAAAGGCGATTCGAATCCACCTCCTGAAATCTGTTTCCTGCAATTCTGCCTTGATTTCAAATCCTCTTCTTTGCCTTCCCTCAATATATTTGTGGACGAGAGTTATCATTTATAACTGTGCAGGTTTGTGAATTGCAGTGCCCTGAAGTTCCATTTTACAACTCGCTTTTTTGGGAGCCGGCCGCAAAAGCGCAGGATGGCTTCAGGCCCTGTTCTGGTTCCGGGGGGCAGGCTGAGCCTGTGGTTAATTCTTCTTCCTGATGGGAAAATAGAGTGACCTGTGCCTGTCCCAACACCAAGAGCTAGTCTCTCATTGGTTCCCCGTCTTCCCGTTCATCCTCAGGACAAATTGCAACCTGTATGGAACAGGAGGTTAAAGGTGCTGATGCTCCAAGTAGGGAGATTGCTAGTAAAGTGGCTGGAATGGCGAACCCGAGCAAAAGGAGATGAGAAATGAGGTGCGTTTTAGAAACCTTTCCCCATCACACGGTGTACCATCTTCTGGGTTTCTCATGCATGTTTTCGATGTAGGAAGATGCCCTTGAACCTGGAGATTTGGGACCCATGCGATGGGTAGCACGCAGTATTACTTTAAAGGGTCTGCGTTTGCTCACCCAACCTCACCAAACCTCTCAGCCCCAAGAGTGTCCACCCTTATGTCTCATCCAGCTGTGGGTCTACATATGGTCAATCCAGGTTGCATCACAGCCCCTGAACGAATTGTGTAAGAATTTCTCTCTCTTTCCCTGTCTTTGTTTCCTGGGTTTTTAAAAGTAATTTATTTTTATAATGGGGTATAGCTGCTTTTCACGGCTGTGTTTATGCCGCTTTACCCCCACTTGACACACTAACAGAGAGATATCAATACATAGGTTTTAAGATTATTACTAGTCAGATATATTCTTGTGCGGTGAATCGGGCGTGTTGAGTCCAGTTCTCTGAGCTTGGAGTAGGTCTTGTCTATTACATATTGGGTTTATGGAACGGTATCTGAGCTAATTTGAAACTCTTGTTTTATGTATCACCCCACCTCACCTTTCCCGTTAAGCAGCCATAGTGTGTTTTCTGCATGTGTGACTCTGTTCTGTTTTGTAATTCAGTTCAAGTGTAACGGCTTTTACATTCCCTCTATAAGTGACACCTTATGAGAAGTGTCCTTTTCTGTGTGACTTATTTCACTTAGAATCGTCGTACCTAAATCCACTCATCATGCCGCTACTAGCCTTATGACATTGATTTCATGGCTGAGTGATATTCCATTGTACATAAGCAACACAACTTTTTTATCCATTTTTCGCTTTCCTGGGATATTTAAGGTGGAATGAAGTGGAGGTCCTTGTCAACAGAGCAGCCCTAAACTTTGGGGTTCTTGTGTCTTGCTGATTTTTAATTTTCCCACTTTATACCCCCATGCGTGGAAGTGCCCTATGCTCTCTAAGCTGTGTTTTTTAGATGTTTCAGAACACACCGTACACTTCTCCAGAGTGGCTGTTGGCAATTTACATCCCGCCCATCAGTGTAGCAAGGCCCCCATTTCTCCATGGCCTGTCCTGCATTTCTGGTTTTGACACTTTTTTCAGCATGGCCCTTTTGACCGATGGGAAGCGAGACTTCTTTGTAGCGCTGATTTGCCTTTCCAGGTTGCTTGGTTGGCCAAAAAGGGCGTATGCGTTTTTTCCTGAATATATTCAGGAAAAAACGCATACGCCGTTTTTGGCCAAGGGCATCATTGTCAACGTTTTCCTGCTTTTCATGTGCTTTAAAGGCGATTCGAATCTACCTCCTGAAATCTGTTTCCTGCAATTCTGCCTTGATTTCAAATCCTCTTCTTTGCCTTCCCTCAATATATTTGTGGACGAGAGTTATCATTTATAACTGTGCAGGTTTGTGAATTGCAGTGCCCTGAAGCTCCATTTTACAACTCGCTTTTTTGGGAGCTGGCCGCAAATGCGCAGGATGGCTTCAGGCCCTGTTCTGGTTCCGGGGGGCAGGCTGAGCCTGTGGTTAATTCTTCTTCCTGATGGGAAAATAGAGTGACCTGTGCCTGTCCCAACACCAAGAGCTAGTCTCTCATTGGTTCCCCGTCTTCCCGTTCATCCTCAGGACAAATTGCAACCTGTATGGAACAGGAGGTTAAAGGTGCTGATGCTCCAAGTAGGGAGATTGCTAGTAAAGTGGCTGGAATGGCGAACCCGAGCAAAAGGAGATGAGAAATGAGGTGCGTTTTAGAAACCTTTCCCCATCACACGGTGTACCATCTTCTGGGTTTCTCATGCATGTTTTCGATGTAGGAAGATGCCCTTGAACCTGGAGATTTGGGACCCATGCGATGGGTAGCACGCAGTATTACTTTAAAGGGTCTGCGTTTGCTAACCCAACCTCACCAAACCTCTCAGCCCCAAGAGTGTCCACCCTTATGTCTCATCCAGCTGTGGGTCTAGATATGGTCAATCCAGGTTGCATCACAGCCCCTGAACGAATTGTGTAAGAATTTCTCTCTCTTTCACTGTCTTTGTTTCATGGGTTTTTAAAAGTAATTTCTTTTTATAATGGGGTTTAGCTGCTTTTCACGGCTGTGTTTATGCCGCTTTACACCCACTTGACACACTAACAGAGAGATATCAATACATAGGTTTTAAGATTATTACTAGTCAGATATATTCTTGTGCGGTGAATCGGGCGTGTTGAGTCCAGTTCTCTGAGCTTGGAGTAGGTCTTGTCTATTACATATTGGGTTTATGGAACGGTATCTGAGCTAATTTGAAACTCTTGTTTTATGTATCACCCCACCTCACCTTTCCCGTTAAGCAGCCATAGTGTGTTTTCTGCATGTGTGACTCTGTTCTGTTTTGTAATTCAGTTCAAGTGTAACGGCTTTTACATTCCCTCTATAAGTGACACCTTATGAGAAGTGTACTTTTCTGTGTGACTTATTTCACTTAGAATCGTCGTACCTAAATCCACTCATCATGCCGCTACAAGCCTTATGACATTGATTTCATGGCTGAGTGATATTCCATTGTACATAAGGAACACAAATTTTTTATCCATTTTTCGCTTTCCTGGGATATTTAAGGTGGAATGAAGTGGAGGTCCTTGTCAACAGAGCAGCCCTAAACTTTGGGGTTCTTGTGTCTTGCTGATTTTTAATTTTCCCACTTTATACCCCCATGCGTGGAAGTGCCCTATGCTCTCTAAGCTGTGTTTTTTAGATGTTTCAGAACACACCGTACACTTCTCCAGAGTGGCTGTTGGCAATTTACATCCCGCCCATCAGTGTAGCAAGGCCCCCATTTCTCCATGGCCTGTCCTGCATTTCTGGTTTTGACACTTTTTTCAGCATGTCCCTTTTGACCGATGGGAAGCGAGACTTCTTTGTAGCGCTGATTTGCCTTTCCAGGTTGCTTGGTTGGCCAAAAAGGGCGTATGCGTTTTTTCCTGAATATATTCAGGAAAAAACGCATACGCCGTTTTTGGCCAAGGGCATCATTGTCAACGTTTTCCTGCTTTTCATGTGCTTTAAAGGCGATTCGAATCTACCTCCTGAAATCTGTTTCCTGCAATTCTGCCTTGATTTCAAATCCTCTTCTTTGCCTTCCCTCAATATATTTGTGGACAAGAGTTATCATTTATAACTGTGCAGGTTTGTGAATTGCAGTGCCCTGAAGCTCCATTTTACAACTCGCTTTTTTGGGAGCTGGCCGCAAATGCGCAGGATGGCTTCAGGCCCTGTTCTGGTTCCGGGGGGCAGGCTGAGCCTGTGGTTAATTCTTCTTCCTGATGGGAAAATAGAGTGACCTGTGCCTGTCCCAACACCAAGAGCTAGTCTCTCATTGGTTCCCCGTCTTCCCGTTCATCCTCAGGACAAATTGCAACCTGTATGGAACAGGAGGTTAAAGGTGCTGATGCTCCAAGTAGGGAGATTGCTAGTAAAGTGGCTGGAATGGCAAACCCGAGCAAAAGGAGATGAGAAATGAGGTGCGTTTTAGAAACCTTTCCCCATCACACGGTGTACCATCTTCTGGGTTTCTCATGCATGTTTTCGATGTAGGAAGATGCCCTTGAACCTGGAGATTTGGGACCCATGCGATGGGTAGCACGCAGTATTACTTTAAAGGGTCTGCGTTTGCTCACCCAACCTCACCAAACCTCTCAGCCCCAAGAGTGTCCACCCTTATGTCTCATCCAGCTGTGGGTCTAGATATGGTCAATCCAGGTTGCATCACAGCCCCTGAACGAATTGTGTAAGAATTTCTCTCTCTTTCCCTGTCTTTGTTTCCTGGGTTTTAAAAAGTAATTTATTTTTATAATGGGGTTTAGCTGCTTTTCACGGCTGTGTTTATGCCGCTTTACACCCACTTGACACACTAACAGAGAGATATCAATACATAGGTTTTAAGATTATTACTAGTCAGTTATATTCTTGTGCGGTGAATCGGGCGTGTTGAGTCCAGTTCTCTGAGCAAGGAGTAGGTCTTGTCTATTACATATTGGGTTTATGGAACGGTATCTGAGCTAATTTGAAACTCTTGTTTTATGTATCACCCCACCTCACCTTTCCCGTTAAGCAGCCATAGTGTATTTTCTGCATGTGTGACTCTGTTCTGTTTTGTAATTCAGTTCAAGTGTAACAGTTTTTACATTCCCTCTATAAGTGACACCTTATGAGAAGTGTCCTTTTCTGTGTGACTTATTTCACTTAGAATCGTCATACCTAAATCCACTCATCATGCTGCTACTAGCCTTATGACATTGATTTCATGGCTGAGTGATATTCCACTGTACATAAGGACCACAACTTTTTTATCCATTTTTCGCTTTCCTGGGATATTTAAGGTGGAATGAAGTGGAGGTCCTTGTCAACAGAGCAGCCCTAAACTTTGGGGTTCTTGTGTCTTGCTGATTTTTAATTTTCCCACTTTATACCCCCATGCGTGGAAGTGCCCTATGCTCTCTAAGCTGTGTTTTTTAGATGTTTCAGAACACACCGTACACTTCTCCAGAGTGGCTGTTGGCAATTTACATCCCGCCCATCAGTGTAGCAAGGCTCCCATTTCTCCATGGCCTGTCCTGCATTTCTGGTTTTGACACTTTTTTCAGCATGGCCCTTTTGACCGATGGGAAGCGAGACTTCTTTGTCGCGCTGATTTGCCTTTCCAGGTTGCTTGGTTGGCCAAAAAGGGCGTATGCGTTTTTTCCTGAATATATTCAGGAAAAAACGCATACGCCCTTTTTGGCCAAGGGCATCATTGTCAACGTTTTGCTGCTTTTCATGTGCTTTAAAGGCGATTCGAATCCACCTCCTGAAATCTGTTTCCTGCAATTCTGCCTTGATTTCAAATCCTCTTCTTTGCCTTCCCTCAATATATTTGTGGACGAGAGTTATCATTTATAACTGTGCAGGTTTGTGAATTGCAGTGCCCTGAAGTTCCATTTTACAACTCGCTTTTTTGGGAGCCGGCCGCAAAAGCGCAGGATGGCTTCAGGCCCTGTTCTGGTTCCGGGGGGCAGGCTGAGCCTGTGGTTAATTCTTCTTCCTGATGGGAAAATAGAGTGACCTGTGCCTGTCCCAACACCAAGAGCTAGTCTCTCATTGGTTCCCCGTCTTCCCGTTCATCCTCAGGACAAATTGCAACCTGTATGGAACAGGAGGTTAAAGGTGCTGATGCTCCAAGTAGGGAGATTGCTAGTAAAGTGGCTGGAATGGCGAACCCGAGCAAAAGGAGATGAGAAATGAGGTGCGTTTTAGAAACCTTTCCCCATCACACGGTGTACCATCTTCTGGGTTTCTCATGCATGTTTTCGATGTAGGAAGATGCCCTTGAACCTGGAGATTTGGGACCCATGCGATGGGTAGCACGCAGTATTACTTTAAAGGGTCTGCGTTTGCTCACCCAACCTCACCAAACCTCTCAGCCCCAAGAGTGTCCACCCTTATGTCTCATCCAGCTGTGGGTCTAGATATGGTCAATCCAGGTTGCATCACAGCCCCTGAACGAATTGTGTAAGAATTTCTCTCTCTTTCCCTGTCTTTGTTTCCTGGGTTTTTAAAAGTAATTTATTTTTATAATGGGGTTTAGCTGCTTTTCACGGCTGTGTTTATGCCGCTTTACACCCACTTGACACACTAACAGAGAGATATCAATACATAGGTTTTAAGATTATTACTAGTCAGTTATATTCTTGTGCGGTGAATCGGGCGTGTTGAGTCCAGTTCTCTGAGCAAGGAGTAGGTCTTGTCTATTACATATTGGGTTTATGGAACGGTATCTGAGCTAATTTGAAACTCTTGTTTTATGTATCACCCCACCTCACCTTTCCCGTTAAGCAGCCATAGTGTATTTTCTGCATGTGTGACTCTGTTCTGTTTTGTAATTCAGTTCAGGTGTAACAGTTTTTACATTCCCTCTATAAGTGACACCTTATGAGAAGTGTCCTTTTCTGTGTGACTTATTTCACTTAGAATCGTCATACCTAAATCCACTCATCATGCTGCTACTAGCCTTATGACATTGATTTCATGGCTGAGTGATATTCTACTGTACATAAGGACCACAACTTTTTTATCCATTTTTCGCTTTCCTGGGATATTTAAGGTGGAATGAAGTGGAGGTCCTTGTCAACAGAGCAGCCCTAAACTTTGGGGTTCTTGTGTCTTGCTGATTTTTAATTTTCCCACTTTATACCCCCATGCGTGGAAGTGCCCTATGCTCTCTAAGCTGTGTTTTTTAGATGTTTCAGAACACACCGTACACTTCTCCAGAGTGGCTGTTGGCAATTTACATCCCGCCCATCAGTGTAGCAAGGCTCCCATTTCTCCATGGCCTGTCCTGCATTTCTGGTTTTGACACTTTTTTCAGCATGGCCCTTTTGACCGATGGGAAGCGAGACTTCTTTGTCGCGCTGATTTGCCTTTCCAGGTTGCTTGGTTGGCCAAAAAGTGCGTATGCGTTTTTTCCTGAATATATTCAGGAAAAAACGCATACGCCCTTTTTGGCCAAGGGCATCATTGTCAACGTTTTGCTGCTTTTCATGTGCTTTAAAGGCGATTCGAATCCACCTCCTGAAATCTGTTTCCTGCAATTCTGCCTTGATTTCAAATCCTCTTCTTTGCCTTCCCTCAATATATTTGTGGACGAGAGTTATCATTTATAACTGTGCAGGTTTGTGAATTGCAGTGCCCTGAAGTTCCATTTTACAACTCGCTTTTTTGGGAGCCGGCCGCAAAAGCGCAGGATGGCTTCAGGCCCTGTTCTGGTTCCGGGGGGCAGGCTGAGCCTGTGGTTAATTCTTCTTCCTGATGGGAAAATAGAGTGACCTGTGCCTGTCCCAACACCAAGAGCTAGTCTCTCATTGGTTCCCCGTCTTCCCGTTCATCCTCAGGACAAATTGCAACCTGTATGGAACAGGAGGTTAAAGGTGCTGATGCTCCAAGTAGGGAGATTGCTAGTAAAGTGGCTGGAATGGCGAACCCGAGCAAAAGGAGATGAGAAATGAGGTGCGTTTTAGAAACCTTTCCCCATCACACGGTGTACCATCTTCTGGGTTTCTCATGCATGTTTTCGATGTAGGAAGATGCCCTTGAACCTGGAGATTTGGGACCCATGCGATGGGTAGCACGCAGTATTACTTTAAAGGGTCTGCGTTTGCTCACCCAACCTCACCAAACCTCTCAGCCCCAAGAGTGTCCACCCTTATGTCTCATCCAGCTGTGGGTCTACATATGGTCAATCCAGGTTGCATCACAGCCCCTGAACGAATTGTGTAAGAATTTCTCTCTCTTTCCCTGTCTTTGTTTCCTGGGTTTTTAAAAGTAATTTATTTTTATAATGGGGTATAGCTGCTTTTCACGGCTGTGTTTATGCCGCTTTACCCCCACTTGACACACTAACAGAGAGATATCAATACATAGGTTTTAAGATTATTACTAGTCAGATATATTCTTGTGCGGTGAATCGGGCGTGTTGAGTCCAGTTCTCTGAGCTTGGAGTAGGTCTTGTCTATTACATATTGGGTTTATGGAACGGTATCTGAGCTAATTTGAAACTCTTGTTTTATGTATCACCCCACCTCACCTTTCCCGTTAAGCAGCCATAGTGTGTTTTCTGCATGTGTGACTCTGTTCTGTTTTGTAATTCAGTTCAAGTGTAACGGCTTTTACATTCCCTCTATAAGTGACACCTTATGAGAAGTGTCCTTTTCTGTGTGACTTATTTCACTTAGAATCGTCGTACCTAAATCCACTCATCATGCCGCTACTAGCCTTATGACATTGATTTCATGGCTGAGTGATATTCCATTGTACATAAGCAACACAACTTTTTTATCCATTTTTCGCTTTCCTGGGATATTTAAGGTGGAATGAAGTGGAGGTCCTTGTCAACAGAGCAGCCCTAAACTTTGGGGTTCTTGTGTCTTGCTGATTTTTAATTTTCCCACTTTATACCCCCATGCGTGGAAGTGCCCTATGCTCTCTAAGCTGTGTTTTTTAGATGTTTCAGAACACACCGTACACTTCTCCAGAGTGGCTGTTGGCAATTTACATCCCGCCCATCAGTGTAGCAAGGCCCCCATTTCTCCATGGCCTGTCCTGCATTTCTGGTTTTGACACTTTTTTCAGCATGGCCCTTTTGACCGATGGGAAGCGAGACTTCTTTGTAGCGCTGATTTGCCTTTCCAGGTTGCTTGGTTGGCCAAAAAGGGCGTATGCGTTTTTTCCTGAATATATTCAGGAAAAAACGCATACGCCGTTTTTGGCCAAGGGCATCATTGTCAACGTTTTCCTGCTTTTCATGTGCTTTAAAGGCGATTCGAATCTACCTCCTGAAATCTGTTTCCTGCAATTCTGCCTTGATTTCAAATCCTCTTCTTTGCCTTCCCTCAATATATTTGTGGACGAGAGTTATCATTTATAACTGTGCAGGTTTGTGAATTGCAGTGCCCTGAAGCTCCATTTTACAACTCGCTTTTTTGGGAGCTGGCCGCAAATGCGCAGGATGGCTTCAGGCCCTGTTCTGGTTCCGGGGGGCAGGCTGAGCCTGTGGTTAATTCTTCTTCCTGATGGGAAAATAGAGTGACCTGTGCCTGTCCCAACACCAAGAGCTAGTCTCTCATTGGTTCCCCGTCTTCCCGTTCATCCTCAGGACAAATTGCAACCTGTATGGAACAGGAGGTTAAAGGTGCTGATGCTCCAAGTAGGGAGATTGCTAGTAAAGTGGCTGGAATGGCGAACCCGAGCAAAAGGAGATGAGAAATGAGGTGCGTTTTAGAAACCTTTCCCCATCACACGGTGTACCATCTTCTGGGTTTCTCATGCATGTTTTCGATGTAGGAAGATGCCCTTGAACCTGGAGATTTGGGACCCATGCGATGGGTAGCACGCAGTATTACTTTAAAGGGTCTGCGTTTGCTAACCCAACCTCACCAAACCTCTCAGCCCCAAGAGTGTCCACCCTTATGTCTCATCCAGCTGTGGGTCTAGATATGGTCAATCCAGGTTGCATCACAGCCCCTGAACGAATTGTGTAAGAATTTCTCTCTCTTTCACTGTCTTTGTTTCATGGGTTTTTAAAAGTAATTTCTTTTTATAATGGGGTTTAGCTGCTTTTCACGGCTGTGTTTATGCCGCTTTACACCCACTTGACACACTAACAGAGAGATATCAATACATAGGTTTTAAGATTATTACTAGTCAGATATATTCTTGTGCGGTGAATCGGGCGTGTTGAGTCCAGTTCTCTGAGCTTGGAGTAGGTCTTGTCTATTACATATTGGGTTTATGGAACGGTATCTGAGCTAATTTGAAACTCTTGTTTTATGTATCACCCCACCTCACCTTTCCCGTTAAGCAGCCATAGTGTGTTTTCTGCATGTGTGACTCTGTTCTGTTTTGTAATTCAGTTCAAGTGTAACGGCTTTTACATTCCCTCTATAAGTGACACCTTATGAGAAGTGTACTTTTCTGTGTGACTTATTTCACTTAGAATCGTCGTACCTAAATCCACTCATCATGCCGCTACAAGCCTTATGACATTGATTTCATGGCTGAGTGATATTCCATTGTACATAAGGAACACAAATTTTTTATCCATTTTTCGCTTTCCTGGGATATTTAAGGTGGAATGAAGTGGAGGTCCTTGTCAACAGAGCAGCCCTAAACTTTGGGGTTCTTGTGTCTTGCTGATTTTTAATTTTCCCACTTTATACCCCCATGCGTGGAAGTGCCCTATGCTCTCTAAGCTGTGTTTTTTAGATGTTTCAGAACACACCGTACACTTCTCCAGAGTGGCTGTTGGCAATTTACATCCCGCCCATCAGTGTAGCAAGGCCCCCATTTCTCCATGGCCTGTCCTGCATTTCTGGTTTTGACACTTTTTTCAGCATGGCCCTTTTGACCGATGGGAAGCGAGACTTCTTTGTAGCGCTGATTTGCCTTTCCAGGTTGCTTGGTTGGCCAAAAAGGGCGTATGCGTTTTTTCCTGAATATATTCAGGAAAAAACGCATACGCCGTTTTTGGCCAAGGGCATCATTGTCAACGTTTTCCTGCTTTTCATGTGCTTTAAAGGCGATTCGAATCTACCTCCTGAAATCTGTTTCCTGCAATTCTGCCTTGATTTCAAATCCTCTTCTTTGCCTTCCCTCAATATATTTGTGGACAAGAGTTATCATTTATAACTGTGCAGGTTTGTGAATTGCAGTGCCCTGAAGCTCCATTTTACAACTCGCTTTTTTGGGAGCTGGCCGCAAATGCGCAGGATGGCTTCAGGCCCTGTTCTGGTTCCGGGGGGCAGGCTGAGCCTGTGGTTAATTCTTCTTCCTGATGGGAAAATAGAGTGACCTGTGCCTGTCCCAACACCAAGAGCTAGTCTCTCATTGGTTCCCCGTCTTCCCGTTCATCCTCAGGACAAATTGCAACCTGTATGGAACAGGAGGTTAAAGGTGCTGATGCTCCAAGTAGGGAGATTGCTAGTAAAGTGGCTGGAATGGCAAACCCGAGCAAAAGGAGATGAGAAATGAGGTGCGTTTTAGAAACCTTTCCCCATCACACGGTGTACCATCTTCTGGGTTTCTCATGCATGTTTTCGATGTAGGAAGATGCCCTTGAACCTGGAGATTTGGGACCCATGCGATGGGTAGCACGCAGTATTACTTTAAAGGGTCTGCGTTTGCTCACCCAACCTCACCAAACCTCTCAGCCCCAAGAGTGTCCACCCTTATGTCTCATCCAGCTGTGGGTCTAGATATGGTCAATCCAGGTTGCATCACAGCCCCTGAACGAATTGTGTAAGAATTTCTCTCTCTTTCCCTGTCTTTGTTTCCTGGGTTTTAAAAAGTAATTTATTTTTATAATGGGGTTTAGCTGCTTTTCACGGCTGTGTTTATGCCGCTTTACACCCACTTGACACACTAACAGAGAGATATCAATACATAGGTTTTAAGATTATTACTAGTCAGTTATATTCTTGTGCGGTGAATCGGGCGTGTTGAGTCCAGTTCTCTGAGCAAGGAGTAGGTCTTGTCTATTACATATTGGGTTTATGGAACGGTATCTGAGCTAATTTGAAACTCTTGTTTTATGTATCACCCCACCTCACCTTTCCCGTTAAGCAGCCATAGTGTATTTTCTGCATGTGTGACTCTGTTCTGTTTTGTAATTCAGTTCAAGTGTAACAGTTTTTACATTCCCTCTATAAGTGACACCTTATGAGAAGTGTCCTTTTCTGTGTGACTTATTTCACTTAGAATCGTCATACCTAAATCCACTCATCATGCTGCTACTAGCCTTATGACATTGATTTCATGGCTGAGTGATATTCCACTGTACATAAGGACCACAACTTTTTTATCCATTTTTCGCTTTCCTGGGATATTTAAGGTGGAATGAAGTGGAGGTCCTTGTCAACAGAGCAGCCCTAAACTTTGGGGTTCTTGTGTCTTGCTGATTTTTAATTTTCCCACTTTATACCCCCATGCGTGGAAGTGCCCTATGCTCTCTAAGCTGTGTTTTTTAGATGTTTCAGAACACACCGTACACTTCTCCAGAGTGGCTGTTGGCAATTTACATCCCGCCCATCAGTGTAGCAAGGCTCCCATTTCTCCATGGCCTGTCCTGCATTTCTGGTTTTGACACTTTTTTCAGCATGGCCCTTTTGACCGATGGGAAGCGAGACTTCTTTGTCGCGCTGATTTGCCTTTCCAGGTTGCTTGGTTGGCCAAAAAGGGCGTATGCGTTTTTTCCTGAATATATTCAGGAAAAAACGCATACGCCCTTTTTGGCCAAGGGCATCATTGTCAACGTTTTGCTGCTTTTCATGTGCTTTAAAGGCGATTCGAATCCACCTCCTGAAATCTGTTTCCTGCAATTCTGCCTTGATTTCAAATCCTCTTCTTTGCCTTCCCTCAATATATTTGTGGACGAGAGTTATCATTTATAACTGTGCAGGTTTGTGAATTGCAGTGCCCTGAAGTTCCATTTTACAACTCGCTTTTTTGGGAGCCGGCCGCAAAAGCGCAGGATGGCTTCAGGCCCTGTTCTGGTTCCGGGGGGCAGGCTGAGCCTGTGGTTAATTCTTCTTCCTGATGGGAAAATAGAGTGACCTGTGCCTGTCCCAACACCAAGAGCTAGTCTCTCATTGGTTCCCCGTCTTCCCGTTCATCCTCAGGACAAATTGCAACCTGTATGGAACAGGAGGTTAAAGGTGCTGATGCTCCAAGTAGGGAGATTGCTAGTAAAGTGGCTGGAATGGCGAACCCGAGCAAAAGGAGATGAGAAATGAGGTGCGTTTTAGAAACCTTTCCCCATCACACGGTGTACCATCTTCTGGGTTTCTCATGCATGTTTTCGATGTAGGAAGATGCCCTTGAACCTGGAGATTTGGGACCCATGCGATGGGTAGCACGCAGTATTACTTTAAAGGGTCTGCGTTTGCTCACCCAACCTCACCAAACCTCTCAGCCCCAAGAGTGTCCACCCTTATGTCTCATCCAGCTGTGGGTCTACATATGGTCAATCCAGGTTGCATCACAGCCCCTGAACGAATTGTGTAAGAATTTCTCTCTCTTTCCCTGTCTTTGTTTCCTGGGTTTTTAAAAGTAATTTATTTTTATAATGGGGTATAGCTGCTTTTCACGGCTGTGTTTATGCCGCTTTACCCCCACTTGACACACTAACAGAGAGATATCAATACATAGGTTTTAAGATTATTACTAGTCAGATATATTCTTGTGCGGTGAATCGGGCGTGTTGAGTCCAGTTCTCTGAGCTTGGAGTAGGTCTTGTCTATTACATATTGGGTTTATGGAACGGTATCTGAGCTAATTTGAAACTCTTGTTTTATGTATCACCCCACCTCACCTTTCCCGTTAAGCAGCCATAGTGTGTTTTCTGCATGTGTGACTCTGTTCTGTTTTGTAATTCAGTTCAAGTGTAACGGCTTTTACATTCCCTCTATAAGTGACACCTTATGAGAAGTGTCCTTTTCTGTGTGACTTATTTCACTTAGAATCGTCGTACCTAAATCCACTCATCATGCCGCTACTAGCCTTATGACATTGATTTCATGGCTGAGTGATATTCCATTGTACATAAGCAACACAACTTTTTTATCCATTTTTCGCTTTCCTGGGATATTTAAGGTGGAATGAAGTGGAGGTCCTTGTCAACAGAGCAGCCCTAAACTTTGGGGTTCTTGTGTCTTGCTGATTTTTAATTTTCCCACTTTATACCCCCATGCGTGGAAGTGCCCTATGCTCTCTAAGCTGTGTTTTTTAGATGTTTCAGAACACACCGTACACTTCTCCAGAGTGGCTGTTGGCAATTTACATCCCGCCCATCAGTGTAGCAAGGCCCCCATTTCTCCATGGCCTGTCCTGCATTTCTGGTTTTGACACTTTATTCAGCATGGCCCTTTTGACCGATGGGAAGCGAGACTTCTTTGTAGCACTGATTTGCCTTTCCAGGTTGCTTGGTTGGCCAAAAAGGGCGTATGCGTTTTTTCCTGAATATATTCAGGAAAAAACGCATACGCCGTTTTTGGCCAAGGGCATCATTGTCAACGTTTTCCTGCTTTTCATGTGCTTTAAAGGCGATTCGAATCTACCTCCTGAAATCTGTTTCCTGCAATTCTGCCTTGATTTCAAATCCTCTTCTTTGCCTTCCCTCAATATATTTGTGGACGAGAGTTATCATTTATAACTGTGCAGGTTTGTGAATTGCAGTGCCCTGAAGCTCCATTTTACAACTCGCTTTTTTGGGAGCTGGCCGCAAATGCGCAGGATGTCTTCAGGCCCTGTTCTGGTTCCGGGGGGCAGGCTGAGCCTGTGGTTAATTCTTCTTCCTGATGGGAAAATAGAGTGACCTGTGCCTGTCCCAACACCAAGAGCTAGTCTCTCATTGGTTCCCCGTCTTCCCGTTCATCCTCAGGACAAATTGCAACCTGTATGGAACAGGAGGTTAAAGGTGCTGATGCTCCAAGTAGGGAGATTGCTAGTAAAGTGGCTGGAATGGCGAACCCGAGCAAAAGGAGATGAGAAATGAGGTGCGTTTTAGAAACCTTTCCCCATCACACGGTGTACCATCTTCTGGGTTTCTCATGCATGTTTTCGATGTAGGAAGATGCCCTTGAACCTGGAGATTTGGGACCCATGCGATGGGTAGCACGCAGTATTACTTTAAAGGGTCTGCGTTTGCTCACCCAACCTCACCAAACCTCTCAGCCCCAAGAGTGTCCACCCTTATGTCTCATCCAGCTGTGGGTCTACATATGGTCAATCCAGGTTGCATCACAGCCCCTGAACGAATTGTGTAAGAATTTCTCTCTCTTTCCCTGTCTTTGTTTCCTGGGTTTTTAAAAGTAATTTATTTTTATAATGGGATTTAGCTGCTTTTCACGGCTGTGTTTATGCCGCTTTACACCCACTTGACACACTAACAGAGAGATATCAATACATAGGTTTTAAGATTATTACTAGTCAGATATATTCTTGTGCGGTGAATCGGGCGTGTTGAGTCCAGTTCTCTGAGCTTGGAGTAGGTCTTGTCTATTACATATTGGGTTTATGGAACGGTATCTGAGCTAATTTGAAACTCTTGTTTTATGTATCACCCCACCTCACCTTTCCCGTTAAGCAGCCATAGTGTGTTTTCTGCATGTGTGACTCTGTTCTGTTTTGTAATTCAGTTCAAGTGTAACGGCTTTTACATTCCCTCTATAAGTGACACCTTATGAGAAGTGTCCTTTTCTGTGTGACTTATTTCACTTAGAATCGTCGTACCTAAATCCACTCATCATGCCGCTACTAGCCTTATGACATTGATTTCATGGCTGAGTGATATTCCATTGTACATAAGGAACACAACTTTTTTATCCATTTTTCGCTTTCCTGGGATATTTAAGGTGGAATGAAGTGGAGGTCCTTGTCAACAGAGCAGCCCTAAACTTTGGGGTTCTTGTGTCTTGCTGATTTTTAATTTTCCCACTTTATACCCCCATGCGTGGAAGTGCCCTATGCTCTCTAAGCTGTGTTTTTTAGATGTTTCAGAACACACCGTACACTTCTCCAGAGTGGCTGTTGGCAATTTACATCCCGCCCATCAGTGTAGCAAGGCCCCCATTTCTCCATGGCCTGTCCTGCATTTCTGGTTTTGACACTTTTTTCAGCATGGCCCTTTTGACCGATGGGAAGCGAGACTTCTTTGTAGCGCTGATTTGCCTTTCCAGGTTGCTTGGTTGGCCAAAAAGGGCGTATGCGTTTTTTCCTGAATATATTCAGGAAAAAACGCATACGCCGTTTTTGGCCAAGGGCATCATTGTCAACGTTTTCCTGATTTTCATGTGCTTTAAAGGCGATTCGAATCTACCTCCTGAAATCTGTTTCCTGCAATTCTGCCTTGATTTCAAATCCTCTTCTTTGCCTTCCCTCAATATATTTGTGGACGAGAGTTATCATTTATATCTCTGCAGGTTTGTGAATTGCAGTGCCCTGAAGCTCCATTTTACAGCTCGCTTTTTCGGGAGCTGGCCGCAAAAGCGCAGGATGGCTTCAGGCCCTGTTCTGGTTCCGGGGGGCAGGCTGAGCCAGTGGTTAATTCTTCATCCTGATGGGAAAATAGAGTGACCTGTGCCTGTCCCAACACCAAGAGCTAGTCTCTCATTGGTTCCCCGTCTTCCCGTTCATCCTCAGGACAAATTGCAACCTGTACGGAATAGGAGGTTAAAGGTGCTGATGCTCCAAGTAGGGAGATTGCTAGTAAAGTGGCTGGAATGGCGAACCCGAGCACAAGGAGATGAGAAATGAGGTGCGTTTTAGAAACCTTTCCCCATCACACGGTGTACCATCTTCTGGGTTTCTCATGCATGTTTTCGATGTAGGAAGATGCCCTTGAACCTGGAGATTTGGGACCCATGCGATGGGTAGCACGCAGTATTACTTTAAAGGGTCTGCGTTTGCTCACCCAACCTCACCAAACCTCTCAGCCCCAAGAGTGTCCACCCTTATGTCTCATCCAGCTGTGGGTCTAGATATGGTCAATCCAGGTTGCATCACAGCCCCTGAACGAATTGTGTAAGAATTTCTCTCTCTTTCCCTGTCTTTGTTTCCTGGGTTTTTAAAAGTAATTTATTTTTATAATGGGGTTTAGCTGCTTTTCACGGCTGTGTTTATGCCGCTTTACACCCACTTGACACACTAACAGAGAGATATCAATACATAGGTTTTAAGATTATTACTAGTCAGTTATATTCTTGTGCGGTGAATCGGGCGTGTTGAGTCCAGTTCTCTGAGCAAGGAGTAGGTCTTGTCTATTACATATTGGGTTTATGGAACGGTATCTGAGCTAATTTGAAACTCTTGTTTTATGTATCACCCCACCTCACCTTTCCCGTTAAGCAGCCATAGTGTATTTTCTGCATGTGTGACTCTGTTCTGTTTTGTAATTCAGTTCAAGTGTAACGGTTTTTACATTCCCTCTATAAGTGACACCTTATGAGAAGTGTCCTTTTCTGTGTGACTTATTTCACTTAGAATCGTCATACCTAAATCCACTCATCATGATGCTACTAGCCTTATGACATTGATTTCATGGCTGAGTGATATTCCACTGTACATAAGGACCACAACTTTTTTATCCATTTTTCGCTTTCCTGGGATATTTAAGGTGGAATGAAGTGGAGGTCCTTGTCAACAGAGCAGCCCTAAACTTTGGGGTTCTTGTGTCTTGCTGATTTTTAATTTTCCCACTTTATACCCCCATGCGTGGAAGTGTCCTATGCTCTCTAAGCTGTGTTTTTTAGATGTTTCAAAACACACCGTACACTTCTCCAGAGTGGCTGTTGGCAATTTACATCCCGCCCATCAGTGTAGCAAGGCTCCCATTTCTCCATGGCCTGTCCTGCATTTTTGGTTTTGACACTTTTTTCAGCATGGCCCTTTTGACCGATGGGAAGCGAGACTTCTTTGTAGCGCTGATTTGCCTTTCCAGGTTGCTTGGTTGGCCAAAAAGGGCGTATGCGTTTTTTCCTGAATATATTCAGGAAAAAACGCATACGCCGTTTTTGGCCAAGGGCATCATTGTCAACGTTTTGCTGCTTTTCATGTGCTTTAAAGGCGATTCGAATCTACCTCCTGAAATCTGTTTCCTGCAATTCTGCCTTGATTTCAAATCCTCTTCTTTGCCTTCCCTCAATATATTTGTGGACGAGAGTTATCATTTATAACTGTGCAGGTTTGTGAATTGCAGTGCCCTGAAGCTCCATTTTACAACTCGCTTTTTTGGGAGGTGGCCTCAAAAGCGCAGGATGGCTTCAGGCCCTGTTCTGGTTCCGGGGGGCAGGCTGAGCCTGTGGTTAATTCTTGTTCCTGATGGGAAAATAGAGTGACCTGTGCCTGTCCCAACACCAAGAGCTAGTCTCTCATTGGTTCCCCGTCTTCCCGTTCATCCTCAGGACAAATTGCAACCTGTATGGAACAGGAGGTTAAAGGTGCTGATGCTCCAAGTAGGGAGATTGCTAGTAAAGTGGCTGGAATGGCGAACCCGAGCAAAAGGAGATGAGAAATGAGGTGCGTTTTAGAAACCTTTCCCCATCACACGGTGTACCATCTTCTGGGTTTCTCATGCATGTTTTCGATGTAGGAAGATGTCCTTGAACCTGGAGATTTGGGACCCATGCGATGGGTAGCACGCAGTATTACTTTAAAGGGTCTGCGTTTGCTCACCCAACCTCACCAAACCTCTCAGCCCCAAGAGTGTCCACCCTTATGTCTCATCCAGCTGTGGGTCTACATATGGTCAATCCAGGTTGCATCACAGCCCCTGAACGAATTGTGTAAGAATTTCTCTCTCTTTCCCTGTCTTTGTTTCCTGGGTTTTTAAAAGTAATTTATTTTTATAATGGGATTTAGCTGCTTTTCACGGCTGTGTTTATGCCGCTTTACACCCACTTGACACACTAACAGAGAGATATCAATACATAGGTTTTAAGATTATTACTAGTCAGATATATTCTTGTGCGGTGAATCGGGCGTGTTGAGTCCAGTTCTCTGAGCTTGGAGTAGGTCTTGTCTATTACATATTGGGTTTATGGAACGGTATCTGAGCTAATTTGAAACTCTTGTTTTATGTATCACCCCACCTCACCTTTCCCGTTAAGCAGCCATAGTGTGTTTTCTGCATGTGTGACTCTGTTCTGTTTTGTAATTCAGTTCAAGTGTAACGGCTTTTACATTCCCTCTATAAGTGACACCTTATGAGAAGTGTCCTTTTCTGTGTGACTTATTTCACTTAGAATCGTCGTACCTAAATCCACTCATCATGCCGCTACTAGCCTTATGACATTGATTTCATGGCTGAGTGATATTCCATTGTACATAAGGAACACAACTTTTTTATCCATTTTTCGCTTTCCTGGGATATTTAAGGTGGAATGAAGTGGAGGTCCTTGTCAACAGAGCAGCCCTAAACTTTGGGGTTCTTGTGTCTTGCTGATTTTTAATTTTCCCACTTTATACCCCCATGCGTGGAAGTGCCCTATGCTCTCTAAGCTGTGTTTTTTAGATGTTTCAGAACACACCGTACACTTCTCCAGAGTGGCTGTTGGCAATTTACATCCCGCCCATCAGTGTAGCAAGGCCCCCATTTCTCCATGGCCTGTCCTGCATTTCTGGTTTTGACACTTTTTTCAGCATGGCCCTTTTGACCGATGGGAAGCGAGACTTCTTTGTAGCGCTGATTTGCCTTTCCAGGTTGCTTGGTTGGCCAAAAAGGGCGTATGCGTTTTTTCCTGAATATATTCAGGAAAAAATGCATACGCCGTTTTTGGCCAAGGGCATCATTGTCAACGTTTTCCTGATTTTCATGTGCTTTAAAGGCGATTCGAATCTACCTCCTGAAATCTGTTTCCTGCAATTCTGCCTTGATTTCAAATCCTCTTCTTTGCCTTCCCTCAATATATTTGTGGACGAGAGTTATCATTTATATCTCTGCAGGTTTGTGAATTGCAGTGCCCTGAAGCTCCATTTTACAGCTCGCTTTTTCGGGAGCTGGCCGCAAAAGCGCAGGATGGCTTCAGGCCCTGTTCTGGTTCCGGGGGGCAGGCTGAGCCTGTGGTTAATTCTTCATCCTGATGGGAAAATAGAGTGACCTGTGCCTGTCCCAACACCAAGAGCTAGTCTCTCATTGGTTCCCCGTCTTCCCGTTCATCCTCAGGACAAATTGCAACCTGTACGGAACAGGAGATTAAAGGTGCTGATGCTCCAAGTAGGGAGATTGCTAGTAAAGTGGCTGGAATGGCGAACCCGAGCACAAGGAGATGAGAAATGAGGTGCGTTTTAGAAACCTTTCCCCATCACACGGTGTACCATCTTCTGGGTTTCTCATGCATGTTTTCGATGTAGGAAGATGCCCTTGAACCTGGAGATTTGGGACCCATGCGATGGGTAGCACGCAGTATTACTTTAAAGGGTCTGCGTTTGCTCACCCAACCTCACCAAACCTCTCAGCCCCAAGAGTGTCCACCCTTATGTCTCATCCAGCTGTGGGTCTAGATATGGTCAATCCAGGTTGCATCACAGCCCCTGAACGAATTGTGTAAGAATTTCTCTCTCTTTCCCTGTCTTTGTTTCCTGGGTTTTTAAAAGTAATTTATTTTTATAATGGGGTTTAGCTGCTTTTCACGGCTGTGTTTATGCCGCTTTACACCCACTTGACACACTAACAGAGAGATATCAATACATAGGTTTTAAGATTATTACTAGTCAGTTATATTCTTGTGCGGTGAATCGGGCGTGTTGAGTCCAGTTCTCTGAGCAAGGAGTAGGTCTTGTCTATTACATATTGGGTTTATGGAACGGTATCTGAGCTAATTTGAAACTCTTGTTTTATGTATCACCCCACCTCACCTTTCCCGTTAAGCAGCCATAGTGTATTTTCTGCATGTGTGACTCTGTTCTGTTTTGTAATTCAGTTCAAGTGTAACGGTTTTTACATTCCCTCTATAAGTGACACCTTATGAGAAGTGTCCTTTTCTGTGTGACTTATTTCACTTAGAATCGTCATACCTAAATCCACTCATCATGATGCTACTAGCCTTATGACATTGATTTCATGGCTGAGTGATATTCCACTGTACATAAGGACCACAACATTTTTATCCATTTTTCGCTTTCCTGGGATATTTAAGGTTGAATGAAGTGGAGGTCCTTGTCAACAGAGCAGCCCTAAACTTTGGGGTTCTTGTGTCTTGCTGATTTTTAATTTTCCCACTTTATACCCCCATGCGTGGAAGTGCCCTATGCTCTCTAAGCTGTGTTTTTTAGATGTTTCAAAACACACCGTACACTTCTCCAGAGTGGCTGTTGGCAATTTACATCCCGCCCATCAGTGTAGCAAGGCTCCCATTTCTCCATGGCCTGTCCTGCATTTTTGGTTTTGACACTTTTTTCAGCATGGCCCTTTTGACCGATGGGAAGCGAGTCTTCTTTGTAGCGCTGATTTGCCTTTCCAGGTTGCTTGGTTGGCCAAAAAGGGCGTATGCGTATTTCCTGAATATATTCAGGAAAAAACGCATACGCCCTTTTTGGCCAAGGGCATCATTGTCAACGTTTTGCTGCTTTTCATGTGCTTTAAAGGCGATTCGAATCTACCTCCTGAAATCTGTTTCCTGCAATTCTGCCTTGCTTTCAAATCCTCTTCTTTGCCTTCCCTCAATATATTTGTGGATGAGAGTTATCATTTATAACTGTGCAGGTTTGTGAATTGCAGTGCCCTGAAGCTCCATTTTACAACTCGCTTTTTTGGGAGGTGGCCTCAAAAGCGCAGGATGGCTTCAGGCCCTGTTCTGGTTCCGGGGGGCAGGCTGAGCCTGTGGTTAATTCTTGTTCCTGATGGGAAAATAGAGTGACCTGTGCCTGTCCCAACACCAAGAGCTAGTCTCTCATTGGTTCCCCGTTCTCCCGTTCATCCTCAGGACAAATTGCAACCTGTACGGAACAGGAGGTTAAAGGTGTTGATGCTCCAAGTAGGGAGATTGCTAGTAAAGTGGCTGGAATGGCGAACCCGAGCAAAAGGAGATGAGAAATGAGGTGCGTTTTAGAAACCTTTCCCCATCACACGGTGTACCATCTTCTGGGTTTCTCAGGCATGTTTTCGATGTAGGAAGATGCCCTTGAACCTGGCGATTTGGGACCCATGCGATGGGTAGCACGCAGTATTACTTTAAAGGGTCTGCGTTTGCTCACCCAACCTCACCAAACCTCTCAGCCCCAAGAGTGTCCACCCTTATGTCTCATCCAGCTGTGGGTCTAGATATGGTCAATCCAGGTTGCATCACAGCCCCTGAACGAATTGTGTAAGAATTTCTCTCTCTTTCCCTGTCTTTGTTTCCTGGTTTTTTAAAAGTAATTTATTTTTATAATGGGGTTTAGCTGCTTTTTACGGCTGTCTTTATGCCGCTTTACACCCACTTGACACACTAACAGAGAGATATCAATACATAGGTTTTAAGATTATTACTAGTCAGTTATATTCTTGTGCGGTGAATCGGGCGTGTTGAGTCCAGTTCTCTGAGCAAGGAGTAGGTCTTGTCTATTACATATTGAGTTTATGGAACGGTATCTGAGCTAATTTGAAACTGTTGTTTTATGTATCACCCCACCTCACCTTTCCCGTTAAGCAGCCATAGTGTATTTTCTGCATGTGTGACTCTGTTCTGTTTTGTAATTCAGTTCAAGTGTAACAGTTTTTACATTCCCTCTATAAGTGACACCTTATGAGAAGTGTCCTTTTCTGTGTGACTTATTTCACTTAGAATCGTCATACGTAAATCCACTCATCATGCTGCTACTAGCCTTATGACATTGATTTCATGGCTGAGTGATATTCCACTGTACATAAGGACCACAACTTTTTTATCCATTTTTCGCTTTCCTGGGATATTTAAGGTGGAATGAAGTGGAGGTCCTTGTCAACAGAGCAGCCCTAAACTTTGGGGTTCTTGTGTCTTGCTTATTTTTAATTTTCCCACTTTATACCCCCATGCGTGGAAGTGCCCTATGCTCTCTAAGCTGTGTTTTTTAGATGTTTCAGAACACACCGTACACTTCTCCAGAGTGGCTGTTGGCAATTTACATCCCGCCCATCAGTGTAGCAAGGCCCCCATTTCTCCATGGCCTGTCCTGCATTTCTGGTTTTGACACTTTATTCAGCATGGCCCTTTTGACCGATGGGAAGCGAGACTTCTTTGTAGCGCTGATTTGCCTTTCCAGGTTGCTTGGTTGGCCAAAAAGGGCGTATGCGTTTTTTCCTGAATATATTCAGGAAAAAACGCATACGCCGTTTTTGGCCAAGGGCATCATTGTCAACGTTTTCCTGCTTTTCATGTGCTTTAAAGGCGATTCGAATCTACCTCCTGAAATCTGTTTCCTGCAATTCTGCCTTGATTTCAAATCCTCTTCTTTGCCTTCCCTCAATATATTTGGGGACGAGAGTTATCATTTATAACTGTGCAGGTTTGTGAATTGCAGTGCCCTGAAGCTCCATTTTACAACTCGCTTTTTTGGGAGCTGGCCGCAAATGCGCAGGATGGCTTCAGGCCCTGTTCTGGTTCCGGGGGGCAGGCTGAGCCTGTGGTTAATTCTTCTTCCTGATGGGAAAATAGAGTGACCTGTGCCTGTCCCAACACCAAGAGCTAGTCTCTCATTGGTTCCCCGTCTTCCCGTTCATCCTCAGGACAAATTGCAACCTGTATGGAACAGGAGGTTAAAGGTGCTGATGCTCCAAGTAGGGAGATTGCTAGTAAAGTGGCTGGAATGGCGAACCCGAGCACAAGGAGATGAGAAATGAGGTGCGTTTTAGAAACCTTTCCCCATCACACGGTGTACCATCTTCTGGGTTTCTCATGCATGTTTTCGATGTAGGAAGATGCCCTTGAACCTGGAGATTTGGGACCCATGCGATGGGTAGCACGCAGTATTACTTTAAAGGGTCTGCATTTGCTATCCCAACCTCACCAAACCTCTCAGCCCCAAGAGTGTCCACCCTTATGTCTCATCCAGCTGTGGGTCTAGATATGGTCAATCCAGGTTGCATCACAGCCCCTGAACGAATTGTGTAAGAATTTCTCTCTCTTTCACTGTCTTTGTTTCATGGGTTTTTAAAAGTAATTTCTTTTTATAATGGGGTTTAGCTGCTTTTCACGGCTGTGTTTATGCCGCTTTACACCCACTTGACACACTAACAGAGAGATATCAATACATAGGTTTTAAGATTATTACTAGTCAGATATATTCTTGTGCGGTCAATCGGGCGTGTTGAGTCCAGTTCTCTGAGCTTGGAGTAGGTCTTGTCTATTACATATTGGGTTTATGGAACGGTATCTGAGCTAATTTGAAACTCTTGTTTTATGTATCACCCCACCTCACCTTTCCCGTTAAGCAGCCATAGTGTGTTTTCTGCATGTGTGACTCTGTTCTGTTTTGTAATTCAGTTCAAGTGTAACGGCTTTTACATTCCCTCTATAAGTGACACCTTATGAGAAGTGTCCTTTTCTGTGTGACTTATTTCACTTAGAATCGTCGTACCTAAATCCACTCATCATTCCGCTACAAGCCTTATGACATTGATTTCATGGCTGAGTGATATTCCATTGTACATAAGGAACACAAATTTTTTATCCATTTTTCGCTTTCCTGGGATATTTAAGGTGGAATGAAGTGGAGGTCCTTGTCAACAGAGCAGCCCTAAACTTTGGGGTTCTTGTGTCTTGCTGATTTTTAATTTTCCCACTTTATACCCCCATGCGTGGAAGTGCCCTATGCTCTCTAAGCTGTGTTTTTTAGATGTTTCAGAACACACCGTACACTTCTCCAGAGTGGCTGTTGGCAATTTACATCCCGCCCATCAGTGTAGCAAGGCCCCCATTTCTCCATGGCCTGTCCTGCATTTCTGGTTTTGACACTTTTTTCAGCATGGCCCTTTTGACCGATGGGAAGCGAGACTTCTTTGTAGCGCTGATTTGCCTTTCCAGGTTGCTTGGTTGGCCAAAAAGGGCGTATGCGTTTTTTCCTGAATATATTCAGGAAAAAACGCATACGCCGTTTTTGGCCAAGGGCATCATTGTCAACGTTTTCCTGCTTTTCATGTGCTTTAAAGGCGATTCGAATCTACCTCCTGAAATCTGTTTCCTGCAATTCTGCCTTGATTTCAAATCCTCTTCTTTGCCTTCCCTCAATATATTTGTGGACGAGAGTTATCATTTATAACTGTGCAGGTTTGTGAATTGCAGTGCCCTGAAGCTCCATTTTACAACTCGCTTTTTTGGGAGCTGGCCGCAAATGCGCAGGATGGCTTCAGGCCCTGTTCTGGTTCCGGGGGGCAGGCTGAGCCTGTGGTTAATTCTTCTTCCTGATGGGAAAATAGAGTGACCTGTGCCTGTCCCAACACCAAGAGCTAGTCTCTCATTGGTTCCCCGTCTTCCCGTTCATCCTCAGGACAAATTGCAACCTGTATGGAACAGGAGGTTAAAGGTGCTGATGCTCCAAGTAGGGAGATTGCTAGTAAAGTGGCTGGAATGGCGAACCCGAGCACAAGGAGATGAGAAATGCGGTGCGTTTTAGAAACCTTTCCCCATCACACGGTGTACCATCTTCTGGGTTTCTCATGCATGTTTTCGATGTAGGAAGATGCCCTTGAACCTGGAGATTTGGGACCCATGCGATGGGTAGCACGCAGTATTACTTTAAAGGGTCTGCGTTTGCTCACCCAACCTCACCAAACCTCTCAGCCCCAAGAGTGTCCACCCTTATGTCTCATCCAGCTGTGGGTCTAGATATGGTCAATCCAGGTTGCATCACAGCCCCTGAACGAATTGTGTAAGAATTTCTCTCTCTTTCCCTGTCTTTGTTTCCTGGGTTTTTAAAAGTAATTTATTTTTATAATGGGGTTTAGCTGCTTTTCACGGCTGTGTTTATGCCGCTTTACACCCACTTGACACACTAACAGAGAGATATCAATACATAGGTTTTAAGATTATTACTAGTCAGTTATATTCTTGTGCGGTGAATCGGGCGTGTTGAGTCCAGTTCTCTGAGCAAGGAGTAGGTCTTGTCTATTACATATTGGGTTTATGGAACGGTATCTGAGCTAATTTGAAACTCTTGTTTTATGTATCACCCCACCTCACCTTTCCCGTTAAGCAGCCATAGTGTATTTTCTGCATGTGTGACTCTGTTCTGTTTTGTAATTCAGTTCAAGTGTAACGGTTTTTACATTCCCTCTATAAGTGACACCTTATGAGAAGTGTCCTTTTCTGTGTGACTTATTTCACTTAGAATCATCGTACCTAAATCCACTCATCATGCCGCTACTAGCCTTATGACATTGATTTCATGGCTGAGTGATATTCCATTGTACATAAGGAACACAATTTTTTTATCCATTTTTCGCTTTCCTGGGATATTTAAGGTGGAATGAAGTGGAGGTCCTTGTCAACAGAGCAGCCCTAAACTTTGGGGTTCTTGTGTCTTGCTGATTTTTAATTTTCCCACTTTATCCCCCCATGCGTGGAAGTGCCCTATGCTCTCTAAGCTGTGTTTTTTAGATGTTTCAGAACACACCGTACACTTCTCCAGAGTGGCTGTTGGCAATTTACATCCCGCCCATCAGTGTAGCAAGGCTCCCATTTCTCCATGGCCTGTCCTGCATTTCTGGTTTTGACACTTTTTTCAGCATGGCCCTTTTGACCGATGGGAAGCGAGACTTCTTTGTAGCGCTGATTTGCCTTTCCAGGTTGCTTGGTTGGCCAAAAAGAGCGTATGCGTTTTTTCCTGAATATATTCAGGAAAAAACGCATACGCTCTTTTTGGCCAAGGGCATCATTGTCAACGTTTAGCTGCTTTTCATGTGCTTTAAAAGCGATTCGAATCTACCTCCTGAAATCTGTTTCCTGCAATTCTGCCTTGATTATAAATCCTCTTCTTTGCCTTCCCTCAATATATTTGTGGACGAGAGTTATCATTTATAACTCTGCAGGTTTGTGAATTGCAGTTCCCTGAAGCTCCATTTTACAACTCGCTGTTTTGGGAGCTGGCCGCAAAAGCGCAGGATGGCTTCAGGCCCTGTTCTGGTTCCGGGGGGCAGGCTGAGCCTGTGGTTAATTCTTCTTCCTGATGGGAAAATAGAGTGACCTGTGCCTGTCCCAACACCAAGAGCTAATCTCTCATTGGTTCCCCGTCTTCCCGTTCATCCTCAGGACAAATTGCAACCTGTACGGAACAGGAGGTTAAAGGTGCTGATGCTCCAAGTAGGGAGATTGCTAGTAAAGTGGCTGGAATGGCGAACCCGAGCAAAAGGAGATGAGAAATGAGGTGCGTTTTAGAAACCTTTCCCCATCACATGGTGTACCATCTTCTGGGTTTCTCATGCATGTTTTCGATGTAGGAAGATGCCCTTGAACCTGGAGATTTGGGACCCATGCGATGGGTAGCACGCAGTATTACTTTAAAGGGTCTGCGTTTGCTCACCCAACCTCACCAAACCTCTCAGCCCCAAGAGTGTCCAACCTTATGTCTCATCCAGCTGTGGGTCTAGATATGGTCAATCCAGGTTGCATCACAGCCCCTGAACGAATTGTGTAAGAATTTCTCTCTCTTTCACTGTCTTTGTTTCATGGGTTTTTAAAAGTAATTTATTTTTATAATGGGGTTTTCCTGCTTTTCACGGCTGTGTTTATGCTGCTTTACACCCACTTGACACACTAACAGAGAGATATCAATACATAGGTTTTAAGATTATTACTAGTCAGATATATTCTTGTGCGGTGAATCGGGCGTGTTGAGTCCAGTTCTCTGAGCAAGGAGTAGGTCTTGTCTATTACATATTGGGTTTATGGAACGGTATCTGAGCTAATTTGAAACTCTTGTTTTATGTATCACCCCACCTCACCTTTCCCGTTAAGCAGCCATAGTGTGTTTTCTGCATGTGTGACTCTGTTCTGTTTTGTAATTCAGTTCAAGTGTAACGGCTTTTACATTCCCTCTATAAGTGACACCTTATGAGAAGTGTCCTTTTCTGTGTGACTTATTTCACTTAGAATCGTCGTACCTAAATCCACTCATCATGCCGCTACTAGCCTTATGACATTGATTTCATGGCTGAGTGATATTCCATTGTACATAAGGACCACAACTTTTTTATCCATTTTTCGCTTTCCTGGGATCTTTAAGGTGGAATGAAGTGGAGGTCCTTGTCAACAGAGCAGCCCTAAACTTTGGGGTTCTTGTGTCTTGCTGATTTTTAATTTTCCCACTTTATACCCCCATGCGTGGGAGTGCCCTATGCTCTCTAAGCAGTGTTTTTTAGATGTTTCAGAACACACCGTACACTTCTCCAGAGTGGCTGTTGGCAATTTACATACCACCCATCTGTGTAGCAAGGCTCCCATTTCTCCATGGCCTGTCCTGCATTTCTGGTTTTGACACTTTTTTCAGCATGGCCCTTTTGACCGATGGGAAGCGAGACTTCTTTGTAGCGCTGATTTGCCTTTCCAGGTTGCTTGGTTGGCCAAAAAGGGCGTATGCGTTTTTTCCTGAATATAATCATGAAAAAACGCATACGCCCTTTTTGGCCAAGGGCATCATTGTCAAAGTTTTGCTGCTTTTCATGTGCTTTAAAGGCGATTCGAATCTACCTCCTGAAATCTGTTTCCTGCAATTCTGCCTTGATTTCAAATCCTCTTCTTTGCCTTCCCTCAATATATTTGTGGACGAGAGTTATCATTTATAACTCTGCAGGTTTGTGAATTGCAGTTCCCTGAAGCTCCATTTTACAACTCGCTTTTTTGGGAGCTGGCCGCAAAAGCGCAGGATGGCTTCAGGCCCTGTTCTGGTTCCGGGGTGCAGGCTGAGCCTGTGGTTAATTCTTCTTCCTGATGGGAAAATAGAGTGACCTGTGCCTGTCCCAACACCAAGAGCTAATCTCTCATTGGTTCCCCGTCTTCGCGTTCATCCTCAGGACAAATTGCAACCTGTATGGAACAGGAGGTTAAAGGTGCTGATGCTCCAAGTAGGGAGATTGCTAGTAAAGTGGATGGAATGGCGAACCCGAGCAAAAGGAGATGAGAAATGAGGTGCGTTTTAGAAACCTTTCCCCATCACATGGTGTACCATCTTCTGGATTTCTCATGCATGTTTTCGATGTAGGAAGATGCCCTTGAACCTGGAGATTTGGGACCCATGCGATGGGTAGCACGCAGTATTACCTTAAAGGGTCTGCGTTTGCTCACCCAACCTCACCAAACCTCTCAGCCCCAAGAGTGTCCACCCTTATGTCTCATCCAGCTGTGGGTCTAGATATGGTCAATCCAGGTTGCATCACAGCCCCTGAACGAATTGTGTAAGAATTTCTCTCTCTTTCACTGTCTTTGTTTCATGGGTTTTTAAAAGTAATTTATTTTTATAATGGGGTTTAGCTGCTTTTCACGGCTGTGTTTATGCCGCTTTACACCCACTTGACACACTAACAGAGAGATATCAATACATAGGTTTTAAGATTATTACTAGTCAGATATATTCTTGTGCGGTGAATCGGTCGTGTTGAGTCCAGTTCTCTGAGCAAAGAGTAGGTCTTGTCTATTACATATTGGGTTTATGGAACGGTATCTGAGCTAATTTGAAACTCTTGTTTTATGTATCACCCCACCTCACCTTTCCCGTTAAGCAGCTATAGTGTGTTTTCTACACGTGTGACTCTGTTCTGTTTTGTAATTCAGTTCAAGTGTAACGGTTTTTACATTTCCTCTATAAGTGACTCCTTATGAGAAGTGTCCTTTTCTGTGAGACTTATTTCACTTAGAATCGTCGTACCTAAATCCACTCATCATGCCGCTACTAGCCTTATGACATTGATTTCATGGCTGAGTGATATTCCATTGTACATAAGGACCACAACTTTTTTATCCATTTTTCGCTTTCCTGGGATATTTAAGGTGGAATGAAGTGGAGGTCCTTGTCAACAGAGCAGCCCTAATCGTTGGGGTTCTTGTGTCTTGCTGATTTTTAATTTTCCCACTTTATACCCCCATGCGTGGGAGTGCCCTATGCTCTCTAAGCTGTGTTTTTTAGATGTTTCAGAACACACCGTACACTTCTCCAGAGTGGCTGTTGGCAATTTACATACCACCCATCAGTGTAGCAAGGCTCCCATTTCTCCATGGCCTGTCCTGCATTTCTGGTTTTGACGCTTTTTTCAGCATGGCCCTTTTGACCGATGGGAAGCGAGACTTCTTTGTAGCGCTGATTTGCCTTTCCAGGTTGCTTGGTTGGCCAAAAAGGGCGTATGCGTTTTTTCCTGAATATATTCAGGAAAAAACGCATACGCCCTTTTTGGCTAAGGGCATCATTGTCAACGTTTTGCTGCTTTTCATGTGCTTTAAAGGCGATTCGAATCTACCTCCTGAAATCTGTTTCCTGCAATTCTGCCTTGATTTCAAATCCTCTTCTTTGCATTCCCTCAATATATTTGTGGACGAGAGTTATCATTTATAACTCTGCAGGTTTGTGAATTGCAGTGCCCTGAAGCTCCATTTTACAACTCACTTTTTTGGGAGCTGGCCGCAAAAGCGCAGGATGGCTTCAGGCCCTGTTCTGGTTCCGGGGTGCAGGCTGAGCCTGTGGTTAATTCTTCTTCCTGATTTGAAAATAGAGTGACCTGTGCCTGTCCCAACACCAAGAGCTAATCTCTCATTGGTTCCCCGTCTTCCCGTTCATCCTCAGGACAAATTGCAACCTGTACGGAACAGGAGGTTAAAGGTGCTGATGCTCCAAGTAGGGAGATTGCTAGTAAAGTGGCTGGAATGGCGAACCCGAGCAAAAGGAGATGAGAAATGAGGTGCGTTTTAGAAACCTTTCCCCATCACATGGTGTACCATCTTCTGGATTTCTCATGCATGTTTTCGATGTAGGAAGATGCCCTTGAACCTGGAGATTTGGGACCCATGCGATGGGTAGCACGCAGTATTACTTTAAAGGGTCTGCGTTTGCTCACCCAACCTCACCAAACCTCTCAGCCCCAAGAGTGTCCAACCTTATGTCTCATCCAGCTGTGGGTCTAGATATGGTCATTCCAGGTTGCATCACAGCCCCTGAACGAATTGTGTAAGAATTTCTCTCTCTTTCACTGTCTTTGTTTCATGGGTTTTTAAAAGTAATTTATTTTTATAATGGGGTTTAGCTGCTTTTCACGGCTGTGTTTATGCTGCTTTACACCCACTTGACACACTAACAGAGAGATATCAATACATAGGTTTTAAGATTATTACTAGTCAGATATATTCTTGTGCGGTGAATCGGGCGTGTTGAGTCCAGTTCTCTGAGCAAGGAGTAGGTCTTGTCTATTACATATTGGGTTTATGGAACGGTATCTGAGCTAATTTGAAACTCTTGTTTTATGTATCACCCCACCTCACCTTTCCCGTTAAGCAGCCATAGTGTGTTTTCTGCATGTGTGACTCTGTTCTGTTTTGTAATTCAGTTCAAGTGTAACGGCTTTTACATTCCCTCTATAAGTGACACCTTATGAGAAGTGTCCTTTTCTGTGTGACTTATTTCACTTAGAATCGTCGTACCTAAATCCACTCATCATGCCGCTAATAGCCTTATGACATTGATTTCATGGCTGAGTGATATTCCATTGTACATAAGGACCACAACTTTTTTATCCATTTTTCGCTTTCCTGGGATATTTAAGGTGGAAGGAAGTGGAGGTCCTTGTCAACAGAGCAGCCCTAAACTTTGGGGTTCTTGTGTCTTGCTGATTTTTAATTTTCCCACTTTATACCCCCATGCGTGGAAGTGCCCTATGCTCTCTAAGCTGTGTTTTTTAGATGTTTCAGAACACACCGTACACTTCTCCAGAGTGGCTGTTGGCAATTTACATCCCGCCCATCAGTGTAGCAAGGCCCCCATTTCTCCATGGCCTGTCCTGCATTTCTGGTTTTGACACTTTTTTCAGCATGGCCCTTTTGACCGATGGGAAGCGAGACTTCTTTGTAGCGCTGATTTGCCTTTCCAGGTTGCTTGGTTGGCCAAAAAGGGCGTATGCGTTTTTTCCTGAATATATTCAGGAAAAAACGCATACGCCGTTTTTGGCCAAGGGCATCATTGTCAACGTTTTCCTGATTTTCATGTGCTTTAAAGGCGTTTCGAATCTACCTCCTGAAATCTGTTTCCTGCAATTCTGCCTTGATTTCAAATCCTCTTCTTTGCCTTCCCTCAATATATTTGTGGACGAGAGTTATCATTTATATCTCTGCAGGTTTGTGAATTGCAGTGCCCTGAAGCTCCATTTTACAACTCGCTTTTTTGGGAGGTGGCCTCAAAAGCGCAGGATGGCTTCAGGCCCTGTTCTGGTTCCGGGGGGCAGGCTGAGCCTGTGGTTAATTCTTGTTCCTGATGGGAAAATAGAGTGACCTGTGCCTGTCCCAACACCAAGAGCTAGTCTCTCATTGGTTCCCCGTTCTCCCGTTCATCCTCAGGACAAATTGCAACCTGTACGGAACAGGAGGTTAAAGGTGTTGATGCTCCAAGTAGGGAGATTGCTAGTAAAGTGGCTGGAATGGCGAAACCGAGCAAAAGGAGATGAGAAATGAGGTGCGTTTTAGAAACCTTTCCCCATCACACGGTGTACCATCTTCTGGGTTTCTCAGGCATGTTTTCGATGTAGGAAGATGCCCTTGAACCTGGCGATTTGGGACCCATGCGATGGGTAGCACGCAGTATTACTTTAAAGGGTCTGCGTTTGCTCACCCAACCTCACCAAACCTCTCAGCCCCAAGAGTGTCCACCCTTATGTCTCATCCAGCTGTGGGTCTAGATATGGTCAATCCAGGTTGCATCACAGCCCCTGAACGAATTGTGTAAGAATTTCTCTCTCTTTCCCTGTCTTTGTTTCCTGTTTTTTAAAAGTAATTTATTTTTATAATGGGGTTTAGCTGCTTTTTACGGCTGTCTTTATGCCGCTTTACACCCACTTGACACACTAACAGAGAGATATCAATACATAGGTTTTAAGATTATTACTAGTCAGTTATATTCTTGTGCGGTGAATCGGGCGTGTTGAGTCCAGTTCTCTGAGCAAGGAGTAGGTCTTGTCTATTCCATATTGGGTTTATGGAACGGTATCTGAGCTAATTTGAAACTCTTGTTTTATGTATCACCCCACCTCACCTTTCCCGTTAAGCAGCCATAGTGTGTTTTCTGCATGTGTGACTCTGTTCTGTTTTGTAATTCAGTTCAAGTGTAACTGTTTTTACATTCCCTCTATAAGTGACACCTTATGAGAAGTGTCCTTTTCTGTGTGACTTATTTCACTTAGAATCGTCATACGTAAATCCACTCATCATGCTGCTACTAGCCTTATGACATTGATTTCATGGCTGAGTGATATTCCACTGTACATAAGGACCACAACTTTTTTATCCATTTTTCGCTTTCCTGGGATATTTAAGGTGGAATGAAGTGGAGGTCCTTGTCAACAGAGCAGCCCTAAACTTTGGGGTTCTTGTGTCTTTCTTATTTTTAATTTTCCCACTTTATACCCCCATGCGTGGAAGTGCCCTATGCTCTCTAAGCTGTGTTTTTTAGATGTTTCAGAACACACCGTACACTTCTCCAGAGTGGCTGTTGGCAATTTACATCCCGCCCATCAGTGTAGCAAGGCCCCCATTTCTCCATGGCCTGTCCTGCATTTCTGGTTTTGACACTTTTTTCAGCATGGCCCTTTTGACCGATGGGAAGCGAGACTTCTTTGTAGCGCTGATTTGCCTTTCCAGGTTGCTTGGTTGGCCAAAAAGGGCGTATGCGTTTTTTCCTGAATATATTCAGGAAAAAACGCATACGCAGTTTTTGGCCAAGGGCATCATTGTCAACGTTTTCCTGCTTTTCATGTGCTTTAAAGGCGATTCGAATCTACCTCCTGAAATCTGTTTCCTGCAATTCTGCCTTGATTTCAAATCCTCTTCTTTGCCTTCCCTCAATATATTTGTGGACGAGAGTTATCATTTATAACTGTGCAGGTTTGTGAATTGCAGTGCCCTGAAGCTCCATTTTACAACTCGCTTTTTTGGGAGCTGGCCGCAAATGCGCAGGATGGCTTCAGGCCCTGTTCTGGTTCCGGGGGGCAGGCTGAGCCTGTGGTTAATTCTTCTTCCTGATGGGAAAATAGAGTGACCTGTGCCTGTCCCAACACCAAGAGCTAGTCTCTCATTGGTTCCCCGTCTTCCCGTTCATCCTCAGGACAAATTGCAACCTGTATGGAACAGGAGGTTAAAGGTGCTGATGCTCCAAGTAGGGAGATTGCTAGTAAAGTGGCTGGAATGGCGAACCCGAGCAAAAGGAGATGAGAAATGAGGTGCGTTTTAGAAACCTTTCCCCATCACACGGTGTACCATCTTCTGGGTTTCTCAGGCATGTTTTCGATGTAGGAAGATGCCCTTGAACCTGGAGATTTGGGACCCATGCGATGGGTAGCACGCAGTATTACTTTAAAGGGTCTGCGTTTGCTAACCCAACCTCACCAAACCTCTCAGCCCCAAGAGTGTCCACCCTTATGTCTCATCCAGCTGTGGGTCTAGATATGGTCAATCCAGGTTGCATCACAGCCCCTGAACGAATTGTGTAAGAATTTCTCTCTCTTTCACTGTCTTTGTTTCATGGGTTTTTAAAAGTAATTTATTTTTATAATGGGGTTTAGCTGCTTTTCACGGCTGTGTTTATGCCGCTTTACACCCACTTGACACACTAACAGAGAGATATCAATACATAGGTTTTAAGATTATTACTAGTCAGATATATTCTTGTGCGGTGAATCGGGCGTGTTGAGTCCAGTTCTCTGAGCTTGGAGTAGGTCTTGTCTATTACATATTGGGTTTATGGAATGGTATCTGAGCTAATTTGAAACTCTTGTTTTATGTATCACCCCACCTCACCTTTCCCGTTAAGCAGCCATAGTGTGTTTTCTGCATGTGTGACTCTGTTCTGTTTTGTAATTCAGTTCAAGTGTAACGGCTTTTACATTCCCTCTATAAGTGACACCTTATGAGAAGTGTCCTTTTCTGTGTGACTTATTTCACTTAGAATCGTCGTACCTAAATCCATTCATCATGCCGCTACTAGCCTTATGACATTGATTTCATGGCTGAGTGATATTCCATTGTACATAAGGAACACAACTTTTTTATCCATTTTTCGCTTTCCTGGGATATTTAAGGTGGAATGAAGTGGAGGTCCTTGTCAACAGAGCAGCCCTAAACTTTGGGGTTCTTGTGTCTTGCTGATTTTTAATTTTCCCACTTTATACCCCCATGCGTGGAAGTGCCCTATGCTCTCTAAGCTGTGTTTTTTAGATGTTTCAGAACACACCGTACACTTCTCCAGAGTGGCTGTTGGCAATTTACATCCCGCCCATCAGTGTAGCAAGGCCCCCATTTCTCCATGGCCTGTCCTGCATTTCTGGTTTTGACACTTTTTTCAGCATGGCCCTTTTGACCGATGGGAAGCGAGACTTCTTTGTAGCGCTGATTTGCCTTTCCAGGTTGCTTGGTTGGCCAAAAAGGGCGTATGCGTTTTTTCCTGAATATATTCAGGAAAAAACGCATACGCCGTTTTTGGCCAAGGGCATCATTGTCAACGTTTTCCTGATTTTCATGTGCTTTAAAGGCGATTCGAATCTACCTCCTGAAATCTGTTTCCTGCAATTCTGCCTTGATTTCAAATCCTCTTCTTTGCCTTCCCTCAATATATTTGTGGACGAGAGTTATCATTTATATCTCTGCAGGTTTGTGAATTGCAGTGCCCTGAAGCTCCATTTTACAGCTCGCTTTTTCGGGACCTGGCCGCAAAAGCGCAGGATGGCTTCAGGCCCTGTTCTGGTTCCGGGGGGCAGGCTGAGCCAGTGGTTAATTCTTCATCCTGATGGGAAAATAGAGTGACCTGTGCCTGTCCCAACACCAAGAGCTAGTCTCTCATTGGTTCCCCGTCTTCCCGTTCATCCTCAGGACAAATTGCAACCTGTACGGAATAGGAGGTTAAAGGTGCTGATGCTCCAAGTAGGGAGATTGCTAGTAAAGTGGCTGGAATGGCGAACCCGAGCACAAGGAGATGAGAAATGAGGTGCGTTTTAGAAACCTTTCCCCATCACACGGTGTACCATCTTCTGGGTTTCTCATGCATGTTTTCGATGTAGGAAGATGCCCTTGAACCTGGAGATTTGGGACCCATGCGATGGGTAGCACGCAGTATTACTTTAAAGGGTCTGCGTTTGCTCACCCAACCTCACCAAACCTCTCAGCCCCAAGAGTGTCCACCCTTATGTCTCATCCAGCTGTGGGTCTAGATATGGTCAATCCAGGTTGCATCACAGCCCCTGAACGAATTGTGTAAGAATTTCTCTCTCTTTCCCTGTCTTTGTTTCCTGGGTTTTTAAAAGTAATTTATTTTTATAATGGGGTTTAGCTGCTTTTCACGGCTGTGTTTATGCCGCTTTACACCCACTGGACACACTAACAGAGAGATATCAATACATAGGTTTTAAGATTATTACTAGTCAGTTATATTCTTGTGCGGTGAATCGGGCGTGTTGAGTCCAGTTCTCTGAGCAAGGAGTAGGTCTTGTCTATTACATATTGGGTTTATGGAACGGTATCTGAGCTAATTTGAAACTCTTGTTTTATGTATCACCCCACCTCACCTTTCCCGTTAAGCAGCCATAGTGTATTTTCTGCATGTGTGACTCTGTTCTGTTTTGTAATTCAGTTCAAGTGTAACGGTTTTTACATTCCCTCTATAAGTGACACCTTATGAGAAGTGTCCTTTTCTGTGTGACTTATTTCACTTAGAATCGTCATACCTAAATCCACTCATCATGATGCTACTAGCCTTATGACATTGATTTCATGGCTGAGTGATATTCCACTGTACATAAGGACCACAACTTTTTTATCCATTTTTCGCTTTCCTGGGATATTTAAGGTGGAATGAAGTGGAGGTCCTTGTCAACAGAGCAGCCCTAAACTTTGGGGTTCTTGTGTCTTGCTGATTTTTAATTTTCCCACTTTATACCCCCATGCGTGGAAGTGCCCTATGCTCTCTAAGCTGTGTTTTTTAGATGTTTCAAAACACACCGTACACTTCTCCAGAGTGGCTGTTGGCAATTTACATCCCGCCCATCAGTGTAGCAAGGCTCCCATTTCTCCATGGCCTGTCCTGCATTTTTGGTTTTGACACTTTTTTCAGCATGGCCCTTTTGACCGATGGGAAGCGAGACTTCTTTGTAGCGCTGATTTGCCTTTCCAGGTTGCTTGGTTGGCCAAAAAGGGCGTATGCGTATTTCCTGAATATATTCAGGAAAAAACGCATACGCCCTTTTTGGCCAAGGGCATCATTGTCAACGTTTTGCTGCTTTTCATGTGCTTTAAAGGCGATTCGAATCTACCTCCTGAAATCTGTTTCCTGCAATTCTGCCTTGATTTCAAATCCTCTTCTTTGCCTTCCCTCAATATATTTGTGGATGAGAGTTATCATTTATAACTGTGCATGTTTGTGAATTGCAGTGCCCTGAAGCTCCATTTTACAACTCGCTTTTTTGGGAGCTGGCCGCAAATGCGCAGGATGGCTTCAGGCCCTGTTCTGGTTCCGGGGGGCAGGCTGAGCCTGTGGTTAATTCTTCTTCCTGATGGGAAAATAGAGTGACCTGTGCCTGTCCCAACACCAAGAGCTAGTCTCTCATTGGTTCCCCGTCTTCCCGTTCATCCTCAGGACAAATTGCAACCTGTATGGAACAGGAGGTTAAAGGTGCTGATGCTCCAAGTAGGGAGATTGCTAGTAAAGTGGCTGGAATGGCGAACCCGAGCAAAAGGAGATGAGAAATGAGGTGCGTTTTAGAAACCTTTCCCCATCACACGGTGTACCATCTTCTGGGTTTCTCATGCATGTTTTCGATGTAGGAAGATGCCCTTGAACCTGGAGATTTGGGACCCATGCGATGGGTAGCACGCAGTATTACTTTAAAGGGTCTGCGTTTGCTCACCCAACCTCACCAAACCTCTCAGCCCCAAGAGTGTCCACCCTTATGTCTCATCCAGCTGTGGGTCTAGATATGGTCAATCCAGGTTGCATCACAGCCCCTGAACGAATTGTGTAAGAAATTCTCTCTCTTTCCCTGTCTTTGTTTCATGGGTTTTTAAAAGTAATTTCTTTTTATAATGGGGTTTAGCTGCTTTTCACGGCTGTGTTTATGCCGCTTTACACCCACTTGACACACTAACAGAGAGATATCAATACATAGGTTTTAAGATTATTACTAGTCAGATATATTCTTGTGCGGTGAATCGGGCGTGTTGAGTCCAGTTCTCTGAGCTTGGAGTAGGTCTTGTCTATTACATATTGGGTTTATGGAACGGTATCTGAGCTAATTTGAAACTCTTGTTTTATGTATCACCCCACCTCACCTTTCCCGTTAAGCAGCCATAGTGTGTTTTCTGCATGTGTGACTCTGTTCTGTTTTGTAATTCAGTTCAAGTGTAACGGCTTTTACATTCCCTCTATAAGTGACACCTTATGAGAAGTGTCCTTTTCTGTGTGACTTATTTCACTTAGAATCGTCGTACCTAAATCCACTCATCATGCCGCTACAAGCCTTATGACATTGATTTCATGGCTGAGTGATATTCCATTGTACATAAGGAACACAACTTTTTTATCCATTTTTCGCTTTCCTGGGATATTTAAGGTGGAATGAAGTGGAGGTCCTTGTCAACAGAGCAGCCCTAAACTTTGGGGTTCTTGTGTCTTGCTGATTTTTAATTTTCCCACTTTATACCCCCATGCGTGGAAGTGCCCTATGCTCTCTAAGCTGTGTTTTTTAGATGTTTCAGAACACACCGTACACTTCTCCAGAGTGGCTGTTGGCAATTTACATCCCGCCCATCAGTGTAGCAAGGCCCCCATTTCTCCATGGCCTGTCCTGCATTTCTGGTTTTGACACTTTTTTCAGCATGGCCCTTTTGACCGATGGGAAGCGAGACTTCTTTGTAGCGCTGATTTGCCTTTCCAGGTTGCTTGGTTGGCCAAAAAGGGCGTATGCGTTTTTTCCTGAATATATTCAGGAAAAAACGCATACGCCGTTTTTGGCCAAGGGCATCATTGTCAACGTTTTCCTGCTTTTCATGTGCTTTAAAGGCGATTCGAATCTACCTCCTGAAATCTGTTTCCTGCAATTCTGCTTTGATTTCAAATCCTCTTCTTTGCCTTCCCTCAATATATTTGTGGACGAGAGTTATCATTTATAACTGTGCAGGTTTGTGAATTGCAGTGCCCTGAAGCTCCATTTTACAACTCGCTTTTTTGGGAGCTGGCCGCAAATGCGCAGGATGGCTTCAGGCCCTGTTCTGGTTCCGGGGGGCAGGCTGAGCCTGTGGTTAATTCTTCTTCCTGATGGGAAAATAGAGTGACCTGTGCCTGTCCCAACACCAAGAGCTAGTCTCTCATTGGTTCCCCGTCTTCCCGTTCATCCTCAGGACAAATTGCAACCTGTATGGAACAGGAGGTTAAAGGTGCTGATGCTCCAAGTAGGGAGATTGCTAGTAAAGTGGCTGGAATGGCGAACCCGAGCAAAAGGAGATGAGAAATGAGGTGCGTTTTAGAAACCTTTCCCCATCACACGGTGTACCATCTTCTGGGTTTCTCAGGCATGTTTTCGATGTAGGAAGATGCCCTTGAACCTGGAGATTTGGGACCCATGCGATGGGTAGCACGCAGTATTACTTTAAAGGGTCTGCGTTTGCTAACCCAACCTCACCAAACCTCTCAGCCCCAAGAGTGTCCACCCTTATGTCTCATCCAGCTGTGGGTCTAGATATGGTCAATCCAGGTTGCATCACAGCCCCTGAACGAATTGTGTAAGAATTTCTCTCTCTTTCACTGTCTTTGTTTCATGGGTTTTTAAAAGTAATTTATTTTTATAATGGGGTTTAGCTGCTTTTCACGGCTGTGTTTATGCCGCTTTACACCCACTTGACACACTAACAGAGAGATATCAATACATAGGTTTTAAGATTATTACTAGTCAGATATATTCTTGTGCGGTGAATCGGGCGTGTTGAGTCCAGTTCTCTGAGCTTGGAGTAGGTCTTGTCTATTACATATTGGGTTTATGGAATGGTATCTGAGCTAATTTGAAACTCTTGTTTTATGTATCACCCCACCTCACCTTTCCCGTTAAGCAGCCATAGTGTGTTTTCTGCATGTGTGACTCTGTTCTGTTTTGTAATTCAGTTCAAGTGTAACGGCTTTTACATTCCCTCTATAAGTGACACCTTATGAGAAGTGTCCTTTTCTGTGTGACTTATTGAACTTAGAATCGTCGTACCTAAATCCACTCATCATGCCGCTACAAGCCTTATGACATTGATTTCATGGCTGAGTGATATTCCATTGTACATAAGGAACACAAATTTTTTATCCATTTTTCGCTTTCCTGGGATATTTAAGGTGGAATGAAGTGGAGGTCCTTGTCAACAGAGCAGCCCTAAACTTTGGGGTTCTTGTGTCTTGCTGATTTTTAATTTTCCCACTTTATACCCCCATGCGTGGAAGTGCCCTATGCTCTCTAAGCTGTGTTTTTTAGATGTTTCAGAACACACCGTACACTTCTCCAGAGTGGCTGTTGGCAATTTACATCCCGCCCATCAGTGTAGCAAGGCTCCCATTTCTCCATGGCCTGTCCTGCATTTCTGGTTTTGACACTTTTTTCAGCATGGCCCTTTTGACCGATGGGAAGCGAGACTTCTTTGTAGCGCTGATTTGCCTTTCCAGGTTGCTTGGTTGGCCAAAAAGGGCGTATGCGTTTTTTCCTGAATATATTCAGGAAAAAACGCATACGCCGTTTTTGGCCAAGGGCATCATTGTCAACGTTTTCCTGCTTTTCATGTGCTTTAAAGGCGATTCGAATCTACCTCCTGAAATCTGTTTCCTGCAATTCTGCCTTGATTTCAAATCATCTTCTTTGCCTTCCCTCAATATATTTGTGGACGAGAGTTATCATTTATAACTGTGCAGGTTTGTGAATTGCAGTGCCCTGAAGCTCCATTTTACAACTCGCTTTTTTTGGAGCTGGCCGCAAATGCGCAGGATGGCTTCAGGCCCTGTTCTGGTTCCGGGGGGCAGGCTGAGCCTGTGGTTAATTCTTCTTCCTGATGGGAAAATAGAGTGACCTGTGCCTGTCCCAACACCAAGAGCTAGTCTCTCATTGGTTCCCCGTCTTCCCGTTCATCCTCAGGACAAATTGCAACCTGTATGGAACAGGAGGTTAAAGGTGCTGATGCTCCAAGTAGGGAGATTGCTAGTAAAGTGGCTGGAATGGCGAACCCGAGCAAAAGGAGGTGAGAAATGAGGTGCGTTTTAGAAACCTTTCCCCATCACACGGTGTACCATCTTCTGGGTTTCTCATGCATGTTTTCGATGTAGGAAGATGCCCTTGAACCTGGAGATTTGGGACCCATGCGATGGGTAGCACGCAGTATTACTTTAAAGGGTCTGCGTTTGCTCACCCAACCTCACCAAACCTCTCAGCCCCAAGAGTGTCCACCCTTATGTCTCATCCAGCTGTGGGTCTAGATATGGTCAATCCAGGTTGCATCACAGCCCCTGAACGAATTGTGTAAGAATTTCTCTCTCTTTCCCTGTCTTTGTTTCCTGGGTTTTTAAAAGTAATTTATTTTTATAATGGGGTTTAGCTGCTTTTCACGGCTGTGTTTATGCCGCTTTACACCCACTTGACACACTAACAGAGAGATATCAATACATAGGTTTTAAGATTATTACTAGTCAGATATATTCTTGTGCGGTGAATCGGGCGTGTTGAGTCCAGTTCTCTGAGCTTGGAGTAGGTCTTGTCTATTACATATTGGGTTTATGGAACGGTATCTGAGCTAATTTGAAACTCTTGTTTTATGTATCACCCCACCTCACCTTTCCCGTTAAGCAGCCATAGTGTGTTTTCTGCATGTGTGACTCTGTTCTGTTTTGTAATTCAGTTCAAGTGTAACGGCTTTTACATTCCCTCTATAAGTGACACCTTATGAGAAGTGTCCTTTTCTGTGTGACTTATTTCACTTAGAATCGTCGTACCTAAATCCATTCATCATGCCGCTACTAGCCTTATGACATTGATTTCATGGCTGAGTGATATTCCATTGTACATAAGGAACACAACTTTTTTATCCATTTTTCGCTTTCCTGGGATATTTAAGGTGGAATGAAGTGGAGGTCCTTGTCAACAGAGCAGCCCTAAACTTTGGGGTTCTTGTGTCTTGCTGATTTTTAATTTTCCCACTTTATACCCCCATGCGTGGAAGTGCCCTATGCTCTCTAAGCTGTGTTTTTTAGATGTTTCAGAACACACCGTACACTTCTCCAGAGTGGCTGTTGGCAATTTACATCCCGCCCATCAGTGTAGCAAGGCCCCCATTTCTCCATGGCCTGTCCTGCATTTCTGGTTTTGACACTTTTTTCAGCATGGCCCTTTTGACCGATGGGAAGCGAGACTTCTTTGTAGCGCTGATTTGCCTTTCCAGGTTGCTTGGTTGGCCAAAAAGGGCGTATGCGTTTTTTCCTGAATATATTCAGGAAAAAACGCATACGCCGTTTTTGGCCAAGGGCATCATTGTCAACGTTTTCCTGATTTTCATGTGCTTTAAAGGCGATTCGAATCTACCTCCTGAAATCTGTTTCCTGCAATTCTGCCTTGATTTCAAATCCTCTTCTTTGCCTTCCCTCAATATATTTGTGGACGAGAGTTATCATTTATATCTCTGCAGGTTTGTGAATTGCAGTGCCCTGAAGCTCCATTTTACAGCTCGCTTTTTCGGGACCTGGCCGCAAAAGCGCAGGATGGCTTCAGGCCCTGTTCTGGTTCCGGGGGGCAGGCTGAGCCAGTGGTTAATTCTTCATCCTGATGGGAAAATAGAGTGACCTGTGCCTGTCCCAACACCAAGAGCTAGTCTCTCATTGGTTCCCCGTCTTCCCGTTCATCCTCAGGACAAATTGCAACCTGTACGGAATAGGAGGTTAAAGGTGCTGATGCTCCAAGTAGGGAGATTGCTAGTAAAGTGGCTGGAATGGCGAACCCGAGCACAAGGAGATGAGAAATGAGGTGCGTTTTAGAAACCTTTCCCCATCACACGGTGTACCATCTTCTGGGTTTCTCATGCATGTTTTCGATGTAGGAAGATGCCCTTGAACCTGGAGATTTGGGACCCATGCGATGGGTAGCACGCAGTATTACTTTAAAGGGTCTGCGTTTGCTCACCCAACCTCACCAAACCTCTCAGCCCCAAGAGTGTCCACCCTTATGTCTCATCCAGCTGTGGGTCTAGATATGGTCAATCCAGGTTGCATCACAGCCCCTGAACGAATTGTGTAAGAATTTCTCTCTCTTTCCCTGTCTTTGTTTCCTGGGTTTTTAAAAGTAATTTATTTTTATAATGGGGTTTAGCTGCTTTTCACGGCTGTGTTTATGCCGCTTTACACCCACTTGACACACTAACAGAGAGATATCAATACATAGGTTTTAAGATTATTACTAGTCAGTTATATTCTTGTGCGGTGAATCGGGCGTGTTGAGTCCAGTTCTCTGAGCAAGGAGTAGGTCTTGTCTATTACATATTGGGTTTATGGAACGGTATCTGAGCTAATTTGAAACTCTTGTTTTATGTATCACCCCACCTCACCTTTCCCGTTAAGCAGCCATAGTGTATTTTCTGCATGTGTGACTCTGTTCTGTTTTGTAATTCAGTTCAAGTGTAACGGTTTTTACATTCCCTCTATAAGTGACACCTTATGAGAAGTGTCCTTTTCTGTGTGACTTATTTCACTTAGAATCGTCATACCTAAATCCACTCATCATGATGCTACTAGCCTTATGACATTGATTTCATGGCTGAGTGATATTCCACTGTACATAAGGACCACAACTTTTTTATCCATTTTTCGCTTTCCTGGGATATTTAAGGTGGAATGAAGTGGAGGTCCTTGTCAACAGAGCAGCCCTAAACTTTGGGGTTCTTGTGTCTTGCTGATTTTTAATTTTCCCACTTTATACCCCCATGCGTGGAAGTGCCCTATGCTCTCTAAGCTGTGTTTTTTAGATGTTTCAAAACACACCGTACACTTCTCCAGAGTGGCTGTTGGCAATTTACATCCCGCCCATCAGTGTAGCAAGGCTCCCATTTCTCCATGGCCTGTCCTGCATTTTTGGTTTTGACACTTTTTTCAGCATGGCCCTTTTGACCGATGGGAAGCGAGACTTCTTTGTAGCGCTGATTTGCCTTTCCAGGTTGCTTGGTTGGCCAAAAAGGGCGTATGCGTATTTCCTGAATATATTCAGGAAAAAACGCATACGCCCTTTTTGGCCAAGGGCATCATTGTCAACGTTTTGCTGCTTTTCATGTGCTTTAAAGGCGATTCGAATCTACCTCCTGAAATCTGTTTCCTGCAATTCTGCCTTGATTTCAAATCCTCTTCTTTGCCTTCCCTCAATATATTTGTGGATGAGAGTTATCATTTATAACTGTGCAGGTTTGTGAATTGCAGTGCCCTGAAGCTCCATTTTACAACTCGCTTTTTTGGGAGGTGGCCTCAAAAGCGCAGGATGGCTTCAGGCCCTGTTCTGGTTCCGGGGGGCAGGGTGAGCCTGTGGTTAATTCTTGTTCCTGATGGGAAAATAGAGTGACCTGTGCCTGTCCCAACACCAAGAGCTAGTCTCTCATTGGTTCCCCGTCCTCCCGTTCATCCTCAGGACAAATTGCAACCTGTACGGAACAGGAGGTTAAAGGTGCTGATGCTCCAAGTAGGGAGATTGCTAGTAAAGTGGCTGGAAAGGCGAACCCGAGCAAAAGGAGATGAGAAATGAGGTGCGTTTTAGAAACCTTTCCCCATCACACGGTGTACCATCTTCTGGGTTTCTCAGGCATGTTTTCGATGTAGGAAGATGCCCTTGAACCTGGCGATTTGGGACCCATGCGATGGGTAGCACGCAGTATTACTTTAAAGGGTCTGCGTTTGCTCACCCAACCTCACCAAACCTCTCAGCCCCAAGAGTGTCCACCCTTATGTCTCATCCAGCTGTGGGTCTAGATATGGTCAATCCAGGTTGCATCACAGCCCCTGAACGAATTGTGTAAGAATTTCTCTCTCTTTCCCTGTCTTTGTTTCCTGGTTTTTTAAAAGTAATTTATTTTTATAATGGGGTTTAGCTGCTTTTTACGGCTGTCTTTATGCCGCTTTACACCCACTTGACACACTAACAGAGAGATATCAATACATAGGTTTTAAGATTATTACTAGTCAGTTATATTCTTGTGCGGTGAATCGGGCGTGTTGAGTCCAGTTCTCTGAGCAAGGAGTAGGTCTTGTCTATTACATATTGGGTTTATGGAATGGTATCTGAGCTAATTTGAAACTCTTGTTTTATGTATCACCCCACCTCACCTTTCCCGTTAAGCAGCCATAGTGTATTTTCTGCATGTGTGACTCTGTTCTGTTTTGTAATTCAGTTCAAGTGTAACAGTTTTTACATTCCCTCTATAAGTGACACCTTATGAGAAGTGTCCTTTTCTGAGTGACTTATTTCACTTAGAATCGTCTTACCTAAATCCACTCATCATGCTTCTACTAGCCTTATGACATTGATTTCATGGCTGAGTGATATTCCACTGTACATAAGGACCACAACTTTTTTATCCATTTTTCGCTTTCCTGGGATATTTAAGGTGGAATGAAGTGGAGGTCCTTGTCAACAGAGCAGCCCTAAACTTTGGGTTTCTTGTGTCTTGCTAATTTTTAATTTTCCCACTTTATACCCCCATGCGTGGGAGTGCCCTATGCTCTCTAAGCTGTGTTTTTTAGATGTTTCAGAACACACCGTAAACTTCTCCAGAGTGGCTGTTGGCAATTTACATCCCGCCCATCAGTGTAGCAAGGCTCCCATTTCTCCATGGCCTGTCCTGCATTTCTGCTTTTGACACTTTTTTCAGCATGTTCCTTTTGACCGATGGGAAGCGAGACTTCTTTGTAGCGCTGATTTGCCTTTCCAGGTTGCTTGGTTGGCCAAAAAGGGCGTATGCGTTTTTTCCTGAATATATTCAGGAAAAAACGCATACGCCCTTTTTGGCCAAGGGCATCATTGTCAACGTTTTGCCGCTTTTCATGTGCTTTAAAGGCGATTCGAATCTACCTCCTGAAATCTGTTTCCTGCAATTCTGCCTTGATTTCAAATCCTCTTCTTTGCCTTCCCTCAATATATTTGTGGACGAGAGTTATCATTTATAACTCTGCAGGTTTGTGAATTGCAGTGCCCTGAAGCTCTATTTTACAAGTCGCTTTTTTGGGAGCCGGCCGCAAAAGCGCCGGATGGCTTCAGGCCCTGTTCTGGTTCCGGGGGGCAGGCTGAGCCTGTGGTTAATTCTTTTTCCTGATGGGAAAATAGAGTGACCTGTGCCTGTCTCAACACCAAGAGCTAGTCTCTCATTGGTTCCCCGTCTTCCCGTTCATCCTCAGGACAAATTGCAACCTGTACGGAACAGGAGGTTAAAGGTGCTGATGCTCCAAGTAGGGAGATTGCTAGTAAAGTGGCTGGAATGGCGAACCCGAGCACAAGGAGATGAGAAATGAGGTGCGTTTTAGAAACCTTTCCCCATCAGACGGTGTACCATCTTCTGGGTTTCTCATGCATATTTTCGATGTAGGAAGATGCCCTTGAACCTGGAGATTTGGGACCCATGCGATGGGTAGCACGCAGTATTACTTTAAAGGGTCTGCGTTTGCTCACCCAACCTCACCAAACCTCTCAGCCCCAAGAGTGTCCACCCTTATGTCTCATCCAGCTGTGGGTCTAGATATGGTCAATCCAGGTTGCATCACAGCCCCTGAACGAATTGTGTAAGAATTTCTCTCTCTTTCCCTGTCTTTGTTTCATGGGTTTTTAAAAGTAATTTCTTTTTATAATGGGGTTTAGCTGCTTTTCACGGCTGTGTTTAGGCCGCTTTACACCCACTTGACACACTAACAGAGAGATATCAATACATAGGTTTTAAGATTATTACTAGTCAGATATATTCTTGTGCGGTGAATCGGGCGTGTTGAGTCCAGTTCTCTGAGCAAGGAGTAGGTCTTGTCTATTCCATATTGGGTTTATGGAACGGTATCTGAGCTAATTTGAAACTCTTGTTTTATGTATCACCCCACCTCACCTTTCCCGTTAAGCAGCCATAGTGTGTTTTCTGCATGTGTGACTCTGTTCTGTTTTGTAATTCAGTTCAAGTGTAACGGTTTTTACATTCCCTCTATAAGTGACACCTTATGAGAAGTGTCCTTTTCTGTGTGACTTATTTCACTTAGAATCGTCTTACCTAAATCCACTCATCATGCTGCTACTAGCCTTATGACATTGATTTCATGGCTGAGTGATATTCCATTGTACATACGGACCACAACTTTTTTATCCATTTTTCGCTTTCCTGGGATATTTAAGGTGGAAGGAAGTGGAGGTCCTTGTCAACAGAGCAGCCCTAAACTTTGGGGTGCTTGTGTCTTGCTGATTTTCAATTTTCCCACTTTATCCCCCCATGCGTGGAAGTGCCCTAGGCTCTCTAAGCTGTGTTTTTTAGATGTTTCAGGACACACCGTACACTTCTCCAGAGTGGCTGTTGGCAATTTACATCCCGCCCATCAGTGTAGCAAGGCTCCCATTTCTCCATGGCCTGTCCTGCATTTCTGGTTTTGACACTTTTTTCAGCATGGCCCTTTTGACCGATGGGAAGCGAGACTTCTTTGTAGCGCTGATTTGCCTTTCCAGGTTGCTTGGTTGGCCAAAAAGGGCGTATGCGTTTTTTCCTGAATATATTCAGGAAAAAACGCATACGCCCTTTTTGGCCAAGGGCATCATTGTCAACGTTTTGCCGCTTTTCATGTGCTTTAAAGGCGATTCGAATCTACCTCCTGAAATCTGTTTCCTGCAATTCTGCCTTGATTTCAAATCCTCTTCTTTGCCTTCCCTCAATATATTTGTGGACGAGAGTTATCATTTATAACTCTGCAGGTTTGTGAATTGCAGTGCCCTGAAGCTCCATTTTACAAGTCGCTTTTTTGGGAGCCGGCCGCAAAAGCGCCGGATGGCTTCAGGCCCTGTTCTGGTTCAGGGGGGCAGGCTGAGCCTGTGGTTAATTCTTCTTCCTGATGGGAAAATAGAGTGACCTGTGCCTGTCCCAACACCAAGAGCTAGTCTCTCATTGGTTCCCCGTCTTCCCGTTCATCCTCAGGACAAATTGCAACCTGTACGGAACAGGAGGTTAAAGGTGCTGATGCTCCAAGTAGGGAGATTGCTAGTAAAGTGGCTGGAATGGCGAACCCGAGCACAAGGAGATGAGAAATGAGGTGCGTTTTAGAAACCTTTCCCCATCACACGGTGTACCATCTTCTGGGTTTCTCATGCATGTTTTCGATGTAGGAAGATGCCCTTGAACCTGGAGATTTGGGACCCATGCGATGGGTAGCACGCAGTATTACTTTAAAGGGTCTGCGTTTGCTCACCCAACCTCACCAAACCTCTCAGCCCCAAGAGTGTCCACCCTTATGTCTCATCCAGCTGTGGGTCTAGATATGGTCAATCCAGGTTGCATCACAGCCCCTGAACGAATTGTGTAAGGATTTCTCTCTCTTTCCCTGTCTTTGTTTCATGGGTTTTTAAAAGTAATTTATTTTTATAATGGGTTTAGCTGCTTTTCACGGCTGTGTTTATGCCGCTTTACACCCACTTGACACACTAACAGAGAGATATCAATACATAGGTTTTAAGATTATTACTAGTCAGATATATTCTTGTGCGGTGAATCGGGCGTGTTGAGTCCAGTTCTCTGAGCAAGGAGTAGGTCTTGTCTATTCCATATTGGGTTTATGGAATGGTATCTGAGCTAATTTGAAACTCTTGTTTTATGTATCACCCCACCTCACCTTTCCCGTTAAGCAGCCATAGTGTGTTTTCTGCATGTGTGACTCTGTTCTGTTTTGTAATTCAGTTCAAGTGTAACGGTTTTTACATTCCCTCTATAAGTGACACCTTATGAGAAGTGTCCTTTTCTGTGTGACTTATTTCACTTAGAATCGTCTTACCTAAATCCACTCATCATGCTGCTACTAGCCTTATGACATTGATTTCATGGCTGAGTGATATTCCATTGTACATAAGGACCACAAATTTTTTATCCATTTTTCGCTTTCCTGGGATATTTAAGGTGGAAGGAAGTGGAGGTCCTTGTCAACAGAGCAGCCCTAAACTTTGGGGTGCTTGTGTCTTGCTGATTTTCAATTTTCCCACTTTATCCCCCCATGCGTGGAAGTGCCCTATGCTCTCTAAGCTGTGTTTTTTAGATGTTTCAGGACACACCGTACACTTCTCCAGAGTGGCTGTTGGCAATTTACATCCCGCCCATCAGTGTAGCAAGGCTCCCATTTCTCCATGGCCTGTCCTGCATTTCTGGTTTTGACACTTTTTTCAGCATGGCCCTTTTGACCGATGGGAAGCGAGACTTCTTTGTAGCGCTGATTTGCCTTTCCAGGTTGCTTGGTTGGCCAAAAAGGGCGTATGCGTTTTTTCCTGAATATATTCAGGAAAAAACGCATACGCCCTTTTTGGCCAAGGGCATCATTGTCAACGTTTTGCTGCTTTTCATGTGCTTTAAAGGCGATTCGAATCTACCTCCTGAAATCTGTTTCCTGCAATTCTGCCTTGATTTCAAATCCTCTTCTTTGCCTTCCCTCAATATATTTGTGGACGAGAGTTATCATTTATAACTCTGCAGGTTTGTGAATTGCAGTGCCCTGAAGCTCCATTTTACAAGTCGCTTTTTTGGGAGCCGGCCGCAAAAGCGCCGGATGGCTTCAGGCCCTGTTCTGGTTCAGGGGGGCAGGCTGAGCCTGTGGTTAATTCTTCTTCCTGATGGGAAAATAGAGTGACCTGTGCCTGTCCCAACACCAAGAGCTAGTCTCTCATTGGTTCCCCGTCTTCCCGTTCATCCTCAGGACAAATTGCAACCTGTACGGAACAGGAGGTTAAAGGTGCTGATGCTCCAAGTAGGGAGATTGCTAGTAAAGTGGCTGGAATGGCGAACCCGAGCACAAGGAGATGAGAAATGAGGTGCGTTTTAGAAACCTTTCCCCATCACACGGTGTACCATCTTCTGGGTTTCTCATGCATGTTTTCGATGTAGGAAGATGCCCTTGAACCTGGAGATTTGGGACCCATGCGATGGGTCGCACGCAGTATTACTTTAAAGGGTCTGCGTTTGCTCACCCAACCTCACCAAACCTCTCAGCCCCAAGAGTGTCCACCCTTATGTCTCATCCAGCTGTGGGTCTAGATATGGTCAATCCAGGTTGCATCACAGCCCCTGAACGAATTGTGTAAGAATTTCTCTCTCTTTCCCTGTCTTTGTTTCATGGGTTTTTAAAAGTAATTTCTTTTTATAATGGGGTTTAGCTGCTTTTCACGGCTGTGTTTAGGCCGCTTTACACCCACTTGACACACTAACAGAGAGATATCAATACATAGGTTTTAAGATTATTACTAGTCAGATATATTCTTGTGCGGTGAATCGGGCGTGTTGAGTCCAGTTCTCTGAGCAAGGAGTAGGTCTTGTCTATTCCATATTGGGTTTATGGAACGGTATCTGAGCTAATTTGAAACTCTTGTTTTATGTATCACCCCACCTCACCTTTCCCGTTAAGTAGCCATAGTGTGTTTTCTGCATGTGTGACTCTGTTCTGTTTTGTAATTCAGTTCAAGTGTAACGGTTTTTACATTCCCTCTATAAGTGACACCTTATGAGAAGTGTCCTTTTCTGTGTGACTTATTTCACTTAGAATCGTCTTACCTAAATCCACTCATCATGCTGCTACTAGCCTTATGACATTGATTTCATGGCTGAGTGATATTCCATTGTACATAAGGACCACAAATTTTTTATCCATTTTTCGCTTTCCTGGGATATTTAAGGTGGAAGGAAGTGGAGGTCCTTGTCAACAGAGCAGCCCTAAACTTTGGGGTGCTTGTGTCTTGCTGATTTTCAATTTTCCCACTTTATCCCCCCATGCGTGGAAGTGCCCTATGCTCTCTAAGCTGTGTTTTTTAGATGTTTCAGGACACACCGTACACTTCTCCAGAGTGGCTGTTGGCAATTTACATCCCGCCCATCAGTGTAGCAAGGCTCCCATTTCTCCATGGCCTGTCCTGCATTTCTGGTTTTGACACTTTTTTCAGCATGGCCCTTTTGACCGATGGGAAGCGAGACTTCTTTGTAGCGCTGATTTGCCTTTCCAGGTTGCTTGGTTGGCCAAAAAGGGCGTATGCGTTTTTTCCTGAATATATTCAGGAAAAAACGCATACGCCCTTTTTGGCCAAGGGCATCATTGTCAACGTTTTGCCGCTTTTCATGTGCTTTAAAGGCGATTCGAATCTACCTCCTGAAATCTGTTTCCTGCAATTCTGCCTTGATTTCAAATCCTCTTCTTTGCCTTCCCTCAATATATTTGTGGACGAGAGTTATCATTTATAACTCTGCAGGTTTGTGAATTGCAGTGCCCTGAAGCTCCATTTTACAAGTCGCTTTTTTGGGAGCCGGCCGCAAAAGCGCCGGATGGCTTCAGGCCCTGTTCTGGTTCAGGGGGGCAGGCTGAGCCTGTGGTTAATTCTTCTTCCTGATGGGAAAATAGAGTGACCTGTGCCTGTCCCAACACCAAGAGCTAGTCTCTCATTGGTTCCCCGTCTTCCCGTTCATCCTCAGGACAAATTGCAACCTGTACGGAACAGGAGGTTAAAGGTGCTGATGCTCCAAGTAGGGAGATTGCTAGTAAAGTGGCTGGAATGGCGAACCCGAGCACAAGGAGATGAGAAATGAGGTGCGTTTTAGAAACCTTTCCCCATCACACGGTGTACCATCTTCTGGGTTTCTCATGCATGTTTTCGATGTAGGAAGATGCCCTTGAACCTGGAGATTTGGGACCCATGCGATGGGTCGCACGCAGTATTACTTTAAAGGGTCTGCGTTTGCTCACCCAACCTCACCAAACCTCTCAGCCCCAAGAGTGTCCACCCTTATGTCTCATCCAGCTGTGGGTCTAGATATGGTCAATCCAGGTTGCATCACAGCCCCTGAACGAATTGTGTAAGAATTTCTCTCTCTTTCCCTGTCTTTGTTTCATGGGTTTTTAAAAGTAATTTCTTTTTATAATGGGGTTTAGCTGCTTTTCACGGCTGTGTTTAGGCCGCTTTACACCCACTTGACACACTAACAGATAGATATCAATACATAGGTTTTAAGATTATTACTAGTCAGATATATTCTTGTGCGGTGAATCGGGCGTGTTGAGTCCAGTTCTCTGAGCAAGGAGTAGGTCTTGTCTATTCCATATTGGGTTTATGGAACGGTATCTGAGCTAATTTGAAACTCTTGTTTTATGTATCACCCCACCTCACCTTTCCCGTTAAGCAGCCATAGTGTGTTTTCTGCATGTGTGACTCTGTTCTGTTTTGTAATTCAGTTCAAGTGTAACGGTTTTTACATTCCCTCTATAAGTGACACCTTATGAGAAGTGTCCTTTTCTGTGTGACTTATTTCACTTAGAATCGTCTTACCTAAATCCACTCATCATGCTGCTACTAGCCTTATGACATTGATTTCATGGCTGAGTGATATTCCATTGTACATAAGGACCACAAATTTTTATCCATTTTTCGCTTTCCTGGGATATTTAAGGTGGAAGGAAGTGGAGGTCCTTGTCAGCAGAGCAGCCCTAAACTTTGGGGTGCTTGTGTCTTGCTGATTTTCAATTTTCCCGCTTTATCCCCCCATGCGTGGAAGTGCCCTAGGCTCTCTAAGCTGTGTTTTTTAGATGTTTCAGGACACACCGTACACTTCTCCAGAGTGGCTGTTGGCAATTTACATCCCGCCCATCAGTGTAGCAAGGCTCCCATTTCTCCATGGCCTGTCCTGCATTTCTGGTTTTGACACTTTTTTCAGCATGGCCCTTTTGACCGATGGGAAGCGAGACTTCTTTGTCGCGCTGATTTGCCTTTCCAGGTTGCTTGGTTGGCCAAAAAGGGCGTATGCGTTTTTTCCTGAATATATTCAGGAAAAAACGCATACGCCCTTTTTGGCCAAGGGCATCATTGTCAACGTTTTGCCGCTTTTCATGTGCTTTAAAGGCGATTCGAATCTACCTCCTGAAATCTGTTTCCTGCAATTCTGCCTTGATTTCAAATCCTCTTCTTTGCCTTCCCTCAATATATTTGTGGACGAGAGTTATCATTTATAACTCTGCAGGTTTGTGAATTGCAGTGCCCTGAAGCTCCATTTTACAAGTCGCTTTTTTGGGAGCCGGCCGCAAAAGCGCCGGATGGCTTCAGGCCCTGTTCTGGTTCAGGGGGGCAGGCTGAGCCTGTGGTTAATTCTTCTTCCTGATGGGAAAATTGAGTGACCTGTGCCTGTCCCAACACCAAGAGCTAGTCTCTCATTGGTTCCCCGTCTTCCCGTTCATCCTCAGGACAAATTGCAACCTGTACGGAACAGGAGGTTAAAGGTGCTGATGCTCCAAGTAGGGAGATTGCTAGTAAAGTGGCTGGAATGGCGAACCCGAGCACAAGGAGATGAGAAATGAGGTGCGTTTTAGAAACCTTTCCCCATCACACGGTGTACCATCTTCTGGGTTTCTCATGCATGTTTTCGATGTAGGAAGATGCCCTTGAACCTGGAGATTTCGGACCCATGCGATGGGTCGCACGCAGTATTACTTTAAAGGGTCTGCGTTTGCTCACCCAACCTCACCAAACCTCTCAGCCCCAAGAGTGTCCACCCTTATGTCTCATCCAGCTGTGGGTCTAGATATGGTCAATCCAGGTTGCATCACAGCCCCTGAACGAATTGTGTAAGGATTTCTCTCTCTTTCCCTGTCTTTGTTTCATGGGTTTTTAAAAGTAATTTATTTTTATAATGGGTTTAGCTGCTTTTCACGGCTGTGTTTATGCCGCTTTACACCCACTTGACACACTAACAGAGAGATATCAATACATAGGTTTTAAAATTATTACTAGTCAGATATATACTTGTGCGGTGAATCGGGCGTGTTGAGTCCAGTTCTCTGAGCAAGGAGTAGGTCTTGTCTATTCCATATTGGGTTTATGGAACGGTATCTGAGCTAATTTGAAACTCTTGTTTTATGTATCACCCCACCTCACCTTTCCCGTTAAGCAGCCATAGTGTGTTTTCTGCATGTGTGACTCTGTTCTGTTTTGTAATTCAGTTCAAGTGTAACGGTTTTTACATTCCCTCTATAAGTGACACCTTATGAGAAGTGTCCTTTTCTGTGTGACTTATTTCACTTAGAATCGTCTTACCTAAATCCACTCATCATGCTGCTACTAGCCTTATGACATTGATTTCATGGCTGAGTGATATTCCATTGTACATAAGGACCACAAATTTTTTATCCATTTTTCGCTTTCCTGGGATATTTAAGGTGGAAGGAAGTGGAGGTCCTTGTCAACAGAGCAGCCCTAAACTTTGGGGTGCTTGTGTCTTGCTGATTTTCAATTTTCCCACTTTATCCCCCCATGCGTGGAAGTGCCCTATGCTCTCTAAGCTGTGTTTTTTAGATGTTTCAGGACACACCGTACACTTCTCCAGAGTGGCTGTTGGCAATTTACATCCCGCCCATCAGTGTAGCAAGGCTCCCATTTCTCCATGGCCTGTCCTGCATTTCTGGTTTTGACACTTTTTTCAGCATGGCCCTTTTGACCGATGGGAAGCGAGACTTCTTTGTAGCGCTGATTTGCCTTTCCAGGTTGCTTGGTTGGCCAAAAAGGGCGTATGCGTTTTTTCCTGAATATATTCAGGAAAAAACGCATACGCCCTTTTTGGCCAAGGGCATCATTGTCAACGTTTTGCCGCTTTTCATGTGCTTTAAAGGCGATTCGAATCTACCTCCTGAAATCTGTTTCCTGCAATTCTGCCTTGATTTCAAATCCTCTTCTTTGCCTTCCCTCAATATATTTGTGGACGAGAGTTATCATTTATAACTCTGCAGGTTTGTGAATTGCAGTGCCCTGAAGCTCCATTTTACAAGTCGCTTTTTTGGGAGCCGGCCGCAAAAGCGCCGGATGGCTTCAGGCCCTGTTCTGGTTCAGGGGGGCAGGCTGAGCCTGTGGTTAATTCTTCTTCCTGATGGGAAAATAGAGTGACCTGTGCCTGTCCCAACACCAAGAGCTAGTCTCTCATTGGTTCCCCATCTTCCCATTCATCCTCAGGACAAATTGCAACCTGTACGGAACAGGAGGTTAAAGGTGCTGATGCTCCAAGTAGGGAGATTGCTAGTAAAGTGGCTGGAATGGCGAACCCGAGCACAAGGAGATGAGAAATGAGGTGCGTTTTAGAAACCTTTCCCCATCACACGGTGTACCATCTTCTGGGTTTCTCATGCATGTTTTCGATGTAGGAAGATGCCCTTGAACCTGGAGATTTGGGACCCATGCGATGGGTCGCACGCAGTATTACTTTAAAGGGTCTGCGTTTGCTCACCCAACCTCACCAAACCTCTCAGCCCCAAGAGTGTCCACCCTTATGTCTCATCCAGCTGTGGGTCTAGATATGGTCAATCCAGGTTGCATCACAGCCCCTGAACGAATTGTGTAAGAATTTCTCTCTCTTTCCCTGTCTTTGTTTCATGGGTTTTTAAAAGTAATTTCTTTTTATAATGGGGTTTAGCTGCTTTTCACGGCTGTGTTTAGGCCGCTTTACACCCACTTGACACACTAACAGAGAGATATCAATACATAGGTTTTAAGATTATTACTAGTCAGATATATTCTTGTGCGGTGAATCGGGCGTGTTGAGTCCAGTTCTCTGAGCAAGGAGTAGGTCTTGTCTATTCCATATTGGGTTTATGGAACGGTATCTGAGCTAATTTGAAACTCTTGTTTTATGTATCACCCCACCTCACCTTTCCCGTTAAGCAGCCATAGTGTGTTTTCTGCATGTGTGACTCTGTTCTGTTTTGTAATTCAGTTCAAGTGTAACGGTTTTTACATTCCCTCTATAAGTGACACCTTATGAGAAGTGTCCTTTTCTGTGTGACTTATTTCACTTAGAATCGTCTTACCTAAATCCACTCATCATGCTGCTACTAGCCTTATGACATTGATTTCATGGCTGAGTGATATTCCATTGTACATAAGGACCACAAATTTTTTATCCATTTTTCGCTTTCCTGGGATATTTAAGGTGGAAGGAAGTGGAGGTCCTTGTCAACAGAGCAGCCCTAAACTTTGGGGTGCTTGTGTCTTGCTGATTTTCAATTTTCCCACTTTATCCCCCCATGCGTGGAAGTGCCCTATGCTCTCTAAGCTGTGTTTTTTAGATGTTTCAGGACACACCGTACACTTCTCCAGAGTGGCTGTTGGCAATTTACATCCCGCCCATCAGTGTAGCAAGGCTCCCATTTCTCCATGGCCTGTCCTGCATTTCTGGTTTTGACACTTTTTTCAGCATGGCCCTTTTGACCGATGGGAAGCGAGACTTCTTTGTAGCGCTGATTTGCCTTTCCAGGTTGCTTGGTTGGCCAAAAAGGGCGTATGCGTTTTTTCCTGAATATATTCAGGAAAAAACGCATACGCCCTTTTTGGCCAAGGGCATCATTGTCAACGTTTTGCCGCTTTTCATGTGCTTTAAAGGCGATTCGAATCTACCTCCTGAAATCTGTTTCCTGCAATTCTGCCTTGATTTCAAATCCTCTTCTTTGCCTTCCCTCAATATATTTGTGGACGAGAGTTATCATTTATAACTCTGCAGGTTTGTGAATTGCAGTGCCCTGAAGCTCCATTTTACAAGTCGCTTTTTTGGGAGCCGGCCGCAAAAGCGCCGGATGGCTTCAGGCCCTGTTCTGGTTCAGGGGGGCAGGCTGAGCCTGTGGTTAATTCTTCTTCCTGATGGGAAAATAGAGTGACCTGTGCCTGTCCCAACACCAAGAGCTAGTCTCTCATTGGTTCCCCGTCTTCCCGTTCATCCTCAGGACAAATTGCAACCTGTACGGAACAGGAGGTTAAAGGTGCTGATGCTCCAAGTAGGGAGATTGCTAGTAAAGTGGCTGGAATGGCGAACCCGAGCACAAGGAGATGAGAAATGAGGTGCGTTTTAGAAACCTTTCCCCATCACACGGTGTACCATCTTCTGGGTTTCTCATGCATGTTTTCGATGTAGGAAGATGCCCTTGAACCTGGAGATTTGGGACCCATGCGATGGGTCGCACGCAGTATTACTTTAAAGGGTCTGCGTTTGCTCACCCAACCTCACCAAACCTCTCAGCCCCAAGAGTGTCCACCCTTATGTCTCATCCAGCTGTGGGTCTAGATATGGTCAATCCAGGTTGCATCACAGCCCCTGAACGAATTGTGTAAGAATTTCTCTCTCTTTCCCTGTCTTTGTTTCATGGGTTTTTAAAAGTAATTTCTTTTTATAATGGGGTTTAGCTGCTTTTCACGGCTGTGTTTAGGCCGCTTTACACCCACTTGACACACTAACAGAGAGATATCAATACATAGGTTTTAAGATTATTACTAGTCAGATATATTCTTGTGCGGTGAATCGGGCGTGTTGAGTCCAGTTCTCTGAGCAAGGAGTAGGTCTTGTCTATTCCATATTGGGTTTATGGAACGGTATCTGAGCTAATTTGAAACTCTTGTTTTATGTATCACCCCACCTCACCTTTCCCGTTAAGCAGCCATAGTGTGTTTTCTGCATGTGTGACTCTGTTCTGTTTTGTAATTCAGTTCAAGTGTAACGGTTTTTACATTCCCTCTATAAGTGACACCTTATGAGAAGTGTCCTTTTCTGTGTGACTTATTTCACTTAGAATCGTCTTACCTAAATCCACTCATCATGCTGCTACTAGCCTTATGACATTGATTTCATGGCTGAGTGATATTCCATTGTACATAAGGACCACAAATTTTTACCCATTTTTCGCTTTCCTGGGATATTTAAGGTGGAAGGAAGTGGAGGTCCTTGTCAGCAGAGCAGCCCTAAACTTTGGGGTGCTTGTGTCTTGCTGATTTTCAATTTTCCCGCTTTATCCCCCCATGCGTGGAAGTGCCCTAGGCTCTCTAAGCTGTGTTTTTTAGATGTTTCAGGACACACCGTACACTTCTCCAGAGTGGCTGTTGGCAATTTACATCCCGCCCATCAGTGTAGCAAGGCTCCCATTTCTCCATGGCCTGTCCTGCATTTCTGGTTTTGACACTTTTTTCAGCATGGCCCTTTTGACCGATGGGAAGCGAGACTTCTTTGTCGCGCTGATTTGCCTTTCCAGGTTGCTTGGTTGGCCAAAAAGGGCGTATGCGTTTTTTCCTGAATATATTCAGGAAAAAACGCATACGCCCTTTTTGGCCAAGGGCATCATTGTCAACGTTTTGCCGCTTTTCATGTGCTTTAAAGGCGATTCGAATCTACCTCCTGAAATCTGTTTCCTGCAATTCTGCCTTGATTTCAAATCCTCTTCTTTGCCTTCCCTCAATATATTTGTGGACGAGAGTTATCATTTATAACTCTGCAGGTTTGTGAATTGCAGTGCCCTGAAGCTCCATTTTACAAGTCGCTTTTTTGGGAGCCGGCCGCAAAAGCGCCGGATGGCTTCAGGCCCTGTTCTGGTTCAGGGGGGCAGGCTGAGCCTGTGGTTAATTCTTCTTCCTGATGGGAAAATTGAGTGACCTGTGCCTGTCCCAACACCAAGAGCTAGTCTCTCATTGGTTCCCCGTCTTCCCGTTCATCCTCAGGACAAATTGCAACCTGTACGGAACAGGAGGTTAAAGGTGCTGATGCTCCAAGTAGGGAGATTGCTAGTAAAGTGGCTGGAATGGCGAACCCGAGCACAAGGAGATGAGAAATGAGGTGCGTTTTAGAAACCTTTCCCCATCACACGGTGTACCATCTTCTGGGTTTCTCATGCATGTTTTCGATGTAGGAAGATGCCCTTGAACCTGGAGATTTGGGACCCATGCGATGGGTCGCACGCAGTATTACTTTAAAGGGTCTGCGTTTGCTCACCCAACCTCACCAAACCTCTCAGCCCCAAGAGTGTCCACCCTTATGTCTCATCCAGCTGTGGGTCTAGATATGGTCAATCCAGGTTGCATCACAGCCCCTGAACGAATTGTGTAAGGATTTCTCTCTCTTTCCCTGTCTTTGTTTCATGGGTTTTTAAAAGTAATTTATTTTTATAATGGGTTTAGCTGCTTTTCACGGCTGTGTTTATGCCGCTTTACACCCACTTGACACACTAACAGAGAGATATCAATACATAGGTTTTAAAATTATTACTAGTCAGATATATTCTTGTGCGGTGAATCGGGCGTGTTGAGTCCAGTTCTCTGAGCAAGGAGTAGGTCTTGTCTATTCCATATTGGGTTTATGGAACGGTATCTGAGCTAATTTGAAACTCTTGTTTTATGTATCACCCCACCTCACCTTTCCCGTTAAGCAGCCATAGTGTGTTTTCTGCATGTGTGACTCTGTTCTGTTTTGTAATTCAGTTCAAGTGTAACGGTTTTTACATTCCCTCTATAAGTGACACCTTATGAGAAGTGTCCTTTTCTGTGTGACTTATTTCACTTAGAATCGTCTTACCTAAATCCACTCATCATGCTGCTACTAGCCTTATGACATTGATTTCATGGCTGAGTGATATTCCATTGTACATAAGGACCACAAATTTTTTATCCATTTTTCGCTTTCCTGGGATATTTAAGGTGGAAGGAAGTGGAGGTCCTTGTCAACAGAGCAGCCCTAAACTTTGGGGTGCTTGTGTCTTGCTGATTTTCAATTTTCCCACTTTATCCCCCCATGCGTGGAAGTGCCCTATGCTCTCTAAGCTGTGTTTTTTAGATGTTTCAGGACACACCGTACACTTCTCCAGAGTGGCTGTTGGCAATTTACATCCCGCCCATCAGTGTAGCAAGGCTCCCATTTCTCCATGGCCTGTCCTGCATTTCTGGTTTTGACACTTTTTTCAGCATGGCCCTTTTGACCGATGGGAAGCGAGACTTCTTTGTAGCGCTGATTTGCCTTTCCAGGTTGCTTGGTTGGCCAAAAAGGGCGTATGCGTTTTTTCCTGAATATATTCAGGAAAAAACGCATACGCCCTTTTTGGCCAAGGGCATCATTGTCAACGTTTTGCCGCTTTTCATGTGCTTTAAAGGCGATTCGAATCTACCTCCTGAAATCTGTTTCCTGCAATTCTGCCTTGATTTCAAATCCTCTTCTTTGCCTTCCCTCAATATATTTGTGGACGAGAGTTATCATTTATAACTCTGCAGGTTTGTGAATTGCAGTGCCCTGAAGCTCCATTTTACAAGTCGCTTTTTTGGGAGCCGGCCGCAAAAGCGCCGGATGGCTTCAGGCCCTGTTCTGGTTCAGGGGGGCAGGCTGAGCCTGTGGTTAATTCTTCTTCCTGATGGGAAAATAGAGTGACCTGTGCCTGTCCCAACACCAAGAGCTAGTCTCTCATTGGTTCCCCGTCTTCCCGTTCATCCTCAGGACAAATTGCAACCTGTACGGAACAGGAGGTTAAAGGTGCTGATGCTCCAAGTAGGGAGATTGCTAGTAAAGTGGCTGGAATGGCGAACCCGAGCACAAGGAGATGAGAAATGAGGTGCGTTTTAGAAACCTTTCCCCATCACACGGTGTACCATCTTCTGGGTTTCTCATGCATGTTTTCGATGTAGGAAGATGCCCTTGAACCTGGAGATTTGGGACCCATGCGATGGGTCGCACGCAGTATTACTTTAAAGGGTCTGCGTTTGCTCACCCAACCTCACCAAACCTCTCAGCCCCAAGAGTGTCCACCCTTATGTCTCATCCAGCTGTGGGTCTAGATATGGTCAATCCAGGTTGCATCACAGCCCCTGAACGAATTGTGTAAGAATTTCTCTCTCTTTCCCTGTCTTTGTTTCATGGGTTTTTAAAAGTAATTTCTTTTTATAATGGGGTTTAGCTGCTTTTCACGGCTGTGTTTAGGCCGCTTTACACCCACTTGACACACTAACAGAGAGATATCAATATATAGGTTTTAAGATTATTACTAGTCAGATATATTCTTGTGCGGTGAATCGGGCGTGTTGAGTCCAGTTCTCTGAGCAAGGAGTAGGTCTTGTCTATTCCATATTGGGTTTATGGAACGGTATCTGAGCTAATTTGAAACTCTTGTTTTATGTATCACCCCACCTCACCTTTCCCGTTAAGCAGCCATAGTGTGTTTTCTGCATGTGTGACTCTGTTCTGTTTTGTAATTCAGTTCAAGTGTAACGGTTTTTACATTCCCTCTATAAGTGACACCTTATGAGAAGTGTCCTTTTCTGTGTGACTTATTTCACTTAGAATCGTCTTACCTAAATCCACTCATCATGCTGCTACTAGCCTTATGACATTGATTTCATGGCTGAGTGATATTCCATTGTACATAAGGACCACAAATTTTTATCCATTTTTCGCTTTCCTGGGATATTTAAGGTGGAAGGAAGTGGAGGTCCTTGTCAGCAGAGCAGCCCTAAACTTTGGGGTGCTTGTGTCTTGCTGATTTTCAATTTTCCCGCTTTATCCCCCCATGCGTGGAAGTGCCCTAGGCTCTCTAAGCTGTGTTTTTTAGATGTTTCAGGACACACCGTACACTTCTCCAGAGTGGCTGTTGGCAATTTACATCCCGCCCATCAGTGTAGCAAGGCTCCCATTTCTCCATGGCCTGTCCTGCATTTCTGGTTTTGACACTTTTTTCAGCATGGCCCTTTTGACCGATGGGAAGCGAGACTTCTTTGTAGCGCTGATTTGCCTTTCCAGGTTGCTTGGTTGGCCAAAAAGGGCGTATGCGTTTTTTCCTGAATATATTCAGGAAAAAACGCATACGCCCTTTTTGGCCAAGGGCATCATTGTCAACGTTTTGCCGCTTTTCATGTGCTTTAAAGGCAATTCGAATCTACCTCCTGAAATCTGTTTCCTGCAATTCTGCCTTGATTTCAAATCCTCTTCTTTGCCTTCCCTCAATATATTTGTGGACGAGAGTTATCATTTATAACTCTGCAGGTTTGTGAATTGCAGTGCCCTGAAGCTCCATTTTACAAGTCGCTTTTTTGGGAGCCGGCTGCAAAAGCGCCGGATGGCTTCAGGCCCTGTTCTGGTTCAGGGGGGCAGGCTGAGCCTGTGGTTAATTCTTCTTCCTGATGGGAAAATAGAGTGACCTGTGCCTGTCCCAACACCAAGAGCTAGTCTCTCATTGGTTCCCCGTCTTCCCGTTCATCCTCAGGACAAATTGCAACCTGTACGGAACAGGAGGTTAAAGGTGCTGATGCTCCAAGTAGGGAGATTGCTAGTAAAGTGGCTGGAATGGCGAACCAGAGCACAAGGAGATGAGAAATTAGGTGCGTTTTAGAAACCTTTCCCCATCACACGGTGTACCATCTTCTGGGTTTCTCATGCATGTTTTCGATGTAGGAAGATGCCCTTGAACCTGGAGATTTGGGACCCATGCGATGGGTAGCACGCAGTATTACTTTAAAGGGTCTGCGTTTGCTCACCCAACCTCACCAAACCTCTCAGCCCCAAGAGTGTCCACCCTTATGTCTCATCCAGCTGTGGGTCTAGATATGGTCAATCCAGGTTGCATCACAGCCCCTGAACGAATTGTGTAAGGATTTCTCTCTCTTTCCCTGTCTTTGTTTCATGGGTTTTTAAAAGTAATTTATTTTTATAATGGGTTTAGCTGCTTTTCACGGCTGTGTTTATGCCGCTTTACACCCACTTGACACACTAACAGAGAGATATCAATACATAGGTTTTAAGATTATTACTAGTCAGATATATTCTTGTGCGGTGAATCGGGCGTGTTGAGTCCAGTTCTCTGAGCAAGGAGTAGGTCTTGTCTATTCCATATTGGGTTTATGGAATGGTATCTGAGCTAATTTGAAACTCTTGTTTTATGTATCACCCCACCTCACCTTTCCCGTTAAGCAGCCATAGTGTGTTTTCTGCATGTGTGACTCTGTTCTGTTTTGTAATTCAGTTCAAGTGTAACGGTTTTTACATTCCCTCTATAAGTGACACCTTATGAGAAGTGTCCTTTTCTGTGTGACTTATTTCACTTAGAATCGTCTTACCTAAATCCACTCATCATGCTGCTACTAGCCTTATGACATTGATTTCATGGCTGAGTGATATTCCATTGTACATAAGGACCACAAATTTTTTATCCATTTTTCGCTTTCCTGGGATATTTAAGGTGGAAGGAAGTGGAGGTCCTTGTCAACAGAGCAGCCCTAAACTTTGGGGTGCTTGTGTCTTGCTGATTTTCAATTTTCCCACTTTATCCCCCCATGCGTGGAAGTGCCCTATGCTCTCTAAGCTGTGTTTTTTAGATGTTTCAGGACACACCGTACACTTCTCCAGAGTGGCTGTTGGCAATTTACATCCCGCCCATCAGTGTAGCAAGGCTCCCATTTCTCCATGGCCTGTCCTGCATTTCTGGTTTTGACACTTTTTTCAGCATGGCCCTTTTGACCGATGGGAAGCGAGACTTCTTTGTAGTGCTGATTTGCCTTTCCAGGTTGCTTGGTTGGCCAAAAAGGGCGTATGCGTTTTTTCCTGAATATATTCAGGAAAAAACGCATACGCCCTTTTTGGCCAAGGGCATCATTGTCAACGTTTTGCCGCTTTTCATGTGCTTTAAAGGCGATTCGAATCTACCTCCTGAAATCTGTTTCCTGCAATTCTGCCTTGATTTCAAATCCTCTTCTTTGCCTTCCCTCAATATATTTGTGGACGAGAGTTATCATTTATAACTCTGCAGGCTTGTGAATTGCAGTGCCCTGAAGCCCCATTTTACAAGTCGCTTTTTTGGGAGCCGGCCGCAAAAGCGCCGGATGGCTTCAGGCCCTGTTCTGGTTCCGGGGGTCAGGCTGAGCCTGTGGTTAATTCTTCTTCCTGATGGGAAAATAGAGTGACCTGTGCCTGTCCCAACACCAAGAGCTAGTCTCTCATTGGTTCCCCGTCTTCCCGTTCATCCTCAGGACAAATTGCAACCTGTACGGAACAGGAGGTTAAAGGTGCTGATGCTCCAAGTAGGGAGATTGCTAGTAAAGTGGCTGGAATGGCGAACCCGAGCACAAGGAGATGAGAAATGAGGTGCGTTTTAGAAACCTTTCCCCATCACACGGTGTACCATCTTCTGGGTTTCTCATGCATGTTTTCGATGTAGGAAGATGCCCTTGAACCTGGAGATTTGGGACCCATGCGATGGGTAGCACGCAGTATTACTTTAAAGGGTCTGCGTTTGCTCACCCAACCTCACCAAACCTCTCAGCCCCAAGAGTGTCCACCCTTATGTCTCATCCAGCTGTGGGTCTAGATATGGTCAATCCAGGTTGCATCACAGCCCCTGAACGAATTGTGTAAGAATTTCTCTCTCTTTCCCTGTCTTTGTTTCATGGGTTTTTAAAAGTAATTTCTTTTTATAATGGGGTTTAGCTGCTTTTCACGGCTGTGTTTAGGCCGCTTTACACCCACTTGACACACTAACAGAGAGATATCAATACATAGGTTTTAAGATTATTACTAGTCAGATATATTCTTGTGCGGTGAATCGGGCGTGTTGAGTCCAGTTCTCTGAGCAAGGAGTAGGTCTTGTCTATTCCATATTGGGTTTATGGAACGGTATCTGAGCTAATTTGAAACTCTTGTTTTATGTATCACCCCACCTCACCTTTCCCGTTAAGCAGCCATAGTGTGTTTTCTGCATGTGTGACTCTGTTCTGTTTTGTAATTCAGTTCAAGTGTAACGGTTTTTACATTCCCTCTATAAGTGACACCTTATGAGAAGTGTCCTTTTCTGTGTGACTTATTTCACTTAGAATCGTCTTACCTAAATCCACTCATCATGCTGCTACTAGCCTTATGACATTGATTTCATGGCTGAGTGATATTCCATTGTACATAAGGACCACAAATTTTTTATCCATTTTTCGCTTTCCTGGGATATTTAAGGTGGAAGGAAGTGGAGGTCCTTGTCAACAGAGCAGCCCTAAACTTTGGGGTGCTTGTGTCTTGCTGATTTTCAATTTTCCCACTTTATCCCCCCATGCGTGGAAGTGCCCTATGCTCTCTAAGCTGTGTTTTTTAGATGTTTCAGGACACACCGTACACTTCTCCAGAGTGGCTGTTGGCAATTTACATCCCGCCCATCAGTGTAGCAAGGCTCCCATTTCTCCATGGCCTGTCCTGCATTTCTGGTTTTGACACTTTTTTCAGCATGGCCCTTTTGACCGATGGGAAGCGAGACTTCTTTGTAGCGCTGATTTGCCTTTCCAGGTTGCTTGGTTGGCCAAAAAGGGCGTATGCGTTTTTTCCTGAATATATTCAGGAAAAAACGCATACGCCCTTTTTGGCCAAGGGCATCATTGTCAACGTTTTGCCGCTTTTCATGTGCTTTAAAGGCGATTCGAATCTACCTCCTGAAATCTGTTTCCTGCAATTCTGCCTTGATTTCAAATCCTCTTCTTTGCCTTCCCTCAATATATTTGTGGACGAGAGTTATCATTTATAACTCTGCAGGTTTGTGAATTGCAGTGCCCTGAATCTCCATTTTACAAGTCGCTTTTCTGGGAGCTGGCCACAAAAGCGCAGGATGGCTTCAGGCCCTGTTCTGGTTCCGGGGGGCAGGCTGAGCCTGTGGTTAATTCTTCTTCCTGATGGGAAAATAGAGTGACCTGTGCCTGTCCCAACACCAAGAGCTAGTCTCTCATTGGTTCCCCGTCTTCCCGTTCATCCTCAGGACAAATTGCAACCTGTACGGAACAGGAGGTTAAAGGTGCTGATGCTCCAAGTAGGGAGATTGCTAGTAAAGTGGCTGGAATGGCGAACCCGAGCACAAGGAGATGAGAAATGAGGTGCGTTTTAGAAACCTTTCCCCATCACACGGTGTACCATCTTCTGGGTTTCTCATGCATGTTTTCGATGTAGGAAGATGCCCTTGAACCTGGAGATTTGGGACCCATGCGATGGGTCGCACGCAGTATTACTTTAAAGGGTCTGCGTTTGCTCACCCAACCTCACCAAACCTTCAGCCCCAAGAGTGTCCACCCTTATGTCTCATCCAGCTGTGGGTCTAGATATGGTCAATCCAGGTTGCATCACAGCCCCTGAACGAATTGTGTAAGGATTTCTCTCTCTTTCCCTGTCTTTGTTTCATGGGTTTTTAAAAGTAATTTATTTTTATAATGGGTTTAGCTGCTTTTCACGGCTGTGTTTATGCCGCTTTACACCCACTTGACACACTAACAGAGAGATATCAATACATAGGTTTTAAGATTATTACTAGTCAGATATATTCTTGTGCGGTGAATCGGGCGTGTTGAGTCCAGTTCTCTGAGCAAGGAGTAGGTCTTGTCTATTCCATATTGGGTTTATGGAATGGTATCTGAGCTAATTTGAAACTCTTGTTTTATGTATCACCCCACCTCACCTTTCCCGTTAAGCAGCCATAGTGTGTTTTCTGCATGTGTGACTCTGTTCTGTTTTGTAATTCAGTTCAAGTGTAACGGTTTTTACATTCCCTCTATAAGTGACACCTTATGAGAAGTGTCCTTTTCTGTGTGACTTATTTCACTTAGAATCGTCTTACCTAAATCCACTCATCATGCTGCTACTAGCCTTATGACATTGATTTCATGGCTGAGTGATATTCCATTGTACATAAGGACCACAAATTTTTTATCCATTTTTCGCTTTCCTGGGATATTTAAGGTGGAAGGAAGTGGAGGTCCTTGTCAACAGAGCAGCCCTAAACTTTGGGGTGCTTGTGTCTTGCTGATTTTCAATTTTCCCACTTTATCCCCCCATGCGTGGAAGTGCCCTAGGCTCTCTAAGCTGTGTTTTTTAGATGTTTCAGGACACACCGTACACTTCTCCAGAGTGGCTGTTGGCAATTTACATCCCGCCCATCAGTGTAGCAAGGCTCCCATTTCTCCATGGCCTGTCCTGCATTTCTGGTTTTGACACTTTTTTCAGCATGGCCCTTTTGACCGATGGGAAGCGAGACTTCTTTGTAGCGCTGATTTGCCTTTCCAGGTTGCTTGGTTGGCCAAAAAGGGCGTATGCGTTTTTTCCTGAATATATTCAGGAAAAAACGCATACGCCCTTTTTGGCCAAGGGCATCATTGTCAACGTTTTGCCGCTTTTCATGTGCTTTAAAGGCGATTCGAATCTACCTCCTGAAATCTGTTTCCTGCAATTCTGCCTTGATTTCAAATCCTCTTCTTTGCCTTCCCTCAATATATTTGTGGACGAGAGTTATCATTTATAACTCTGCAGGTTTGTGAATTGCAGTGCCCTGAATCTCCATTTTACAAGTCGCTTTTCTGGGAGCTGGCCGCAAAAGCGCAGGATGGCTTCAGGCCCTGTTCTGGTTCCGGGGGGCAGGCTGAGCCTGTGGTTAATTCTTCTTCCTGATGGGAAAATAGAGTGACCTGTGCCTGTCCCAACACCAAGAGCTAGTCTCTCATTGGTTCCCCGTCTTCCCGTTCATCCTCAGGACAAATTGCAACCTGTACGGAACAGGAGGTTAAAGGTGCTGATGCTCCAAGTAGGGAGATTGCTAGTAAAGTGGCTGGAATGGCGAACCCGAGCACAAGGAGATGAGAAATGAGGTGCGTTTTAGAAACCTTTCCCCATCACACGGTGTACCATCTTCTGGGTTTCTCATGCATGTTTTCGATGTAGGAAGATGCCCTTGAACCTGGAGATTTGGGACCCATGCGATGGGTCGCACGCAGTATTACTTTAAAGGGTCTGCGTTTGCTCACCCAACCTCACCAAACCTCTCAGCCCCAAGAGTGTCCACCCTTATGTCTCATCCAGCTGTGGGTCTAGATATGGTCAATCCAGGTTGCATCACAGCCCCTGAACGAATTGTGTAAGGATTTCTCTCTCTTTCCCTGTCTTTGTTTCATGGGTTTTTAAAAGTAATTTATTTTTATAATGGGTTTAGCTGCTTTTCACGGCTGTGTTTATGCCGCTTTACACCCACTTGACACACTAACAGAGAGATATCAATACATAGGTTTTAAGATTATTACTAGTCAGATATATTCTTGTGCGGTGAATCGGGCGTGTTGAGTCCAGTTCTCTGAGCAAGGAGTAGGTCTTGTCTATTCCATATTGGGTTTATGGAATGGTATCTGAGCTAATTTGAAACTCTTGTTTTATGTATCACCCCACCTCACCTTTCCCGTTAAGCAGCCATAGTGTGTTTTCTGCATGTGTGACTCTGTTCTGTTTTGTAATTCAGTTCAAGTGTAACGGTTTTTACATTCCCTCTATAAGTGACACCTTATGAGAAGTGTCCTTTTCTGTGTGACTTATTTCACTTAGAATCGTCTTACCTAAATCCACTCATCATGCTGCTACTAGCCTTATGACATTGATTTCATGGCTGAGTGATATTCCATTGTACATAAGGACCACAAATTTTTTATCCATTTTTCGCTTTCCTGGGATATTTAAGGTGGAAGGAAGTGGAGGTCCTTGTCAACAGAGCAGCCCTAAACTTTGGGGTGCTTGTGTCTTGCTGATTTTCAATTTTCCCACTTTATCCCCCCATGCGTGGAAGTGCCCTATGCTCTCTAAGCTGTGTTTTTTAGATGTTTCAGGACACACCGTACACTTCTCCAGAGTGGCTGTTGGCAATTTACATCCCGCCCATCAGTGTAGCAAGGCTCCCATTTCTCCATGGCCTGTCCTGCATTTCTGGTTTTGACACTTTTTTCAGCATGGCCCTTTTGACCGATGGGAAGCGAGACTTCTTTGTCGCGCTGATTTGCCTTTCCAGGTTGCTTGGTTGGCCAAAAAGGGCGTATGCGTTTTTTCCTGAATATATTCAGGAAAAAACGCATACGCCCTTTTTGGCCAAGGGCATCATTGTCAACGTTTTGCTGCTTTTCATGTGCTTTAAAGGCGATTCGAATCTACCTCCTGAAATCTGTTTCCTGCAATTCTGCCTTGATTTCAAATCCTCTTCTTTGCCTTCCCTCAATATATTTGTGGACGAGAGTTATCATTTATAACTCTGCAGGCTTGTGAATTGCAGTGCCCTGAAGCTCCATTTTACAAGTCGCTTTTTTGGGAGCCGGCCGCAAAAGCGCCGGATGGCTTCAGGCCCTGTTCTGGTTCCGGGGGGCAGGCTGAGCCTGTGGTTAATTCTTCTTCCTGATGGGAAAATAGAGTGACCTGTGCCTGTCCCAACACCAAGAGCTAGTCTCTCATTGGTTCCCCGTCTTCCCGTTCATCCTCAGGACAAATTGCAACCTGTACGGAACAGGAGGTTAAAGGTGCTGATGCTCCAAGTAGGGAGATTGCTACTAAAGTGGCTGGAATGGCGAACCCGAGCACAAGGAGATGAGAAATGAGGTGCGTTTTAGAAACCTTTCCCCATCACACGGTGTACCATCTTCTGGGTTTCTCATGCATGTTTTCGATGTAGGAAGATGCCCTTGAACCTGGAGATTTGGGACCCATGCGATGGGTAGCACGCAGTATTACTTTAAAGGGTCTGCGTTTGCTCACCCAACCTCACCAAACCTCTCAGCCCCAAGAGTGTCCACCCTTATGTCTCATCCAGCTGTGGGTCTAGATATGGTCAATCCAGGTTGCATCACAGCCCCTGAACGAATTGTGAAAGAATTTCTCTCTCTTTCCCTGTCTTTGTTTCATGGGTTTTTAAAAGTAATTTCTTTTTATAATGGGGTTTAGCTGCTTTTCACGGCTGTGTTTAGGCCGCTTTACACCCACTTGACACACTAACAGAGAGATATCAATACATAGGTTTTAAGATTATTACTAGTCAGATATATTCTTGTGCGGTGAATCGGGCGTGTTGAGTCCAGTTCTCTGAGCAAGGAGTAGGTCTTGTCTATTCCATATTGGGTTTATGGAACGGTATCTGAGCTAATTTGAAACTCTTGTTTTATGTATCACCCCACCTCACCTTTCCCGTTAAGCAGCCATAGTGTGTTTTCTGCATGTGTGACTCTGTTCTGTTTTGTAATTCAGTTCAAGTGTAACGGTTTTTACATTCCCTCTATAAGTGACACCTTATGAGAAGTGTCCTTTTCTGTGTGACTTATTTCACTTAGAATCGTCTTACCTAAATCCACTCATCATGCTGCTACTAGCCTTATGACATTGATTTCATGGCTGAGTGATATTCCATTGTACATAAGGACCACAACTTTTTTATCCATTTTTCGCTTTCCTGGGATATTTAAGGTGGAAGGAAGTGGAGGTCCTAGTCAACAGAGCAGCCCTAAACTTTGGGGTGCTTGTGTCTTGCTGATTTTCAATTTTCCCACTTTATCCCCCCATGCGTGGAAGTGCCCTATGCTCTCTAAGCTGTGTTTTTTAGATGTTTCAGGACACACCGTACACTTCTCCAGAGTGGCTGTTGGCAATTTACATCCCGCCCATCAGTGTAGCAAGGCTCCCATTTCTCCATGGCCTGTCCTGCATTTCTGGTTTTGACACTTTTTTCAGCATGGCCCTTTTGACCGATGGGAAGCGAGACTTCTTTGTAGCGCTGATTTGCCTTTCCAGGTTGCTTGGTTGGCCAAAAAGGGCGTATGCGTTTTTTCCTGAATATATTCAGGAAAAAACGCATACGCGCTTTTTGGCCAAGGGCATCATTGTCAACGTTTTGCCGCTTTTCATGTGCTTTAAAGGCGATTCGAATCTACCTCCTGAAATCTGTTTCCTGCAATTCTGCCTTGATTTCAAATCCTCTTCTTTGCCTTCCCTCAATATATTTGTGGACGAGAGTTATCATTTATAACTCTGCAGGTTTGTGAATTGCAGTGCCCTGAAGCTCCATTTTACAAGTCGCTTTTTTGGGAGCCGGCCGCAAAAGCGCCGGATGGCTTCAGGCCCTGTTCTGGTTCCGGGGGGCAGGCTGAGCCTGTGGTTAATTCTTCTTCCTGATGGGAAAATAGAGTGACCTGTGCCTGTCCCAACACCAAGAGCTAGTCTCTCATTGGTTCCCCGTCTTCCCGTTCATCCTCAGGACAAATTGCAACCTGTACGGAACAGGAGGTTAAAGGTGCTGATGCTCCAAGTAGGGAGATTGCTAGTAAAGTGGCTGGAATGGCGAACCCGAGCACAAGGAGATGAGAAATGAGGTGCGTTTTAGAAACCTTTCCCCATCACACGGTGTACCATCTTCTGGGTTTCTCATGCATGTTTTCGATGTAGGAAGATGCCCTTGAACCTGGAGAATTGGGACCCATGCGATGGGTAGCACGCAGTATTACTTTAAAGGGTCTGCGTTTGCTCACCCAACCTCACCAAACCTCTCAGCACCAAGAGTGTCCACCCTTATGTCTCATCCAGCTGTGGGTCTAGATATGGTCAATCCAGGTTGCATCACAGCCCCTGAACGAATTGTGTAAGAATTTCTCTCTCTTTCCCTGTCTTTGTTTCATGGGTTTTTAAAAGTAATTTCTTTTTATAATGGGGTTTAGCTGCTTTTCACGGCTGTGTTTAGGCCGCTTTACACCCACTTGACACACTAACAGAGAGATATCAATACATAGGTTTTAAGATTATTACTAGTCAGATATATTCTTGTGCGGTCAATCGGGCGTGTTGAGTCCAGTTCTCTGAGCAAGGAGTAGGTCTTGTCTATTCCATATTGGGTTTATGGAACGGTATCTGAGCTAATTTGAAACTCTTGTTTTATGTATCACCCCACCTCACCTTTCCCGTTAAGCAGCCATAGTGTGTTTTCTGCATGTGTGACTCTGTTCTGTTTTGTAATTCAGTTCAAGTGTAACGGTTTTTACATTCCCTCTATAAGTGACACCTTATGAGAAGTGTCCTTTTCTGTGTGACTTATTTCACTTAGAATCGTCTTACCTAAATCCACTCATCATGCTGCTACTAGCCTTATGACATTGATTTCATGGCTGAGTGATATTCCATTGTACATAAGGACCACAACTTTTTTATCCATTTTTCGCTTTCCTGGGATATTTAAGGTGGAAGGAAGTGGAGGTCCTTGTCAACAGAGCAGCCCTAAACTTTGGGGTGCTTGTGTCTTGCTGATTTTCAATTTTCCCACTTTATCCCCCCATGCGTGGAAGTGCCCTAGGCTCTCTAAGCTGTGTTTTTTAGATGTTTCAGGACACACCGTACACTTCTCCAGAGTGGCTGTTGGCAATTTACATCCCGCCCATCAGTGTAGCAAGGCTCCCATTTCTCCATGGCCTGTCCTGCATTTCTGGTTTTGACACTTTTTTCAGCATGGCCCTTTTGACCGATGGGAAGCGAGACTTCTTTGTAGCGCTGATTTGCCTTTCCAGGTTGCTTGGTTGGCCAAAAAGGGCGTATGCGTTTTTTCCTGAATATATTCAGGAAAAAACGCATACGCCCTTTTTGGCCAAGGGCATCATTGTCAACGTTTTGCCGCTTTTCATGTGCTTTAAAGGCGATTCGAATCTACCTCCTGAAATCTGTTTCCTGCAATTCTGCCTTGATTTCAAATCCTCTTCTTTGCCTTCCCTCAATATATTTGTGGACGAGAGTTATCATTTATAACTCTGCATGTTTGTGAATTGCAGTGCCCTGAAGCTCCATTTTACATGTCGCTTTTTTGGGAGCCGGCCGCAAAAGCGCCGGATGGCTTCAGGCCCTGTTCTGGTTCAGGGGGGCAGGCTGAGCCTGTGGTTAATTCTTCTTCCTGATGGGAAAATAGAGTGACCTGTGCCTGTCCCAACACCAAGAGCTAGTCTCTCATTGGTTCCCCGTCTTCCCGTTCATCCTCAGGACAAATTGCAACCTGTACGGAACAGGAGGTTAAAGGTGCTGATGCTCCAAGTAGGGAGATTGCTAGTAAAGTGGCTGGAATGGCGAACCCGAGCACAAGGAGATGAGAAATGAGGTGCGTTTTAGAAACCTTTCCCCATCACACGGTGTACCATCTTCTGGGTTTCTCATGCATGTTTTCGATGTAGGAAGATGCCCTTGAACCTGGAGATTTGGGACCCATGCGATGGGTCGCACGCAGTATTACTTTAAAGGGTCTGCGTTTGCTCACCCAACCTCACCAAACCTCTCAGCCCCAAGAGTGTCCACCCTTATGTCTCATCCAGCTGTGGGTCTAGATATGGTCAATCCAGGTTGCATCACAGCCCCTGAACGAATTGTGTAAGGATTTCTCTCTCTTTCCCTGTCTTTGTTTCATGGGTTTTTAAAAGTAATTTATTTTTATAATGGGTTTAGCTGCTTTTCACGGCTGTGTTTATGCCGCTTTACACCCACTTGACACACTAACAGAGAGATATCAATACATAGGTTTTAAGATTATTACTAGTCAGATATATTCTTGTGCGGTGAATCGGGCGTGTTGAGTCCAGTTCTCTGAGCAAGGAGTAGGTCTTGTCTATTCCATATTGGGTTTATGGAACGGTATCTGAGCTAATTTGAAACTCTTGTTTTATGTATCACCCCACCTCACCTTTCCCGTTAAGCAGCCATAGTGTGTTTTCTGCATGTGTGACTCTGTTCTGTTTTGTAATTCAGTTCAAGTGTAACGGTTTTTACATTCCCTCTATAAGTGACACCTTATGAGAAGTGTCCTTTTCTGTGTGACTTATTTCACTTAGAATCGTCTTACCTAAATCCACTCATCATGCTGCTACTAGCCTTATGACATTGATTTCATGGCTGAGTGATATTCCATTGTACATAAGGACCACAAATTTTTTATCCATTTTTCGCTTTCCTGGGATATTTAAGGTGGAAGGAAGTGGAGGTCCTTGTCAACAGAGCAGCCCTAAACTTTGGGGTGCTTGTGTCTTGCTGATTTTCAATTTTCCCACTTTATCCCCCCATGCGTGGAAGTGCCCTATGCTCTCTAAGCTGTGTTTTTTAGATGTTTCAGGACACACCGTACACTTCTCCAGAGTGGCTGTTGGCAATTTACATCCCGCCCATCAGTGTAGCAAGGCTCCCATTTCTCCATGGCCTGTCCTGCATTTCTGGTTTTGACACTTTTTTCAGCATGGCCCTTTTGACCGATGGGAAGCGAGACTTCTTTGTAGCGCTGATTTGCCTTTCCAGGTTGCTTGGTTGGCCAAAAACGCCCTTTTTGGCCAAGGGCATCATTGTCAACGTTTTGCCGCTTTTCATGTGCTTTAAAGGCGATTCGAATCTACCTCCTGAAATCTGTTTCCTGCAATTCTGCCTTGATTTCAAATCCTCTTCTTTGCCTTCCCTCAATATATTTGTGGACGAGAGTTATCATTTATAACTCTGCAGGTTTGTGAATTGCAGTGCCCTGAATCTCCATTTTACAAGTCGCTTTTCTGGGAGCTGGCCGCAAAAGCGCAGGATGGCTTCAGGCCCTGTTCTGGTTCCGGGGGGCAGGCTGAGCCTGTGGTTAATTCTTCTTCCTGATGGGAAAATAGAGTGACCTGTGCCTGTCCCAACACCAAGAGCTAGTCTCTCATTGGTTCCCCGTCTTCCCGTTCATCCTCAGGACAAATTGCAACCTGTACGGAACAGGAGGTTAAAGGTGCTGATGCTCCAAGTAGGGAGATTGCTAGTAAAGTGGCTGGAATGGCGAACCCGAGCACAAGGAGATGAGAAATGAGGTGCGTTTTAGAAACCTTTCCCCATCACACGGTGTACCATCTTCTGGGTTTCTCATGCATGTTTTCGATGTAGGAAGATGCCCTTGAACCTGGAGATTTGGGACCCATGCGATGGGTCGCACGCAGTATTACTTTAAAGGGTCTGCGTTTGCTCACCCAACCTCACCAAACCTCTCAGCCCCAAGAGTGTCCACCCTTATGTCTCATCCAGCTGTGGGTCTAGATATGGTCAATCCAGGTTGCATCACAGCCCCTGAACGAATTGTGTAAGGATTTCTCTCTCTTTCCCTGTCTTTGTTTCATGGGTTTTTAAAAGTAATTTATTTTTATAATGGGTTTAGCTGCTTTTCACGGCTGTGTTTATGCCGCTTTACACCCACTTGACACACTAACAGAGAGATATCAATACATAGGTTTTAAGATTATTACTAGTCAGATATATTCTTGTGCGGTGAATCGGGCGTGTTGAGTCCAGTTCTCTGAGCAAGGAGTAGGTCTTGTCTATTCCATATTGGGTTTATGGAATGGTATCTGAGCTAATTTGAAACTCTTGTTTTATGTATCACCCCACCTCACCTTTCCCGTTAAGCAGCCATAGTGTGTTTTCTGCATGTGTGACTCTGTTCTGTTTTGTAATTCAGTTCAAGTGTAACGGTTTTTACATTCCCTCTATAAGTGACACCTTATGAGAAGTGTCCTTTTCTGTGTGACTTATTTCACTTAGAATCGTCTTAACTAAATCCACTCATCATGCTGCTACTAGCCTTATGACATTGATTTCATGGCTGAGTGATATTCCATTGTACATAAGGACCACAAATTTTTTATCCATTTTTCGCTTTCCTGGGATATTTAAGGTGGAAGGAAGTGGAGGTCCTTGTCAACAGAGCAGCCCTAAACTTTGGGGTGCTTGTGTCTTGCTGATTTTCAATTTTCCCACTTTATCCCCCCATGCGTGGAAGTGCCCTAGGCTCTCTAAGCTGTGTTTTTTAGATGTTTCAGGACACACCGTACACTTCTCCAGAGTGGCTGTTGGCAATTTACATCCCGCCCATCAGTGTAGCAAGGCTCCCATTTCTCCATGGCCTGTCCTGCATTTCTGGTTTTGACACTTTTTTCAGCATGGCCCTTTTGACCGATGGGAAGCGAGACTTCTTTGTCGCGCTGATTTGCCTTTCCAGGTTGCTTGGTTGGCCAAAAAGGGCGTATGCGTTTTTTCCTGAATATATTCAGGAAAAAACGCATACGCCCTTTTTGGCCAAGGGCATCATTGTCAACGTTTTGCCGCTTTTCATGTGCTTTAAAGGCGATTCGAATCTACCTCCTGAAATCTGTTTCCTGCAATTCTGCCTTGATTTCAAATCCTCTTCTTTGCCTTCCCTCAATATATTTGTGGACGAGAGTTATCATTTATAACTCTGCAGGTTTGTGAATTGCAGTGCCCTGAATCTCCATTTTACAAGTCGCTTTTCTGGGAGCTGGCCGCAAAAGCGCAGGATGGCTTCAGGCCCTGTTCTGGTTCCGGGGGGCAGGCTGAGCCTGTGGTTAATTCTTCTTCCTGATGGGAAAATAGAGTGACCTGTGCCTGTCCCAACACCAAGAGCTAGTCTCTCATTGGTTCCCCGTCTTCCCGTTCATCCTCAGGACAAATTGCAACCTGTACGGAACAGGAGGTTAAAGGTGCTGATGCTCCAAGTAGGGAGATTGCTAGTAAAGTGGCTGGAATGGCGAACCCGAGCACAAGGAGATGAGAAATGAGGTGCGTTTTAGAAACCTTTCCCCATCACACGGTGTACCATCTTCTGGGTTTCTCATGCATGTTTTCGATGTAGGAAGATGCCCTTGAACCTGGAGATTTGGGACCCATGCGATGGGTCGCACGCAGTATTACTTTAAAGGGTCTGCGTTTGCTCACCCAACCTCACCAAACCTCTCAGCCCCAAGAGTGTCCACCCTTATGTCTCATCCAGCTGTGGGTCTAGATATGGTCAATCCAGGTTGCATCACAGCCCCTGAACGAATTGTGTAAGGATTTCTCTCTCTTTCCCTGTCTTTGTTTCATGGGTTTTTAAAAGTAATTTATTTTTATAATGGGTTTAGCTGCTTTTCACGGCTGTGTTTATGCCGCTTTACACCCACTTGACACACTAACAGAGAGATATCAATACATAGGTTTTAAGATTATTACTAGTCAGATATATTCTTGTGCGGTGAATCGGGCGTGTTGAGTCCAGTTCTCTGAGCAAGGAGTAGGTCTTGTCTATTCCATATTGGGTTTATGGAATGGTATCTGAGCTAATTTGAAACTCTTGTTTTATGTATCACCCCACCTCACCTTTCCCGTTAAGCAGCCATAGTGTGTTTTCTGCATGTGTGACTCTGTTCTGTTTTGTAATTCAGTTCAAGTGTAACGGTTTTTACATTCCCTCTATAAGTGACACCTTATGAGAAGTGTCCTTTTCTGTGTGACTTATTTCACTTAGAATCGTCTTACCTAAATCCACTCATCATGCTGCTACTAGCCTTATGACATTGATTTCATGGCTGAGTGATATTCCATTGTACATAAGGACCACAAATTTTTTATCCATTTTTCGCTTTCCTGGGATATTTAAGGTGGAAGGAAGTGGAGGTCCTTGTCAACAGAGCAGCCCTAAACTTTGGGGTGCTTGTGTCTTGCTGATTTTCAATTTTCCCACTTTATCCCCCCATGCGTGGAAGTGCCCTATGCTCTCTAAGCTGTGTTTTTTAGATGTTTCAGGACACACCGTACACTTCTCCAGAGTGGCTGTTGGCAATTTACATCCCGCCCATCAGTGTAGCAAGGCTCCCATTTCTCCATGGCCTGTCCTGCATTTCTGGTTTTGACACTTTTTTCAGCATGGCCCTTTTGACCGATGGGAAGCGAGACTTCTTTGTCGCGCTGATTTGCCTTTCCAGGTTGCTTGGTTGGCCAAAAAGGGCGTATGCGTTTTTTCCTGAATATATTCAGGAAAAAACGCATACGCCCTTTTTGGCCAAGGGCATCATTGTCAACGTTTTGCTGCTTTTCATGTGCTTTAAAGGCGATTCGAATCTACCTCCTGAAATCTGTTTCCTGCAATTCTGCCTTGATTTCAAATCCTCTTCTTTGCCTTCCCTCAATATATTTGTGGACGAGAGTTATCATTTATAACTCTGCAGGCTTGTGAATTGCAGTGCCCTGAAGCTCCATTTTACAAGTCGCTTTTTTGGGAGCCGGCCGCAAAAGCGCCGGATGGCTTCAGGCCCTGTTCTGGTTCCGGGGGGCAGGCTGAGCCTGTGGTTAATTCTTCTTCCTGATGGGAAAATAGAGTGACCTGTGCCTGTCCCAACACCAAGAGCTAGTCTCTCATTGGTTCCCCGTCTTCCCGTTCATCCTCAGGACAAATTGCAACCTGTACGGAACAGGAGGTTAAAGGTGCTGATGCTCCAAGTAGGGAGATTGCTACTAAAGTGGCTGGAATGGCGAACCCGAGCACAAGGAGATGAGAAATGAGGTGCGTTTTAGAAACCTTTCCCCATCACACGGTGTACCATCTTCTGGGTTTCTCATGCATGTTTTCGATGTAGGAAGATGCCCTTGAACCTGGAGATTTGGGACCCATGCGATGGGTAGCACGCAGTATTACTTTAAAGGGTCTGCGTTTGCTCACCCAACCTCACCAAACCTCTCAGCCCCAAGAGTGTCCACCCTTATGTCTCATCCAGCTGTGGGTCTAGATATGGTCAATCCAGGTTGCATCACAGCCCCTGAACGAATTGTGAAAGAATTTCTCTCTCTTTCCCTGTCTTTGTTTCATGGGTTTTTAAAAGTAATTTCTTTTTATAATGGGGTTTAGCTGCTTTTCACGGCTGTGTTTAGGCCGCTTTACACCCACTTGACACACTAACAGAGAGATATCAATACATAGGTTTTAAGATTATTACTAGTCAGATATATTCTTGTGCGGTGAATCGGGCGTGTTGAGTCCAGTTCTCTGAGCAAGGAGTAGGTCTTGTCTATTCCATATTGGGTTTATGGAACGGTATCTGAGCTAATTTGAAACTCTTGTTTTATGTATCACCCCACCTCACCTTTCCCGTTAAGCAGCCATAGTGTGTTTTCTGCATGTGTGACTCTGTTCTGTTTTGTAATTCAGTTCAAGTGTAACGGTTTTTACATTCCCTCTATAAGTGACACCTTATGAGAAGTGTCCTTTTCTGTGTGACTTATTTCACTTAGAATCGTCTTACCTAAATCCACTCATCATGCTGCTACTAGCCTTATGACATTGATTTCATGGCTGAGTGATATTCCATTGTACATAAGGACCACAACTTTTTTATCCATTTTTCGCTTTCCTGGGATATTTAAGGTGGAAGGAAGTGGAGGTCCTTGTCAACAGAGCAGCCCTAAACTTTGGGGTGCTTGTGTCTTGCTGATTTTCAATTTTCCCACTTTATCCCCCCATGCGTGGAAGTGCCCTAGGCTCTCTAAGCTGTGTTTTTTAGATGTTTCAGGACACACCGTACACTTCTCCAGAGTGGCTGTTGGCAATTTACATCCCGCCCATCAGTGTAGCAAGGCTCCCATTTCTCCATGGCCTGTCCTGCATTTCTGGTTTTGACACTTTTTTCAGCATGGCCCTTTTGACCGATGGGAAGCGAGACTTCTTTGTAGCGCTGATTTGCCTTTCCAGGTTGCTTGGTTGGCCAAAAAGGGCGTATGCGTTTTTTCCTGAATATATTCAGGAAAAAACGCATACGCGCTTTTTGGCCAAGGGCATCATTGTCAACGTTTTGCCGCTTTTCATGTGCTTTAAAGGCGATTCGAATCTACCTCCTGAAATCTGTTTCCTGCAATTCTGCCTTGATTTCAAATCCTCTTCTTTGCCTTCCCTCAATATATTTGTGGACGAGAGTTATCATTTATAACTCTGCAGGTTTGTGAATTGCAGTGCCCTGAAGCTCCATTTTACAAGTCGCTTTTTTGGGAGCCGGCCGCAAAAGCGCCGGATGGCTTCAGGCCCTGTTCTGGTTCCGGGGGGCAGGCTGAGCCTGTGGTTAATTCTTCTTCCTGATGGGAAAATAGAGTGACCTGTGCCTGTCCCAACACCAAGAGCTAGTCTCTCATTGGTTCCCCGTCTTCCCGTTCATCCTCAGGACAAATTGCAACCTGTACGGAACAGGAGGTTAAAGGTGCTGATGCTCCAAGTAGGGAGATTGCTAGTAAAGTGGCTGGAATGGCGAACCCGAGCACAAGGAGATGAGAAATGAGGTGCGTTTTAGAAACCTTTCCCCATCACACGGTGTACCATCTTCTGGGTTTCTCATGCATGTTTTCGATGTAGGAAGATGCCCTTGAACCTGGAGAATTGGGACCCATGCGATGGGTAGCACGCAGTATTACTTTAAAGGGTCTGCGTTTGCTCACCCAACCTCACCAAACCTCTCAGCACCAAGAGTGTCCACCCTTATGTCTCATCCAGCTGTGGGTCTAGATATGGTCAATCCAGGTTGCATCACAGCCCCTGAACGAATTGTGTAAGAATTTCTCTCTCTTTCCCTGTCTTTGTTTCATGGGTTTTTAAAAGTAATTTCTTTTTATAATGGGGTTTAGCTGCTTTTCACGGCTGTGTTTAGGCCGCTTTACACCCACTTGACACACTAACAGAGAGATATCAATACATAGGTTTTAAGATTATTACTAGTCAGATATATTCTTGTGCGGTCAATCGGGCGTGTTGAGTCCAGTTCTCTGAGCAAGGAGTAGGTCTTGTCTATTCCATATTGGGTTTATGGAACGGTATCTGAGCTAATTTGAAACTCTTGTTTTATGTATCACCCCACCTCACCTTTCCCGTTAAGCAGCCATAGTGTGTTTTCTGCATGTGTGACTCTGTTCTGTTTTGTAATTCAGTTCAAGTGTAACGGTTTTTACATTCCCTCTATAAGTGACACCTTATGAGAAGTGTCCTTTTCTGTGTGACTTATTTCACTTAGAATCGTCTTACCTAAATCCACTCATCATGCTGCTACTAGCCTTATGACATTGATTTCATGGCTGAGTGATATTCCATTGTACATAAGGACCACAACTTTTTTATCCATTTTTCGCTTTCCTGGGATATTTAAGGTGGAAGGAAGTGGAGGTCCTTGTCAACAGAGCAGCCCTAAACTTTGGGGTGCTTGTGTCTTGCTGATTTTCAATTTTCCCACTTTATCCCCCCATGCGTGGAAGTGCCCTAGGCTCTCTAAGCTGTGTTTTTTAGATGTTTCAGGACACACCGTACACTTCTCCAGAGTGGCTGTTGGCAATTTACATCCCGCCCATCAGTGTAGCAAGGCTCCCATTTCTCCATGGCCTGTCCTGCATTTCTGGTTTTGACACTTTTTTCAGCATGGCCCTTTTGACCGATGGGAAGCGAGACTTCTTTGTAGCGCTGATTTGCCTTTCCAGGTTGCTTGGTTGGCCAAAAAGGGCGTATGCGTTTTTTCCTGAATATATTCAGGAAAAAACGCATACGCCCTTTTTGGCCAAGGGCATCATTGTCAACGTTTTGCCGCTTTTCATGTGCTTTAAAGGCGATTCGAATCTACCTCCTGAAATCTGTTTCCTGCAATTCTGCCTTGATTTCAAATCCTCTTCTTTGCCTTCCCTCAATATATTTGTGGACGAGAGTTATCATTTATAACTCTGCATGTTTGTGAATTGCAGTGCCCTGAAGCTCCATTTTACATGTCGCTTTTTTGGGAGCCGGCCGCAAAAGCGCCGGATGGCTTCAGGCCCTGTTCTGGTTCAGGGGGGCAGGCTGAGCCTGTGGTTAATTCTTCTTCCTGATGGGAAAATAGAGTGACCTGTGCCTGTCCCAACACCAAGAGCTAGTCTCTCATTGGTTCCCCGTCTTCCCGTTCATCCTCAGGACAAATTGCAACCTGTACGGAACAGGAGCTTAAAGGTGCTGATGCTCCAAGTAGGGAGATTGCTAGTAAAGTGGCTGGAATGGCGAACCCGAGCACAAGGAGATGAGAAATGAGGTGCGTTTTAGAAACCTTTCCCCATCACACGGTGTACCATCTTCTGGGTTTCTCATGCATGTTTTCGATGTAGGAAGATGCCCTTGAACCTGGAGATTTGGGACCCATGCGATGGGTCGCACGCAGTATTACTTTAAAGGGTCTGCGTTTGCTCACCCAACCTCACCAAACCTCTCAGCCCCAAGAGTGTCCACCCTTATGTCTCATCCAGCTGTGGGTCTAGATATGGTCAATCCAGGTTGCATCACAGCCCCTGAACGAATTGTGTAAGAATTTCTCTCTCTTTCCCTGTCTTTGTTTCATGGGTTTTTAAAGGTAACTTATTTTTATAATGGGGTTTAGCTGCTTTTCACGGCTGTGTTTAGGCCGCTTTACACCCACTTGACACACTAACAGAGAGATATCAATACATAGGTTTTAAGATTATTACTAGTCAGATATATTCTTGTGCGGCGAATCGGGCGTGTTGAGTCCAGTTCTCTGAGCAAGGAGTAGGTCTTGTCTATTCCATATTGGGTTTATGGAACGGTATCTGAGCTAATTTGAAACTCTTGTTTTATGTATCACCCCACCTCACCTTTCCCGTTAAGCAGCCATAGTGTGTTTTCTGCATGTGTGACTCTGTTCTGTTTCGTAATTCAGTTCAAGTGTAACGGTTTTTACATTCCCTCTATAAGTGACACCTTATGAGAAGTGTCCTTTTCTGTGTGACTTATTTCACTTAGAATCGTCTTACCTAAATCCACTCATCATGCTGCTACTAGCCTTATGACATTGATTTCATGGCTGAGTGATATTCCATTGTACATAAGGACCACAACTTTTTTATCCATTTTTCGCTTTCCTGGGATATTTAAGGTGGAAGGAAGTGGAGGTCCTTGTCAACAGAGCAGCCCTAAACTTTGGGGTGCTTGTGTCTTGCTGATTTTCAATTTTCCCACTTTATCCCCCCATGCGTGGAAGTGCCCTAGGCTCTCTAAGCTGTGTTTTTTAGATGTTTCAGGACACACCGTACACTTCTCCAGAGTGGCTGTTGGCAATTTACATCCCGCCCATCAGTGTAGCAAGGCTCCCATTTCTCCATGGCCTGTCCTGCATTTCTGGTTTTGACACTTTTTTCAGCATGGCCCTTTTGACCGATGGGAAGCGAGACTTCTTTGTCGCGCTGATTTGCCTTTCCAGGTTGCTTGGTTGGCCAAAAAGGGCGTATGCGTTTTTTCCTGAATATATTCAGGAAAAAACGCATACGCCCTTTTTGGCCAAGGGCATCATTGTCAACGTTTTGCCGCTTTTCATGTGCTTTAAAGGCGATTCGAATCTACCTCCTGAAATCTGTTTCCTGCAATTCTGCCTTGATTTCAAATCCTCTTCTTTGCCTTCCCTCAATATATTTGTGGACGAGAGTTATCATTTATAACTCTGCAGGTTTGTGAATTGCAGTGCCCTGAAGCTCCATTTTACAAGTCGCTTTTTTGGGAGCCGGCCGCAAAAGCGCCGGATGGCTTCAGGCCCTGTTCTGGTTCAGGGGGGCAGGCTGAGCCTGTGGTTAATTCTTCTTCCTGATGGGAAAATAGAGTGACCTGTGCCTGTCCCAACACCAAGAGCTAGTCTCTCATTGGTTCCCCGTCTTCCCGTTCATCCTCAGGACAAATTGCAACCTGTACGGAACAGGAGCTTAAAGGTGCTGATGCTCCAAGTAGGGAGATTGCTAGTAAAGTGGCTGGAATGGCGAACCCGAGCACAAGGAGATGAGAAATGAGGTGCGTTTTAGAAACCTTTCCCCATCACACGGTGTACCATCTTCTGGGTTTCTCATGCATGTTTTCGATGTAGGAAGATGCCCTTGAACCTGGAGATTTGGGACCCATGCGATGGGTAGCACGCAGTATTACTTTAAAGGGTCTGCGTTTGCTCACCCAACCTCACCAAACCTCTCAGCCCCAAGAGTGTCCACCCTTATGTCTCATCCAGCTGTGGGTCTAGATATGGTCAATCCAGGTTGCATCACAGCCCCTGAACGAATTGTGTAAGAATTTCTCTCTCTTTCCCTGTCTTTGTTTCATGGGTTTTTAAAAGTAATTTCTTTTTATAATGGGGTTTAGCTGCTTTTCACGGCTGTGTTTAGGCCGCTTTACACCCACTTGACACACTAACAGAGAGATATCAATACATAGGTTTTAAGATTATTACTAGTCAGATATATTCTTGTGCGGTGAATCGGGCGTGTTGAGTCCAGTTCTCTGAGCAAGGAGTAGGTCTTGTCTATTCCATATTGGGTTTATGGAACGGTATCTGAGCTAATTTGAAACTCTTGTTTTATGTATCACCCCACCTCCCCTTTCCCGTTAAGCAGCCATAGTGTGTTTTCTGCATGTGTGACTCTGTTCTGTTTTGTAATTCAGTTCAAGTGTAACGGTTTTTACATTCCCTCTATAAGTGACACCTTATGAGAAGTGTCCTTTTCTGTGTGACTTATTTCACTTAGAATCGTCTTACCTAAATCCACTCATCATGCTGCTACTAGCCTTATGACATTGATTTCATGGCTGAGTGATATTCCATTGTACATAAGGACCACAACTTTTTTATCCATTTTTCGCTTTCCTGGGATATTTAAGGTGGAAGGAAGTGGAGGTCCTTGTCAACAGAGCAGCCCTAAACTTTGGGGTGCTTGTGTCTTGCTGATTTTCAATTTTCCCGCTTTATCCCCCCATGCGTGGAAGTGCCCTATGCTCTCTAAGCTCTGTTTTTTAGATGTTTCAGGACACACCGTACACTTCTCCAGAGTGGCTGTTGGCAATTTACATCCCGCCCATCAGTGTAGCAAGGCTCCCATTTCTCCATGGCCTGTCCTGCATTTCTGGTTTTGACACTTTTTTCAGCATGGCCCTTTTGACCGATGGGAAGCGAGACTTCTTTGTCGCGCTGATTTGCCTTTCCAGGTTGCTTGGTTGGCCAAAAAGGGCGTATGCGTTTTTTCCTGAATATATTCAGGAAAAAACGCATACGCCCTTTTTGGCCAAGGGCATCATTGTCAACGTTTTGCCGCTTTTCATGTGCTTTAAAGGCGATTCGAATCTACCTCCTGAAATCTATTTCCTGCAATTCTGCCTTGATTTCAAATCCTCTTCTTTGCCTTCCCTCAATATATTTGTGGACGAGAGTTATCATTTATAACTCTGCAGGTTTGTGAATTGCAGTGCCCTGAAGCTCCATTTTACAAGTCGCTTTTTTGGGAGCCGGCCGCAAAAGTGCCGGATGGCTTCAGGCCCTGTTCTGGTTCCGGGGGGCAGGCTGAGCCTGTGGTTAATTCTTCTTCCTGATGGGAAAATAGAGTGACCTGTGCCTGTCCCAACACCAAGATCTAGTCTCTCATTGGTTCCCCGTCTTCCCGTTCATCCTCAGGACAAATTGCAACCTGTACGGAACAGGAGGTTAAAGGTGCTGATGCTCCAAGTAGGGAGATTGCTAGTAAAGTGGCTGGAATGGCGAACCCGAGCACAAGGAGATGAGAAATGAGGTGCGTTTTAGAAACCTTTCCCCATCACACGGTGTACCATCTTCTGGGTTTCTCATGCATGTTTTCGATGTAGGAAGATGCCCTTGAACCTGGAGATTTGGGACCCATGCGATGGGTCGCACGCAGTATTACTTTAAAGGGTCTGCGTTTGCTCACCCAACCTCACCAAACCTCTCAGCCCCAAGAGTGTCCACCCTTATGTCTCATCCAGCTGTGGGTCTAGATATGGTCAATCCAGGTTGCATCACAGCCCCTGAACGAATTGTGTAAGAATTTCTCTCTCTTTCCCTGTCTTTGTTTCATGGGTTTTTAAAAGTAATTTCTTTTTATAATGGGGTTTAGCTGCTTTTCACGGCTGTGTTTAGGCCGCTTTACACCCACTTGACACACTAACAGAGAGATATCAATACATAGGTTTTAAGATTATTACTGGTCAGATATATTCTTGTGCGGTGAATCGGGTGTGTTGAGTCCAGTTCTCTGAGCAAGGAGTAGGTCTTGTCTATTCCATATTGGGTTTATGGAACGGTATCTGAGCTAATTTGAAACTCTTGTTTTATGTATCACCCCACCTCACCTTTCCCGTTAAGCAGCCATAGTGTGTTTTCTGCATGTGTGACTCTGTTCTGTTTTGTAATTCAGTTCAAGTGTAACGGTTTTTACATTCCCTCTATAAGTGACACCTTATGAGAAGTGTCCTTTTCTGTGTGACTTATTTCACTTAGAATCGTCTTACCTAAATCCACTCATCATGCTGCTACTAGCCTTATGACATTGATTTCATGGCTGAGTGATATTCCATTGTACATAAGGACCACAACTTTTTTATCCATTTTTCGCTTTCCTGGGATATTTAAGGTGGAAGGAAGTGGAGGTCCTTGTCAACAGAGCAGCCCTAAACTTGGGGTGCTTGTGTCTTGCTGATTTTCAATTTTCCCGCTTTATCCCCCCATGCGTGGAAGTGCCCTATGCTCTCTAAGCTGTGTTTTTTAGATGTTTCAGGACACACCGTACACTTCTCCAGAGTGGCTGTTGGCAATTTACATCCCGCCCATCAGTGTAGCAAGGCTCCCATTTCTCCATGGCCTGTCCTGCATTTCTGGTTTTGACACTTTTTTCAGCATGGCCCTTTTGACCGATGGGAAGCGAGACTTCTTTGTCGCGCTGATTTGCCTTTCCAGGTTGCTTGGTTGGCCAAAAAGGGCGTATGCGTTTTTTCCTGAATATATTCAGGAAAAAACGCATACGCCCTTTTTGGCCAAGGGCATCATTGTCAACGTTTTGCCGCTTTTCATGTGCTTTAAAGGCGATTCGTATCTACCTCCTGAAATCTGTTTCCTGCAATTCTGCCTTGATTTCAAATCCTCTTCTTTGCCTTCCCTCAATATATTTGTGGACGAGAGTTATCATTTATAACTCTGCAGGTTTGTGAATTGCAGTGCCCTGAAGCTCCATTTTACAAGTCGCTTTTTTGGGAGCCGGCCGCAAAAGTGCAGGATGGCTTCAGGCCCTGTTCTGGTTCCGGGGGGCAGGCTGAGCCTGTGGTTAATTCTTCTTCCTGATGGGAAAATAGAGTGACCTGTGCCTGTCCCAACACCAAGAGCTAGTCTCTCATTGGTTCCCCGTCTTCCCGTTCATCCTCAGGACAAATTGCAACCTGTACGGAACAGGAGGTTAAAGGTGCTGATGCTCCAAGTAGGGAGATTGCTAGTAAAGTGGCTGGAATGGCGAACCCGAGCACAAGGAGATGAGAAATGAGGAGCGTTTTAGAAACCTTTCCCCATCACACGGTGTACCATCTTCTGGGTTTCTCATGCATGTTTTCGATGTAGGAAGATGCCCTTGAACCTGGAGATTTGGGACCCATGCGATGGGTAGCACGCAGTATTACTTTAAAGGGTCTGCGTTTGCTCACCCAACCTCACCAAACCTCTCAGCCCCAAGAGTGTCCACCCTTATGTCTCATCCAGCTGTGGGTCTAGATATGGTCAATCCAGGTTGCATCACAGCCCCTGAACGAATTGTGTAAGAATTTCTCTCTCTTTCCCTGTCTTTGTTTCATGGGTTTTTAAAAGTAATTTATTTTTATAATGGGGTTTAGCTGCTTTTCACGGCTGTGTTTAGGCCGCTTTACACCCACTTGACACACTAACAGAGAGATATCAATACATAGGTTTTAAGATTATTACTAGTCAGATATATTCTTGTGCGGTGAATCGGGCGTGTTGAGTCCAGTTCTCTGAGCAAGGAGTAGGTCTTGTCTATTCCATATTGGGTTTATGGAACGGTATCTGAGCTAATTTGAAACTCTTGTTTTATGTATCACCCCACCTCACCTTTCCCGTTAAGCAGCCATAGTGTGTTTTCTGCATGTGTGACTCTGTTCTGTTTTGTAATTCAGTTCAAGTGTAACGGTTTTTACATTCCCTCTATAAGTGACACCTTATGAGAAGTGTCCTTTTCTGTGTGACTTATTTCACTTAGAATCGTCTTACCTAAATCCACTCATCATGCTGCTACTAGCCTTATGACATTGATTTCATGGCTGAGTGATATTCCATTGTACATAAGGACCACAACTTTTTTATCCATTTTTCGCTTTCCTGGGATATTTAAGGTGGAAGGAAGTGGAGGTCCTTGTCAACAGAGCAGCCCTAAACTTTGGGGTGCTTGTGTCTTGCTGATTTTCAATTTTCCCGCTTTATCCCCCCATGCGTGGAAGTGCCCTATGCTCTCTAAGCTGTGTTTTTTAGATGTTTCAGGACACACCGTACACTTCTCCAGAGTGGCTGTTGGCAATTTACATCACGCCCATCAGTGTAGCAAGGCTCCCATTTCTCCATGGCCTGTCCTGCATTTCTGGTTTTGACACTTTTTTCAGCATGGCCCTTTTGACCGATGGGAAGCGAGACTTCTTTGTCGCGCTGATTTGCCTTTCCAGGTTGCTTGGTTGGCCAAAAAGGGCGTATGCGTTTTTTCCTGAATATATTCAGGAAAAAACGCATACGCCCTTTTTGGCCAAGGGCATCATTGTCAACGTTTTGCCGCTTTTCATGTGCTTTAAAGGCGATTCGTATCTACCTCCTGAAATCTGTTTCCTGCAATTCTGCCTTGATTTCAAATCCTCTTCTTTGCCTTCCCTCAATATATTTGTGGACGAGAGTTATCATTTATAACTCTGCAGGTTTGTGAATTGCAGTGCCCTGAAGCTCCATTTTACAAGTCGCTTTTTTGGGAGCCGGCCGCAAAAGTGCAGGATGGCTTCAGGCCCTGTTCTGGTTCCGGGGGGCAGGCTGAGCCTGTGGTTAATTCTTCTTCCTGATGGGAAAATAGAGTGACCTGTGCCTGTCCCAACACCAAGAGCTAGTCTCTCATTGGTTCCCCGTCTTCCCGTTCATCCTCAGGACAAATTGCAACCTGTACGGAACAGGAGGTTAAAGGTGCTGATGCTCCAAGTAGGGAGATTGCTAGTAAAGTGGCTGGAATGGCGAACCCGAGCACAAGGAGATGAGAAATGAGGAGCGTTTTAGAAACCTTTCCCCATCACACGGTGTACCATCTTCTGGGTTTCTCATGCATGTTTTCGATGTAGGAAGATGCCCTTGAACCTGGAGATTTGGGACCCATGCGATGGGTAGCACGCAGTATTACTTTAAAGGGTCTGCGTTTGCTCACCCAACCTCACCAAACCTCTCAGCCCCAAGAGTGTCCACCCTTATGTCTCATCCAGCTGTGGGTCTAGATATGGTCAATCCAGGTTGCATCACAGCCCCTGAACGAATTGTGTAAGAATTTCTCTCTCTTTCCCTGTCTTTGTTTCATGGGTTTTTAAAAGTAATTTATTTTTATAATGGGGTTTAGCTGCTTTTCACGGCTGTGTTTAGGCCGCTTTACACCCACTTGACACACTAACAGAGAGATATCAATACATAGGTTTTAAGATTATTACTGGTCAGATATATTCTTGTGCGGTGAATCGGGCGTGTTGAGTCCAGTTCTCTGAGCAAGGAGTAGGTCTTGTCTATTCCATATTGGGTTTATGGAACGGTATCTGAGCTAATTTGAAACTCTTGTTTTATGTATCACCCCACCTCACCTTTCCCGTTAAGCAGCCATAGTGTGTTTTCTGCATGTGTGACTCTGTTCTGTTTTGTAATTCAGTTCAAGTGTAACGGTTTTTACATTCCCTCTATAAGTGACACCTTATGAGAAGTGTCCTTTTCTGTGTGACTTATTTCACTTAGAATCGTCTTACCTAAATCCACTCATCATGCTGCTACTAGCCTTATGACATTGATTTCATGGCTGAGTGATATTCCATTGTACATAAGGACCACAACTTTTTTATCCATTTTTCGCTTTCCTGGGATATTTAAGGTGGAAGGAAGTGGAGGTCCTTGTCAACAGAGCAGCCCTAAACTTTGGGGTGCTTGTGTCTTGCTGATTTTCAATTTTCCCGCTTTATCCCCCCATGCGTGGAAGTGCCCTATGCTCTCTAAGCTGTGTTTTTTAGATGTTTCAGGACACACCGTACACTTCTCCAGAGTGGCTGTTGGCAATTTACATCCCGCCCATCAGTGTAGCAAGGCTCCCATTTCTCCATGGCCTGTCCTGCATTTCTGGTTTTGACACTTTTTTCAGCATGGCCCTTTTGACCGATGGGAAGCGAGACTTCTTTGTAGCGCTGATTTGCCTTTCCAGGTTGCTTGGTTGGCCAAAAAGGGCGTATGCGTTTTTTCCTGAATATATTCAGGAAAAAACGCATACGCCCTTTTTGGCCAAGGGCATCATTGTCAACGTTTTGCCGCTTTTCATGTGCTTTAAAGGCGATTCGAATCTACCTCCTGAAATCTGTTTCCTGCAATTCTGCCTTGATTTCAAATCCTCTTCTTTGCCTTCCCTCAATATATTTGTGGACGAGAGTTATCATTTATAACTCTGCATGTTTGTGAATTGCAGTGCCCTGAAGCTCCATTTTACATGTCGCTTTTTTGGGAGCCGGCCGCAAAAGCGCCGGATGGCTTCAGGCCCTGTTCTGGTTCAGGGGGGCAGGCTGAGCCTGTGGTTAATTCTTCTTCCTGATGGGAAAATAGAGTGACCTGTGCCTGTCCCAACACCAAGAGCTAGTCTCTCATTGGTTCCCCGTCTTCCCGTTCATCCTCAGGACAAATTGCAACCTGTACGGAACAGGAGCTTAAAGGTGCTGATGCTCCAAGTAGGGAGATTGCTAGTAAAGTGGCTGGAATGGCGAACCCGAGCACAAGGAGATGAGAAATGAGGTGCGTTTTAGAAACCTTTCCCCATCACACGGTGTACCATCTTCTGGGTTTCTCATGCATGTTTTCGATGTAGGAAGATGCCCTTGAACCTGGAGATTTGGGACCCATGCGATGGGTCGCACGCAGTATTACTTTAAAGGGTCTGCGTTTGCTCACCCAACCTCACCAAACCTCTCAGCCCCAAGAGTGTCCACCCTTATGTCTCATCCAGCTGTGGGTCTAGATATGGTCAATCCAGGTTGCATCACAGCCCCTGAACGAATTGTGTAAGAATTTCTCTCTCTTTCCCTGTCTTTGTTTCATGGGTTTTTAAAGGTAACTTATTTTTATAATGGGGTTTAGCTGCTTTTCACGGCTGTGTTTAGGCCGCTTTACACCCACTTGACACACTAACAGAGAGATATCAATACATAGGTTTTAAGATTATTACTAGTCAGATATATTCTTGTGCGGCGAATCGGGCGTGTTGAGTCCAGTTCTCTGAGCAAGGAGTAGGTCTTGTCTATTCCATATTGGGTTTATGGAACGGTATCTGAGCTAATTTGAAACTCTTGTTTTATGTATCACCCCACCTCACCTTTCCCGTTAAGCAGCCATAGTGTGTTTTCTGCATGTGTGACTCTGTTCTGTTTCGTAATTCAGTTCAAGTGTAACGGTTTTTACATTCCCTCTATAAGTGACACCTTATGAGAAGTGTCCTTTTCTGTGTGACTTATTTCACTTAGAATCGTCTTACCTAAATCCACTCATCATGCTGCTACTAGCCTTATGACATTGATTTCATGGCTGAGTGATATTCCATTGTACATAAGGACCACAACTTTTTTATCCATTTTTCGCTTTCCTGGGATATTTAAGGTGGAAGGAAGTGGAGGTCCTTGTCAACAGAGCAGCCCTAAACTTTGGGGTGCTTGTGTCTTGCTGATTTTCAATTTTCCCACTTTATCCCCCCATGCGTGGAAGTGCCCTAGGCTCTCTAAGCTGTGTTTTTTAGATGTTTCAGGACACACCGTACACTTCTCCAGAGTGGCTGTTGGCAATTTACATCCCGCCCATCAGTGTAGCAAGGCTCCCATTTCTCCATGGCCTGTCCTGCATTTCTGGTTTTGACACTTTTTTCAGCATGGCCCTTTTGACCGATGGGAAGCGAGACTTCTTTGTCGCGCTGATTTGCCTTTCCAGGTTGCTTGGTTGGCCAAAAAGGGCGTATGCGTTTTTTCCTGAATATATTCAGGAAAAAACGCATACGCCCTTTTTGGCCAAGGGCATCATTGTCAACGTTTTGCCGCTTTTCATGTGCTTTAAAGGCGATTCGAATCTACCTCCTGAAATCTGTTTCCTGCAATTCTGCCTTGATTTCAAATCCTCTTCTTTGCCTTCCCTCAATATATTTGTGGACGAGAGTTATCATTTATAACTCTGCAGGTTTGTGAATTGCAGTGCCCTGAAGCTCCATTTTACAAGTCGCTTTTTTGGGAGCCGGCCGCAAAAGCGCCGGATGGCTTCAGGCCCTGTTCTGGTTCAGGGGGGCAGGCTGAGCCTGTGGTTAATTCTTCTTCCTGATGGGAAAATAGAGTGACCTGTGCCTGTCCCAACACCAAGAGCTAGTCTCTCATTGGTTCCCCGTCTTCCCGTTCATCCTCAGGACAAATTGCAACCTGTACGGAACAGGAGCTTAAAGGTGCTGATGCTCCAAGTAGGGAGATTGCTAGTAAAGTGGCTGGAATGGCGAACCCGAGCACAAGGAGATGAGAAATGAGGTGCGTTTTAGAAACCTTTCCCCATCACACGGTGTACCATCTTCTGGGTTTCTCATGCATGTTTTCGATGTAGGAAGATGCCCTTGAACCTGGAGATTTGGGACCCATGCGATGGGTAGCACGCAGTATTACTTTAAAGGGTCTGCGTTTGCTCACCCAACCTCACCAAACCTCTCAGCCCCAAGAGTGTCCACCCTTATGTCTCATCCAGCTGTGGGTCTAGATATGGTCAATCCAGGTTGCATCACAGCCCCTGAACGAATTGTGTAAGAATTTCTCTCTCTTTCCCTGTCTTTGTTTCATGGGTTTTTAAAAGTAATTTCTTTTTATAATGGGGTTTAGCTGCTTTTCACGGCTGTGTTTAGGCCGCTTTACACCCACTTGACACACTAACAGAGAGATATCAATACATAGGTTTTAAGATTATTACTAGTCAGATATATTCTTGTGCGGTGAATCGGGCGTGTTGAGTCCAGTTCTCTGAGCAAGGAGTAGGTCTTGTCTATTCCATATTGGGTTTATGGAACGGTATCTGAGCTAATTTGAAACTCTTGTTTTATGTATCACCCCACCTCCCCTTTCCCGTTAAGCAGCCATAGTGTGTTTTCTGCATGTGTGACTCTGTTCTGTTTTGTAATTCAGTTCAAGTGTAACGGTTTTTACATTCCCTCTATAAGTGACACCTTATGAGAAGTGTCCTTTTCTGTGTGACTTATTTCACTTAGAATCGTCTTACCTAAATCCACTCATCATGCTGCTACTAGCCTTATGACATTGATTTCATGGCTGAGTGATATTCCATTGTACATAAGGACCACAACTTTTTTATCCATTTTTCGCTTTCCTGGGATATTTAAGGTGGAAGGAAGTGGAGGTCCTTGTCAACAGAGCAGCCCTAAACTTTGGGGTGCTTGTGTCTTGCTGATTTTCAATTTTCCCGCTTTATCCCCCCATGCGTGGAAGTGCCCTATGCTCTCTAAGCTCTGTTTTTTAGATGTTTCAGGACACACCGTACACTTCTCCAGAGTGGCTGTTGGCAATTTACATCCCGCCCATCAGTGTAGCAAGGCTCCCATTTCTCCATGGCCTGTCCTGCATTTCTGGTTTTGACACTTTTTTCAGCATGGCCCTTTTGACCGATGGGAAGCGAGACTTCTTTGTCGCGCTGATTTGCCTTTCCAGGTTGCTTGGTTGGCCAAAAAGGGCGTATGCGTTTTTTCCTGAATATATTCAGGAAAAAACGCATACGCCCTTTTTGGCCAAGGGCATCATTGTCAACGTTTTGCCGCTTTTCATGTGCTTTAAAGGCGATTCGAATCTACCTCCTGAAATCTATTTCCTGCAATTCTGCCTTGATTTCAAATCCTCTTCTTTGCCTTCCCTCAATATATTTGTGGACGAGAGTTATCATTTATAACTCTGCAGGTTTGTGAATTGCAGTGCCCTGAAGCTCCATTTTACAAGTCGCTTTTTTGGGAGCCGGCCGCAAAAGTGCCGGATGGCTTCAGGCCCTGTTCTGGTTCCGGGGGGCAGGCTGAGCCTGTGGTTAATTCTTCTTCCTGATGGGAAAATAGAGTGACCTGTGCCTGTCCCAACACCAAGATCTAGTCTCTCATTGGTTCCCCGTCTTCCCGTTCATCCTCAGGACAAATTGCAACCTGTACGGAACAGGAGGTTAAAGGTGCTGATGCTCCAAGTAGGGAGATTGCTAGTAAAGTGGCTGGAATGGCGAACCCGAGCACAAGGAGATGAGAAATGAGGTGCGTTTTAGAAACCTTTCCCCATCACACGGTGTACCATCTTCTGGGTTTCTCATGCATGTTTTCGATGTAGGAAGATGCCCTTGAACCTGGAGATTTGGGACCCATGCGATGGGTCGCACGCAGTATTACTTTAAAGGGTCTGCGTTTGCTCACCCAACCTCACCAAACCTCTCAGCCCCAAGAGTGTCCACCCTTATGTCTCATCCAGCTGTGGGTCTAGATATGGTCAATCCAGGTTGCATCACAGCCCCTGAACGAATTGTGTAAGAATTTCTCTCTCTTTCCCTGTCTTTGTTTCATGGGTTTTTAAAAGTAATTTCTTTTTATAATGGGGTTTAGCTGCTTTTCACGGCTGTGTTTAGGCCGCTTTACACCCACTTGACACACTAACAGAGAGATATCAATACATAGGTTTTAAGATTATTACTGGTCAGATATATTCTTGTGCGGTGAATCGGGTGTGTTGAGTCCAGTTCTCTGAGCAAGGAGTAGGTCTTGTCTATTCCATATTGGGTTTATGGAACGGTATCTGAGCTAATTTGAAACTCTTGTTTTATGTATCACCCCACCTCACCTTTCCCGTTAAGCAGCCATAGTGTGTTTTCTGCATGTGTGACTCTGTTCTGTTTTGTAATTCAGTTCAAGTGTAACGGTTTTTACATTCCCTCTATAAGTGACACCTTATGAGAAGTGTCCTTTTCTGTGTGACTTATTTCACTTAGAATCGTCTTACCTAAATCCACTCATCATGCTGCTACTAGCCTTATGACATTGATTTCATGGCTGAGTGATATTCCATTGTACATAAGGACCACAACTTTTTTATCCATTTTTCGCTTTCCTGGGATATTTAAGGTGGAAGGAAGTGGAGGTCCTTGTCAACAGAGCAGCCCTAAACTTGGGGTGCTTGTGTCTTGCTGATTTTCAATTTTCCCGCTTTATCCCCCCATGCGTGGAAGTGCCCTATGCTCTCTAAGCTGTGTTTTTTAGATGTTTCAGGACACACCGTACACTTCTCCAGAGTGGCTGTTGGCAATTTACATCCCGCCCATCAGTGTAGCAAGGCTCCCATTTCTCCATGGCCTGTCCTGCATTTCTGGTTTTGACACTTTTTTCAGCATGGCCCTTTTGACCGATGGGAAGCGAGACTTCTTTGTCGCGCTGATTTGCCTTTCCAGGTTGCTTGGTTGGCCAAAAAGGGCGTATGCGTTTTTTCCTGAATATATTCAGGAAAAAACGCATACGCCCTTTTTGGCCAAGGGCATCATTGTCAACGTTTTGCCGCTTTTCATGTGCTTTAAAGGCGATTCGTATCTACCTCCTGAAATCTGTTTCCTGCAATTCTGCCTTGATTTCAAATCCTCTTCTTTGCCTTCCCTCAATATATTTGTGGACGAGAGTTATCATTTATAACTCTGCAGGTTTGTGAATTGCAGTGCCCTGAAGCTCCATTTTACAAGTCGCTTTTTTGGGAGCCGGCCGCAAAAGTGCAGGATGGCTTCAGGCCCTGTTCTGGTTCCGGGGGGCAGGCTGAGCCTGTGGTTAATTCTTCTTCCTGATGGGAAAATAGAGTGACCTGTGCCTGTCCCAACACCAAGAGCTAGTCTCTCATTGGTTCCCCGTCTTCCCGTTCATCCTCAGGACAAATTGCAACCTGTACGGAACAGGAGGTTAAAGGTGCTGATGCTCCAAGTAGGGAGATTGCTAGTAAAGTGGCTGGAATGGCGAACCCGAGCACAAGGAGATGAGAAATGAGGAGCGTTTTAGAAACCTTTCCCCATCACACGGTGTACCATCTTCTGGGTTTCTCATGCATGTTTTCGATGTAGGAAGATGCCCTTGAACCTGGAGATTTGGGACCCATGCGATGGGTAGCACGCAGTATTACTTTAAAGGGTCTGCGTTTGCTCACCCAACCTCACCAAACCTCTCAGCCCCAAGAGTGTCCACCCTTATGTCTCATCCAGCTGTGGGTCTAGATATGGTCAATCCAGGTTGCATCACAGCCCCTGAACGAATTGTGTAAGAATTTCTCTCTCTTTCCCTGTCTTTGTTTCATGGGTTTTTAAAAGTAATTTATTTTTATAATGGGGTTTAGCTGCTTTTCACGGCTGTGTTTAGGCCGCTTTACACCCACTTGACACACTAACAGAGAGATATCAATACATAGGTTTTAAGATTATTACTAGTCAGATATATTCTTGTGCGGTGAATCGGGCGTGTTGAGTCCAGTTCTCTGAGCAAGGAGTAGGTCTTGTCTATTCCATATTGGGTTTATGGAACGGTATCTGAGCTAATTTGAAACTCTTGTTTTATGTATCACCCCACCTCACCTTTCCCGTTAAGCAGCCATAGTGTGTTTTCTGCATGTGTGACTCTGTTCTGTTTTGTAATTCAGTTCAAGTGTAACGGTTTTTACATTCCCTCTATAAGTGACACCTTATGAGAAGTGTCCTTTTCTGTGTGACTTATTTCACTTAGAATCGTCTTACCTAAATCCACTCATCATGCTGCTACTAGCCTTATGACATTGATTTCATGGCTGAGTGATATTCCATTGTACATAAGGACCACAACTTTTTTATCCATTTTTCGCTTTCCTGGGATATTTAAGGTGGAAGGAAGTGGAGGTCCTTGTCAACAGAGCAGCCCTAAACTTTGGGGTGCTTGTGTCTTGCTGATTTTCAATTTTCCCGCTTTATCCCCCCATGCGTGGAAGTGCCCTATGCTCTCTAAGCTGTGTTTTTTAGATGTTTCAGGACACACCGTACACTTCTCCAGAGTGGCTGTTGGCAATTTACATCACGCCCATCAGTGTAGCAAGGCTCCCATTTCTCCATGGCCTGTCCTGCATTTCTGGTTTTGACACTTTTTTCAGCATGGCCCTTTTGACCGATGGGAAGCGAGACTTCTTTGTCGCGCTGATTTGCCTTTCCAGGTTGCTTGGTTGGCCAAAAAGGGCGTATGCGTTTTTTCCTGAATATATTCAGGAAAAAACGCATACGCCCTTTTTGGCCAAGGGCATCATTGTCAACGTTTTGCCGCTTTTCATGTGCTTTAAAGGCGATTCGTATCTACCTCCTGAAATCTGTTTCCTGCAATTCTGCCTTGATTTCAAATCCTCTTCTTTGCCTTCCCTCAATATATTTGTGGACGAGAGTTATCATTTATAACTCTGCAGGTTTGTGAATTGCAGTGCCCTGAAGCTCCATTTTACAAGTCGCTTTTTTGGGAGCCGGCCGCAAAAGTGCAGGATGGCTTCAGGCCCTGTTCTGGTTCCGGGGGGCAGGCTGAGCCTGTGGTTAATTCTTCTTCCTGATGGGAAAATAGAGTGACCTGTGCCTGTCCCAACACCAAGAGCTAGTCTCTCATTGGTTCCCCGTCTTCCCGTTCATCCTCAGGACAAATTGCAACCTGTACGGAACAGGAGGTTAAAGGTGCTGATGCTCCAAGTAGGGAGATTGCTAGTAAAGTGGCTGGAATGGCGAACCCGAGCACAAGGAGATGAGAAATGAGGAGCGTTTTAGAAACCTTTCCCCATCACACGGTGTACCATCTTCTGGGTTTCTCATGCATGTTTTCGATGTAGGAAGATGCCCTTGAACCTGGAGATTTGGGACCCATGCGATGGGTAGCACGCAGTATTACTTTAAAGGGTCTGCGTTTGCTCACCCAACCTCACCAAACCTCTCAGCCCCAAGAGTGTCCACCCTTATGTCTCATCCAGCTGTGGGTCTAGATATGGTCAATCCAGGTTGCATCACAGCCCCTGAACGAATTGTGTAAGAATTTCTCTCTCTTTCCCTGTCTTTGTTTCATGGGTTTTTAAAAGTAATTTATTTTTATAATGGGGTTTAGCTGCTTTTCACGGCTGTGTTTAGGCCGCTTTACACCCACTTGACACACTAACAGAGAGATATCAATACATAGGTTTTAAGATTATTACTGGTCAGATATATTCTTGTGCGGTGAATCGGGCGTGTTGAGTCCAGTTCTCTGAGCAAGGAGTAGGTCTTGTCTATTCCATATTGGGTTTATGGAACGGTATCTGAGCTAATTTGAAACTCTTGTTTTATGTATCACCCCACCTCACCTTTCCCGTTAAGCAGCCATAGTGTGTTTTCTGCATGTGTGACTCTGTTCTGTTTTGTAATTCAGTTCAAGTGTAACGGTTTTTACATTCCCTCTATAAGTGACACCTTATGAGAAGTGTCCTTTTCTGTGTGACTTATTTCACTTAGAATCGTCTTACCTAAATCCACTCATCATGCTGCTACTAGCCTTATGACATTGATTTCATGGCTGAGTGATATTCCATTGTACATAAGGACCACAACTTTTTTATCCATTTTTCGCTTTCCTGGGATATTTAAGGTGGAAGGAAGTGGAGGTCCTTGTCAACAGAGCAGCCCTAAACTTTGGGGTGCTTGTGTCTTGCTGATTTTCAATTTTCCCGCTTTATCCCCCCATGCGTGGAAGTGCCCTATGCTCTCTAAGCTGTGTTTTTTAGATGTTTCAGGACACACCGTACACTTCTCCAGAGTGGCTGTTGGCAATTTACATCCCGCCCATCAGTGTAGCAAGGCTCCCATTTCTCCATGGCCTGTCCTGCATTTCTGGTTTTGACACTTTTTTCAGCATGGCCCTTTTGACCGATGGGAAGCGAGACTTCTTTGTCGCGCTGATTTGCCTTTCCAGGTTGCTTGGTTGGCCAAAAAGGGCGTATGCGTTTTTTCCTGAATATATTCAGGAAAAAACGCATACGCCCTTTTTGGCCAAGGGCATCATTGTCAACGTTTTGCCGCTTTTCATGTGCTTTAAAGGCGATTCGAATCTACCTCCTGAAATCTGTTTCCTGCAATTCTGCCTTGATTTCAAATCCTCTTCTTTGCCTTCCCTCAATATATTTGTGGACGAGAGTTATCATTTATAACTCTGCAGGTTTGTGAATTGCAGTGCCCTGAAGCTCCATTTTACAAGTCGCTTTTTTGGGAGCCGGCCGCAAAAGCGCAGGATGGCTTCAGGCCCTGTTCTGGTTCCGGGGGGCAGGCTGAGCCTGTGGGTAATTCTTCTTCCTGATGGGAAAATAGAGTGACCTGTGCCTGTCCCAACACCAAGAGCTAGTCTCTCATTGGTTCCCCGTCTTCCCGTTCATCCTCAGGACAAATTGCAACCTGTACGGAACAGGAGGTTAAAGGTGCTGATGCTCCAAGTAGGGAGATTGCTAGTAAAGTGGCTGGAATGGCGAACCCGAGCACAAGGAGATGAGAAATGAGGTGCGTTTTAGAAACCTTTCCCCATCACACGGTGTACCATCTTCTGGGTTTCTCATGCATGTTTTCGATGTAGGAAGATGCCCTTGAACCTGGAGATTTGGGACCCATGCGATGGGTCGCACGCAGTATTACTTTAAAGGGTCTGCGTTTGCTCACCCAACCTCACCAAACCTCTCAGCCCCAAGAGTGTCCACCCTTATGTCTCATCCAGCTGTGGGTCTAGATATGGTCAATCCAGGTTGCATCACAGCCCCTGAACGAATTGTGTAAGAATTTCTCTCTCTTTCCCTGTCTTTGTTTCATGGGTTTTTAAAAGTAATTTCTTTTTATAATGGGGTTTAGCTGCTTTTCACGGCTGTGTTTAGGCCGCTTTACACCCACTTGACACACTAACAGAGAGATATCAATACATAGGTTTTAAGATTATTACTAGTCAGATATATTCTTGTGCGGTGAATCGGGCGTGTTGAGTCCAGTTCTCTGAGCAAGGAGTAGGTCTTGTCTATTCCATATTGGGTTTATGGAACGGTATCTGAGCTAATTTGAAACTCTTGTTTTATGTATCACCCCACCTCACCTTTCCCGTTAAGCAGCCATAGTGTGTTTTCTGCATGTGTGACTCTGTTCTGTTTTGTAATTCAGTTCAAGTGTAACGGTTTTTACATTCCCTCTATAAGTGACACCTTATGAGAAGTGTCCTTTTCTGTGTGACTTATTTCACTTAGAATCGTCTTACCTAAATCCACTCATCATGATGCTACTAGCCTTATGACATTGATTTCTTGGCTGAGTGATATTCCATTGTACATAAGGACCACAACTTTTTTATCCATTTTTCGCTTTCCTGGGATATTTAAGGTGGAAGGAAGTGGAGGTCCTTGTCAACAGAGCAGCCCTAAACTTTGGGGTGCTTGTGTCTTGCTGATTTTCAATTTTCCCGCTTTATCCCCCCATGCGTGGAAGTGCCCTATGCTCTCTAAGCTGTGTTTTTTAGATGTTTCAGGACACACCGTACACTTCTTCAGAGTGGCTGTTGGCAATTTACATCCCGCCCATCAGTGTAGCAAGGCTCCCATTTCTCCATGGCCTGTCCTGCATTTCTGGTTTTGACACTTTTTTCAGCATGGCCCTTTTGACCGATGGGAAGCGAGACTTCTTTGTCGCGCTGATTTGCCTTTCCAGGTTGCTTGGTTGGCCAAAAAGGGCGTATGCGTTTTTTCCTGAATATATTCAGGAAAAAACGCATACGCCCTTTTTGGCCAAGGGCATCATTGTCAACGTTTTGCCGCTTTTCATGTGCTTTAAAGGCGATTCGAATCTACCTCCTGAAATCTGTTTCCTGCAATTCTGCCTTGATTTCAAATCCTCTTCTTTGCCTTCCCTCAATATATTTGTGGACGAGAGTTATCATTTATAACTCTGCAGGTTTGTGAATTGCAGTGCCCTGAAGCTCCATTTTACAAGTCGCTTTTTTGGGAGCCGGCCGCAAAAGCGCAGGATGGCTTCAGGCCCTGTTCTGGTTCCGGGGGGCAGGCTGAGCCTGTGGGTAATTCTTCTTCCTGATGGGAAAATAGAGTGACCTGTGCCTGTCCCAACACCAAGAGCTAGTCTCTCATTGGTTCCCCGTCTTCCCGTTCATCCTCAGGACAAATTGCAACCTGTACGGAACAGGAGGTTAAAGGTGCTGATGCTCCAAGTAGGGAGATTGCTAGTAAAGTGGCTGGAATGGCGAACCCGAGCACAAGGAGATGAGAAATGAGGTGCGTTTTAGAAACCTTTCCCCATCACACGGTGTACCATCTTCTGGGTTTCTCATGCATGTTTTCGATGTAGGAAGATGCCCTTGAACCTGGAGATTTGGGACCCATGCGATGGGTCGCACGCAGTATTACTTTAAAGGGTCTGCGTTTGCTCACCCAACCTCACCAAACCTCTCAGCCCCAAGAGTGTCCACCCTTATGTCTCATCCAGCTGTGGGTCTAGATATGGTCAATCCAGGTTGCATCACAGCCCCTGAACGAATTGTGTAAGAATTTCTCTCTCTTTCCCTGTCTTTGTTTCATGGGTTTTTAAAAGTAATTTCTTTTTATAATGGGGTTTAGCTGCTTTTCACGGCTGTGTTTAGGCCGCTTTACACCCACTTGACACACTAACAGAGAGATATCAATACATAGGTTTTAAGATTATTACTAGTCAGATATATTCTTGTGCGGTGAATCGGGCGTGTTGAGTCCAGTTCTCTGAGCAAGGAGTAGGTCTTGTCTCTTCCATATTGGGTTTATGGAACGGTATCTGAGCTAATTTGAAACTCTTGTTTTATGTATCACCCCACCTCACCTTTCCCGTTAAGCAGCCATAGTGTGTTTTCTGCATGTGTGACTCTGTTCTGTTTTGTAATTCAGTTCAAGTGTAACGGTTTTTACATTCCCTCTATAAGTGACACCTTATGAGAAGTGTCCTTTTCTGTGTGACTTATTTCACTTAGAATCGTCTTACCTAAATCCACTCATCATGCTGCTACTAGCCTTATGACATTGATTTCTTGGCTGAGTGATATTCCATTGTACATAAGGACCACAACTTTTTTATCCATTTTTCGCTTTCCTGGGATATTTAAGGTGGAAGGAAGTGGAGGTCCTTGTCAACAGAGCAGCCCTAAACTTTGGGGTGCTTGTGTCTTGCTGATTTTCAATTTTCCCGCTTTATCCCCCCATGCGTGGAAGTGCCCTATGCTCTCTAAGCTGTGTTTTTTAGATGTTTCAGGACACACCGTACACTTCTCCAGAGTGGCTGTTGGCAATTTACATCCCGCCCATCAGTGTAGCAAGGCTCCCATTTCTCCATGGCCTGTCCTGCATTTCTGGTTTTGACACTTTTTTCAGCATGGCCCTTTTGACCGATGGGAAGCGAGACTTCTTTGTCGCGCTGATTTGCCTTTCCAGGTTGCTTGGTTGGCCAAAAAGGGCGTATGCGTTTTTTCCTGAATATATTCAGGAAAAAACGCATACGCCCTTTTTGGCCAAGGGCATCATTGTCAACGTTTTGCCGCTTTTCATGTGCTTTAAAGGCGATTCGTATCTACCTCCTGAAATCTGTTTCCTGCAATTCTGCCTTGATTTCAAATCCTCTTCTTTGCCTTCCCTCAATATATTTGTGGACGAGAGTTATCATTTATAACTCTGCAGGTTTGTGAATTGCAGTGCCCTGAAGCTCCATTTTACAAGTCGCTTTTTTGGGAGCCGGCCGCAAAAGTGCAGGATGGCTTCAGGCCCTGTTCTGGTTCCGGGGGTCAGGCTGAGCCTGTGGTTAATTCTTCTTCCTGATGGGAAAATAGAGTGACCTGTGCCTGTCCCAACACCAAGAGCTAGTCTCTCATTGGTTCCCCGTCTTCCCGTTCATCCTCAGGACAAATTGCAACCTGTACGGAACAGGAGGTTAAAGGTGCTGATGCTCCAAGTAGGGAGATTGCTAGTAAAGTGGCTGGAATGGCGAACCCGAGCACAAGGAGATGAGAAATGAGGTGCGTTTTAGAAACCTTTCCCCATCACACGGTGTACCATCTTCTGGGTTTCTCATGCATGTTTTCGATGTAGGAAGATGCCCTTGAACCTGGAGATTTGGGACCCATGCGATGGGTCGCACGCAGTATTACTTTAAAGGGTCTGCGTTTGCTCACCCAACCTCACCAAACCTCTCAGCCCCAAGAGTGTCCACCCTTATGTCTCATCCAGCTGTGGGTCTAGATATGGTCAATCCAGGTTGCATCACAGCCCCTGAACGAATTGTGTAAGAATTTCTCTCTCTTTCCCTGTCTTTGTTTCATGGGTTTTTAAAAGTAATTTCTTTTTATAATGGGGTTTAGCTGCTTTTCACGGCTGTGTTTAGGCCGCTTTACACCCACTTGACACACTAACAGAGAGATATCAATACATAGGTTTTAAGATTATTACTAGTCAGATATATTCTTGTGCGGTGAATCGGGCGTGTTGAGTCCAGTTCTCTGAGCAAGGAGTAGGTCTTGTCTATTCCATATTGGGTTTATGGAACGGTATCTGAGCTAATTTGAAACTCTTGTTTTATGTATCACCCCACCTCACCTTTCCCGTTAAGCAGCCATAGTGTGTTTTCTGCATGTGTGACTCTGTTCTGTTTTGTAATTCAGTTCAAGTGTAACGGTTTTTACATTCCCTCTATAAGTGACACCTTATGAGAAGTGTCCTTTTCTGTGTGACTTATTTCACTTAGAATCGTCTTACCTAAATCCACTCATCATGCTGCTACTAGCCTTATGACATTGATTTCATGGCTGAGTGATATTCCATTGTACATAAGGACCACAACTTTTTTATCCATTTTTCGCTTTCCTGGGATATTTAAGGTGGAAGGAAGTGGAGGTCCTTGTCAACAGAGCAGCCCTAAACTTTGGGGTGCTTGTGTCTTGCTGATTTTCAATTTTCCCGCTTTATCCCCCCATGCGTGGAAGTGCCCTATGCTCTCTAAGCTGTGTTTTTTAGATGTTTCAGGACACACCGTACACTTCTCCAGAGTGGCTGTTGGCAATTTACATCCCGCCCATCAGTGTAGCAAGGCTCCCATTTCTCCATGGCCTGTCCTGCATTTCTGGTTTTGACACTTTTTTCAGCATGGCCCTTTTGACCGATGGGAAGCGAGACTTCTTTGTCGCGCTGATTTGCCTTTCCAGGTTGCTTGGTTGGCCAAAAAGGGCGTATGCGTTTTTTCCTGAATATATTCAGGAAAAAACGCATACGCCCTTTTTGGCCAAGGGCATCATTGTCAACGTTTTGCCGCTTTTCATGTGCTTTAAAGGCGATTCGTATCTACCTCCTGAAATCTGTTTCCTGCAATTCTGCCTTGATTTCAAATCCTCTTCTTTGCCTTCCCTCAATATATTTGTGGACGAGAGTTATCATTTATAACTCTGCAGGTTTGTGAATTGCAGTGCCCTGAAGCTCCATTTTACAAGTCGCTTTTTTGGGAGCCGGCCGCAAAAGTGCAGGATGGCTTCAGGCCCTGTTCTGGTTCCGGGGGGCAGGCTGAGCCTGTGGTTAATTCTTCTTCCTGATGGGAAAATAGAGTGACCTGTGCCTGTCCCAACACCAAGAGCTAGTCTCTCATTGGTTCCCCGTCTTCCCGTTCATCCTCAGGACAAATTGCAACCTGTACGGAACAGGAGGTTAAAGGTGCTGATGCTCCAAGTAGGGAGATTGCTAGTAAAGTGGCTGGAATGGCGAACCCGAGCACAAGGAGATGAGAAATGAGGAGCGTTTTAGAAACCTTTCCCCATCACACGGTGTACCATCTTCTGGGTTTCTCATGCATGTTTTCGATGTAGGAAGATGCCCTTGAACCTGGAGATTTGGGACCCATGCGATGGGTAGCACGCAGTATTACTTTAAAGGGTCTGCGTTTGCTCACCCAACCTCACCAAACCTCTCAGCCCCAAGAGTGTCCACCCTTATGTCTCATCCAGCTGTGGGTCTAGATATGGTCAATCCAGGTTGCATCACAGCCCCTGAACGAATTGTGTAAGAATTTCTCTCTCTTTCCCTGTCTTTGTTTCATGGGTTTTTAAAAGTAATTTATTTTTATAATGGGGTTTAGCTGCTTTTCACGGCTGTGTTTAGGCCGCTTTACACCCACTTGACACACTAACAGAGAGATATCAATACATAGGTTTTAAGATTATTACTGGTCAGATATATTCTTGTGCGGTGAATCGGGCGTGTTGAGTCCAGTTCTCTGAGCAAGGAGTAGGTCTTGTCTATTCCATATTGGGTTTATGGAACGGTATCTGAGCTAATTTGAAACTCTTGTTTTATGTATCACCCCACCTCACCTTTCCCGTTAAGCAGCCATAGTGTGTTTTCTGCATGTGTGACTCTGTTCTGTTTTGTAATTCAGTTCAAGTGTAACGGTTTTTACATTCCCTCTATAAGTGACACCTTATGAGAAGTGTCCTTTTCTGTGTGACTTATTTCACTTAGAATCGTCTTACCTAAATCCACTCATCATGCTGCTACTAGCCTTATGACATTGATTTCATGGCTGAGTGATATTCCATTGTACATAAGGACCACAACTTTTTTATCCATTTTTCGCTTTCCTGGGATATTTAAGGTGGAAGGAAGTGGAGGTCCTTGTCAACAGAGCAGCCCTAAACTTTGGGGTGCTTGTGTCTTGCTGATTTTCAATTTTCCCGCTTTATCCCCCCATGCGTGGAAGTGCCCTATGCTCTCTAAGCTGTGTTTTTTAGATGTTTCAGGACACACCGTACACTTCTCCAGAGTGGCTGTTGGCAATTTACATCCCGCCCATCAGTGTAGCAAGGCTCCCATTTCTCCATGGCCTGTCCTGCATTTCTGGTTTTGACACTTTTTTCAGCATGGCCCTTTTGACCGATGGGAAGCGAGACTTCTTTGTCGCGCTGATTTGCCTTTCCAGGTTGCTTGGTTGGCCAAAAAGGGCGTATGCGTTTTTTCCTGAATATATTCAGGAAAAAACGCATACGCCCTTTTTGGCCAAGGGCATCATTGTCAACGTTTTGCCGCTTTTCATGTGCTTTAAAGGCGATTCGAATCTACCTCCTGAAATCTGTTTCCTGCAATTCTGCCTTGATTTCAAATCCTCTTCTTTGCCTTCCCTCAATATATTTGTGGACGAGAGTTATCATTTATAACTCTGCAGGTTTGTGAATTGCAGTGCCCTGAAGCTCCATTTTACAAGTCGCTTTTTTGGGAGCCGGCCGCAAAAGCGCAGGATGGCTTCAGGCCCTGTTCTGGTTCCGGGGGGCAGGCTGAGCCTGTGGGTAATTCTTCTTCCTGATGGGAAAATAGAGTGACCTGTGCCTGTCCCAACACCAAGAGCTAGTCTCTCATTGGTTCCCCGTCTTCCCGTTCATCCTCAGGACAAATTGCAACCTGTACGGAACAGGAGGTTAAAGGTGCTGATGCTCCAAGTAGGGAGATTGCTAGTAAAGTGGCTGGAATGGCGAACCCGAGCACAAGGAGATGAGAAATGAGGTGCGTTTTAGAAACCTTTCCCCATCACACGGTGTACCATCTTCTGGGTTTCTCATGCATGTTTTCGATGTAGGAAGATGCCCTTGAACCTGGAGATTTGGGACCCATGCGATGGGTCGCACGCAGTATTACTTTAAAGGGTCTGCGTTTGCTCACCCAACCTCACCAAACCTCTCAGCCCCAAGAGTGTCCACCCTTATGTCTCATCCAGCTGTGGGTCTAGATATGGTCAATCCAGGTTGCATCACAGCCCCTGAACGAATTGTGTAAGAATTTCTCTCTCTTTCCCTGTCTTTGTTTCATGGGTTTTTAAAAGTAATTTCTTTTTATAATGGGGTTTAGCTGCTTTTCACGGCTGTGTTTAGGCCGCTTTACACCCACTTGACACACTAACAGAGAGATATCAATACATAGGTTTTAAGATTATTACTAGTCAGATATATTCTTGTGCGGTGAATCGGGCGTGTTGAGTCCAGTTCTCTGAGCAAGGAGTAGGTCTTGTCTATTCCATATTGGGTTTATGGAACGGTATCTGAGCTAATTTGAAACTCTTGTTTTATGTATCACCCCACCTCACCTTTCCCGTTAAGCAGCCATAGTGTGTTTTCTGCATGTGTGACTCTGTTCTGTTTTGTAATTCAGTTCAAGTGTAACGGTTTTTACATTCCCTCTATAAGTGACACCTTATGAGAAGTGTCCTTTTCTGTGTGACTTATTTCACTTAGAATCGTCTTACCTAAATCCACTCATCATGATGCTACTAGCCTTATGACATTGATTTCTTGGCTGAGTGATATTCCATTGTACATAAGGACCACAACTTTTTTATCCATTTTTCGCTTTCCTGGGATATTTAAGGTGGAAGGAAGTGGAGGTCCTTGTCAACAGAGCAGCCCTAAACTTTGGGGTGCTTGTGTCTTGCTGATTTTCAATTTTCCCGCTTTATCCCCCCATGCGTGGAAGTGCCCTATGCTCTCTAAGCTGTGTTTTTTAGATGTTTCAGGACACACCGTACACTTCTTCAGAGTGGCTGTTGGCAATTTACATCCCGCCCATCAGTGTAGCAAGGCTCCCATTTCTCCATGGCCTGTCCTGCATTTCTGGTTTTGACACTTTTTTCAGCATGGCCCTTTTGACCGATGGGAAGCGAGACTTCTTTGTCGCGCTGATTTGCCTTTCCAGGTTGCTTGGTTGGCCAAAAAGGGCGTATGCGTTTTTTCCTGAATATATTCAGGAAAAAACGCATACGCCCTTTTTGGCCAAGGGCATCATTGTCAACGTTTTGCCGCTTTTCATGTGCTTTAAAGGCGATTCGAATCTACCTCCTGAAATCTGTTTCCTGCAATTCTGCCTTGATTTCAAATCCTCTTCTTTGCCTTCCCTCAATATATTTGTGGACGAGAGTTATCATTTATAACTCTGCAGGTTTGTGAATTGCAGTGCCCTGAAGCTCCATTTTACAAGTCGCTTTTTTGGGAGCCGGCCGCAAAAGCGCAGGATGGCTTCAGGCCCTGTTCTGGTTCCGGGGGGCAGGCTGAGCCTGTGGGTAATTCTTCTTCCTGATGGGAAAATAGAGTGACCTGTGCCTGTCCCAACACCAAGAGCTAGTCTCTCATTGGTTCCCCGTCTTCCCGTTCATCCTCAGGACAAATTGCAACCTGTACGGAACAGGAGGTTAAAGGTGCTGATGCTCCAAGTAGGGAGATTGCTAGTAAAGTGGCTGGAATGGCGAACCCGAGCACAAGGAGATGAGAAATGAGGTGCGTTTTAGAAACCTTTCCCCATCACACGGTGTACCATCTTCTGGGTTTCTCATGCATGTTTTCGATGTAGGAAGATGCCCTTGAACCTGGAGATTTGGGACCCATGCGATGGGTCGCACGCAGTATTACTTTAAAGGGTCTGCGTTTGCTCACCCAACCTCACCAAACCTCTCAGCCCCAAGAGTGTCCACCCTTATGTCTCATCCAGCTGTGGGTCTAGATATGGTCAATCCAGGTTGCATCACAGCCCCTGAACGAATTGTGTAAGAATTTCTCTCTCTTTCCCTGTCTTTGTTTCATGGGTTTTTAAAAGTAATTTCTTTTTATAATGGGGTTTAGCTGCTTTTCACGGCTGTGTTTAGGCCGCTTTACACCCACTTGACACACTAACAGAGAGATATCAATACATAGGTTTTAAGATTATTACTAGTCAGATATATTCTTGTGCGGTGAATCGGGCGTGTTGAGTCCAGTTCTCTGAGCAAGGAGTAGGTCTTGTCTATTCCATATTGGGTTTATGGAACGGTATCTGAGCTAATTTGAAACTCTTGTTTTATGTATCACCCCACCTCACCTTTCCCGTTAAGCAGCCATAGTGTGTTTTCTGCATGTGTGACTCTGTTCTGTTTTGTAATTCAGTTCAAGTGTAACGGTTTTTACATTCCCTCTATAAGTGACACCTTATGAGAAGTGTCCTTTTCTGTGTGACTTATTTCACTTAGAATCGTCTTACCTAAATCCACTCATCATGCTGCTACTAGCCTTATGACATTGATTTCTTGGCTGAGTGATATTCCATTGTACATAAGGACCACAACTTTTTTATCCATTTTTCGCTTTCCTGGGATATTTAAGGTGGAAGGAAGTGGAGGTCCTTGTCAACAGAGCAGCCCTAAACTTTGGGGTGCTTGTGTCTTGCTGATTTTCAATTTTCCCGCTTTATCCCCCCATGCGTGGAAGTGCCCTATGCTCTCTAAGCTGTGTTTTTTAGATGTTTCAGGACACACCGTACACTTCTCCAGAGTGGCTGTTGGCAATTTACATCCTGCCCATCAGTGTAGCAAGGCTCCCATTTCTCCATGGCCTGTCCTGCATTTCTGGTTTTGACACTTTTTTCAGCATGGCCCTTTTGACCGATGGGAAGCGAGACTTCTTTGTCGCGCTGATTTGCCTTTCCAGGTTGCTTGGTTGGCCAAAAAGGGCGTATGCGTTTTTTCCTGAATATATTCAGGAAAAAACGCATACGCCCTTTTTGGCCAAGGGCATCATTGTCAACGTTTTGCCGCTTTTCATGTGCTTTAAAGGCGATTCGTATCTACCTCCTGAAATCTGTTTCCTGCAATTCTGCCTTGATTTCAAATCCTCTTCTTTGCCTTCCCTCAATATATTTGTGGACGAGAGTTATCATTTATAACTCTGCAGGTTTGTGAATTGCAGTGCCCTGAAGCTCCATTTTACAAGTCGCTTTTTTGGGAGCCGGCCGCAAAAGTGCAGGATGGCTTCAGGCCCTGTTCTGGTTCCGGGGGTCAGGCTGAGCCTGTGGTTAATTCTTCTTCCTGATGGGAAAATAGAGTGACCTGTGCCTGTCCCAACACCAAGAGCTAGTCTCTCATTGGTTCCCCGTCTTCCCGTTCATCCTCAGGACAAATTGCAACCTGTACGGAACAGGAGGTTAAAGGTGCTGATGCTCCAAGTAGGGAGATTGCTAGTAAAGTGGCTGGAATGGCGAACCCGAGCACAAGGAGATGAGAAATGAGGTGCGTTTTAGAAACCTTTCCCCATCACACGGTGTACCATCTTCTGGGTTTCTCATGCATGTTTTCGATGTAGGAAGATGCCCTTGAACCTGGAGATTTGGGACCCATGCGATGGGTCGCACGCAGTATTACTTTAAAGGGTCTGCGTTTGCTCACCCAACCTCACCAAACCTCTCAGCCCCAAGAGTGTCCACCCTTATGTCTCATCCAGCTGTGGGTCTAGATATGGTCAATCCAGGTTGCATCACAGCCCCTGAACGAATTGTGTAAGAATTTCTCTCTCTTTCCCTGTCTTTGTTTCATGGGTTTTTAAAAGTAATTTCTTTTTATAATGGGGTTTAGCTGCTTTTCACGGCTGTGTTTAGGCCGCTTTACACCCACTTGACACACTAACAGAGAGATATCAATACATAGGTTTTAAGATTATTACTAGTCAGATATATTCTTGTGCGGTGAATCGGGCGTGTTGAGTCCAGTTCTCTGAGCAAGGAGTAGGTCTTGTCTATTCCATATTGGGTTTATGGAACGGTATCTGAGCTAATTTGAAACTCTTGTTTTATGTATCACCCCACCTCACCTTTCCCGTTAAGCAGCCATAGTGTGTTTTCTGCATGTGTGACTCTGTTCTGTTTTGTAATTCAGTTCAAGTGTAACGGTTTTTACATTCCCTCTATAAGTGACACCTTATGAGAAGTGTCCTTTTCTGTGTGACTTATTTCACTTAGAATCGTCTTACCTAAATCCACTCATCATGCTGCTACTAGCCTTATGACATTGATTTCATGGCTGAGTGATATTCCATTGTACATAAGGACCACAACTTTTTTATCCATTTTTCGCTTTCCTGGGATATTTAAGGTGGAAGGAAGTGGAGGTCCTTGTCAACAGAGCAGCCCTAAACTTTGGGGTGCTTGTGTCTTGCTGATTTTCAATTTTCCCGCTTTATCCCCCCATGCGTGGAAGTGCCCTATGCTCTCTAAGCTGTGTTTTTTAGATGTTTCAGGACACACCGTACACTTCTCCAGAGTGGCTGTTGGCAATTTACATCCCGCCCATCAGTGTAGCAAGGCTCCCATTTCTCCATGGCCTGTCCTGCATTTCTGGTTTTGACACTTTTTTCAGCATGGCCCTTTTGACCGATGGGAAGCGAGACTTCTTTGTCGCGCTGATTTGCCTTTCCAGGTTGCTTGGTTGGCCAAAAAGGGCGTATGCGTTTTTTCCTGAATATATTCAGGAAAAAACGCATACGCCCTTTTTGGCCAAGGGCATCATTGTCAACGTTTTGCCGCTTTTCATGTGCTTTAAAGGCGATTCGTATCTACCTCCTGAAATCTGTTTCCTGCAATTCTGCCTTGATTTCAAATCCTCTCCTTTGCCTTCCCTCAATATATTTGTGGACGAGAGTTATCATTTATAACTCTGCAGGTTTGTGAATTGCAGTGCCCTGAAGCTCCATTTTACAAGTCGCTTTTTTGGGAGCCGGCCGCAAAAGCGCCGGATGGCTTCAGGCCCTGTTCTGGTTCAGGGGGGCAGGCTGAGCCTGTGGTTAATTCTTCTTCCTGATGGGAAAATAGAGTGACCTGTGCCTGTCCCAACACCAAGAGCTAGTCTCTCATTGGTTCCCCGTCTTCCCGTTCATCCTCAGGACAAATTGCAACCTGTACGGAACAGGAGCTTAAAGGTGCTGATGCTCCAAGTAGGGAGATTGCTAGTAAAGTGGCTGGAATGGCGAACCTGAGCACAAGGAGATGAGAAATGAGGTGCGTTTTAGAAACCTTTCCCCATCACACGGTGTACCATCTTCTGGGTTTCTCATGCATGTTTTCGATGTAGGAAGATGCCCTTGAACCTGGAGATTTGGGACCCATGCGATGGGTCGCACGCAGTATTACTTTAAAGGGTCTGCGTTTGCTCACCCAACCTCACCAAACCTCTCAGCCCCAAGAGTGTCCACCCTTATGTCTCATCCAGCTGTGGGTCTAGATATGGTCAATCCAGGTTGCATCACAGCCCCTGAACGAATTGTGTAAGAATTTCTCTCTCTTTCCCTGTCTTTGTTTCATGGGTTTTTAAAAGTAATTTCTTTTTATAATGGGGTTTAGCTGCTTTTCACGGCTGTGTTTAGGCCGCTTTACACCCACTTGACACACTAACAGAGAGATATCAATACATAGGTTTTAAGATTATTACTGGTCAGATATATTCTTGTGCGGTGAATCGGGCGTGTTGAGTCCAGTTCTCTGAGCAAGGAGTAGGTCTTGTCTATTCCATATTGGGTTTATGGAACGGTATCTGAGCAAATTTGAAACTCTTGTTTTATGTATCACCCCACCTCACCTTTCCCGTTAAGCAGCCATAGTGTGTTTTCTGCATGTGTGACTCTGTTCTGTTTTGTAATTCAGTTCAAGTGTAACGGTTTTTACATTCCCTCTATAAGTGACACCTTATGAGAAGTGTCCTTTTCTGTGTGACTTATTTCACTTAGAATCGTCTTACCTAAATCCACTCATCATGCTGCTACTAGCCTTATGACATTGATTTCATGGCTGAGTGATATTCCATTGTACATAAGGACCACAACTTTTTTATCCATTTTTCGCTTTCCTGGGATATTTAAGGTGGAAGGAAGTGGAGGTCCTTGTCAACAGAGCAGCCCTAAACTTTGGGGTGCTTGTGTCTTGCTGATTTTCAATTTTCCCGCTTTATCCCCCCATGCGTGGAAGTGCCCTATGCTCTCTAAGCTGTGTTTTTTAGATGTTTCAGGACACACCGTACACTTCTCCAGAGTGGCTGTTGGCAATTTACATCCCGCCCATCAGTGTAGCAAGGCTCCCATTTCTCCATGGCCTGTCCTGCATTTCTGGTTTTGACACTTTTTTCAGCATGGCCCTTTTGACCGATGGGAAGCGAGACTTCTTTGTCGCGCTGATTTGCCTTTCCAGGTTGCTTGGTTGGCCAAAAAGGGCGTATGCGTTTTTTCCTGAATATATTCAGGAAAAAACGCATACGCCCTTTTTGGCCAAGGGCATCATTTTCAACGTTTTGCCGCTTTTCATGTGCTTTAAAGGCGATTCGTATCTACCTCCTGAAATCTGTTTCCTGCAATTCTGCCTTGATTTCAAATCCTCTTCTTTGCCTTCCCTCAATATATTTGTGGACGAGAGTTATCATTTATAACTCTGCAGGTTTGTGAATTGCAGTGCCCTGAAGCTCCATTTTACAAGTCGCTTTTTTGGGAGCCGGCCGCAAAAGTGCAGGATGGCTTCAGGCCCTGTTCTGGTTCCGGGGGGCAGGCTGAGCCTGTGGTTAATTCTTCTTCCTGATGGGAAAATAGAGTGACCTGTGCCTGTCCCAACACCAAGAGCTAGTCTCTCATTGGTTCCCCGTCTTCCCGTTCATCCTCAGGACAAATTGCAACCTGTACGGAACAGGAGGTTAAAGGTGCTGATGCTCCAAGTAGGGAGATTGCTAGTAAAGTGGCTGGAATGGCGTACCCGAGCACAAGGAGATGAGAAATGAGGTGCGTTTTAGAAACCTTTCCCCATCACACGGTGTACCATCTTCTGGGTTTCTCATGCATGTTTTCGATGTAGGAAGATGCCCTTGAACCTGGAGATTTGGGACCCATGCGATGGGTCGCACGCAGTATTACTTTAAAGGGTCTGCGTTTGCTCACCCAACCTCACCAAACCTCTCAGCCCCAAGAGTGTCCACCCTTATGTCTCATCCAGCTGTGGGTCTAGATATGGTCAATCCAGGTTGCATCACAGCCCCTGAACGAATTGTGTAAGAATTTCTCTCTCTTTCCCTGTCTTTGTTTCATGGGTTTTTAAAAGTAATTTCTTTTTATAATGGGGTTTAGCTGCTTTTCACGGCTGTGTTTAGGCCGCTTTACACCCACTTGACACACTAACAGAGAGATATCAATATATAGGTTTTAAGATTATTACTGGTCAGATATATTCTTGTGCGGTGAATCGGGCGTGTTGAGTCCAGTTCTCTGAGCAAGGAGTAGGTCTTGTCTATTCCATATTGGGTTTATGGAACGGTATCTGAGCTAATTTGAAACTCTTGTTTTATGTATCACCCCACCTCACCTTTCCCGTTAAGCAGCCATAGTGTGTTTTCTGCATGTGTGACTCTGTTCTGTTTTGTAATTCAGTTCAAGTGTAACGGTTTTTACATTCCCTCTATAAGTGACACCTTATGAGAAGTGTCCTTTTCTGTGTGACTTATTTCACTTAGAATCGTCTTACCTAAATCCACTCATCATGCTGCTACTAGCCTTATGACATTGATTTCATGGCTGAGTGATATTCCATTGTACATAAGGACCACAACTTTTTTATCCATTTTTCGCTTTCCTGGGATATTTAAGGTGGAAGGAAGTGGAGGTCCTTGTCAACAGAGCAGCCCTAAACTTTGGGGTGCTTGTGTCTTGCTGATTTTCAATTTTCCCGCTTTATCCCCCCATGCGTGGAAGTGCCCTATGCTCTCTAAGCTGTGTTTTTTAGATGTTTCAGGACACACCGTACACTTCTCCAGAGTGGCTGTTGGCAATTTACATCCCGCCCATCAGTGTAGCAAGGCTCCCATTTCTCCATGGCCTGTCCTGCATTTCTGGTTTTGACACTTTTTTCAGCATGGCCCTTTTGACCGATGCGAAGCGAGACTTCTTTGTCGCGCTGATTTGCCTTTCCAGGTTGCTTGGTTGGCCAAAAAGGGCGTATGCGTTTTTTCCTGAATATATTCAGGAAAAAACGCATACGCCCTTTTTGGCCAAGGGCATCATTGTCAACGTTTTGCCGCTTTTCATGTGCTTTAAAGGCGATTCGTATCTACCTCCTGAAATCTGTTTCCTGCAATTCTGCCTTGATTTCAAATCCTCTTCTTTGCCTTCCCTCAATATATTTGTGGACGAGAGTTATCATTTATAACTCTGCAGGTTTGTGAATTGCAGTGCCCTGAAGCTCCATTTTACAAGTCGCTTTTTTGGGAGCCGGCCGCAAAAGCGCAGGATGGCTTCAGGCCCTGTTCTGGTTCCGGGGGTCAGGCTGAGCCTGTGGTTAATTCTTCTTCCTGATGGGAAAATAGAGTGACCTGTGCCTGTCCCAACACCAAGAGCTAGTCTCTCATTGGTTCCCCGTCTTCCCGTTCATCCTCAGGACAAATTGCAACCTGTACGGAACAGGAGGTTAAAGGTGCTGATGCTCCAAGTAGGGAGATTGCTAGTAAAGTGGCTGGAATGGCGAACCCGAGCACAAGGAGATGAGAAATGAGGTGCGTTTTAGAAACCTTTCCCCATCACACGGTGTACCATCTTCTGGGTTTCTCATGCATGTTTTCGATGTAGGAAGATGCCCTTGAACCTGGAGATTTGGGACCCATGCGATGGGTCGCACGCAGTATTACTTTAAAGGGTCTGCGTTTGCTCATCCAACCTCACCAAACCTCTCAGCCCCAAGAGTGTCCACCCTTATGTCTCATCCAGCTGTGGGTCTAGATATGGTCAATCCAGGTTGCATCACAGCCCCTGAACGAATTGTGTAAGAATTTCTCTCTCTTTCCCTGTCTTTGTTTCATGGGTTTTTAAAAGTAATTTATTTTTATAATGGGGTTTAGCTGCTTTTCACGGCTGTGTTTAGGCCGCTTTACACCCACTTGACACACTAACAGAGAGATATCAATACATAGGTTTTAAGATTATTACTAGTCAGATATATTCTTGTGCGGTGAATCGGGCGTGTTGAGTCCAGTTCTCTGAGCAAGGAGTAGGTCTTGTCTATTCCATATTGGGTTTATGGAACGGTATCTGAGCTAATTTGAAACTCTTGTTTTATGTATCACCCCACCTCACCTTTCCCGTTAAGCAGCCATAGTGTGTTTTCTGCATGTGTGACTCTGTTCTGTTTTGTAATTCAGTTCAAGTGTAACTGTTTTTACATTCCCTCTATAAGTGACACCTTATGAGAAGTGTCCTTTTCTGTGTGACCTATTTCACTTAGAATCGTCTTACCTAAATCCACTCATCATGCTGCTACTAGCCTTATGACATTGATTTCATGGCTGAGTGATATTCCATTGTACATAAGGACCACAACTTTTTTATCCATTTTTCGCTTTCCTGGGATTTTTAAGGTGGAAGGAAGTGGAGGTCCTTGTCAACAGAGCAGCCGTAAACTTTGGGGTGCTTGTGTCTTGCTGATTTTCAATTTTCCTGCTTTATCCCCCCATGCGTGGAAGTGCCCTATGCTCTCTAAGCTGTGTTTTTTAGATGTTTCAGGACACACCGTACACTTCTCCAGAGTGGCTGTTGGCAATGTACATCCCGCCCATCAGTGTAGCAAGGCTCCCATTTCTCCATGGCCTGTCCTGCATTTCTGGTTTTGACACTTTTTTCAGCATGGCCCTTTTGACCGATGGGAAGCGAGACTTCTTTGTCGCGCTGATTTGCCTTTCCAGGTTGCTTGGTTGGCCAAAAAGGGCGTATGCGTTTTTTCCTGAATATATTCAGGAAAAAACGCATACGCCCTTTTTGGCCAAGGGCATCATTGTCAACGTTTTGCCGCTTTTCATGTGCTTTAAAGGCGATTCGAATCTACCTCCTGAAATCTGTTTCCTGCAATTCTGCCTTGATTTCAAATCCTCTTCTTTGCCTTCCCTCAATATATTTGTGGACGAGAGTTATCATTTATAACTCTGCAGGTTTGTGAATTGCAGTGCCCTGAAGCTCCATTTTACAAGTCGCTTTTTTGGGAGCCGGCCGCAAAAGCGCAGGATGGCTTCAGGCCCTGTTCTGGTTCCGGGGGGCAGGCTGAGCCTGTGGTTAATTCTTCTTCCTGATGGGAAAATAGAGTGACCTGTGCCTGTCCCAACACCAAGAGCTAGTCTCTCATTGGTTCCCCGTCTTCCCGTTCATCCTCAGGACAAATTGCAACCTGTACGGAACAGGAGGTTAAAGGTGCTGATGCTCCAAGTAGGGAGATTGCTAGTAAAGTGGCTGGAATGGCGAACCCGAGCACAAGGAGATGAGAAATGAGGTGCGTTTTAGAAACCTTTCCCCATCACACGGTGTACCATCTTCTGGGTTTCTCATGCATGTTTTCGATGTAGGAAGATGCCCTTGAACCTGGAGATTTGGGACCCATGTGATGGGTCGCACGCAGTATTACTTTAAAGGGTCTGCGTTTGCTCACCCAACCTCACCAAACCTCTCAGCCCCAAGAGTGTCCACCCTTATGTCTCATCCAGCTGTGGGTCTAGATATGGTCAATCCAGGTTGCATCACAGCCCCTGAACGAATTGTGTAAGAATTTCTCTCTCTTTCCCTGTCTTTGTTTCATGGGTTTTTAAAAGTAATTTCTTTTTATAATGGGGTTTAGCTGCTTTTCACGGCTGTGTTTAGGCCGCTTTACACCCACTTGACACACTAACAGAGAGATATCAATACATAGGTTTTAAGATTATTACTGGTCAGATATATTCTTGTGCGGTGAATCGGGCGTGTTGAGTCCAGTTCTCTGAGCAAGGAGTAGGTCTTGTCTATTCCATATTGGGTTTATGGAACGGTATCTGAGCTAATTTGAAACTCTTGTTTTATGTATCACCCCACCTCACCTTTCCCGTTAAGCAGCCATAGTGTGTTTTCTGCATGTGTGACTCTGTTCTGTTTTGTAATTCAGTTCAAGTGTAACTGTTTTTACATTCCCTCTATAAGTGACACCTTATGAGAAGTGTCCTTTTCTGTGTGACTTATTTCACTTAGAATCGTCTTACCTAAATCCACTCATCATGCTGCTACTAGCCTTATGACATTGATTTCATGGCTGAGTGATATTCCATTGTACATAAGGACCACAACTTTTTTATCCATTTTTCGCTTTCCTGGGATTTTTAAGGTGGAAGGAAGTGGAGGTCCTTGTCAACAGAGCAGCCCTAAACTTTGGGGTGCTTGTGTCTTGCTGATTTTCAATTTTCCTGCTTTATCCCCCCATGCGTGGAAGTGCCCTATGCTCTCTAAGCTGTGTTTTTTAGATGTTTCAGGACACACCGTACACTTCTCCAGAGTGGCTGTTGGCAATGTACATCCCGCCCATCAGTGTAGCAAGGCTCCCATTTCTCCATGGCCTGTCCTGCATTTCTGGTTTTGACACTTTTTTCAGCATGGCCCTTTTGACCGATGGGAAGCGAGACTTCTTTGTCGCGCTGATTTGCCTTTCCAGGTTGCTTGGTTGGCCAAAAAGGGCGTATGCGTTTTTTCCTGAATATATTCAGGAAAAAACGCATACGCCCTTTTTGGCCAAGGGCATCATTGTCAACGTTTTGCCGCTTTTCATGTGCTTTAAAGGCGATTCGAATCTACCTCCTGAAATCTGTTTCCTGCAATTCTGCCTTGATTTCAAATCCTCTTCTTTGCCTTCCCTCAATATATTTGTGGACGAGAGTTATCATTTATAACTCTGCAGGTTTGTGAATTGCAGTGCCCTGAAGCTCCATTTTACAAGTCGCTTTTTTGGGAGCCGGCCGCAAAAGCGCAGGATGGCTTCAGGCCCTGTTCTGGTTCCGGGGGGCAGGCTGAGCCTGTGGTTAATTCTTCTTCCTGATGGGAAAATAGAGTGACCTGTGCCTGTCCCAACACCAAGAGCTAGTCTCTCATTGGTTCCCCGTCTTCCCGTTCATCCTCAGGACAAATTGCAACCTGTACGGAACAGGAGGTTAAAGGTGCTGATGCTCCAAGTAGGGAGATTGCTAGTAAAGTGGCTGGAATGGCGAACCCGAGCACAAGGAGATGAGAAATGAGGTGCGTTTTAGAAACCTTTCCCCATCACACGGTGTACCATCTTCTGGGTTTCTCATGCATGTTTTCGATGTAGGAAGATGCCCTTGAACCTGGAGATTTGGGACCCATGCGATGGGTCGCACGCAGTATTACTTTAAAGGGTCTGCGTTTGCTCACCCAACCTCACCAAACCTCTCAGCCCCAAGAGTGTCCACCCTTATGTCTCATCCAGCTGTGGGTCTAGATATGGTCAATCCAGGTTGCATCACAGCCCCTGAACGAATTGTGTAAGAATTTCTCTCTCTTTCCCTGTCTTTGTTTCATGGGTTTTTAAAAGTAATTTCTTTTTATAATGGGGTTTAGCTGCTTTTCACGGCTGTGTTTAGGCCGCTTTACACCCACTTGACACACTAACAGAGAGATATCAATACATAGGTTTTAAGATTATTACTAGTCAGATATATTCTTGTGCGGTGAATCGGGCGTGTTGAGTCCAGTTCTCTGAGCAAGGAGTAGGTCTTGTCTATTCCATATTGGGTTTATGGAACGGTATCTGAGCTAATTTGAAACTCTTGTTTTATGTATCACCCCACCTCACCTTTCCCGTTAAGCAGCCATAGTGTGTTTTCTGCATGTGTGACTCTGTTCTGTTTTGTAATTCAGTTCAAGTGTAACGGTTTTTACATTCCCTCTATAAGTGACACCTTATGAGAAGTGTCCTTTTCTGTGTGACTTATTTCACTTAGAATCGTCTTACCTAAATCCACTCATCATGCTGCTACTAGCCTTATGACATTGATTTCATGGCTGAGTGATATTCCATTGTACATAAGGACCACAACTTTTTTATCCATTTTTCGCTTTCCTGGGATATTTAAGGTGGAAGGAAGTGGAGGTCCTTGTCAACAGAGCAGCCCTAAACTTTGGGGTGCTTGTGTCTTGCTGATTTTCAATATTCCCGCTTTATCCCCCCATGCGTGGAAGTGCCCTATGCTCTCCAAGCTGTGTTTTTTAGATGTTTCAGGACACACCGTACACTTCTCCAGAGTGGCTGTTGGCAATTTACATCCCGCCCACCAGTGTAGCAAGGCTCCCATTTCTCCATGGCCTGACCTGCATTTCTGGTTTTGACACTTTTTTCAGCATGGCCCTTTTGACCGATGGGAAGCGAGACTTCTTTGTAGTGTTGATTTGCCTTTCCAGGTTGCTTGGTTGGCCAAAAAGGGCGTATGCGTTTTTTCCTGAATATATTCAGGAAAAAACGCATACGCCCTTTTTGGCCAAGGGCATCATTGTCAACGTTTTGCCGCTTTTCATGTGCTTTAAAGGCGATTCGAATCTACCTCCTGAAATCTGTTTCCTGCAATTCTGCCTTGATTTCAAATCCTCTTCTTTGCCTTCCCTCAATATATTTGTGGACGAGAGTTATCATTTATAACTCTGCAGGTTTGTGAATTGCAGTGCCCTGAAGCTCCATTTTACAAGTCGCTTTTTTGGGAGCCGGCCGCAAAAGCGCAGGATGGCTTCAGGCCCTGTTCTGGTTCCGGGGGGCAGGCTGAGCCTGTGGTTAATTCTTCTTCCTGATGGGAAAATAGAGTGACCTGTGCCTGTCCCAACACCAAGAGCTAGTCTCTCATTGGTTCCCCGTCTTCCCGTTCATCCTCAGGACAAATTGCAACCTGTACGGAACAGGAGGTTAAAGGTGCTGATGCTCCAAGTAGGGAGATTGCTAGTAAAGTGGCTGGAATGGCGAACCCGAGCACAAGGAGATGAGAAATGAGGTGCGTTTTAGAAACCTTTCCCCATCACACGGTGTACCATCTTCTGGGTTTCTCATGCATGTTTTCGATGTAGGAAGATGCCCTTGAACCTGGAGATTTGGGACCCATGCGATGGGTCGCACGCAGTATTACTTTAAAGGGTCTGCGTTTGCTCACCCAACCTCACCAAACCTCTCAGCCCCAAGAGTGTCCACCCTTATGTCTCATCCAGCTGTGGGTCTAGATATGGTCAATCCAGGTTGCATCACAGCCCCTGAACGAATTGTGTAAGAATTTCTCTCTCTTTCCCTGTCTTTGTTTCATGGGTTTTTAAAAGTAATTTCTTTTTATAATGGGGTTTAGCTGCTTTTCACGGCTGTGTTTAGGCCGCTTTACACCCACTTGACACACTAACAGAGAGATATCAATACATAGGTTTTAAGATTATTACTGGTCAGATATATTCTTGTGCGGTGAATCGGGCGTGTTGAGTCCAGTTCTCTGAGCAAGGAGTAGGTCTTGTCTATTCCATATTGGGTTTATGGAACGGTATCTGAGCTAATTTGAAACTCTTGTTTTATGTATCACCCCACCTCACCTTTCCCGTTAAGCAGCCATAGTGTGTTTTCTGCATGTGTGACTCTGTTCTGTTTTGTAATTCAGTTCAAGTGTAACTGTTTTTACATTCCCTCTATAAGTGACACCTTATGAGAAGTGTCCTTTTCTGTGTGACTTATTTCACTTAGAATCGTCTTACCTAAATCCACTCATCATGCTGCTACTAGCCTTATGACATTGATTTCATGGCTGAGTGATATTCCATTGTACATAAGGACCACAACTTTTTTATCCATTTTTCGCTTTCCTGGGATTTTTAAGGTGGAAGGAAGTGGAGGTCCTTGTCAACAGAGCAGCCCTAAACTTTGGGGTGCTTGTGTCTTGCTGATTTTCAATTTTCCTGCTTTATCCCCCCATGCGTGGAAGTGCCCTATGCTCTCTAAGCTGTGTTTTTTAGATGTTTCAGGACACACCGTACACTTCTCCAGAGTGGCTGTTGGCAATGTACATCCCGCCCATCAGTGTAGCAAGGCTCCCATTTCTCCATGGCCTGTCCTGCATTTCTGGTTTTGACACTTTTTTCAGCATGGCCCTTTTGACCGATGGGAAGCGAGACTTCTTTGTCGCGCTGATTTGCCTTTCCAGGTTGCTTGGTTGGCCAAAAAGGGCGTATGCGTTTTTTCCTGAATATATTCAGGAAAAAACGCATACGCCCTTTTTGGCCAAGGGCATCATTGTCAACGTTTTGCCGCTTTTCATGTGCTTTAAAGGCGATTCGAATCTACCTCCTGAAATCTGTTTCCTGCAATTCTGCCTTGATTTCAAATCCTCTTCTTTGCCTTCCCTCAATATATTTGTGGACGAGAGTTATCATTTATAACTCTGCAGGTTTGTGAATTGCAGTGCCCTGAAGCTCCATTTTACAAGTCGCTTTTTTGGGAGCCGGCCGCAAAAGCGCAGGATGGCTTCAGGCCCTGTTCTGGTTCCGGGGGGCAGGCTGAGCCTGTGGTTAATTCTTCTTCCTGATGGGAAAATAGAGTGACCTGTGCCTGTCCCAACACCAAGAGCTAGTCTCTCATTGGTTCCCCGTCTTCCCGTTCATCCTCAGGACAAATTGCAACCTGTACGGAACAGGAGGTTAAAGGTGCTGATGCTCCAAGTAGGGAGATTGCTAGTAAAGTGGCTGGAATGGCGAACCCGAGCACAAGGAGATGAGAAATGAGGTGCGTTTTAGAAACCTTTCCCCATCACACGGTGTACCATCTTCTGGGTTTCTCATGCATGTTTTCGATGTAGGAAGATGCCCTTGAACCTGGAGATTTGGGACCCATGCGATGGGTCGCACGCAGTATTACTTTAAAGGGTCTGCGTTTGCTCACCCAACCTCACCAAACCTCTCAGCCCCAAGAGTGTCCACCCTTATGTCTCATCCAGCTGTGGGTCTAGATATGGTCAATCCAGGTTGCATCACAGCCCCTGAACGAATTGTGTAAGAATTTCTCTCTCTTTCCCTGTCTTTGTTTCATGGGTTTTTAAAAGTAATTTCTTTTTATAATGGGGTTTAGCTGCTTTTCACGGCTGTGTTTAGGCCGCTTTACACCCACTTGACACACTAACAGAGAGATATCAATACATAGGTTTTAAGATTATTACTAGTCAGATATATTCTTGTGCGGTGAATCGGGCGTGTTGAGTCCAGTTCTCTGAGCAAGGAGTAGGTCTTGTCTATTCCATATTGGGTTTATGGAACGGTATCTGAGCTAATTTGAAACTCTTGTTTTATGTATCACCCCACCTCACCTTTCCCGTTAAGCAGCCATAGTGTGTTTTCTGCATGTGTGACTCTGTTCTGTTTTGTAATTCAGTTCAAGTGTAACGGTTTTTACATTCCCTCTATAAGTGACACCTTATGAGAAGTGTCCTTTTCTGTGTGACTTATTTCACTTAGAATCGTCTTACCTAAATCCACTCATCATGCTGCTACTAGCCTTATGACATTGATTTCATGGCTGAGTGATATTCCATTGTACATAAGGACCACAACTTTTTTATCCATTTTTCGCTTTCCTGGGATATTTAAGGTGGAAGGAAGTGGAGGTCCTTGTCAACAGAGCAGCCCTAAACTTTGGGGTGCTTGTGTCTTGCTGATTTTCAATTTTCCCGCTTTATCCCCCCATGCGTGGAAGTGCCCTATGCTCTCCAAGCTGTGTTTTTTAGATGTTTCAGGACACACCGTACACTTCTCCAGAGTGGCTGTTGGCAATTTACATCCCGCCCACCAGTGTAGCAAGGCTCCCATTTCTCCATGGCCTGACCTGCATTTCTGGTTTTGACACTTTTTTCAGCATGGCCCTTTTGACCGATGGGAAGCGAGACTTCTTTGTAGTGTTGATTTGCCTTTCCAGGTTGCTTGGTTGGCCAAAAAGGGCGTATGCGTTTTTTCCTGAATATATTCAGGAAAAAACGCATACGCCCTTTTTGGCCAAGGGCATCATTGTCAACGTTTTGCCGCTTTTCATGTGCTTTAAAGGCGATTCGAATCTACCTCCTGAAATCTGTTTCCTGCAATTCTGCCTTGATTTCAAATCCTCTTCTTTGCCTTCCCTCAATATATTTGTGGACGAGAGTTATCATTTATAACTCTGCAGGTTTGTGAATTGCAGTGCCCTGAAGCTCCATTTTACAAGTCGCTTTTTTGGGAGCCGGCCGCAAAAGCGCAGGATGGCTTCAGGCCCTGTTCTGGTTCCGGGGGGCAGGCTGAGCCTGTGGTTAATTCTTCTTCCTGATGGGAAAATAGAGTGACCTGTGCCTGTCCCAACACCAAGAGCTAGTCTCTCATTGGTTCCCCGTCTTCCCGTTCATCCTCAGGACAAATTGCAACCTGTACGGAACAGGAGGTTAAAGGTGCTGATGCTCCAAGTAGGGAGATTGCTAGTAAAGTGGCTGGAATGGCGAACCCGAGCACAAGGAGATGAGAAATGAGGTGCGTTTTAGAAACCTTTCCCCATCACACGGTGTACCATCTTCTGGGTTTCTCATGCATGTTTTCGATGTAGGAAGATGCCCTTGAACCTGGAGATTTGGGACCCATGCGATGGGTCGCACGCAGTATTACTTTAAAGGGTCTGCGTTTGCTCACCCAACCTCACCAAACCTCTCAGCCCCAAGAGTGTCCACCCTTATGTCTCATCCAGCTGTGGGTCTAGATATGGTCAATCCAGGTTGCATCACAGCCCCTGAACGAATTGTGTAAGAATTTCTCTCTCTTTCCCTGTCTTTGTTTCATGGGTTTTTAAAAGTAATTTCTTTTTATAATGGGGTTTAGCTGCTTTTCACGGCTGTGTTTAGGCCGCTTTACACCCACTTGACACACTAACAGAGAGATATCAATACATAGGTTTTAAGATTATTACTAGTCAGATATATTCTTGTGCGGTGAATCGGGCGTGTTGAGTCCAGTTCTCTGAGCAAGGAGTAGGTCTTGTCTATTCCATATTGGGTTTATGGAACGGTATCTGAGCTAATTTGAAACTCTTGTTTTATGTATCACCCCACCTCACCTTTCCCGTTAAGCAGCCATAGTGTGTTTTCTGCATGTGTGACTCTGTTCTGTTTTGTAATTCAGTTCAAGTGTAACGGTTTTTACATTCCCTCTATAAGTGACACCTTATGAGAAGTGTCCTTTTCTGTGTGACTTATTTCACTTAGAATCGTCTTACCTAAATCCACTCATCATGCTGCTACTAGCCTTATGACATTGATTTCATGGCTGAGTGATATTCCATTGTACATAAGGACCACAACTTTTTTATCCATTTTTCGCTTTCCTGGGATATTTAAGGTGGAAGGAAGTGGAGGTCCTTGTCAACAGAGCAGCCCTAAACTTTGGGGTGCTTGTGTCTTGCTGATTTTCAATTTTCCCACTTTATCCCCCCATGCGTGGAAGTGCCCTATGCTCTCTAAGCTGTGTTTTTTAGATGTTTCAGGACACACCGTACACTTCTCCAGAGTGGCTGTTGGCAATTTACATCCCGCCCATCAGTGTAGCAAGGCTCCCATTTCTCCATGGCCTGTCCTGCATTTCTGGTTTTGACACTTTTTTCAGCATGGCCCTTTTGACCGATGGGAAGCGAGACTTCTTTGTAGCGCTGATTTGCCTTTCCAGGTTGCTTGGTTGGCCAAAAAGGGCGTATGCGTTTTTTCCTGAATATATTCAGGAAAAAACGCATACGCCCTTTTTGGCCAAGGGCATCATTGTCAACGTTTTGCCGCTTTTCATGTGCTTTAAAGGCGATTCGAATCTACCTCCTGAAATCTGTTTCCTGCAATTCTGCCTTGATTTCAAATCCTCTTCTTTGCCTTCCCTCAATATATTTGTGGACGAGAGTTATCATTTATAACTCTGCAGGTTTGTGAATTGCAGTGCCCTGAAGCTCCATTTTACAAGTCGCTTTTTTGGGAGCCGGCCGCAAAAGCGCCGGATGGCTTCAGGCCCTGTTCTGGTTCCGGGGGGCAGGCTGAGCCTGTGGTTAATTCTTCTTCCTGATGGGAAAATAGAGTGACCTGTGCCTGTCCCAACACCAAGAGCTAGTCTCTCATTGGTTCCCCGTCTTCCCGTTCATCCTCAGGACAAATTGCAACCTGTACGGAACAGGAGGTTAAAGGTGCTGATGCTCCAAGTAGGGAGATTGCTAGTAAAGTGGCTGGAATGGCGAACCCGAGCACAAGGAGATGAGAAATGAGGTGCGTTTTAGAAACCTTTCCCCATCACACGGTGTACCATCTTCTGGGTTTCTCATGCATGTTTTCGATGTAGGAAGATGCCCTTGAACCTGGAGATTTGGGACCCATGCGATGGGTCGCACGCAGTATTACTTTAAAGGGTCTGCGTTTGCTCACCCAACCTCACCAAACCTCTCAGCCCCAAGAGTGTCCACCCTTATGTCTCATCCAGCTGTGGGTCTAGATATGGTCAATCCAGGTTGCATCACAGCCCCTGAACGAATTGTGTAAGAATTTCTCTCTCTTTCCCTGTCTTTGTTTCATGGGTTTTTAAAAGTAATTTCTTTTTATAATGGGGTTTAGCTGCTTTTCACGGCTGTGTTTAGGCCGCTTTACACCCACTTGACACACTAACAGAGAGATATCAATACATAGGTTTTAAGATTATTACTGGTCAGATATATTCTTGTGCGGTGAATCGGGCGTGTTGAGTCCAGTTCTCTGAGCAAGGAGTAGGTCTTGTCTATTCCATATTGGGTTTATGGAACGGTATCTGAGCTAATTTGAAACTCTTGTTTTATGTATCACCCCACCTCACCTTTCCCGTTAAGCAGCCATAGTGTGTTTTCTGCATGTGTGACTCTGTTCTGTTTTGTAATTCAGTTCAAGTGTAACGGTTTTTACATTCCCTCTATAAGTGACACCTTATGAGAAGTGTCCTTTTCTGTGTGACTTATTTCACTTAGAATCGTCTTACCTAAATCCACTCATCATGCTGCTACTAGCCTTATGACATTGATTTCATGGCTGAGTGATATTCCATTGTACATAAGGACCACAACTTTTTTATCCATTTTTCGCTTTCCTGGGATATTTAAGGTGGAAGGAAGTGGAGGTCCTTGTCAACAGAGCAGCCCTAAACTTTGGGGTGCTTGTGTCTTGCTGATTTTCAATTTTCCCGCTTTATCCCCCCATGCGTGGAAGTGCCCTATGCTCTCTAAGCTGTGTTTTTTAGCTGTTTCAGGACACACCGTACACTTCTCCAGAGTGGCTGTTGGCAATTTACATCCCGCCCATCAGTGTAGCAAGGCTCCCATTTCTCCATGGCCTGTCCTGCATTTCTGGTTTTGACACTTTTTTCAGCATGGCCCTTTTGACCGATGGGAAGCGAGACTTCTTTGTCGCGCTGATTTGCCTTTCCAGGTTGCTTGGTTGGCCAAAAAGGGCGTATGCGTTTTTTCCTGAATATATTCAGGAAAAAACGCATACGCCCTTTTTGGCCAAGGGCATCATTGTCAACGTTTTGCCGCTTTTCATGTGCTTTAAAGGCGATTCGAATCTACCTCCTGAAATCTGTTTCCTGCAATTCTGCCTTGATTTCAAATCCTCTTCTTTGCCTTCCCTCAATATATTTGTGGACGAGAGTTATCATTTATAACTCTGCAGGCTTGTGAATTGCAGTGCCCTGAAGCTCCATTTTACAAGTCGCTTTTTTGGGAGCCGGCCGCAAAAGCGCCGGATGGCTTCAGGCCCTGTTCTGGTTCCGGGGGGCAGGCTGAGCCTGTGGTTAATTCTTCTTCCTGATGGGAAAATAGAGTGACCTGTGCCTGTCCCAACACCAAGAGCTAGTCTCTCATTGGTTCCCCGTCTTCCCGTTCATCCTCAGGACAAATTGCAACCTGTACGGAACAGGAGGTTAAAGGTGCTGATGCTCCAAGTAGGGAGATTGCTAGTAAAGTGGCTGGAATGGCGAACCCGAGCACAAGGAGATGAGAAATGAGGTGCGTTTTAGAAACCTTTCCCCATCACACGGTGTACCATCTTCTGGGTTTCTCATGCATGTTTTCGATGTAGGAAGATGCCCTTGAACCTGGAGATTTGGGACCCATGCGATGGGTCGCACGCAGTATTACTTTAAAGGGTCTGCGTTTGCTCACCCAACCTCACCAAACCTCTCAGCCCCAAGAGTGTCCACCCTTATGTCTCATCCAGCTGTGGGTCTAGATATGGTCAATCCAGGTTGCATCACAGCCCCTGAACGAATTGTGTAAGAATTTCTCTCTCTTTCCCTGTCTTTGTTTCATGGGTTTTTAAAAGTAATTTCTTTTTATAATGGGGTTTAGCTGCTTTTCACGGCTGTGTTTAGGCCGCTTTACACCCACTTGACACACTAACAGAGAGATATCAATACATAGGTTTTAAGATTATTACTAGTCAGATATATTCTTGTGCGGTGAATCGGGCGTGTTGAGTCCAGTTCTCTGAGCAAGGAGTAGGTCTTGTCTATTCCATATTGGGTTTATGGAACGGTATCTGAGCTAATTTGAAACTCTTGTTTTATGTATCACCCCACCTCACCTTTCCCGTTAAGCAGCCATAGTGTGTTTTCTGCATGTGTGACTCTGTTCTGTTTTGTAATTCAGTTCAAGTGTAACGGTTTTTACATTCCCTCTATAAGTGACACCTTATGAGAAGTGTCCTTTTCTGTGTGACTTATTTCACTTAGAATCGTCTTACCTAAATCCACTCATCATGCTGCTACTAGCCTTATGACTTTGATTTCATGGCTGAGTGATATTCCATTGTACATAAGGACCACAACTTTTTTATCCATTTTTCGCTTTCCTGGGATATTTAAGGTGGAAGGAAGTGGAGGTCCTTGTCAACAGAGCAGCCCTAAACTTTGGGGTGCTTGTGTCTTGCTGATTTTCAATTTTCCCACTTTATCCCCCCATGCGTGGAAGTGCCCTATGCTCTCTAAGCTGTGTTTTTTAGATGTTTCAGGACACACCGTACACTTCTCCAGAGTGGCTGTTGGCAATTTACATCCCGCCCATCAGTGTAGCAAGGCTCCCATTTCTCCATGGCCTGTCCTGCATTTCTGGTTTTGACACTTTTTTCAGCATGGCCCTTTTGACCGATGGGAAGCGAGACTTCTTTGTAGCGCTGATTTGCCTTTCCAGGTTGCTTGGTTGGCCAAAAAGGGCGTATGCGTTTTTTCCTGAATATATTCAGGAAAAAACGCATACGCCCTTTTTGGCCAAGGGCATCATTGTCAACGTTTTGCCGCTTTTCATGTGCTTTAAAGGCGATTCGAATCTACCTCCTGAAATCTGTTTCCTGCAATTCTGCCTTGATTTCAAATCCTCTTCTTTGCCTTCCCTCAATATATTTGTGGACGAGAGTTATCATTTATAACTCTGCAGGCTTGTGAATTGCAGTGCCCTGAAGCTCCATTTTACAAGTCGCTTTTTTGGGAGCCGGCCGCAAAAGCGCCGGATGGCTTCAGGCCCTGTTCTGGTTCCGGGGGGCAGGCTGAGCCTGTGGTTAATTCTTCTTCCTGATGGGAAAATAGAGTGACCTGTGCCTGTCCCAACACCAAGAGCTAGTCTCTCATTGGTTCCCCGTCTTCCCGTTCATCCTCAGGACAAATTGCAACCTGTACGGAACAGGAGGTTAAAGGTGCTGATGCTCCAAGTAGGGAGATTGCTAGTAAAGTGGCTGGAATGGCGAACCCGAGCACAAGGAGATGAGAAATGAGGTGCGTTTTAGAAACCTTTCCCCATCACACGGTGTACCATCTTCTGGGTTTCTCATGCATGTTTTCGATGTAGGAAGATGCCCTTGAACCTGGAGATTTGGGACCCATGCGATGGGTCGCACGCAGTATTACTTTAAAGGGTCTGCGTTTGCTCACCCAACCTCACCAAACCTCTCAGCCCCAAGAGTGTCCACCCTTATGTCTCATCCAGCTGTGGGTCTAGATATGGTCAATCCAGGTTGCATCACAGCCCCTGAACGAATTGTGTAAGAATTTCTCTCTCTTTCCCTGTCTTTGTTTCATGGGTTTTTAAAAGTAATTTCTTTTTATAATGGGGTTTAGCTGCTTTTCACGGCTGTGTTTAGGCCGCTTTACACCCACTTGACACACTAACAGAGAGATATCAATACATAGGTTTTAAGATTATTACTAGTCAGATATATTCTTGTGCGGTGAATCGGGCGTGTTGAGTCCAGTTCTCTGAGCAAGGAGTAGGTCTTGTCTATTCCATATTGGGTTTATGGAACGGTATCTGAGCTAATTTGAAACTCTTGTTTTATGTATCACCCCACCTCACCTTTCCCGTTAAGCAGCCATAGTGTGTTTTCTGCATGTGTGACTCTGTTCTGTTTTGTAATTCAGTTCAAGTGTAACGGTTTTTACATTCCCTCTATAAGTGACACCTTATGAGAAGTGTCCTTTTCTGTGTGACTTATTTCACTTAGAATCGTCTTACCTAAATCCACTCATCATGCTGCTACTAGCCTTATGACATTGATTTCATGGCTGAGTGATATTCCATTGTACATAAGGACCACAACTTTTTTATCCATTTTTCGCTTTCCTGGGATATTTAAGGTGGAAGGAAGTGGAGGTCCTTGTCAACAGAGCAGCCCTAACCTTTGGGGTGCTTGTGTCTTGCTGATTTTCAATTTTCCCGCTTTATCCCCCCATGCGTGGAAGTGCCCTATGCTCTCTAAGCTGTGTTTTTTAGATGTTTCAGGACACACCGTACACTTCTCCAGAGTGGCTGTTGGCAATTTACATCCCGCCCATCAGTGTAGCAAGGCTCCCATTTCTCCATGGCCTGTCCTGCATTTCTGGTTTTGACACTTTTTTCAGCATGGACCTGTTGACCGATGGGAAGCGAGACTTCTTTGTCGCGCTGATTTGCCTTTCCAGGTTGCTTGGTTGGCCAAAAAGGGCGTATGCGTTTTTTCCTGAATATATTCAGGAAAAAACGCATACGCCCTTTTTGGCCAAGGGCATCATTGTCAACGTTTTGCCGCTTTTCATGTGCTTTAAAGGCGATTCGAATCTACCTCCTGAAATCTGTTTCCTGCAATTCTGCCTTGATTTCAAATCCTCTTCTTTGCCTTCCCTCAATATATTTGTGGACGAGAGTTATCATTTATAACTCTGCAGGCTTGTGAATTGCAGTGCCCTGAAGCTCCATTTTACAAGTCGCTTTTTTGGGAGCCGGCCGCAAAAGCGCAGGATGGCTTCAGGCCCTGTTCTGGTTCCGGGGGGCAGGCTGAGCCTGTGGTTAATTCTTCTTCCTGATGGGAAAATAGAGTGACCTGTGCCTGTCCCAACACCAAGAGCTAGTCTCTCATTGGTTCCCCGTCTTCCCGTTCATCCTCAGGACAAATTGCAACCTGTACGGAACAGGAGGTTAAAGGTGCTGATGCTCCAAGTAGGGAGATTGCTAGTAAAGTGGCTGGAATGGCGAACCCGAGCACAAGGAGATGAGAAATGAGGTGCGTTTTAGAAACCTTTCCCCATCACACGGTGTACCATCTTCTGGGTTTCTCATGCATGTTTTCGATGTAGGAAGATGCCCTTGAACCTGGAGATTTGGGACCCATGCGATGGGTCGCACGCAGTATTACTTTAAAGGGTCTGCGTTTGCTCACCCAACCTCACCAAACCTCTCAGCCCCAAGAGTGTCCACCCTTATGTCTCATCCAGCTGTGGGTCTAGATATGGTCAATCCAGGTTGCATCACAGCCCCTGAACGAATTGTGTAAGAATTTCTCTCTCTTTCCCTGTCTTTGTTTCATGGGTTTTTAAAAGTAATTTCTTTTTATAATGGGGTTTAGCTGCTTTTCACGGCTGTGTTTAGGCCGCTTTACACCCACTTGACACACTAACAGAGAGATATCAATACATAGGTTTTAAGATTATTAGTAGTCAGATATATTCTTGTGCGGTGAATCGGGCGTGTTGAGTCCAGTTCTCTGAGCAAGGAGTAGGTCTTGTCTATTCCATATTGGGTTTATGGAACGGTATCTGAGCTAATTTGAAACTCTTGTTTTATGTATCACCCCACCTCACCTTTCCCGTTAAGCAGCCATAGTGTGTTTTCTGCATGTGTGACTCTGTTCTGTTTTGTAATTCAGTTCAAGTGTAACGGTTTTTACATTCCCTCTATAAGTGACACCTTATGAGAAGTGTCCTTTTCTGTGTGACTTATTTCACTTAGAATCGTCTTACCTAAATCCACTCATCATGCTGCTACTAGCCTTATGACATTGATTTCATGGCTGAGTGATATTCCATTGTACATAAGGACCACAACTTTTTTATCCATTTTTCGCTTTCCTGGGATATTTAAGGTGGAAGGAAGTGGAGGTCCTTGTCAACAGAGCAGCCCTAAACTTTGGGGTGCTTGTGTCTTGCTGATTTTCAATTTTCCCGCTTTATCCCCCCATGCGTGGAAGTGCCCTATGCTCTCTAAGCTGTGTTTTTTAGATGTTTCAGGACACACCGTACACTTCTCCAGAGTGGCTGTTGGCAATTTACATCCCGCCCATCAGTGTAGCAAGGCTCCCATTTCTCCATGGCCTGTCCTGCATTTCTGGTTTTGACACTTTTTTCAGCATGGACCTTTTGACCGATGGGAAGCGAGACTTCTTTGTCGCGCTGATTTGCCTTTCCAGGTTGCTTGGTTGGCCAAAAAGGGCGTATGCGTTTTTTCCTGAATATATTCAGGAAAAAACGCATACGCCCTTTTTGGCCAAGGGCATCATTGTCAACGTTTTGCCGCTTTTCATGTGCTTTAAAGGCGATTCGAATCTACCTCCTGAAATCTGTTTCCTGCAATTCTGCCTTGATTTCAAATCCTCTTCTTTGCCTTCCCTCAATATATTTGTGGACGAGAGTTATCATTTATAACTCTGCAGGTTTGTGAATTGCAGTGCCCTGAAGCTCCATTTTACAAGTCGCTTTTTTGGGAGCCGGCCGCAAAAGCGCAGGATGGCTTCAGGCCCTGTTCTGGTTCCGGGGGGCAGGCTGAGCCTGTGGTTAATTCTTCTTCCTGATGGGAAAATAGAGTGACCTGTGCCTGTCCCAACACCAAGAGCTAGTCTCTCATTGGTTCCCCGTCTTCCCGTTCATCCTCAGGACAAATTGCAACCTGTACGGAACAGGAGGTTAAAGGTGCTGATGCTCCAAGTAGGGAGATTGCTAGTAAAGTGGCTGGAATGGCGAACCCGAGCACAAGGAGATGAGAAATGAGGTGCGTTTTAGAAACCTTTCCCCATCACACGGTGTACCATCTTCTGGGTTTCTCATGCATGTTTTCGATGTAGGAAGATGCCCTTGAACCTGGAGATTTGGGACCCATGCGATGGGTCGCACGCAGTATTACTTTAAAGGGTCTGCGTTTGCTCACCCAACCTCACCAAACCTCTCAGCCCCAAGAGTGTCCACCCTTATGTCTCATCCAGCTGTGGGTCTAGATATGGTCAATCCAGGTTGCATCACAGCCCCCGAACGAATTGTGTAAGAATTTCTCTCTCTTTCCCTGTCTTTGTTTCATGGGTTTTTAAAAGTAATTTCTTTTTATAATGGGGTTTAGCTGCTTTTCACGGCTGTGTTTAGGCCGCTTTACACCCACTTGACACACTAACAGAGAGATATCAATACATAGGTTTTAAGATTATTACTAGTCAGATATATTCTTGTGCGGTGAATCGGGCGTGTTGAGTCCAGTTCTCTGAGCAAGGAGTAGGTCTTGTCTATTCCATATTGGGTTTATGGAACGGTATCTGAGCTAATTTGAAACTCTTGTTTTATGTATCACCCCACCTCACCTTTCCCGTTAAGCAGCCATAGTGTGTTTTCTGCATGTGTGACTCTGTTCTGTTTTGTAATTCAGTTCAAGTGTAACGGTTTTTACATTCCCTCTATAAGTGACACCTTATGAGAAGTGTCCTTTTCTGTGTGACTTATTTCACTTAGAATCGTCTTACCTAAATCCACTCATCATGCTGCTACTAGCCTTATGACATTGATTTCATGGCTGAGTGATATTCCATTGTACATAAGGACCACAACTTTTTTATCCATTTTTCGCTTTCCTGGGATATTTAAGGTGGAAGGAAGTGGAGGTCCTTGTCAACAGAGCAGCCCTAAACTTTGGGGTGCTTGTGTCTTGCTGATTTTCAATTTTCCCGCTTTATCCCCCCATGCGTGGAAGTGCCCTAGGCTCTCTAAGCTGTGTTTTTTAGATGTTTCAGGACACACCGTACACTTCTCCAGAGTGGCTGTTGGCAATTTACATCCCGCCCATCAGTGTAGCAAGGCTCCCATTTCTCCATGGCCTGTCCTGCATTTCTGGTTTTGACACTTTTTTCAGCATGGACCTTTTGACCGATGGGAAGCGAGACTTCTTTGTCGCGCTGATTTGCCTTTCCAGGTTGCTTGGTTGGCCAAAAAGGGCGTATGCGTTTTTTCCTGAATATATTCAGGAAAAAACGCATACGCCCTTTTTGGCCAAGGGCATCATTGTCAACGTTTTGCCGCTTTTCATGTGCTTTAAAGGCGATTCGAATCTACCTCCTGAAATCTGTTTCCTGCAATTCTGCCTTGATTTCAAATCCTCTTCTTTGCCTTCCCTCAATATATTTGTGGACGAGAGTTACCATTTATAACTCTGCAGGTTTGTGAATTGCAGTGCCCTGAAGCTCCATTTTACAAGTCGCTTTTTTGGGAGCCGGCCGCAAAAGCGCAGGATGGCTTCAGGCCCTGTTCTGGTTCCGGGGGGCAGGCTGAGCCTGTGGTTAATTCTTCTTCCTGATGGGAAAATAGAGTGACCTGTGCCTGTCCCAACACCAAGAGCTAGTCTCTCATTGGTTCCCCGTCTTCCCGTTCATCCTCAGGACAAATTGCAACCTGTACGGAACAGGAGGTTAAAGGTGCTGATGCTCCAAGTAGGGAGATTGCTAGTAAAGTGGCTGGAATGGCGAACCCGAACACAAGGAGATGAGAAATGAGGTGCGTTTTAGAAACCTTTCCCCATCACACGGTGTACCATCTTCTGGGTTTCTCATGCATGTTTTCGATGTAGGAAGATGCCCTTGAACCTGGAGATTTGGGACCCATGCGATGGGTCGCACGCAGTATTACTTTAAAGGGTCTGCGTTTGCTCACCCAACCTCACCAAACCTCTCAGCCCCAAGAGTGTCCACCCTTATGTCTCATCCAGCTGTGGGTCTAGATATGGTCAATCCAGGTTGCATCACAGCCCCTGAACGAATTGTGTAAGAATTTCTCTCTCTTTCCCTGTCTTTGTTTCATGGGTTTTTAAAAGTAATTTCTTTTTATAATGGGGTTTAGCTGCTTTTCACGGCTGTGTTTAGGCCGCTTTACACCCACTTGACACACTAACAGAGAGATATCAATACATAGGTTTTAAGATTATTACTGGTCAGATATATTCTTGTGCGGTGAATCGGGCGTGTTGAGTCCAGTTCTCTGAGCAAGGAGTAGGTCTTGTCTATTCCATATTGGGTTTATGGAACGGTATCTGAGCTAATTTGAAACTCTTGTTTTATGTATCACCCCACCTCACCTTTCCCGTTAAGCAGCCATAGTGTGTTTTCTGCATGTGTGACTCTGTTCTGTTTTGTAATTCAGTTCAAGTGTAACGGTTTTTACATTCCCTCTATAAGTGACACCTTATGAGAAGTGTCCTTTTCTGTGTGACTTATTTCACTTAGAATCGTCTTACCTAAATCCACTCATCATGCTGCTACTAGCCTTATGACATTGATTTCATGGCTGAGTGATATTCCATTGTACATAAGGACCACAACTTTTTTATCCATTTTTCGCTTTCCTGGGATATTTAAGGTGGAAGGAAGTGGAGGTCCTTGTCAACAGAGCAGCCCTAAACTTTGGGGTGCTTGTGTCTTGCTGATTTTCAATTTTCCCGCTTTATCCCCCCATGCGTGGAAGTGCCCTATGCTCTCTAAGCTGTGTTTTTTAGATGTTTCAGGACACACCGTACACTTCTCCAGAGTGGCTGTTGGCAATTTACATCCCGCCCATCAGTGTAGCAAGGCTCCCATTTCTCCATGGCCTGTCCTGCATTTCTGGTTTTGACACTTTTTTCAGCATGGCCCTTTTGACCGATGGGAAGCGAGACTTCTTTGTCGCGCTGATTTGCCTTTCCAGGTTGCTTGGTTGGCCAAAAAGGGCGTATGCGTTTTTTCCTGAATATATTCAGGAAAAAACGCATACGCCCTTTTTGGCCAAGGGCATCATTGTCAACGTTTTGCCGCTTTTCATGTGCTTTAAAGGCGATTCGAATCTACCTCCTGAAATCTGTTTCCTGCAATTCTGCCTTGATTTCAAATCCTCTTCTTTGCCTTCCCTCAATATATTTGTGGACGAGAGTTATCATTTATAACTCTGCAGGTTTGTGAATTGCAGTGCCCTGAAGCTCCATTTTACAAGTCGCTTTTTTGGGAGCCGGCCGCAAAAGCGCAGGATGGCTTCAGGCCCTGTTCTGGTTCCGGGGGGCAGGCTGAGCCTGTGGTTAATTCTTCTTCCTGATGGGAAAATAGAGTGACCTGTGCCTGTCCCAACACCAAGAGCTAGTCTCTCATTGGTTCCCCGTCTTCCCGTTCATCCTCAGGACAAATTGCAACCTGTACGGAACAGGAGGTTAAAGGTGCTGATGCTCCAAGTAGGGAGATTGCTAGTAAAGTGGCTGGAATGGCGAACCCGAGCACAAGGAGATGAGAAATGAGGTGCGTTTTAGAAACCTTTCCCCATCACACGGTGTACCATCTTCTGGGTTTCTCATGCATGTTTTCGATGTAGGAAGATGCCCTTGAACCTGGAGATTTGGGACCCATGCGATGGGTCGCACGCAGTATTACTTTAAAGGGTCTGCGTTTGCTCACCCAACCTCACCAAACCTCTCAGCCCCAAGAGTGTCCACCCTTATGTCTCATCCAGCTGTGGGTCTAGATATGGTCAATCCAGGTTGCATCACAGCCCCTGAACGAATTGTGTAAGAATTTCTCTCTCTTTCCCTGTCTTTGTTTCATGGGTTTTTAAAAGTAATTTATTTTTATAATGGGGTTTAGCAGCTTTTCACGGCTATGTTTATGTCGCTTTACACCCACTTGACACACTAACAGAGAGATATCAATACATAGGTTTTAAGATTATTACTGGTCAGATATATTCTTGTGCGGTGAATCGGGCGTGTTGAGTCCAGTTCTCTGAGCAAGGAGTAGGTCTTGTCTATTCCATATTGGGTTTATGGAACGGTATCTGAGCTAATTTGAAACTCTTGTTTTATGTATCGCCCCACCTCACCTTTCCCGTTAAGCAGCCATAGTGTGTTTTCTGCATGTGTGACTCTGTTCTGTTTTGTAATTCAGTTCAAGTGTAACGGTTTTTACATTCCCTCTATAAGTGACACCTTATGAGAAGTGTCCTTTTCTGTGTGACTTATTTCACTTAGAATCGTCTTACCTAAATCCACTCATCATGCTGCTACTAGCCTTATGACATTGATTTCATGGCTGAGTGATATTCCATTGTACATAAGGACCACAACTTTTTTATCCATTTTTCGCTTTCCTGGGATATTTAAGGTGGAAGGAAGTGGAGGTCCTTGTCAACAGAGCAGCCCTAAACTTTGGGGTGCTTGTGTCTTGCTGATTTTCAATTTTCCCGCTTTATCCCCCCATGCGTGGAAGTGCCCTATGCTCTCTAAGCTGTGTTTTTTAGATGTTTCAGGACACACCGTACACTTCTCCAGAGTGGCTGTTGGCAATTTACATCCCGCCCATCAGTGTAGCAAGGCTCCCATTTCTCCATGGCCTGTCCTGCATTTCTGGTTTTGACACTTTTTTCAGCATGGCCCTTTTGACCGATGGGAAGCGAGACTTCTTTGTCGCGCTGATTTGCCTTTCCAAGTTGCTTGGTTGGCCAAAAAGGGCGTATGCGTTTTTTCCTGAATATATTCAGGAAAAAACGCATACGCCCTTTTTGGCCAAGGGCATCATTGTCAACGTTTTGCCGCTTTTCATGTGCTTTAAAGGCGATTCGAATCTACCTCGTGAAATCTGTTTCCTGCAATTCTGCCTTGATTTCAAATCCTCTTCTTTGCCTTCCCTCAATATATTTGTGGACGAGAGTTATCATTTATAACTCTGCAGGTTTGTGAATTGCAGTGCCCTGAAGCTCCATTTTACAAGTCGCTTTTTTGGGAGCCGGCCGCAAAAGCGCAGGATGGCTTCAGGCCCTGTTCTGGTTCCGGGGGGCAGGCTGAGCCTGTGGTTAATTCTTCTTCCTGATGGGAAAATAGAGTGACCTGTGCCTGTCCCAACACCAAGAGCTAGTCTCTCATTGGTTCCCCGTCTTCCCGTTCATCCTCAGGACAAATTGCAACCTGTACGGAACAGGAGGTTAACGGTGCTGATGCTCCAAGTAGGGAGATTGCTAGTAAAGTGGCTGGAATGGCGAACCCGAGCACAAGGAGATGAGAAATGAGGTGCGTTTTAGAAACCTTTCCCCATCACACGGTGTACCATCTTCTGGGTTTCTCATGCATGTTTTCGATGTAGGAAGATGCCCTTGAACCTGGAGATTTGGGACCCATGCGATGGGTCGCACGCAGTATTACTTTAAAGGGTCTGCGTTTGCTCACCCAACCTCACCAAACCTCTCAGCCCCAAGAGTGTCCACCCTTATGTCTCATCCAGCTGTGGGTCTAGATATGGTCAATCCAGGTTGCATCACAGCCCCTGAACGAATTGTGTAAGAATTTCTCTCTCTTTCCCTGTCTTTGTTTCATGGGTTTTTAAAAGTAATTTCTTTTTATAATGGGGTTTAGCTGCTTTTCACGGCTGTGTTTAGGCTGCTTTACACCCACTTGACACACTAACAGAGAGATATCAATACATAGGTTTTAAGATTATTACTGGTCAGATATATTCTTGTGCGGTGAATCGGGCGTGTTGAGTCCAGTTCTCTGAGCAAGGAGTAGGTCTTGTCTATTCCATATTGGGTTTATGGAACGGTATCTGAGCTAATTTGAAACTCTTGTTTTATGTATCGCCCCACCTCACCTTTCCGTTAAGCAGCCATAGTGTGTTTTCTGCATGTGTGACTCTGTTCTGTTTTGTAATTCAGTTCAAGTGTAACGGTTTTTACATTCCCTCTATAAGTGACACCTTATGAGAAGTGTCCTTTTCTGTGTGACTTATTTCACTTAGAATCGTCTTACCTAAATCCACTCATCATGCTGCTACTAGCCTTATGACATTGATTTCATGGCTGAGTGATATTCCATTGTACATAAGGACCACAACTTTTTTATCCATTTTTCGCTTTCCTGGGATATTTAAGGTGGAAGGAAGTGGAGGTCCTTGTCAACAGAGCAGCCCTAAACTTTGGGGTGCTTGTGTCTTGCTGATTTTCAATTTTCCCGCTTTATCCCCCCATGCGTGGAAGTGCCCTATGCTCTCTAAGCTGTGTTTTTTAGATGTTTCAGGACACACCGTACACTTCTCCAGAGTGGCTGTTGGCAATTTACATCCCGCCCATCAGTGTAGCAAGGCTCCCATTTCTCCATGGCCTGTCCTGCATTTCTGGTTTTGACACTTTTTTCAGCATGGCCCTTTTGACCGATGGGAAGCGAGACTTCTTTGTCGCGCTGATTTGCCTTTCCAAGTTGCTTGGTTGGCCAAAAAGGGCGTATGCGTTTTTTCCTGAATATATTCAGGAAAAAACGCATACGCCCTTTTTGGCCAAGGGCATCATTGTCAACGTTTTGCCGCTTTTCATGTGCTTTAAAGGCGATTCGAATCTACCTCCTGAAATCTGTTTCCTGCAATTCTGCCTTGATTTCAAATCCTCTTCTTTGCCTTCCCTCAATATATTTGTGGACGAGAGTTATCATTTATAACTCTGCAGGTTTGTGAATTGCAGTGCCCTGAAGCTCCATTTTACAAGTCGCTTTTTTGGGAGCCGGCCGCAAAAGCGCAGGATGGCTTCAGGCCCTGTTCTGGTTCCGGGGGGCAGGCTGAGCCTGTGGTTAATTCTTCTTCCTGATGGGAAAATAGAGTGACCTGTGCCTGTCCCAACACCAAGAGCTAGTCTCTCATTGGTTCCCCGTCTTCCCGTTCATCCTCAGGACAAATTGCAACCTGTACGGAACAGGAGGTTAACGGTGCTGATGCTCCAAGTAGGGAGATTGCTAGTAAAGTGGCTGGAATGGCGAACCCGAGCACAAGGAGATGAGAAATGAGGTGCGTTTTAGAAACCTTTCCCCATCACACGGTGTACCATCTTCTGGGTTTCTCATGCATGTTTTCGATGTAGGAAGATGCCCTTGAACCTGGAGATTTGGGACCCATGCGATGGGTCGCACGCAGTATTACTTTAAAGGGTCTGCGTTTGCTCACCCAACCTCACCAAACCTCTCAGCCCCAAGAGTGTCCACCCTTATTTCTCATCCAGCTGTGGGTCTAGATATGGTCAATCCAGGTTGCATCACAGCCCCTGAACGAATTGTGTAAGAATTTCTCTCTCTTTCCCTGTCTTTGTTTCATGGGTTTTTAAAAGTAATTTCTTTTTATAATGGGGTTTAGCTGCTTTTCACGGCTGTGTTTAGGCTGCTTTACACCCACTTGACACACTAACAGAGAGATATCAATACATAGGTTTTAAGATTATTACTGGTCAGATATATTCTTGTGCGGTGAATCGGGCGTGTTGAGTCCAGTTCTCTGAGCAAGGAGTAGGTCTTGTCTATTCCATATTGGGTTTATGGAACGGTATCTGAGCTAATTTGAAACTCTTGTTTTATGTATCGCCCCACCTCACCTTTCCGTTAAGCAGCCATAGTGTGTTTTCTGCATGTGTGACTCTGTTCTGTTTTGTAATTCAGTTCAAGTGTAACGGTTTTTACATTCCCTCTATAAGTGACACCTTATGAGAAGTGTCCTTTTCTGTGTGACTTATTTCACTTAGAATCGTCTTACCTAAATCCACTCATCATGCTGCTACTAGCCTTATGACATTGATTTCATGGCTGAGTGATATTCCATTGTACATAAGGACCACAACTTTTTTATCCATTTTTCGCTTTCCTGGGATATTTAAGGTGGAAGGAAGTGGAGGTCCTTGTCAACAGAGCAGCCCTAAACTTTGGGGTGCTTGTGTCTTGCTGATTTTCAATTTTCCCGCTTTATCCCCCCATGCGTGGAAGTGCCCTATGCTCTCTAAGCTGTGTTTTTTAGATGTTTCAGGACACACCGTACACTTCTCCAGAGTGGCTGTTGGCAATTTACATCCCGCCCATCAGTGTAGCAAGGCTCCCATTTCTCCATGGCCTGTCCTGCATTTCTGGTTTTGACACTTTTTTCAGCATGGCCCTTTTGACCGATGGGAAGCGAGACTTCTTTGTCGCGCTGATTTGCCTTTCCAGGTTGCTTGGTTGGCCAAAAAGGGCGTATGCGTTTTTTCCTGAATATATTCAGGAAAAAACGCATACGCCCTTTTTGGCCAAGGGCATCATTGTCAACGTTTTGCCGCTTTTCATGTGCTTTAAAGGCGATTCGAATCTACCTCCTGAAATCTGTTTCCTGCAATTCTGCCTTGATTTCAAATCCTCTTCTTTGCCTTCCCTCAATATATTTGTGGACGAGAGTTATCATTTATAACTCTGCAGGTTTGTGAATTGCAGTGCCCTGAAGCTCCATTTTACAAGTCGCTTTTTTGGGAGCCGGCCGCAAAAGCGCAGGATGGCTTCAGGCCCTGTTCTGGTTCCGGGGGGCAGGCTGAGCCTGTGGTTAATTCTTCTTCCTGATGGGAAAATAGAGTGACCTGTGCCTGTCCCAACACCAAGAGCTAGTCTCTCATTGGTTCCCCGTCTTCCCGTTCATCCTCAGGACAAATTGCAACCTGTACGGAACAGGAGGTTAAAGGTGCTGATGCTCCAAGTAGGGAGATTGCTAGTAAAGTGGCTGGAATGGCGAACCCGAGCACAAGGAGATGAGAAATGAGGTGCGTTTTAGAAACCTTTCCCCATCACACGGTGTACCATCTTCTGGGTTTCTCATGCATGTTTTCGATGTAGGAAGATGCCCTTGAACCTGGAGATTTGGGACCCATGCGATGGGTCGCACGCAGTATTACTTTAAAGGGTCTGCGTTTGCTCACCCAACCTCACCAAACCTCTCAGCCCCAAGAGTGTCCACCCTTATGTCTCATCCAGCTGTGGGTCTAGATATGGTCAATCCAGGTTGCATCACAGCCCCTGAACGAATTGTGTAAGAATTTCTCTCTCTTTCCCTGTCTTTGTTTCATGGGTTTTTAAAAGTAATTTCTTTTTATAATGGGGTTTAGCTGCTTTTCACGGCTGTGTTTAGGCTGCTTTACACCCACTTGACACACTAACAGAGAGATATCAATACATAGGTTTTAAGATTATTACTGGTCAGATATATTCTTGTGCGGTGAATCGGGCGTGTTGAGTCCAGTTCTCTGAGCAAGGAGTAGGTCTTGTCTATTCCATATTGGGTTTATGGAACGGTATCTGAGCTAATTTGAAACTCTTGTTTTATGTATCGCCCCACCTCACCTTTCCGTTAAGCAGCCATAGTGTGTTTTCTGCATGTGTGACTCTGTTCTGTTTTGTAATTCAGTTCAAGTGTAACGGTTTTTACATTCCCTCTATAAGTGACACCTTATGAGAAGTGTCCTTTTCTGTGTGACTTATTTCACTTAGAATCGTCTTACCTAAATCCACTCATCATGCTGCTACTAGCCTTATGACATTGATTTCATGGCTGAGTGATATTCCATTGTACATAAGGACCACAACTTTTTTATCCATTTTTCGCTTTCCTGGGATATTTAAGGTGGAAGGAAGTGGAGGTCCTTGTCAACAGAGCAGCCCTAAACTTTGGGGTGCTTGTGTCTTGCTGATTTTCAATTTTCCCGCTTTATCCCCCCATGCGTGGAAGTGCCCTATGCTCTCTAAGCTGTGTTTTTTAGATGTTTCAGGACACACCGTACACTTCTCCAGAGTGGCTGTTGGCAATTTACATCCCGCCCATCAGTGTAGCAAGGCTCCCATTTCTCCATGGCCTGTCCTGCATTTCTGGTTTTGACACTTTTTTCAGCATGGACCTTTTGACCGATGGGAAGCGAGACTTCTTTGTCGCGCTGATTTGCCTTTCCAGGTTGCTTGGTTGGCCAAAAAGGGCGTATGCGTTTTTTCCTGAATATATTCAGGAAAAAACGCATACGCCCTTTTTGGCCAAGGGCATCATTGTCAACGTTTTGCCGCTTTTCATGTGCTTTAAAGGCGATTCGAATCTACCTCCTGAAATCTGTTTCCTGCAATTCTGCCTTGATTTCAAATCCTCTTCTTTGCCTTCCCTCAATATATTTGTGGACGAGAGTTATCATTTATAACTCTGCAGGTTTGTGAATTGCAGTGCCCTGAAGCTCCATTTTACAAGTCGCTTTTTTGGGAGCCGGCCGCAAAAGCGCAGGATGGCTTCAGGCCCTGTTCTGGTTCCGGGGGGCAGGCTGAGCCTGTGGTTAATTCTTCTTCCTGATGGGAAAATAGAGTGACCTGTGCCTGTCCCAACACCAAGAGCTAGTCTCTCATTGGTTCCCCGTCTTCCCGTTCATCCTCAGGACAAATTGCAACCTGTACGGAACAGGAGGTTAAAGGTGCTGATGCTCCAAGTAGGGAGATTGCTAGTAAAGTGGCTGGAATGGCGAACCCGAGCACAAGGAGATGAGAAATGAGGTGCGTTTTAGAAACCTTTCCCCATCACACGGTGTACCATCTTCTGGGTTTCTCATGCATGTTTTCGATGTAGGAAGATGCCCTTGAACCTGGAGATTTGGGACCCATGCGATGGGTCGCACGCAGTATTACTTTAAAGGGTCTGCGTTTGCTCACCCAACCTCACCAAACCTCTCAGCCCCAAGAGTGTCCACCCTTATGTCTCATCCAGCTGTGGGTCTAGATATGGTCAATCCAGGTTGCATCACAGCCCCTGAACGAATTGTGTAAGAATTTCTCTCTCTTTCCCTGTCTTTGTTTCATGGGTTTTTAAAAGTAATTTCTTTTTATAATGGGGTTTAGCTGCTTTTCACGGCTGTGTTTAGGCCGCTTTACACCCACTTGACACACTAACAGAGAGATATCAATACATAGGTTTTAAGATTATTAGTAGTCAGATATATTCTTGTGCGGTGAATCGGGCGTGTTGAGTCCAGTTCTCTGAGCAAGGAGTAGGTCTTGTCTATTCCATATTGGGTTTATGGAACGGTATCTGAGCTAATTTGAAACTCTTGTTTTATGTATCACCCCACCTCACCTTTCCCGTTAAGCAGCCATAGTGTGTTTTCTGCATGTGTGACTCTGTTCTGTTTTGTAATTCAGTTCAAGTGTAACGGTTTTTACATTCCCTCTATAAGTGACACCTTATGAGAAGTGTCCTTTTCTGTGTGACTTATTTCACTTAGAATCGTCTTACCTAAATCCACTCATCATGCTGCTACTAGCCTTATGACATTGATTTCATGGCTGAGTGATATTCCATTGTACATAAGGACCACAACTTTTTTATCCATTTTTCGCTTTCCTGGGATATTTAAGGTGGAAGGAAGTGGAGGTCCTTGTCAACAGAGCAGCCCTAAACTTTGGGGTGCTTGTGTCTTGCTGATTTTCAATTTTCCCACTTTATCCCCCCATGCGTGGAAGTGCCCTATGCTCTCTAAGCTGTGTTTTTTAGATGTTTCAGGACACACCGTACACTTCTCCAGAGTGGCTGTTGGCAATTTACATCCCGCCCATCAGTGTAGCAAGGCTCCCATTTCTCCATGGCCTGTCCTGCATTTCTGGTTTTGACACTTTTTTCAGCATGGCCCTTTTGACCGATGGGAAGCGAGACTTCTTTGTCGCGCTGATTTGCCTTTCCAGGTTGCTTGGTTGGCCAAAAAGGGCGTATGCGTTTTTTCCTGAATATATTCAGGAAAAAACGCATACGCCCTTTTTGGCCAAGGGCATCATTGTCAACGTTTTGCCGCTTTTCATGTGCTTTAAAGGCGATTCGAATCTACCTCCTGAAATCTGTTTCCTGCAATTCTGCCTTGATTTCAAATCCTCTTCTTTGCCTTCCCTCAATATATTTGTGGACGAGAGTTATCATTTATAACTCTGCAGGCTTGTGAATTGCAGTGCCCTGAAGCTCCATTTTACAAGTCGCTTTTTTGGGAGCCGGCCGCAAAAGCGCCGGATGGCTTCAGGCCCTGTTCTGGTTCCGGGGGGCAGGCTGAGCCTGTGGTTAATTCTTCTTCCTGATGGGAAAATAGAGTGACCTGTGCCTGTCCCAACACCAAGAGCTAGTCTCTCATTGGTTCCCCGTCTTCCCGTTCATCCTCAGGACAAATTGCAACCTGTACGGAACAGGAGGTTAAAGGTGCTGATGCTCCAAGTAGGGAGATTGCTAGTAAAGTGGCTGGAATGGCGAACCCGAGCACAAGGAGATGAGAAATGAGGTGCGTTTTAGAAACCTTTCCCCATCACACGGTGTACCATCTTCTGGGTTTCTCATGCATGTTTTCGATGTAGGAAGATGCCCTTGAACCTGGAGATTTGGGACCCATGCGATGGGTCGCACGCAGTATTACTTTAAAGGGTCTGCGTTTGCTCACCCAACCTCACCAAACCTCTCAGCCCCAAGAGTGTCCACCCTTATGTCTCATCCAGCTGTGGGTCTAGATATGGTCAATCCAGGTTGCATCACAGCCCCTGAACGAATTGTGTAAGAATTTCTCTCTCTTTCCCTGTCTTTGTTTCATGGGTTTTTAAAAGTAATTTCTTTTTATAATGGGGTTTAGCTGCTTTTCACGGCTGTGTTTAGGCCGCTTTACACCCACTTGACACACTAACAGAGAGATATCAATACATAGGTTTTAAGATTATTAGTAGTCAGATATATTCTTGTGCGGTGAATCGGGCGTGTTGAGTCCAGTTCTCTGAGCAAGGAGTAGGTCTTGTCTATTCCATATTGGGTTTATGGAACGGTATCTGAGCTAATTTGAAACTCTTGTTTTATGTATCGCCCCACCTCACCTTTCCGTTAAGCAGCCATAGTGTGTTTTCTGCATGTGTGACTCTGTTCTGTTTTGTAATTCAGTTCAAGTGTAACGGTTTTTACATTCCCTCTATAAGTGACACCTTATGAGAAGTGTCCTTTTCTGTGTGACTTATTTCACTTAGAATCGTCTTACCTAAATCCACTCATCATGCTGCTACTAGCCTTATGACATTGATTTCATGGCTGAGTGATATTCCATTGTACATAAGGACCACAACTTTTTTATCCATTTTTCGCTTTCCTGGGATATTTAAGGTGGAAGGAAGTGGAGGTCCTTGTCAACAGAGCAGCCCTAAACTTTGGGGTGCTTGTGTCTTGCTGATTTTCAATTTTCCCGCTTTATCCCCCCATGCGTGGAAGTGCCCTAGGCTCTCTAAGCTGTGTTTTTTAGATGTTTCAGGACACACCGTACACTTCTCCAGAGTGGCTGTTGGCAATTTACATCCCGCCCATCAGTGTAGCAAGGCTCCCATTTCTCCATGGCCTGTCCTGCATTTCTGGTTTTGACACTTTTTTCAGCATGGACCTTTTGACCGATGGGAAGCGAGACTTCTTTGTCGCGCTGATTTGCCTTTCCAGGTTGCTTGGTTGGCCAAAAAGGGCGTATGCGTTTTTTCCTGAATATATTCAGGAAAAAACGCATACGCCCTTTTTGGCCAAGGGCATCATTGTCAACGTTTTGCCGCTTTTCATGTGCTTTAAAGGCGATTCGAATCTACCTCCTGAAATCTGTTTCCTGCAATTCTGCCTTGATTTCAAATCCTCTTCTTTGCCTTCCCTCAATATATTTGTGGACGAGAGTTATCATTTATAACTCTGCAGGTTTGTGAATTGCAGTGCCCTGAAGCTCCATTTTACAAGTCGCTTTTTTGGGAGCCGGCCGCAAAAGCGCAGGATGGCTTCAGGCCCTGTTCTGGTTCCGGGGGGCAGGCTGAGCCTGTGGTTAATTCTTCTTCCTGATGGGAAAATAGAGTGACCTGTGCCTGTCCCAACACCAAGAGCTAGTCTCTCATTGGTTCCCCGTCTTCCCGTTCATCCTCAGGACAAATTGCAACCTGTACGGAACAGGAGGTTAAAGGTGCTGATGCTCCAAGTAGGGAGATTGCTAGTAAAGTGGCTGGAATGGCGAACCCGAGCACAAGGAGATGAGAAATGAGGTGCGTTTTAGAAACCTTTCCCCATCACACGGTGTACCATCTTCTGGGTTTCTCATGCATGTTTTCGATGTAGGAAGATGCCCTTGAACCTGGAGATTTGGGACCCATGCGATGGGTCGCACGCAGTATTACTTTAAAGGGTCTGCGTTTGCTCACCCAACCTCACCAAACCTCTCAGCCCCAAGAGTGTCCACCCTTATGTCTCATCCAGCTGTGGGTCTAGATATGGTCAATCCAGGTTGCATCACAGCCCCTGAACGAATTGTGTAAGAATTTCTCTCTCTTTCCCTGTCTTTGTTTCATGGGTTTTTAAAAGTAATTTCTTTTTATAATGGGGTTTAGCTGCTTTTCACGGCTGTGTTTAGGCCGCTTTACACCCACTTGACACACTAACAGAGAGATATCAATACATAGGTTTTAAGATTATTAGTAGTCAGATATATTCTTGTGCGGTGAATCGGGCGTGTTGAGTCCAGTTCTCTGAGCAAGGAGTAGGTCTTGTCTATTCCATATTGGGTTTATGGAACGGTATCTGAGCTAATTTGAAACTCTTGTTTTATGTATCACCCCACCTCACCTTTCCCGTTAAGCAGCCATAGTGTGTTTTCTGCATGTGTGACTCTGTTCTGTTTTGTAATTCAGTTCAAGTGTAACGGTTTTTACATTCCCTCTATAAGTGACACCTTATGAGAAGTGTCCTTTTCTGTGTGACTTATTTCACTTAGAATCGTCTTACCTAAATCCACTCATCATGCTGCTACTAGCCTTATGACATTGATTTCATGGCTGAGTGATATTCCATTGTACATAAGGACCACAACTTTTTTATCCATTTTTCGCTTTCCTGGGATATTTAAGGTGGAAGGAAGTGGAGGTCCTTGTCAACAGAGCAGCCCTAAACTTTGGGGTGCTTGTGTCTTTCTGATTTTCAATTTTCCCACTTTATCCCCCCATGCGTGGAAGTGCCCTATGCTCTCTAAGCTGTGTTTTTTAGATGTTTCAGGACACACCGTACACTTCTCCAGAGTGGCTGTTGGCAATTTACATCCCGCCCATCAGTGTAGCAAGGCTCCCATTTCTCCATGGCCTGTCCTGCATTTCTGGTTTTGACACTTTTTTCAGCATGGCCCTTTTGACCGATGGGAAGCGAGACTTCTTTGTCGCGCTGATTTGCCTTTCCAGGTTGCTTGGTTGGCCAAAAAGGGCGTATGCGTTTTTTCCTGAATATATTCAGGAAAAAACGCATACGCCCTTTTTGGCCAAGGGCATCATTGTCAACGTTTTGCCGCTTTTCATGTGCTTTAAAGGCGATTCGAATCTACCTCCTGAAATCTGTTTCCTGCAATTCTGCCTTGATTTCAAATCCTCTTCTTTGCCTTCCCTCAATATATTTGTGGACGAGAGTTATCATTTATAACTCTGCAGGCTTGTGAATTGCAGTGCCCTGAAGCTCCATTTTACAAGTCGCTTTTTTGGGAGCCGGCCGCAAAAGCGCCGGATGGCTTCAGGCCCTGTTCTGGTTCCGGGGGGCAGGCTGAGCCTGTGGTTAATTCTTCTTCCTGATGGGAAAATAGAGTGACCTGTGCCTGTCCCAACACCAAGAGCTAGTCTCTCATTGGTTCCCCGTCTTCCCGTTCATCCTCAGGACAAATTGCAACCTGTACGGAACAGGAGGTTAAAGGTGCTGATGCTCCAAGTAGGGAGATTGCTAGTAAAGTGGCTGGAATGGCGAACCCGAGCACAAGGAGATGAGAAATGAGGTGCGTTTTAGAAACCTTTCCCCATCACACGGTGTACCATCTTCTGGGTTTCTCATGCATGTTTTCGATGTAGGAAGATGCCCTTGAACCTGGAGATTTGGGACCCATGCGATGGGTCGCACGCAGTATTACTTTAAAGGGTCTGCGTTTGCTCACCCAACCTCACCAAACCTCTCAGCCCCAAGAGTGTCCACCCTTATGTCTCATCCAGCTGTGGGTCTAGATATGGTCAATCCAGGTTGCATCACAGCCCCTGAACGAATTGTGTAAGAATTTCTCTCTCTTTCCCTGTCTTTGTTTCATGGGTTTTTAAAAGTAATTTCTTTTTATAATGGGGTTTAGCTGCTTTTCACGGCTGTGTTTAGGCCGCTTTACACCCACTTGACACACTAACAGAGAGATATCAATACATAGGTTTTAAGATTATTAGTAGTCAGATATATTCTTGTGCGGTGAATCGGGCGTGTTGAGTCCAGTTCTCTGAGCAAGGAGTAGGTCTTGTCTATTCCATATTGGGTTTATGGAACGGTATCTGAGCTAATTTGAAACTCTTGTTTTATGTATCGCCCCACCTCACCTTTCCGTTAAGCAGCCATAGTGTGTTTTCTGCATGTGTGACTCTGTTCTGTTTTGTAATTCAGTTCAAGTGTAACGGTTTTTACATTCCCTCTATAAGTGACACCTTATGAGAAGTGTCCTTTTCTGTGTGACTTATTTCACTTAGAATCGTCTTACCTAAATCCACTCATCATGCTGCTACTAGCCTTATGACATTGATTTCATGGCTGAGTGATATTCCATTGTACATAAGGACCACAACTTTTTTATCCATTTTTCGCTTTCCTGGGATATTTAAGGTGGAAGGAAGTGGAGGTCCTTGTCAACAGAGCAGCCCTAAACTTTGGGGTGCTTGTGTCTTGCTGATTTTCAATTTTCCCGCTTTATCCCCCCATGCGTGGAAGTGCCCTAGGCTCTCTAAGCTGTGTTTTTTAGATGTTTCAGGACACACCGTACACTTCTCCAGAGTGGCTGTTGGCAATTTACATCCCGCCCATCAGTGTAGCAAGGCTCCCATTTCTCCATGGCCTGTCCTGCATTTCTGGTTTTGACACTTTTTTCAGCATGGCCCTTTTGACCGATGGGAAGCGAGACTTCTTTGTCGCGCTGATTTGCCTTTCCAGGTTGCTTGGTTGGCCAAAAAGGGCGTATGCGTTTTTTCCTGAATATATTCAGGAAAAAACGCATACGCCCTTTTTGGCCAAGGGCATCATTGTCAACGTTTTGCCGCTTTTCATGTGCTTTAAAGGCGATTCGAATCTACCTCCTGAAATCTGTTTCCTGCAATTCTGCCTTGATTTCAAATCCTCTTCTTTGCCTTCCCTCAATATATTTGTGGACGAGAGTTATCATTTATAACTCTGCAGGCTTGTGAATTGCAGTGCCCTGAAGCTCCATTTTACAAGTCGCTTTTTTGGGAGCCGGCCGCAAAAGCGCCGGATGGCTTCAGGCCCTGTTCTGGTTCCGGGGGGCAGGCTGAGCCTGTGGTTAATTCTTCTTCCTGATGGGAAAATAGAGTGACCTGTGCCTGTCCCAACACCAAGAGCTAGTCTCTCATTGGTTCCCCGTCTTCCCGTTCATCCTCAGGACAAATTGCAACCTGTACGGAACAGGAGGTTAAAGGTGCTGATGCTCCAAGTAGGGAGATTGCTAGTAAAGTGGCTGGAATGGCGAACCCGAGCACAAGGAGATGAGAAATGAGGTGCGTTTTAGAAACCTTTCCCCATCACACGGTGTACCATCTTCTGGGTTTCTCATGCATGTTTTCGATGTAGGAAGATGCCCTTGAACCTGGAGATTTGGGACCCATGCGATGGGTCGCACGCAGTATTACTTTAAAGGGTCTGCGTTTGCTCACCCAACCTCACCAAACCTCTCAGCCCCAAGAGTGTCCACCCTTATGTCTCATCCAGCTGTGGGTCTAGATATGGTCAATCCAGGTTGCATCACAGCCCCTGAACGAATTGTGTAAGAATTTCTCTCTCTTTCCCTGTCTTTGTTTCATGGGTTTTTAAAAGTAATTTCTTTTTATAATGGGGTTTAGCTGCTTTTCACGGCTGTGTTTAGGCCGCTTTACACCCACTTGACACACTAACAGAGAGATATCAATACATAGGTTTTAAGATTATTAGTAGTCAGATATATTCTTGTGCGGTGAATCGGGCGTGTTGAGTCCAGTTCTCTGAGCAAGGAGTAGGTCTTGTCTATTCCATATTGGGTTTATGGAACGGTATCTGAGCTAATTTGAAACTCTTGTTTTATGTATCGCCCCACCTCACCTTTCCGTTAAGCAGCCATAGTGTGTTTTCTGCATGTGTGACTCTGTTCTGTTTTGTAATTCAGTTCAAGTGTAACGGTTTTTACATTCCCTCTATAAGTGACACCTTATGAGAAGTGTCCTTTTCTGTGTGACTTATTTCACTTAGAATCGTCTTACCTAAATCCACTCATCATGCTGCTACTAGCCTTATGACATTGATTTCATGGCTGAGTGATATTCCATTGTACATAAGGACCACAACTTTTTTATCCATTTTTCGCTTTCCTGGGATATTTAAGGTGGAAGGAAGTGGAGGTCCTTGTCAACAGAGCAGCCCTAAACTTTGGGGTGCTTGTGTCTTGCTGATTTTCAATTTTCCCGCTTTATCCCCCCATGCGTGGAAGTGCCCTAGGCTCTCTAAGCTGTGTTTTTTAGATGTTTCAGGACACACCGTACACTTCTCCAGAGTGGCTGTTGGCAATTTACATCCCGCCCATCAGTGTAGCAAGGCTCCCATTTCTCCATGGCCTGTCCTGCATTTCTGGTTTTGACACTTTTTTCAGCATGGACCTTTTGACCGATGGGAAGCGAGACTTCTTTGTCGCGCTGATTTGCCTTTCCAGGTTGCTTGGTTGGCCAAAAAGGGCGTATGCGTTTTTTCCTGAATATATTCAGGAAAAAACGCATACGCCCTTTTTGGCCAAGGGCATCATTGTCAACGTTTTGCCGCTTTTCATGTGCTTTAAAGGCGATTCGAATCTACCTCCTGAAATCTGTTTCCTGCAATTCTGCCTTGATTTCAAATCCTCTTCTTTGCCTTCCCTCAATATATTTGTGGACGAGAGTTATCATTTATAACTCTGCAGGTTTGTGAATTGCAGTGCCCTGAAGCTCCATTTTACAAGTCGCTTTTTTGGGAGCCGGCCGCAAAAGCGCAGGATGGCTTCAGGCCCTGTTCTGGTTCCGGGGGGCAGGCTGAGCCTGTGGTTAATTCTTCTTCCTGATGGGAAAATAGAGTGACCTGTGCCTGTCCCAACACCAAGAGCTAGTCTCTCATTGGTTCCCCGTCTTCCCGTTCATCCTCAGGACAAATTGCAACCTGTACGGAACAGGAGGTTAAAGGTGCTGATGCTCCAAGTAGGGAGATTGCTAGTAAAGTGGCTGGAATGGCGAACCCGAGCACAAGGAGATGAGAAATGAGGTGCGTTTTAGAAACCTTTCCCCATCACACGGTGTACCATCTTCTGGGTTTCTCATGCATGTTTTCGATGTAGGAAGATGCCCTTGAACCTGGAGATTTGGGACCCATGCGATGGGTCGCACGCAGTATTACTTTAAAGGGTCTGCGTTTGCTCACCCAACCTCACCAAACCTCTCAGCCCCAAGAGTGTCCACCCTTATGTCTCATCCAGCTGTGGGTCTAGATATGGTCAATCCAGGTTGCATCACAGCCCCTGAACGAATTGTGTAAGAATTTCTCTCTCTTTCCCTGTCTTTGTTTCATGGGTTTTTAAAAGTAATTTCTTTTTATAATGGGGTTTAGCTGCTTTTCACGGCTGTGTTTAGGCCGCTTTACACCCACTTGACACACTAACAGAGAGATATCAATACATAGGTTTTAAGATTATTAGTAGTCAGATATATTCTTGTGCGGTGAATCGGGCGTGTTGAGTCCAGTTCTCTGAGCAAGGAGTAGGTCTTGTCTATTCCATATTGGGTTTATGGAACGGTATCTGAGCTAATTTGAAACTCTTGTTTTATGTATCACCCCACCTCACCTTTCCCGTTAAGCAGCCATAGTGTGTTTTCTGCATGTGTGACTCTGTTCTGTTTTGTAATTCAGTTCAAGTGTAACGGTTTTTACATTCCCTCTATAAGTGACACCTTATGAGAAGTGTCCTTTTCTGTGTGACTTATTTCACTTAGAATCGTCTTACCTAAATCCACTCATCATGCTGCTACTAGCCTTATGACATTGATTTCATGGCTGAGTGATATTCCATTGTACATAAGGACCACAACTTTTTTATCCATTTTTCGCTTTCCTGGGATATTTAAGGTGGAAGGAAGTGGAGGTCCTTGTCAACAGAGCAGCCCTAAACTTTGGGGTGCTTGTGTCTTGCTGATTTTCAATTTTCCCACTTTATCCCCCCATGCGTGGAAGTGCCCTATGCTCTCTAAGCTGTGTTTTTTAGATGTTTCAGGACACACCGTACACTTCTCCAGAGTGGCTGTTGGCAATTTACATCCCGCCCATCAGTGTAGCAAGGCTCCCATTTCTCCATGGCCTGTCCTGCATTTCTGGTTTTGACACTTTTTTCAGCATGGCCCTTTTGACCGATGGGAAGCGAGACTTCTTTGTCGCGCTGATTTGCCTTTCCAGGTTGCTTGGTTGGCCAAAAAGGGCGTATGCGTTTTTTCCTGAATATATTCAGGAAAAAACGCATACGCCCTTTTTGGCCAAGGGCATCATTGTCAACGTTTTGCCGCTTTTCATGTGCTTTAAAGGCGATTCGAATCTACCTCCTGAAATCTGTTTCCTGCAATTCTGCCTTGATTTCAAATCCTCTTCTTTGCCTTCCCTCAATATATTTGTGGACGAGAGTTATCATTTATAACTCTGCAGGCTTGTGAATTGCAGTGCCCTGAAGCTCCATTTTACAAGTCGCTTTTTTGGGAGCCGGCCGCAAAAGCGCCGGATGGCTTCAGGCCCTGTTCTGGTTCCGGGGGGCAGGCTGAGCCTGTGGTTAATTCTTCTTCCTGATGGGAAAATAGAGTGACCTGTGCCTGTCCCAACACCAAGAGCTAGTCTCTCATTGGTTCCCCGTCTTCCCGTTCATCCTCAGGACAAATTGCAACCTGTACGGAACAGGAGGTTAAAGGTGCTGATGCTCCAAGTAGGGAGATTGCTAGTAAAGTGGCTGGAATGGCGAACCCGAGCACAAGGAGATGAGAAATGAGGTGCGTTTTAGAAACCTTTCCCCATCACACGGTGTACCATCTTCTGGGTTTCTCATGCATGTTTTCGATGTAGGAAGATGCCCTTGAACCTGGAGATTTGGGACCCATGCGATGGGTCGCACGCAGTATTACTTTAAAGGGTCTGCGTTTGCTCACCCAACCTCACCAAACCTCTCAGCCCCAAGAGTGTCCACCCTTATGTCTCATCCAGCTGTGGGTCTAGATATGGTCAATCCAGGTTGCATCACAGCCCCTGAACGAATTGTGTAAGAATTTCTCTCTCTTTCCCTGTCTTTGTTTCATGGGTTTTTAAAAGTAATTTCTTTTTATAATGGGGTTTAGCTGCTTTTCACGGCTGTGTTTAGGCCGCTTTACACCCACTTGACACACTAACAGAGAGATATCAATACATAGGTTTTAAGATTATTAGTAGTCAGATATATTCTTGTGCGGTGAATCGGGCGTGTTGAGTCCAGTTCTCTGAGCAAGGAGTAGGTCTTGTCTATTCCATATTGGGTTTATGGAACGGTATCTGAGCTAATTTGAAACTCTTGTTTTATGTATCGCCCCACCTCACCTTTCCGTTAAGCAGCCATAGTGTGTTTTCTGCATGTGTGACTCTGTTCTGTTTTGTAATTCAGTTCAAGTGTAACGGTTTTTACATTCCCTCTATAAGTGACACCTTATGAGAAGTGTCCTTTTCTGTGTGACTTATTTCACTTAGAATCGTCTTACCTAAATCCACTCATCATGCTGCTACTAGCCTTATGACATTGATTTCATGGCTGAGTGATATTCCATTGTACATAAGGACCACAACTTTTTTATCCATTTTTCGCTTTCCTGGGATATTTAAGGTGGAAGGAAGTGGAGGTCCTTGTCAACAGAGCAGCCCTAAACTTTGGGGTGCTTGTGTCTTGCTGATTTTCAATTTTCCCGCTTTATCCCCCCATGCGTGGAAGTGCCCTAGGCTCTCTAAGCTGTGTTTTTTAGATGTTTCAGGACACACCGTACACTTCTCCAGAGTGGCTGTTGGCAATTTACATCCCGCCCATCAGTGTAGCAAGGCTCCCATTTCTCCATGGCCTGTCCTGCATTTCTGGTTTTGACACTTTTTTCAGCATGGCCCTTTTGACCGATGGGAAGCGAGACTTCTTTGTCGCGCTGATTTGCCTTTCCAGGTTGCTTGGTTGGCCAAAAAGGGCGTATGCGTTTTTTCCTGAATATATTCAGGAAAAAACGCATACGCCCTTTTTGGCCAAGGGCATCATTGTCAACGTTTTGCCGCTTTTCATGTGCTTTAAAGGCGATTCGAATCTACCTCCTGAAATCTGTTTCCTGCAATTCTGCCTTGATTTCAAATCCTCTTCTTTGCCTTCCCTCAATATATTTGTGGACGAGAGTTATCATTTATAACTCTGCAGGCTTGTGAATTGCAGTGCCCTGAAGCTCCATTTTACAAGTCGCTTTTTTGGGAGCCGGCCGCAAAAGCGCAGGATGGCTTCAGGCCCTGTTCTGGTTCCGGGGGGCAGGCTGAGCCTGTGGTTAATTCTTCTTCCTGATGGGAAAATAGAGTGACCTGTGCCTGTCCCAACACCAAGAGCTAGTCTCTCATTGGTTCCCCGTCTTCCCGTTCATCCTCAGGACAAATTGCAACCTGTACGGAACAGGAGGTTAAAGGTGCTGATGCTCCAAGTAGGGAGATTGCTAGTAAAGTGGCTGGAATGGCGAACCCGAGCACAAGGAGATGAGAAATGAGGTGCGTTTTAGAAACCGTTCCCCATCACACGGTGTACCATCTTCTGGGTTTCTCATGCATGTTTTCGATGTAGGAAGATGCCCTTGAACCTGGAGATTTGGGACCCATGCGATGGGTCGCACGCAGTATTACTTTAAAGGGTCTGCGTTTGCTCACCCAACCTCACCAAACCTCTCAGCCCCAAGAGTGTCCACCCTTATGTCTCATCCAGCTGTGGGTCTAGATATGGTCAATCCAGGTTGCATCACAGCCCCTGAACGAATTGTGTAAGAATTTCTCTCTCTTTCCCTGTCTTTGTTTCATGGGTTTTTAAAAGTAATTTCTTTTTATAATGGGGTTTAGCTGCTTTTCACGGCTGTGTTTAGGCCGCTTTACACCCACTTGACACACTAACAGAGAGATATCAATACATAGGTTTTAAGATTATTAGTAGTCAGATATATTCTTGTGCGGTGAATCGGGCGTGTTGAGTCCAGTTCTCTGAGCAAGGAGTAGGTCTTGTCTATTCCATATTGGGTTTATGGAACGGTATCTGAGCTAATTTGAAACTCTTGTTTTATGTATCGCCCCACCTCACCTTTCCCGTTAAGCAGCCATAGTGTGTTTTCTGCATGTGTGACTCTGTTCTGTTTTGTAATTCAGTTCAAGTGTAACGGTTTTTACATTCCCTCTATAAGTGACACCTTATGAGAAGTGTCCTTTTCTGTGTGACTTATTTCACTTAGAATCGTCTTACCTAAATCCACTCATCATGCTGCTACTAGCCTTATGACATTGATTTCATGGCTGAGTGATATTCCATTGTACATAAGGACCACAACTTTTTTATCCATTTTTCGCTTTCCTGGGATATTTAAGGTGGAAGGAAGTGGAGGTCCTTGTCAACAGAGCAGCCCTAAACTTTGGGGTGCTTGTGTCTTGCTGATTTTCAATTTTCCCGCTTTATCCCCCCATGTGTGGAAGTGCCCTATGCTCTCTAAGCTGTGTTTTTTAGATGTTTCAGGACACACCGTACACTTCTCCAGAGTGGCTGTTGGCAATTTACATCCCGCCCATCAGTGTAGCAAGGCTCCCATTTCTCCATGGCCTGTCCTGCATTTCTGGTTTTGACACTTTTTTCAGCATGGACCTTTTGACCGATGGGAAGCGAGACTTCTTTGTCGCGCTGATTTGCCTTTCCAGGTTGCTTGGTTGGCCAAAAAGGGCGTATGCGTTTTTTCCTGAATATATTCAGGAAAAAACGCATACGCCCTTTTTGGCCAAGGGCATCATTGTCAACGTTTTGCCGCTTTTCATGTGCTTTAAAGGCGATTCGAATCTACCTCCTGAAATCTGTTTCCTGCAATTCTGCCTTGATTTCAAATCCTCTTCTTTGCCTTCCCTCAATATATTTGTGGACGAGAGTTATCATTTATAACTCTGCAGGCTTGTGAATTGCAGTGCCCTGAAGCTCCATTTTACAAGTCGCTTTTTTGGGAGCCGGCCGCAAAAGCGCAGGATGGCTTCAGGCCCTGTTCTGGTTCCGGGGGGCAGGCTGAGCCTGTGGTTAATTCTTCTTCCTGATGGGAAAATAGAGTGACCTGTGCCTGTCCCAACACCAAGAGCTAGTCTCTCATTGGTTCCCCGTCTTCCCGTTCATCCTCAGGACAAATTGCAACCTGTACGGAACAGGAGGTTAAAGGTGCTGATGCTCCAAGTAGGGAGATTGCTAGTAAAGTGGCTGGAATGGCGAACCCGAGCACAAGGAGATGAGAAATGAGGTGCGTTTTAGAAACCTTTCCCCATCACACGGTGTACCATCTTCTGGGTTTCTCATGCATGTTTTCGATGTAGGAAGATGCCCTTGAACCTGGAGATTTGGGACCCATGCGATGGGTCGCACGCAGTATTACTTTAAAGGGTCTGCGTTTGCTCACCCAACCTCACCAAACCTCTCAGCCCCAAGAGTGTCCACCCTTATGTCTCATCCAGCTGTGGGTCTAGATATGGTCAATCCAGGTTGCATCACAGCCCCTGAACGAATTGTGTAAGAATTTCTCTCTCTTTCCCTGTCTTTGTTTCATGGGTTTTTAAAAGTAATTTCTTTTTATAATGGGGTTTAGCTGCTTTTCACGGCTGTGTTTAGGCCGCTTTACACCCACTTGACACACTAACAGAGAGATATCAATACATAGGTTTTAAGATTATTAGTAGTCAGATATATTCTTGTGCGGTGAATCGGGCGTGTTGAGTCCAGTTCTCTGAGCAAGGAGTAGGTCTTGTCTATTCCATATTGGGTTTATGGAACGGTATCTGAGCTAATTTGAAACTCTTGTTTTATGTATCGCCCCACCTCACCTTTCCGTTAAGCAGCCATAGTGTGTTTTCTGCATGTGTGACTCTGTTCTGTTTTGTAATTCAGTTCAAGTGTAACGGTTTTTACATTCCCTCTATAAGTGACACCTTATGAGAAGTGTCCTTTTCTGTGTGACTTATTTCACTTAGAATCGTCTTACCTAAATCCACTCATCATGCTGCTACTAGCCTTATGACATTGATTTCATGGCTGAGTGATATTCCATTGTACATAAGGACCACAACTTTTTTATCCATTTTTCGCTTTCCTGGGATATTTAAGGTGGAAGGAAGTGGAGGTCCTTGTCAACAGAGCAGCCCTAAACTTTGGGGTGCTTGTGTCTTGCTGATTTTCAATTTTCCCGCTTTATCCCCCCATGCGTGGAAGTGCCCTAGGCTCTCTAAGCTGTGTTTTTTAGATGTTTCAGGACACACCGTACACTTCTCCAGAGTGGCTGTTGGCAATTTACATCCCGCCCATCAGTGTAGCAAGGCTCCCATTTCTCCATGGCCTGTCCTGCATTTCTGGTTTTGACACTTTTTTCAGCATGGACCTTTTGACCGATGGGAAGCGAGACTTCTTTGTCGCGCTGATTTGCCTTTCCAGGTTGCTTGGTTGGCCAAAAAGGGCGTATGCGTTTTTTCCTGAATATATTCAGGAAAAAACGCATACGCCCTTTTTGGCCAAGGGCATCATTGTCAACGTTTTGCCGCTTTTCATGTGCTTTAAAGGCGATTCGAATCTACCTCCTGAAATCTGTTTCCTGCAATTCTGCCTTGATTTCAAATCCTCTTCTTTGCCTTCCCTCAATATATTTGTGGACGAGAGTTATCATTTATAACTCTGCAGGCTTGTGAATTGCAGTGCCCTGAAGCTCCATTTTACAAGTCGCTTTTTTGGGAGCCGGCCGCAAAAGCGCAGGATGGCTTCAGGCCCTGTTCTGGTTCCGGGGGGCAGGCTGAGCCTGTGGTTAATTCTTCTTCCTGATGGGAAAATAGAGTGACCTGTGCCTGTCCCAACACCAAGAGCTAGTCTCTCATTGGTTCCCCGTCTTCCCGTTCATCCTCAGGACAAATTGCAACCTGTACGGAACAGGAGGTTAAAGGTGCTGATGCTCCAAGTAGGGAGATTGCTAGTAAAGTGGCTGGAATGGCGAACCCGAGCACAAGGAGATGAGAAATGAGGTGCGTTTTAGAAACCTTTCCCCATCACACGGTGTACCATCTTCTGGGTTTCTCATGCATGTTTTCGATGTAGGAAGATGCCCTTGAACCTGGAGATTTGGGACCCATGCGATGGGTCGCACGCAGTATTACTTTAAAGGGTCTGCGTTTGCTCACCCAACCTCACCAAACCTCTCAGCCCCAAGAGTGTCCACCCTTATTTCTCATCCAGCTGTGGGTCTAGATATGGTCAATCCAGGTTGCATCACAGCCCCTGAACGAATTGTGTAAGAATTTCTCTCTCTTTCCCTGTCTTTGTTTCATGGGTTTTTAAAAGTAATTTCTTTTTATAATGGGGTTTAGCTGCTTTTCACGGCTGTGTTTAGGCTGCTTTACACCCACTTGACACACTAACAGAGAGATATCAATACATAGGTTTTAAGATTATTACTGGTCAGATATATTCTTGTGCGGTGAATCGGGCGTGTTGAGTCCAGTTCTCTGAGCAAGGAGTAGGTCTTGTCTATTCCATATTGGGTTTATGGAACGGTATCTGAGCTAATTTGAAACTCTTGTTTTATGTATCGCCCCACCTCACCTTTCCGTTAAGCAGCCATAGTGTGTTTTCTGCATGTGTGACTCTGTTCTGTTTTGTAATTCAGTTCAAGTGTAACGGTTTTTACATTCCCTCTATAAGTGACACCTTATGAGAAGTGTCCTTTTCTGTGTGACTTATTTCACTTAGAATCGTCTTACCTAAATCCACTCATCATGCTGCTACTAGCCTTATGACATTGATTTCATGGCTGAGTGATATTCCATTGTACATAAGGACCACAACTTTTTTATCCATTTTTCGCTTTCCTGGGATATTTAAGGTGGAAGGAAGTGGAGGTCCTTGTCAACAGAGCAGCCCTAAACTTTGGGGTGCTTGTGTCTTGCTGATTTTCAATTTTCCCGCTTTATCCCCCCATGCGTGGAAGTGCCCTATGCTCTCTAAGCTGTGTTTTTTAGATGTTTCAGGACACACCGTACACTTCTCCAGAGTGGCTGTTGGCAATTTACATCCCGCCCATCAGTGTAGCAAGGCTCCCATTTCTCCATGGCCTGTCCTGCATTTCTGGTTTTGACACTTTTTTCAGCATGGACCTTTTGACCGATGGGAAGCGAGACTTCTTTGTCGCGCTGATTTGCCTTTCCAGGTTGCTTGGTTGGCCAAAAAGGGCGTATGCGTTTTTTCCTGAATATATTCAGGAAAAAACGCATACGCCCTTTTTGGCCAAGGGCATCATTGTCAACGTTTTGCCGCTTTTCATGTGCTTTAAAGGCGATTCGAATCTACCTCCTGAAATCTGTTTCCTGCAATTCTGCCTTGATTTCAAATCCTCTTCTTTGCCTTCCCTCAATATATTTGTGGACGAGAGTTATCATTTATAACTCTGCAGGCTTGTGAATTGCAGTGCCCTGAAGCTCCATTTTACAAGTCGCTTTTTTGGGAGCCGGCCGCAAAAGCGCAGGATGGCTTCAGGCCCTGTTCTGGTTCCGGGGGGCAGGCTGAGCCTGTGGTTAATTCTTCTTCCTGATGGGAAAATAGAGTGACCTGTGCCTGTCCCAACACCAAGAGCTAGTCTCTCATTGGTTCCCCGTCTTCCCGTTCATCCTCAGGACAAATTGCAACCTGTACGGAACAGGAGGTTAAAGGTGCTGATGCTCCAAGTAGGGAGATTGCTAGTAAAGTGGCTGGAATGGCGAACCCGAGCACAAGGAGATGAGAAATGAGGTGCGTTTTAGAAACCTTTCCCCATCACACGGTGTACCATCTTCTGGGTTTCTCATGCATGTTTTCGATGTAGGAAGATGCCCTTGAACCTGGAGATTTGGGACCCATGCGATGGGTCGCACGCAGTATTACTTTAAAGGGTCTGCGTTTGCTCACCCAACCTCACCAAACCTCTCAGCCCCAAGAGTGTCCACCCTTATGTCTCATCCAGCTGTGGGTCTAGATATGGTCAATCCAGGTTGCATCACAGCCCCTGAACGAATTGTGTAAGAATTTCTCTCTCTTTCCCTGTCTTTGTTTCATGGGTTTTTAAAAGTAATTTCTTTTTATAATGGGGTTTAGCTGCTTTTCACGGCTGTGTTTAGGCCGCTTTACACCCACTTGACACACTAACAGAGAGATATCAATACATAGGTTTTAAGATTATTAGTAGTCAGATATATTCTTGTGCGGTGAATCGGGCGTGTTGAGTCCAGTTCTCTGAGCAAGGAGTAGGTCTTGTCTATTCCATATTGGGTTTATGGAACGGTATCTGAGCTAATTTGAAACTCTTGTTTTATGTATCACCCCACCTCACCTTTCCCGTTAAGCAGCCATAGTGTGTTTTCTGCATGTGTGACTCTGTTCTGTTTTGTAATTCAGTTCAAGTGTAACGGTTTTTACATTCCCTCTATAAGTGACACCTTATGAGAAGTGTCCTTTTCTGTGTGACTTATTTCACTTAGAATCGTCTTACCTAAATCCACTCATCATGCTGCTACTAGCCTTATGACATTGATTTCATGGCTGAGTGATATTCCATTGTACATAAGGACCACAACTTTTTTATCCATTTTTCGCTTTCCTGGGATATTTAAGGTGGAAGGAAGTGGAGGTCCTTGTCAACAGAGCAGCCCTAAACTTTGGGGTGCTTGTGTCTTGCTGATTTTCAATTTTCCCACTTTATCCCCCCATGCGTGGAAGTGCCCTATGCTCTCTAAGCTGTGTTTTTTAGATGTTTCAGGACACACCGTACACTTCTCCAGAGTGGCTGTTGGCAATTTACATCCCGCCCATCAGTGTAGCAAGGCTCCCATTTCTCCATGGCCTGTCCTGCATTTCTGGTTTTGACACTTTTTTCAGCATGGCCCTTTTGACCGATGGGAAGCGAGACTTCTTTGTCGCGCTGATTTGCCTTTCCAGGTTGCTTGGTTGGCCAAAAAGGGCGTATGCGTTTTTTCCTGAATATATTCAGGAAAAAACGCATACGCCCTTTTTGGCCAAGGGCATCATTGTCAACGTTTTGCCGCTTTTCATGTGCTTTAAAGGCGATTCGAATCTACCTCCTGAAATCTGTTTCCTGCAATTCTGCCTTGATTTCAAATCCTCTTCTTTGCCTTCCCTCAATATATTTGTGGACGAGAGTTATCATTTATAACTCTGCAGGCTTGTGAATTGCAGTGCCCTGAAGCTCCATTTTACAAGTCGCTTTTTTGGGAGCCGGCCGCAAAAGCGCCGGATGGCTTCAGGCCCTGTTCTGGTTCCGGGGGGCAGGCTGAGCCTGTGGTTAATTCTTCTTCCTGATGGGAAAATAGAGTGACCTGTGCCTGTCCCAACACCAAGAGCTAGTCTCTCATTGGTTCCCCGTCTTCCCGTTCATCCTCAGGACAAATTGCAACCTGTACGGAACAGGAGGTTAAAGGTGCTGATGCTCCAAGTAGGGAGATTGCTAGTAAAGTGGCTGGAATGGCGAACCCGAGCACAAGGAGATGAGAAATGAGGTGCGTTTTAGAAACCTTTCCCCATCACACGGTGTACCATCTTCTGGGTTTCTCATGCATGTTTTCGATGTAGGAAGATGCCCTTGAACCTGGAGATTTGGGACCCATGCGATGGGTCGCACGCAGTATTACTTTAAAGGGTCTGCGTTTGCTCACCCAACCTCACCAAACCTCTCAGCCCCAAGAGTGTCCACCCTTATGTCTCATCCAGCTGTGGGTCTAGATATGGTCAATCCAGGTTGCATCACAGCCCCTGAACGAATTGTGTAAGAATTTCTCTCTCTTTCCCTGTCTTTGTTTCATGGGTTTTTAAAAGTAATTTCTTTTTATAATGGGGTTTAGCTGCTTTTCACGGCTGTGTTTAGGCCGCTTTACACCCACTTGACACACTAACAGAGAGATATCAATACATAGGTTTTAAGATTATTACTAGTCAGATATATTCTTGTGCGGTGAATCGGGCGTGTTGAGTCCAGTTCTCTGAGCAAGGAGTAGGTCTTGTCTATTCCATATTGGGTTTATGGAACGGTATCTGAGCTAATTTGAAACTCTTGTTTTATGTATCGCCCCACCTCACCTTTCCCGTTAAGCAGCCATAGTGTGTTTTCTGCATGTGTGACTCTGTTCTGTTTTGTAATTCAGTTCAAGTGTAATGGTTTTTACATTCCCTCTATAAGTGACACCTTATCAGAAGTGTCCTTTTCTGTGTGACTTATTTCACTTAGAATCGTCTTACCTAAATCCACTCATCATGCTGCTACTAGCCTTATGACATTGATTTCATGGCTGAGTGATATTCCATTGTACATAAGGACCACAACTTTTTTATCCATTTTTCGCTTTCCTGGGATATTTAAGGTGGAAGGAAGTGGAGGTCCTTGTCAACAGAGCAGCCCTAAACTTTGGGGTGCTTGTGTCTTGCTGATTTTCAATTTTCCCGCTTTATCCCCCCATGTGTGGAAGTGCCCTAGGCTCTCTAAGCTGTGTTTTTTAGATGTTTCAGGACACACCGTACACTTCTCCAGAGTGGCTGTTGGCAATTTACATCCCGCCCATCAGTGTAGCAAGGCTCCCATTTCTCCATGGCCTGTCCTGCATTTCTGGTTTTGACACTTTTTTCAGCATGGACCTTTTGACCGATGGGAAGCGAGACTTCTTTGTCGCGCTGATTTGCCTTTCCAGGTTGCTTGGTTGGCCAAAAAGGGCGTATGCGTTTTTTCCTGAATATATTCAGGAAAAAACGCATACGCCCTTTTTGGCCAAGGGCATCATTGTCAACGTTTTGCCGCTTTTCATGTGCTTTAAAGGCGATTCGAATCTACCTCCTGAAATCTGTTTCCTGCAATTCTGCCTTGATTTCAAATCCTCTTCTTTGCCTTCCCTCAATATATTTGTGGACGAGAGTTATCATTTATAACTCTGCAGGCTTGTGAATTGCAGTGCCCTGAAGCTCCATTTTACAAGTCGCTTTTTTGGGAGCCGGCCGCAAAAGCGCAGGATGGCTTCAGGCCCTGTTCTGGTTCCGGGGGGCAGGCTGAGCCTGTGGTTAATTCTTCTTCCTGATGGGAAAATAGAGTGACCTGTGCCTGTCCCAACACCAAGAGCTAGTCTCTCATTGGTTCCCCGTCTTCCCGTTCATCCTCAGGACAAATTGCAACCTGTACGGAACAGGAGGTTAAAGGTGCTGATGCTCCAAGTAGGGAGATTGCTAGTAAAGTGGCTGGAATGGCGAACCCGAGCACAAGGAGATGAGAAATGAGGTGCGTTTTAGAAACCTTTCCCCATCACACGGTGTACCATCTTCTGGGTTTCTCATGCATGTTTTCGATGTAGGAAGATGCCCTTGAACCTGGAGATTTGGGACCCATGCGATGGGTCGCACGCAGTATTACTTTAAAGGGTCTGCGTTTGCTCACCCAACCTCACCAAACCTCTCAGCCCCAAGAGTGTCCACCCTTATGTCTCATCCAGCTGTGGGTCTAGATATGGTCAATCCAGGTTGCATCACAGCCCCTGAACGAATTGTGTAAGAATTTCTCTCTCTTTCCCTGTCTTTGTTTCATGGGTTTTTAAAAGTAATTTCTTTTTATAATGGGGTTTAGCTGCTTTTCACGGCTGTGTTTAGGCCGCTTTACACCCACTTGACACACTAACAGAGAGATATCAATACATAGGTTTTAAGATTATTAGTAGTCAGATATATTCTTGTGCGGTGAATCGGGCGTGTTGAGTCCAGTTCTCTGAGCAAGGAGTAGGTCTTGTCTATTCCATATTGGGTTTATGGAACGGTATCTGAGCTAATTTGAAACTCTTGTTTTATGTATCACCCCACGTCACCTTTCCCGTTAAGCAGCCATAGTGTGTTTTCTGCATGTGTGACTCTGTTCTGTTTTGTAATTCAGTTCAAGTGTAACGGTTTTTACATTCCCTCTATAAGTGACACCTTATGAGAAGTGTCCTTTTCTGTGTGACTTATTTCACTTAGAATCGTCTTACCTAAATCCACTCATCATGCTGCTACTAGCCTTATGACATTGATTTCATGGCTGAGTGATATTCCATTGTACATAAGGACCACAACTTTTTTATCCATTTTTCGCTTTCCTGGGATATTTAAGGTGGAAGGAAGTGGAGGTCCTTGTCAACAGAGCAGCCCTAAACTTTGGGGTGCTTGTGTCTTGCTGATTTTCAATTTTCCCACTTTATCCCCCCATGCGTGGAAGTGCCCTATGCTCTCTAAGCTGTGTTTTTTAGATGTTTCAGGACACACCGTACACTTCTCCAGAGTGGCTGTTGGCAATTTACATCCCGCCCATCAGTGTAGCAAGGCTCCCATTTCTCCATGGCCTGTCCTGCATTTCTGGTTTTGACACTTTTTTCAGCATGGCCCTTTTGACCGATGGGAAGCGAGACTTCTTTGTCGCGCTGATTTGCCTTTCCAGGTTGCTTGGTTGGCCAAAAAGGGCGTATGCGTTTTTTCCTGAATATATTCAGGAAAAAACGCATACGCCCTTTTTGGCCAAGGGCATCATTGTCAACGTTTTGCCGCTTTTCATGTGCTTTAAAGGCGATTCGAATCTACCTCCTGAAATCTGTTTCCTGCAATTCTGCCTTGATTTCAAATCCTCTTCTTTGCCTTCCCTCAATATATTTGTGGACGAGAGTTATCATTTATAACTCTGCAGGCTTGTGAATTGCAGTGCCCTGAAGCTCCATTTTACAAGTCGCTTTTTTGGGAGCCGGCCGCAAAAGCGCCGGATGGCTTCAGGCCCTGTTCTGGTTCCGGGGGGCAGGCTGAGCCTGTGGTTAATTCTTCTTCCTGATGGGAAAATAGAGTGACCTGTGCCTGTCCCAACACCAAGAGCTAGTCTCTCATTGGTTCCCCGTCTTCCCGTTCATCCTCAGGACAAATTGCAACCTGTACGGAACAGGAGGTTAAAGGTGCTGATGCTCCAAGTAGGGAGATTGCTAGTAAAGTGGCTGGAATGGCGAACCCGAGCACAAGGAGATGAGAAATGAGGTGCGTTTTAGAAACCTTTCCCCATCACACGGTGTACCATCTTCTGGGTTTCTCATGCATGTTTTCGATGTAGGAAGATGCCCTTGAACCTGGAGATTTGGGACCCATGCGATGGGTCGCACGCAGTATTACTTTAAAGGGTCTGCGTTTGCTCACCCAACCTCACCAAACCTCTCAGCCCCAAGAGTGTCCACCCTTATGTCTCATCCAGCTGTGGGTCTAGATATGGTCAATCCAGGTTGCATCACAGCCCCTGAACGAATTGTGTAAGAATTTCTCTCTCTTTCCCTGTCTTTGTTTCATGGGTTTTTAAAAGTAATTTCTTTTTATAATGGGGTTTAGCTGCTTTTCACGGCTGTGTTTAGGCCGCTTTACACCCACTTGACACACTAACAGAGAGATATCAATACATAGGTTTTAAGATTATTACTAGTCAGATATATTCTTGTGCGGTGAATCGGGCGTGTTGAGTCCAGTTCTCTGAGCAAGGAGTAGGTCTTGTCTATTCCATATTGGGTTTATGGAACGGTATCTGAGCTAATTTGAAACTCTTGTTTTATGTATCACCCCACCTCACCTTTCCCGTTAAGCAGCCATAGTGTGTTTTCTGCATGTGTGACTCTGTTCTGTTTTGTAATTCAGTTCAAGTGTAATGGTTTTTACATTCCCTCTATAAGTGACACCTTATCAGAAGTGTCCTTTTCTGTGTGACTTATTTCACTTAGAATCGTCTTACCTAAATCCACTCATCATGCTGCTACTAGCCTTATGACATTGATTTCATGGCTGAGTGATATTCCATTGTACATAAGGACCACAACTTTTTTATCCATTTTTCGCTTTCCTGGGATATTTAAGGTGGAAGGAAGTGGAGGTCCTTGTCAACAGAGCAGCCCTAAACTTTGGGGTGCTTGTGTCTTGCTGATTTTCAATTTTCCCGCTTTATCCCCCCATGTGTGGAAGTGCCCTAGGCTCTCTAAGCTGTGTTTTTTAGATGTTTCAGGACACACCGTACACTTCTCCAGAGTGGCTGTTGGCAATTTACATCCCGCCCATCAGTGTAGCAAGGCTCCCATTTCTCCATGGCCTGTCCTGCATTTCTGGTTTTGACACTTTTTTCAGCATGGACCTTTTGACCGATGGGAAGCGAGACTTCTTTGTCGCGCTGATTTGCCTTTCCAGGTTGCTTGGTTGGCCAAAAAGGGCGTATGCGTTTTTTCCTGAATATATTCAGGAAAAAACGCATACGCCCTTTTTGGCCAAGGGCATCATTGTCAACGTTTTGCCGCTTTTCATGTGCTTTAAAGGCGATTCGAATCTACCTCCTGAAATCTGTTTCCTGCAATTCTGCCTTGATTTCAAATCCTCTTCTTTGCCTTCCCTCAATATATTTGTGGACGAGAGTTATCATTTATAACTCTGCAGGCTTGTGAATTGCAGTGCCCTGAAGCTCCATTTTACAAGTCGCTTTTTTGGGAGCCGGCCGCAAAAGCGCAGGATGGCTTCAGGCCCTGTTCTGGTTCCGGGGGGCAGGCTGAGCCTGTGGTTAATTCTTCTTCCTGATGGGAAAATAGAGTGACCTGTGCCTGTCCCAACACCAAGAGCTAGTCTCTCATTGGTTCCCCGTCTTCCCGTTCATCCTCAGGACAAATTGCAACCTGTACGGAACAGGAGGTTAAAGGTGCTGATGCTCCAAGTAGGGAGATTGCTAGTAAAGTGGCTGGAATGGCGAACCCGAGCACAAGGAGATGAGAAATGAGGTGCGTTTTAGAAACCTTTCCCCATCACACGGTGTACCATCTTCTGGGTTTCTCATGCATGTTTTCGATGTAGGAAGATGCCCTTGAACCTGGAGATTTGGGACCCATGCGATGGGTCGCACGCAGTATTACTTTAAAGGGTCTGCGTTTGCTCACCCAACCTCACCAAACCTCTCAGCCCCAAGAGTGTCCACCCTTATGTCTCATCCAGCTGTGGGTCTAGATATGGTCAATCCAGGTTGCATCACAGCCCCTGAACGAATTGTGTAAGAATTTCTCTCTCTTTCCCTGTCTTTGTTTCATGGGTTTTTAAAAGTAATTTCTTTTTATAATGGGGTTTAGCTGCTTTTCACGGCTGTGTTTAGGCCGCTTTACACCCACTTGACACACTAACAGAGAGATATCAATACATAGGTTTTAAGATTATTACTGGTCAGATATATTCTTGTGCGGTGAATCGGGCGTGTTGAGTCCAGTTCTCTGAGCAAGGAGTAGGTCTTGTCTATTCCATATTGGGTTTATGGAACGGTATCTGAGCTAATTTGAAACTCTTGTTTTATGTATCACCCCACCTCACCTTTCCCGTTAAGCAGCCATAGTGTGTTTTCTGCATGTGTGACTCTGTTCTGTTTTGTAATTCAGTTCAAGTGTAACGGTTTTTACATTCCCTCTATAAGTGACACCTTATGAGAAGTGTCCTTTTCTGTGTGACTTATTTCACTTAGAATCGTCTTACCTAAATCCACTCATCATGCTGCTACTAGCCTTATGACATTGATTTCATGGCTGAGTGATATTCCATTGTACATAAGGACCACAACTTTTTTATCCATTTTTCGCTTTCCTGGGATATTTAAGGTGGAAGGAAGTGGAGGTCCTTGTCAACAGAGCAGCCCTAAACTTTGGGGTGCTTGTGTCTTGCTGATTTTCAATTTTCCCGCTTTATCCCCCCATGCGTGGAAGTGCCCTATGCTCTCTAAGCTGTGTTTTTTAGATGTTTCAGGACACACCGTACACTTCTCCAGAGTGGCTGTTGGCAATTTACATCCCGCCCATCAGTGTAGCAAGGCTCCCATTTCTCCATGGCCTGTCCTGCATTTCTGGTTTTGACACTTTTTTCAGCATGGACCTTTTGACCGATGGGAAGCGAGACTTCTTTGTCGCGCTGATTTGCCTTTCCAGGTTGCTTGGTTGGCCAAAAAGGGCGTATGCGTTTTTTCCTGAATATATTCAGGAAAAAACGCATACGCCCTTTTTGGCCAAGGGCATCATTGTCAACGTTTTGCCGCTTTTCATGTGCTTTAAAGGCGATTCGAATCTACCTCCTGAAATCTGTTTCCTGCAATTCTGCCTTGATTTCAAATCCTCTTCTTTGCCTTCCCTCAATATATTTGTGGACGAGAGTTATCATTTATAACTCTGCAGGCTTGTGAATTGCAGTGCCCTGAAGCTCCATTTTACAAGTCGCTTTTTTGGGAGCCGGCCGCAAAAGCGCAGGATGGCTTCAGGCCCTGTTCTGGTTCCGGGGGGCAGGCTGAGCCTGTGGTTAATTCTTCTTCCTGATGGGAAAATAGAGTGACCTGTGCCTGTCCCAACACCAAGAGCTAGTCTCTCATTGGTTCCCCGTCTTCCCGTTCATCCTCAGGACAAATTGCAACCTGTACGGAACAGGAGGTTAAAGGTGCTGATGCTCCAAGTAGGGAGATTGCTAGTAAAGTGGCTGGAATGGCGAACCCGAGCACAAGGAGATGAGAAATGAGGTGCGTTTTAGAAACCGTTCCCCATCACACGGTGTACCATCTTCTGGGTTTCTCATGCATGTTTTCGATGTAGGAAGATGCCCTTGAACCTGGAGATTTGGGACCCATGCGATGGGTCGCACGCAGTATTACTTTAAAGGGTCTGCGTTTGCTCACCCAACCTCACCAAACCTCTCAGCCCCAAGAGTGTCCACCCTTATGTCTCATCCAGCTGTGGGTCTAGATATGGTCAATCCAGGTTGCATCACAGCCCCTGAACGAATTGTGTAAGAATTTCTCTCTCTTTCCCTGTCTTTGTTTCATGGGTTTTTAAAAGTAATTTCTTTTTATAATGGGGTTTAGCTGCTTTTCACGGCTGTGTTTAGGCCGCTTTACACCCACTTGACACACTAACAGAGAGATATCAATACATAGGTTTTAAGATTATTAGTAGTCAGATATATTCTTGTGCGGTGAATCGGGCGTGTTGAGTCCAGTTCTCTGAGCAAGGAGTAGGTCTTGTCTATTCCATATTGGGTTTATGGAACGGTATCTGAGCTAATTTGAAACTCTTGTTTTATGTATCGCCCCACCTCACCTTTCCCGTTAAGCAGCCATAGTGTGTTTTCTGCATGTGTGACTCTGTTCTGTTTTGTAATTCAGTTCAAGTGTAACGGTTTTTACATTCCCTCTATAAGTGACACCTTATGAGAAGTGTCCTTTTCTGTGTGACTTATTTCACTTAGAATCGTCTTACCTAAATCCACTCATCATGCTGCTACTAGCCTTATGACATTGATTTCATGGCTGAGTGATATTCCATTGTACATAAGGACCACAACTTTTTTATCCATTTTTCGCTTTCCTGGGATATTTAAGGTGGAAGGAAGTGGAGGTCCTTGTCAACAGAGCAGCCCTAAACTTTGGGGTGCTTGTGTCTTGCTGATTTTCAATTTTCCCGCTTTATCCCCCCATGCGTGGAAGTGCCCTATGCTCTCTAAGCTGTGTTTTTTAGATGTTTCAGGACACACCGTACACTTCTCCAGAGTGGCTGTTGGCAATTTACATCCCGCCCATCAGTGTAGCAAGGCTCCCATTTCTCCATGGCCTGTCCTGCATTTCTGGTTTTGACACTTTTTTCAGCATGGACCTTTTGACCGATGGGAAGCGAGACTTCTTTGTCGCGCTGATTTGCCTTTCCAGGTTGCTTGGTTGGCCAAAAAGGGCGTATGCGTTTTTTCCTGAATATATTCAGGAAAAAACGCATACGCCCTTTTTGGCCAAGGGCATCATTGTCAACGTTTTGCCGCTTTTCATGTGCTTTAAAGGCGATTCGAATCTACCTCCTGAAATCTGTTTCCTGCAATTCTGCCTTGATTTCAAATCCTCTTCTTTGCCTTCCCTCAATATATTTGTGGACGAGAGTTATCATTTATAACTCTGCAGGCTTGTGAATTGCAGTGCCCTGAAGCTCCATTTTACAAGTCGCTTTTTTGGGAGCCGGCCGCAAAAGCGCCGGATGGCTTCAGGCCCTGTTCTGGTTCCGGGGGGCAGGCTGAGCCTGTGGTTAATTCTTCTTCCTGATGGGAAAATAGAGTGACCTGTGCCTGTCCCAACACCAAGAGCTAGTCTCTCATTGGTTCCCCGTCTTCCCGTTCATCCTCAGGACAAATTGCAACCTGTACGGAACAGGAGGTTAACGGTGCTGATGCTCCAAGTAGGGAGATTGCTAGTAAAGTGGCTGGAATGGCGAACCCGAGCACAAGGAGATGAGAAATGAGGTGCGTTTTAGAAACCTTTCCCCATCACACGGTGTACCATCTTCTGGGTTTCTCATGCATGTTTTCGATGTAGGAAGATGCCCTTGAACCTGGAGATTTGGGACCCATGCGATGGGTCGCACGCAGTATTACTTTAAAGGGTCTGCGTTTGCTCACCCAACCTCACCAAACCTCTCAGCCCCAAGAGTGTCCACCCTTATGTCTCATCCAGCTGTGGGTCTAGATATGGTCAATCCAGGTTGCATCACAGCCCCTGAACGAATTGTGTAAGAATTTCTCTCTCTTTCCCTGTCTTTGTTTCATGGGTTTTTAAAAGTAATTTATTTTTATAATGGGGTTTAGCTGCTTTTCACGGCTGTGTTTAGGCCGCTTTACACCCACTTGACACACTAACAGAGAGATATCAATACATAGGTTTTAAGATTATTACTGGTCAGATATATTCTTGTGCGGTGAATCGGGCGTGTTGAGTCCAGTTCTCTGAGCAAGGAGTAGGTCTTGTCTATTCCATATTGGGTTTATGGAACGGTATCTGAGCTAATTTGAAACTCTTGTTTTATGTATCGCCCCACCTCACCTTTCCCGTTAAGCAGCCATAGTGTGTTTTCTGCATGTGTGACTCTGTTCTGTTTTGTAATTCAGTTCAAGTGTAATGGTTTTTACATTCCCTCTATAAGTGACACCTTATCAGAAGTGTCCTTTTCTGTGTGACTTATTTCACTTAGAATCGTCTTACCTAAATCCACTCATCATGCTGCTACTAGCCTTATGACATTGATTTCATGGCTGAGTGATATTCCATTGTACATAAGGACCACAACTTTTTTATCCATTTTTCGCTTTCCTGGGATATTTAAGGTGGAAGGAAGTGGAGGTCCTTGTCAACAGAGCAGCCCTAAACTTTGGGGTGCTTGTGTCTTGCTGATTTTCAATTTTCCCGCTTTATCCCCCCATGTGTGGAAGTGCCCTATGCTCTCTAAGCTGTGTTTTTTAGATGTTTCAGGACACACCGTACACTTCTCCAGAGTGGCTGTTGGCAATTTACATCCCGCCCATCAGTGTAGCAAGGCTCCCATTTCTCCATGGCCTGTCCTGCATTTCTGGTTTTGACACTTTTTTCAGCATGGCCCTTTTGACCGATGGGAAGCGAGACTTCTTTGTCGCGCTGATTTGCCTTTCCAGGTTGCTTGGTTGGCCAAAAAGGGCGTATGCGTTTTTTCCTGAATATATTCAGGAAAAAACGCATACGCCCTTTTTGGCCAAGGGCATCATTGTCAACGTTTTGCCGCTTTTCATGTGCTTTAAAGGCGATTCGAATCTACCTCCTGAAATCTGTTTCCTGCAATTCTGCCTTGATTTCAAATCCTCTTCTTTGCCTTCCCTCAATATATTTGTGGACGAGAGTTATCATTTATAACTCTGCAGGTTTGTGAATTGCAGTGCCCTGAAGCTCCATTTTACAAGTCGCTTTTTTGGGAGCCGGCCGCAAAAGCGCAGGATGGCTTCAGGCCCTGTTCTGGTTCCGGGGGGCAGGCTGAGCCTGTGGTTAATTCTTCTTCCTGATGGGAAAATAGAGTGACCTGTGCCTGTCCCAACACCAAGAGCTAGTCTCTCATTGGTTCCCCGTCTTCCCGTTCATCCTCAGGACAAATTGCAACCTGTACGGAACAGGAGGTTAACGGTGCTGATGCTCCAAGTAGGGAGATTGCTAGTAAAGTGGCTGGAATGGCGAACCCGAGCACAAGGAGATGAGAAATGAGGTGCGTTTTAGAAACCTTTCCCCATCACACGGTGTACCATCTTCTGGGTTTCTCATGCATGTTTTCGATGTAGGAAGATGCCCTTGAACCTGGAGATTTGGGACCCATGCGATGGGTCGCACGCAGTATTACTTTAAAGGGTCTGCGTTTGCTCACCCAACCTCACCAAACCTCTCAGCCCCAAGAGTGTCCACCCTTATGTCTCATCCAGCTGTGGGTCTAGATATGGTCAATCCAGGTTGCATCACAGCCCCTGAACGAATTGTGTAAGAATTTCTCTCTCTTTCCCTGTCTTTGTTTCATGGGTTTTTAAAAGTAATTTCTTTTTATAATGGGGTTTAGCTGCTTTTCACGGCTGTGTTTAGGCCGCTTTACACCCACTTGACACACTAACAGAGAGATATCAATACATAGGTTTTAAGATTATTAGTAGTCAGATATATTCTTGTGCGGTGAATCGGGCGTGTTGAGTCCAGTTCTCTGAGCAAGGAGTAGGTCTTGTCTATTCCATATTGGGTTTATGGAACGGTATCTGAGCTAATTTGAAACTCTTGTTTTATGTATCACCCCACCTCACCTTTCCCGTTAAGCAGCCATAGTGTGTTTTCTGCATGTGTGACTCTGTTCTGTTTTGTAATTCAGTTCAAGTGTAACGGTTTTTACATTCCCTCTATAAGTGACACCTTATGAGAAGTGTCCTTTTCTGTGTGACTTATTTCACTTAGAATCGTCTTACCTAAATCCACTCATCATGCTGCTACTAGCCTTATGACATTGATTTCATGGCTGAGTGATATTCCATTGTACATAAGGACCACAACTTTTTTATCCATTTTTCGCTTTCCTGGGATATTTAAGGTGGAAGGAAGTGGAGGTCCTTGTCAACAGAGCAGCCCTAAACTTTGGGGTGCTTGTGTCTTGCTGATTTTCAATTTTCCCGCTTTATCCCCCCATGCGTGGAAGTGCCCTATGCTCTCTAAGCTGTGTTTTTTAGATGTTTCAGGACACACCGTACACTTCTCCAGAGTGGCTGTTGGCAATTTACATCCCGCCCATCAGTGTAGCAAGGCTCCCATTTCTCCATGGCCTGTCCTGCATTTCTGGTTTTGACACTTTTTTCAGCATGGACCTTTTGACCGATGGGAAGCGAGACTTCTTTGTCGCGCTGATTTGCCTTTCCAGGTTGCTTGGTTGGCCAAAAAGGGCGTATGCGTTTTTTCCTGAATATATTCAGGAAAAAACGCATACGCCCTTTTTGGCCAAGGGCATCATTGTCAACGTTTTGCCGCTTTTCATGTGCTTTAAAGGCGATTCGAATCTACCTCCTGAAATCTGTTTCCTGCAATTCTGCCTTGATTTCAAATCCTCTTCTTTGCCTTCCCTCAATATATTTGTGGACGAGAGTTATCATTTATAACTCTGCAGGCTTGTGAATTGCAGTGCCCTGAAGCTCCATTTTACAAGTCGCTTTTTTGGGAGCCGGCCGCAAAAGCGCCGGATGGCTTCAGGCCCTGTTCTGGTTCCGGGGGGCAGGCTGAGCCTGTGGTTAATTCTTCTTCCTGATGGGAAAATAGAGTGACCTGTGCCTGTCCCAACACCAAGAGCTAGTCTCTCATTGGTTCCCCGTCTTCCCGTTCATCCTCAGGACAAATTGCAACCTGTACGGAACAGGAGGTTAAAGGTGCTGATGCTCCAAGTAGGGAGATTGCTAGTAAAGTGGCTGGAATGGCGAACCCGAGCACAAGGAGATGAGAAATGAGGTGCGTTTTAGAAACCTTTCCCCATCACACGGTGTACCATCTTCTGGGTTTCTCATGCATGTTTTCGATGTAGGAAGATGCCCTTGAACCTGGAGATTTGGGACCCATGCGATGGGTCGCACGCAGTATTACTTTAAAGGGTCTGCGTTTGCTCACCCAACCTCACCAAACCTCTCAGCCCCAAGAGTGTCCACCCTTATGTCTCATCCAGCTGTGGGTCTAGATATGGTCAATCCAGGTTGCATCACAGCCCCTGAACGAATTGTGTAAGAATTTCTCTCTCTTTCCCTGTCTTTGTTTCATGGGTTTTTAAAAGTAATTTCTTTTTATAATGGGGTTTAGCTGCTTTTCACGGCTGTGTTTAGGCCGCTTTACACCCACTTGACACACTAACAGAGAGATATCAATACATAGGTTTTAAGATTATTACTAGTCAGATATATTCTTGTGCGGTGAATCGGGCGTGTTGAGTCCAGTTCTCTGAGCAAGGAGTAGGTCTTGTCTATTCCATATTGGGTTTATGGAACGGTATCTGAGCTAATTTGAAACTCTTGTTTTATGTATCACCCCACCTCACCTTTCCCGTTAAGCAGCCATAGTGTGTTTTCTGCATGTGTGACTCTGTTCTGTTTTGTAATTCAGTTCAAGTGTAATGGTTTTTACATTCCCTCTATAAGTGACACCTTATCAGAAGTGTCCTTTTCTGTGTGACTTATTTCACTTAGAATCGTCTTACCTAAATCCACTCATCATGCTGCTACTAGCCTTATGACATTGATTTCATGGCTGAGTGATATTCCATTGTACATAAGGACCACAACTTTTTTATCCATTTTTCGCTTTCCTGGGATATTTAAGGTGGAAGGAAGTGGAGGTCCTTGTCAACAGAGCAGCCCTAAACTTTGGGGTGCTTGTGTCTTGCTGATTTTCAATTTTCCCGCTTTATCCCCCCATGCGTGGAAGTGCCCTATGCTCTCTAAGCTGTGTTTTTTAGATGTTTCAGGACACACCGTACACTTCTCCAGAGTGGCTGTTGGCAATTTACATCCCGCCCATCAGTGTAGCAAGGCTCCCATTTCTCCATGGCCTGTCCTGCATTTCTGGTTTTGACACTTTTTTCAGCATGGCCCTTTTGACCGATGGGAAGCGAGACTTCTTTGTCGCGCTGATTTGCCTTTCCAGGTTGCTTGGTTGGCCAAAAAGGGCGTATGCGTTTTTTCCTGAATATATTCAGGAAAAAACGCATACGCCCTTTTTGGCCAAGGGCATCATTGTCAACGTTTTGCCGCTTTTCATGTGCTTTAAAGGCGATTCGAATCTACCTCCTGAAATCTGTTTCCTGCAATTCTGCCTTGATTTCAAATCCTCTTCTTTGCCTTCCCTCAATATATTTGTGGACGAGAGTTATCATTTATAACTCTGCAGGCTTGTGAATTGCAGTGCCCTGAAGCTCCATTTTACAAGTCGCTTTTTTGGGAGCCGGCCGCAAAAGCGCAGGATGGCTTCAGGCCCTGTTCTGGTTCCGGGGGGCAGGCTGAGCCTGTGGTTAATTCTTCTTCCTGATGGGAAAATAGAGTGACCTGTGCCTGTCCCAACACCAAGAGCTAGTCTCTCATTGGTTCCCCGTCTTCCCGTTCATCCTCAGGACAAATTGCAACCTGTACGGAACAGGAGGTTAAAGGTGCTGATGCTCCAAGTAGGGAGATTGCTAGTAAAGTGGCTGGAATGGCGAACCCGAGCACAAGGAGATGAGAAATGAGGTGCGTTTTAGAAACCTTTCCCCATCACACGGTGTACCATCTTCTGGGTTTCTCATGCATGTTTTCGATGTAGGAAGATGCCCTTGAACCTGGAGATTTGGGACCCATGCGATGGGTCGCACGCAGTATTACTTTAAAGGGTCTGCGTTTGCTCACCCAACCTCACCAAACCTCTCAGCCCCAAGAGTGTCCACCCTTATGTCTCATCCAGCTGTGGGTCTAGATATGGTCAATCCAGGTTGCATCACAGCCCCTGAACGAATTGTGTAAGAATTTCTCTCTCTTTCCCTGTCTTTGTTTCATGGGTTTTTAAAAGTAATTTCTTTTTATAATGGGGTTTAGCTGCTTTTCACGGCTGTGTTTAGGCCGCTTTACACCCACTTGACACACTAACAGAGAGATATCAATACATAGGTTTTAAGATTATTAGTAGTCAGATATATTCTTGTGCGGTGAATCGGGCGTGTTGAGTCCAGTTCTCTGAGCAAGGAGTAGGTCTTGTCTATTCCATATTGGGTTTATGGAACGGTATCTGAGCTAATTTGAAACTCTTGTTTTATGTATCACCCCACCTCACCTTTCCCGTTAAGCAGCCATAGTGTGTTTTCTGCATGTGTGACTCTGTTCTGTTTTGTAATTCAGTTCAAGTGTAACGGTTTTTACATTCCCTCTATAAGTGACACCTTATGAGAAGTGTCCTTTTCTGTGTGACTTATTTCACTTAGAATCGTCTTACCTAAATCCACTCATCATGCTGCTACTAGCCTTATGACATTGATTTCATGGCTGAGTGATATTCCATTGTACATAAGGACCACAACTTTTTTATCCATTTTTCGCTTTCCTGGGATATTTAAGGTGGAAGGAAGTGGAGGTCCTTGTCAACAGAGCAGCCCTAAACTTTGGGGTGCTTGTGTCTTGCTGATTTTCAATTTTCCCGCTTTATCCCCCCATGCGTGGAAGTGCCCTATGCTCTCTAAGCTGTGTTTTTTAGATGTTTCAGGACACACCGTACACTTCTCCAGAGTGGCTGTTGGCAATTTACATCCCGCCCATCAGTGTAGCAAGGCTCCCATTTCTCCATGGCCTGTCCTGCATTTCTGGTTTTGACACTTTTTTCAGCATGGACCTTTTGACCGATGGGAAGCGAGACTTCTTTGTCGCGCTGATTTGCCTTTCCAGGTTGCTTGGTTGGCCAAAAAGGGCGTATGCGTTTTTTCCTGAATATATTCAGGAAAAAACGCATACGCCCTTTTTGGCCAAGGGCATCATTGTCAACGTTTTGCCGCTTTTCATGTGCTTTAAAGGCGATTCGAATCTACCTCCTGAAATCTGTTTCCTGCAATTCTGCCTTGATTTCAAATCCTCTTCTTTGCCTTCCCTCAATATATTTGTGGACGAGAGTTATCATTTATAACTCTGCAGGCTTGTGAATTGCAGTGCCCTGAAGCTCCATTTTACAAGTCGCTTTTTTGGGAGCCGGCCGCAAAAGCGCCGGATGGCTTCAGGCCCTGTTCTGGTTCCGGGGGGCAGGCTGAGCCTGTGGTTAATTCTTCTTCCTGATGGGAAAATAGAGTGACCTGTGCCTGTCCCAACACCAAGAGCTAGTCTCTCATTGGTTCCCCGTCTTCCCGTTCATCCTCAGGACAAATTGCAACCTGTACGGAACAGGAGGTTAAAGGTGCTGATGCTCCAAGTAGGGAGATTGCTAGTAAAGTGGCTGGAATGGCGAACCCGAGCACAAGGAGATGAGAAATGAGGTGCGTTTTAGAAACCTTTCCCCATCACACGGTGTACCATCTTCTGGGTTTCTCATGCATGTTTTCGATGTAGGAAGATGCCCTTGAACCTGGAGATTTGGGACCCATGCGATGGGTCGCACGCAGTATTACTTTAAAGGGTCTGCGTTTGCTCACCCAACCTCACCAAACCTCTCAGCCCCAAGAGTGTCCACCCTTATGTCTCATCCAGCTGTGGGTCTAGATATGGTCAATCCAGGTTGCATCACAGCCCCTGAACGAATTGTGTAAGAATTTCTCTCTCTTTCCCTGTCTTTGTTTCATGGGTTTTTAAAAGTAATTTCTTTTTATAATGGGGTTTAGCTGCTTTTCACGGCTGTGTTTAGGCCGCTTTACACCCACTTGACACACTAACAGAGAGATATCAATACATAGGTTTTAAGATTATTACTAGTCAGATATATTCTTGTGCGGTGAATCGGGCGTGTTGAGTCCAGTTCTCTGAGCAAGGAGTAGGTCTTGTCTATTCCATATTGGGTTTATGGAACGGTATCTGAGCTAATTTGAAACTCTTGTTTTATGTATCACCCCACCTCACCTTTCCCGTTAAGCAGCCATAGTGTGTTTTCTGCATGTGTGACTCTGTTCTGTTTTGTAATTCAGTTCAAGTGTAATGGTTTTTACATTCCCTCTATAAGTGACACCTTATCAGAAGTGTCCTTTTCTGTGTGACTTATTTCACTTAGAATCGTCTTACCTAAATCCACTCATCATGCTGCTACTAGCCTTATGACATTGATTTCATGGCTGAGTGATATTCCATTGTACATAAGGACCACAACTTTTTTATCCATTTTTCGCTTTCCTGGGATATTTAAGGTGGAAGGAAGTGGAGGTCCTTGTCAACAGAGCAGCCCTAAACTTTGGGGTGCTTGTGTCTTGCTGATTTTCAATTTTCCCGCTTTATCCCCCCATGTGTGGAAGTGCCCTATGCTCTCTAAGCTGTGTTTTTTAGATGTTTCAGGACACACCGTACACTTCTCCAGAGTGGCTGTTGGCAATTTACATCCCGCCCATCAGTGTAGCAAGGCTCCCATTTCTCCATGGCCTGTCCTGCATTTCTGGTTTTGACACTTTTTTCAGCATGGACCTTTTGACCGATGGGAAGCGAGACTTCTTTGTCGCGCTGATTTGCCTTTCCAGGTTGCTTGGTTGGCCAAAAAGGGCGTATGCGTTTTTTCCTGAATATATTCAGGAAAAAACGCATACGCCCTTTTTGGCCAAGGGCATCATTGTCAACGTTTTGCCGCTTTTCATGTGCTTTAAAGGCGATTCGAATCTACCTCCTGAAATCTGTTTCCTGCAATTCTGCCTTGATTTCAAATCCTCTTCTTTGCCTTCCCTCAATATATTTGTGGACGAGAGTTATCATTTATAACTCTGCAGGCTTGTGAATTGCAGTGCCCTGAAGCTCCATTTTACAAGTCGCTTTTTTGGGAGCCGGCCGCAAAAGCGCAGGATGGCTTCAGGCCCTGTTCTGGTTCCGGGGGGCAGGCTGAGCCTGTGGTTAATTCTTCTTCCTGATGGGAAAATAGAGTGACCTGTGCCTGTCCCAACACCAAGAGCTAGTCTCTCATTGGTTCCCCGTCTTCCCGTTCATCCTCAGGACAAATTGCAACCTGTACGGAACAGGAGGTTAAAGGTGCTGATGCTCCAAGTAGGGAGATTGCTAGTAAAGTGGCTGGAATGGCGAACCCGAGCACAAGGAGATGAGAAATGAGGTGCGTTTTAGAAACCGTTCCCCATCACACGGTGTACCATCTTCTGGGTTTCTCATGCATGTTTTCGATGTAGGAAGATGCCCTTGAACCTGGAGATTTGGGACCCATGCGATGGGTCGCACGCAGTATTACTTTAAAGGGTCTGCGTTTGCTCACCCAACCTCACCAAACCTCTCAGCCCCAAGAGTGTCCACCCTTATGTCTCATCCAGCTGTGGGTCTAGATATGGTCAATCCAGGTTGCATCACAGCCCCTGAACGAATTGTGTAAGAATTTCTCTCTCTTTCCCTGTCTTTGTTTCATGGGTTTTTAAAAGTAATTTCTTTTTATAATGGGGTTTAGCTGCTTTTCACGGCTGTGTTTAGGCCGCTTTACACCCACTTGACACACTAACAGAGAGATATCAATACATAGGTTTTAAGATTATTAGTAGTCAGATATATTCTTGTGCGGTGAATCGGGCGTGTTGAGTCCAGTTCTCTGAGCAAGGAGTAGGTCTTGTCTATTCCATATTGGGTTTATGGAACGGTATCTGAGCTAATTTGAAACTCTTGTTTTATGTATCGCCCCACCTCACCTTTCCCGTTAAGCAGCCATAGTGTGTTTTCTGCATGTGTGACTCTGTTCTGTTTTGTAATTCAGTTCAAGTGTAACGGTTTTTACATTCCCTCTATAAGTGACACCTTATGAGAAGTGTCCTTTTCTGTGTGACTTATTTCACTTAGAATCGTCTTACCTAAATCCACTCATCATGCTGCTACTAGCCTTATGACATTGATTTCATGGCTGAGTGATATTCCATTGTACATAAGGACCACAACTTTTTTATCCATTTTTCGCTTTCCTGGGATATTTAAGGTGGAAGGAAGTGGAGGTCCTTGTCAACAGAGCAGCCCTAAACTTTGGGGTGCTTGTGTCTTGCTGATTTTCAATTTTCCCGCTTTATCCCCCCATGCGTGGAAGTGCCCTATGCTCTCTAAGCTGTGTTTTTTAGATGTTTCAGGACACACCGTACACTTCTCCAGAGTGGCTGTTGGCAATTTACATCCCGCCCATCAGTGTAGCAAGGCTCCCATTTCTCCATGGCCTGTCCTGCATTTCTGGTTTTGACACTTTTTTCAGCATGGACCTTTTGACCGATGGGAAGCGAGACTTCTTTGTCGCGCTGATTTGCCTTTCCAGGTTGCTTGGTTGGCCAAAAAGGGCGTATGCGTTTTTTCCTGAATATATTCAGGAAAAAACGCATACGCCCTTTTTGGCCAAGGGCATCATTGTCAACGTTTTGCCGCTTTTCATGTGCTTTAAAGGCGATTCGAATCTACCTCCTGAAATCTGTTTCCTGCAATTCTGCCTTGATTTCAAATCCTCTTCTTTGCCTTCCCTCAATATATTTGTGGACGAGAGTTATCATTTATAACTCTGCAGGCTTGTGAATTGCAGTGCCCTGAAGCTCCATTTTACAAGTCGCTTTTTTTGGGAGCCGGCCGCAAAAGCGCCGGATGGCTTCAGGCCCTGTTCTGGTTCCGGGGGGCAGGCTGAGCCTGTGGTTAATTCTTCTTCCTGATGGGAAAATAGAGTGACCTGTGCCTGTCCCAACACCAAGAGCTAGTCTCTCATTGGTTCCCCGTCTTCCCGTTCATCCTCAGGACAAATTGCAACCTGTACGGAACAGGAGGTTAAAAGGTGCTGATGCTCCAAGTAGGGAGATTGCTAGTAAAGTGGCTGGAATGGCGAACCCGAGCACAAAGGAGATGAGAAATGAGGTGCGTTTTAGAAACCTTCCCCATCACACGGTGTACCATCTTCTGGGTTCTCATGCATGTTTTCGATGTAGGAAGATGCCCTTGAACCTGGAGATTTGGGACCCATGCGATGGGTCGCACGCAGTATTACTTTAAAGGGTCTGCGTTTGCTCACCCAACCTCACCAAACCTCTCAGCCCCAAGAGTGTCCACCCTTATGTCTCATCCAGCTGTGGTCTAGATATGGTCAATCCAGGTTGCATCACAGCCCCTGAACGAATTGTGTAAGAATTTCTCTCTCTTTCCCTGTCTTTGTTTCATGGGTTTTTAAAAGTAATTTCTTTTTATAATGGGGTTTAGCTGCTTTTCACGGCTGTGTTTAGGCCGCTTACACCCACTTGACACACTAACAGAGAGATATCAATACATAGGTTTTAAGATTATTACTAGTCAGATATATTCTTGTGCGGTTGAATCGGGCGTGTTGAGTCCAGTTCTCTGAGCAAGGAGTAGGTCTTGTCTATTCCATATTGGGTTTATGGAACGGTATCTGAGCTAATTTGAAACTCTTGTTTTATGTATCACCCCACCTCACCTTTCCCGTTAAGCAGCCATAGTGTGTTTTCTGCATGTGTGACTCTGTTCTGTTTGTAATTCAGTTCAAGTGTAATGGTTTTTACATTCCCTCTATAAGTGACACCTTATCAGAAGTGTCCTTTTCTGTGTGACTTATTTCACTTAGAATCGTCTTACCTAAATCCACTCATCATGCTGCTACTAGCCTTATGACATTGATTTCATGGCTGAGTGATATTCCATTGTACATAAGGACCACAACTTTTTTTATCCATTTTTCGCTTTCCTGGGATATTTAAGGTGGAAGGAAGTGGAGGTCCTTGTCAACAGAGCAGCCCTAAACTTTGGGGTGCTTGTGTCTTGCTGATTTTCAATTTTCCCGCTTTATCCCCCCCATGTGTGGGAAGTGCCCTATGCTCTCTAAGCTGTGTTTTTTAGATGTTTCAGGACACACCGTACACTTCTCCAGAGTGGCTGTTGGCAATTTACATCCCGCCCATCAGTGTAGCAAGGCTCCCATTTCTCCATGGCCTGTCCTGCATTTCTGGTTTTGACACTTTTTTCAGCATGGACCTTTTGACCGATGGGAAGCGAGACTTCTTTGTCGCGCTGATTTGCCTTTCCAGGTTGCTTGGTTGGCCAAAAAGGGCGTATGCGTTTTTTCCTGAATATATTCAGGAAAAAACGCATACGCCCTTTTTGGCCAAGGGCATCATTGTCAACGTTTTGCCGCTTTTCATGTGCTTTAAAGGCGATTCGAATCTACCTCCTGAAATCTGTTTCCTGCAATTCTGCCTTGATTCAAATCCTCTTCTTTGCCTTCCCTCAATATATTTGTGGACGAGAGTTATCATTTATAACTCTGCAGGCTTGTGAATTGCAGTGCCCTGAAGCTCCATTTTACAAGTCGCTTTTTTGGAGCCGGCCGCAAAAGCGCAGGATGGCTTCAGGCCCTGTTCTGGTTCCGGGGGGCAGGCTGAGCCTGTGGTTAATTCTTCTTCCTGATGGGAAAATAGAGTGACCTGTGCCTGTCCCAACACCAAGAGCTAGTCTCTCATTGGTTCCCCGTCTTCCCGTTCATCCTCAGGACAAATTGCAACCTGTACGGAACAGGAGGTTAAAGGTGCTGATGCTCCAAGTAGGGAGATTGCTAGTAAAGTGGCTGGAAT